>NC_060120.1:742066073-742741073 GCF_021461395.2 Schistocerca americana
GACCGCCGTGTCATCCACACCCGACTGGGCGTCATCGGATGCGGATTTAGAAGGGCGTGGGGTCAGCACACCACTCTCTTGGCCGTTGTTAGTTTTCGCGACCTGGAGCCGCTGCTATTCCGTCAAGTACTCCTTAGTTGGTTTCGCGAGGCTGAGTGCAACCCGTTAAGTCAACAGTGCATCGCGGCCTGGTGGTCAATCTTCCAAGTGCCAAACGCGCTTGGTGCTTAATTTCGGTGATCTGACAGGAACCGGTGTATCCATCGTGGCACGAACGCTGACTGATCGAAACTACCCGAAGTTAATTTATCAGAAACAAAAGTTACAGAAATGGTTGCTACTGGTAAACATATTGTCAAGTCGTGCACTGATAGCCGTCCCATTACGGATTCATCTTCCATGACCTCACAGTACTCCCAGTTGATCTGATACTTCATTATGTCTTCATTCTCTATAAATGATTCCATTAATACTAATCGAAATGTTCTTCTTCAAATATGCGATTAAATCATACACTTCTTGCTAGCGACATTTTCATATTATGTATGAACCATCCACGTTTCTCTTTGTGAACACAGTACTCTACATGTTATAGAGTGAAATTATCGTACGTTACATTTACGTATTTTCCTCCTCGAAGGAAGGAAACAACAGTTGCATCAGGGGTGGCCAAGATTTCGGATTATGGGTCATGTCCGGCAATGAGTGCCAAAGTTCTCATCCTCGCTGCACTTTTCCCTCTCGGCCACGTCTCGCCATCTAAGCGCGAGAAGGGGGATGAGGGGAGAACTGCAAACGCGCCAAATTTTAATGGCAGTGCGTCGACCTCTGTGGCCGAGCGGTTCTAGGCGCTTCAGTCTGGAACCGCGCTGCTGCTACGGTCGCAGGTTCGAATCCTGCCTCGGACATGGATATGTGTGCTGTCCTTACGTTAGTTAGGTATAAGTAGTTCTAAGTCTAGGGGACTGATGACCACAGAAGTTAAGTCCCATAGGGCTTAGAGCCATTTGAACCATTTTGAATGGCAGTGCAGTCGCTCTGCTTACGACTTGGTTTTATATTTAACATTTGTCAACAACATAGATTACAAACAGTACGAATTTGCAGTATTATTTAATTATTTTTGGTGAATAATATAATTTTTATCTGGTACAAACTGTTGGCATACAACCAGACACAGACAATTTCACAGAGTTTGGCACTCTAGTTTAGTTTCGTAATCGAAGAAAGAGCTTTCACACAAATACGTCGATAGAAATATTGCAGCACTTTTGCGATCTCATTATGGAGTCTTGGAAACTCTACCTGACGAAAGCAATATAGACGCCCTGTGTAGTACTAACGTATAAAATTTGTCACTGTAACTGGTATTGTGTTGCAGGTCAGTCAGTTATATCTGCATGTGTACACGGGCCCTTTTAACTGAAACGGCAAACGGCCCCGCAAACAGCTCTAAAACGGATGTAAGATTGACAGTGTCCTGCAAACTGTTATAAAAATATGCTTGTAATTCGTTCATGTCGACCAGGAATTTTTCAAATCTTGCGTTTTCTTTAACGTTAAGCTTAAGGAACTGTATTGCCTTTGTCAGAATGTATCCCAACTCCAACGCGATATTTTTTTAATGCATCCCCATCAAATCAGAAAGAAGTTACCTTTCAGGCTCTTATTGTGGGCAGTTTGCAGTCAAGCCCACTTAAAATTCTAAGTCTGCAGTCCATTGCAGATCTCCTAATTTTCGTTCCTGCATTCCTTTTTCCTTCATAAATTCAAAAATAGCGAGTTTTAAATCGAAAAATCGTTCCAAGCATGTCTCCTGACTTAACCAACGTACTTGACAGTAATACAGCGTATATCAAAAAGAATCATCCGATTTTTAAAAAATCATAACTATTGTGTTATTTGAGATATGTGCGTGAACAACATACTATTGTAAAGAGCAAACTCCCGAGTTTTACATGGTTCCCGCTAGGTAGCAGCAGTAGGCGCCCTCTTCAGTTCTGGTAAAAATGGTGTCGGAACAACAGAAAGCTATTTGTGTTCTACGTTTTGCGCAATGCAGGTCAGTAATAACTGTTCAGCGTGACCTTCGTACTAGGTATGGTGTGGATCCTCCTACAGCACAGAACATTACACGAAGGCTTAAAAATTTCGCGAAATACGTTATTTGTGTAAAGACAAATTGCCGGGCCGTCCCGAAGTGTCTGGCACAAAAGTCGAACGCATCTTTCATAGTTGCACAAGTAGACCACAGAAATCCGTTCGCCGTGCAGCTCGAAATACCCCCTATGCCCGTCTGGCGTGTGATGAGTCGACATTTACACATGAAACCATACAAAATTCAGCTACTGCAAGCTATTCGTGAAGGTGACAAACAATAACTTGTGGAGTTCTGTAATTTCGTTGTTGGCAAGATGGAGGATGAGAGTTTTCTTCCAAGCTTAGTGTTCAGTGACGAGGTAGCATTCCATTTAAATTGAAAGGTGAACCGCCATGACGTGATAATATGCGATACGGAACAACCACATGAAGTTGTACAAAGTGAGAGGAACTCTCAAAAATTTAATGTTTTGTGCAGTTTCACGGGAAATGGTGTATGGCCCACTTTTCTTTGCTGAGAACACTGCTATAGGAAGCGCATACCTCGATATGCTTGAGAACTTTCTTTTCCCACGGTTGGAGGGTGATTCGAACGACTTAATTTACGAGCAGAGTGGGGCACCGCCATATTGGTATCTGGAAGTGCGGGAATTTTTAAATCAAAGGATTACTGAACGATGGATCGGTCGCACAGGACCAAATGATTCAGCCTTTCATTATTGGCCTCCAAGGTCACCGGACCTGACTGTATGTGATTAATTCTTGTGTGCGTTTATAAAAGACTGTTCATGTGTCTCCGTTACCAGCAACAATGAATGATCTGAGACATGGCTTAACAGCAGCTGTAGAAGCTGTAACTCAAGACGGGCACAAAATTTGAATGCTGCATTGACATTTATCGTCCCCACACCCCTCCTATCCGCATTCTCCGCCGAGGATGCGGATAGTCCCGGTGGGCCACTCGTGGCCTGAAGACGGAGTGAATTAAGTGCATTAAAACTGACATTTATCGTGCATCTAAAGAGAGGCATATTGAACACCTATCGAAAGGTACGAAAAAAAATTTTAAGTTTCCCGTTCATCAAAAAACAAAATTTATTGTGTATGTTTATTAGTTTCAGAAATGTAGATGTGCCAAATTGAATGATTCTCTTTGATACACTATGTATATGAAGTCTCCAAACTCTTCGTTCTGTTACATTTAAATCTGTTGCACATGACAATGTGATAATGCGTGCGACTTCAGAAATTTTACAATGTGCACCACCAGTTTCTTCATGTGCTCCATGCCTACAAATTTCACATAAAGTGTTTATTGATGTATAGAACAATGAATCCCGTCTGTTGATCGTTGTCATTTCTTGCTCTTTCATTGTCGACTAAGTCTTTAAATTCTTTCTGTATGGTACTCTAAATGGTGTTTCATAGCAAATATGCAGTACCCGTTGCTTATGCTAATTGAGAATTCTCATCCCTCTCTTCTGTTAAAATTGGTTTTTCGGAAAAGCACTGTTAAAAACATGAAATTGTAAGAATGAAATATACTTACAAGGTAAACAGAATCGCAAAGTGCTGCATTCTGCTACTTGTTACGTGTTCTCTTCACTGCACGTTACATTTACATTGTCAGTTCACCCAAAGATGTTATGCATGTTATTGATGTGTTATGTTTACACTGAACACAAATATAATCGAAAGCTGAGGCTTGCCTATTTCGTTTACTGTGCATCATAATTCAGTTCTATATTGTTTTATTTTGTATTATTAAAATTTGGATGGGCGTCTGTGCGCTACACCAACACCAAGAATGTAGTAATTCGGTTCATTTGTATTCATCAACAGTCGCAGCCCTCATGATGCCCGTCCTTTAGGCCCGAAATAATCAACGCGTCCTGTGTGTACAAGCGGAGCTGCACGCCAAGCTCGCCGGTCGGAAGTAGTAGCGGAGGGTGGCAGACAGATGGCGTGGGTGTGCCAGGTAGCTCGCTGCCACCACTTTCCAACTGTAGGTAGAAGCCTTCGTAATGTTCATCGGAAAACCCGCGTGTTGTATCGCAGTATTTCTATTTATTGCGACAGCGGACTATTAACAAATACACTTTATATAAAAATTGATGCATCGGCCGGGAATCGAACCCGGGCCGCCCGCGTGGCAGGCGAGCATTCTACCACTGAACCACCGATGCTACACGATTGTTCTATATAGTTTCCGTAAGTAATGGTCTTGTAAGTTTCCATTTGCAGGAAGTAATCAAATAAAAATGGTAAAATGATAACAGATACTCCTCTTGATTACATCAAATCTCACGTTCAGACAAGATTTCGTTTGTTCCTGCTTGACCACTAAGTGATCTACAACAATTAGGTGTACATAGAGTTTATGTCGTGAAAGCCATACCTGAAAACAAGAAGGAAATATTTATTAACAAGAGCTCTGAAATATGTAGTTTCAGAGTTTTTTCCCTGTATAGTACGTCAGTTGAAGGACCTGTCGTTATTACTGTTACATTATGCACTTCAAGGAAGATGCAAAACACCTCGCACAACCCTAGGCTCTGGTGCTCGGCTCGGTTGCCGCGACGAGTCAAACTGCCGTCATCCCCACTTTTAAAGACCCATAGATACCTAACATTTAATAATAAATGAAATAAAATACCGGCATATAAAATGTTGCATGATTTGCTTCCATTGGTACCACTAAAGTACATCGCTTTAGCATAGCTTGCTAGAAATTGGAGATCAGAAAAATACGTCAGTTGCAAAGCATTTGTATAGAAATTCGAGAAGTACTGTACCGGTGTCCCGCAATCAGTTAAGAACTATAGTTAAATTCTTTTTTCTTGGCGGCTCGCGCATGCCCGCCCAAACGCGGGAGATTGCTGCGTTGCCAGTTGCAAATGACGCACGCTCCAAGAGAAGCAGCGCCATAGTACGGTTTTGTGCAGACACATGGTGTTCCGACTGCTTTGACACACTTATTATTCGATCTCACAAAAACTATTTGCTACAAAAATTTGATTTTTACACATCTTCTTGACAGATACCTTCCCCCCCATAAATGACTTGATTTTGTTTCGATGTTCAACGCAGTTATTGTGCAGCATTAAATGTAGTAAACCATTGCACGAAATTTTGAAGAGTTTGCAGAGGTAAAAGTCCATAGTGTATACTTTCCGTATGGTCGATTTTAGTTGCCACAATATTGAGAATGAAATGTGGACAAGATACCTAAATTTCATATAAAATATACTGTATAACAATGTCTCATTTAATTTAAGTACCAGATAGGTTGTAACCTCCCCACAAAAATGTATGACAATGATAATGACCCAAGTGTAACCTCCCCACAGAAATAATGAAATAATATAAAAGTCAATGACAATAAAAATGTGCCAAATGTTGACTCCCCACAAAATTAAGGAATGAAAATTGACCATAAACCAACAACAATATTAATTAAATAGCGAACGATGAACCAAATGTAACCTCCTAACAGAAATAATTATGTCTGATAAATTTTATAAGGACAGCAGCGCTGACCTTCGGCCCTGTATCCTGAATAAAAAAAAAGCAAAAATTCTTACCTCAATAAACTGCAACTAAAAAAACTGCATCTATATCTGCTCTTATTTATCGACACAGCTTCGTGCAATGCTGGCGTATATTTAATTTTGATTATCGGAGGAAATGCATAGGAAATATTCTTTAAATTGAAATGATTGTTTTTCTTTAAATGAGTTACTTTATAAAAGAAATTATTATTGGGGCATTTTTTGAACA
The DNA here is from genome assembly GCF_021461395.2 of Schistocerca americana. Classification (NCBI taxonomy): domain Eukaryota; kingdom Metazoa; phylum Arthropoda; class Insecta; order Orthoptera; family Acrididae; genus Schistocerca; species Schistocerca americana. Next base: position 742,071,954 of record NC_060120.1, read on the forward strand.
AATTAATTACAATTAACATACATTACTAGATGTGCGCAATGCTGCTTCATTACCTTCTACAACAATACATATCGTCCCGAATCGTGACCAGAGTCGCGAGAAGAGCACACCGCCGACGCATGCCGACTTCTGCTCGGCACAACTGTCTACTCGCTACTATTGTCGACTGACTACCACTGCAGACCCGCGCAGACTACTACTGTTCCTGCCGACTCGCTACACGCAACTACTGACTGACTTCTTCTACAGACAGAGTACAACTGCTCCTGCCGACTCGCTACATGCTACTACTGTCGTCTCGCGCGGTCAAGCGCAGACTAGCAACGATAAATAACTCTCTGGTCAGAGATTCTGTCATGCCTCGCCATCGCTGGTAATGAATACATACGTGTTTCAAGGTGTCGTATGTAATACTGGGAAATATTCCATCTTCAGCGACTGTAATAAAACTTTTATTTATACGAGAGTGATTTCGCTTTTTTAAAAACGTTCCGATTAAACCAAAGTTGGCGAAGTACGCAAAACTGAATTGTGGACGTAACAAAACATAGAAACTAAAATCTATTGTCAGTGAGGCGCAGTGCATAGATAATGTGTGTGTGTCACAACGGATAGCAAATACTTGCCAAAACATAGATTAGTCGACGAAAACATTGAATATGATGTTGCCAAAGCAGCGAAGCAAAGAACTGAGTCAGACAATCAAGAAGCTCGGCAACGTACGAGCAGAAATTCTGCTCTAAATAATACTTTTAATACTCTCGAAAAAGAATATATCTCAATATGAATAGTAAAACAGCGACTGCGGAAGAGAAGATATACAAACAAAAAAGATAACATGAATAGTGTATGTATGCCTTTTCACTGTTTTTAATTGCTGTGAAAAGAAATATTGGAGGACAAAATTAGAAAAACCGAAAACTTATTATGATTATAATGAAGAGACAAGGCACTAGAAATTTCAAAAAATTACATTCAAACGAATAAAATTCATGAAGTAAGAAACTTCGATATTGTTTTAAAATAAAGAAAATATTGAGCACCGATCATGGTTTTTTTCCATCTCATTTTGTTCGTTATAGTTCGTTGCATTTGTTCGTGGCAGACGTCCCCTGATGCCTATTGAAGTTCATTATTGATCCATTCACTCAGTTTTTTTTATTACAGACGGCAGCTAACCGCCTGACCGAACACGCTTTTTTTTTAAAATCTCATTTTTGTTCGTCTTCGTTCTTTGTACCTGCTCGGCGCGGACGTCGCAAGATACCCGTTTCAGTTCGTCGTTGATCCATTAACTCAGCTTTCTTATTACAGAGGGCAGCTAACCCTCTGACCGAACACGCTGTTACCATGCCAGCAATGCTGAGCTACCATGCCGGCTTTGAACTCAGAACCTATCACATAGCAGCCAAACATCTTAACCATTACGTTAACGCAGATTGTCATTCAACAGAACTCCTGGAGGACTCTAAAACATCACATCTAATACCGACAAACACTGTTGGTCTGACTATGAATTATTCACGTTTTGTCGAAGTACAATAGGAAATAAACATTACCGCTGTTCTTTATTGCGGAAATGCGGTTCGTGAGAATGATACAAACATCTTTCCTTGCTGTCGCCTGAATGAGGAGGCTTATTGCTTGTTTGGTTTAATTAATTAATAGAATATGAAGCAATTGGTATAAAGAAGGCTTTTTCCAAACTTTCTATAAAAGAAAGTCTACTATCAAGACATTGCTTTTGTTCAAAGTACTTTATGACTGAACATTTCTGAAACTGAAGACACTCGTCTGTGCTCTGCATTGCAGTCGAGCTCTGGCAATGTCGTTCTCTGTTCATTTGCTGACTGTGTATTGTGACGTCAGATGCGAAGAACGAACCTAAACTCGGCCGCCGTCATAAATGGCGCGCACTATAGAATAGCAACAAACTGCGACAGCTTCTCCAACTTTATTATATTTTATACTACTATATGAAGATCTCGAAAAGTACGAGACCGATTTATTCAATTTTTTACGCGATACTCCAATAAACGTACAGATAGACATATGCCAAAATCTTGAAATGTGAACCGGTTCACTTAAAATTTATACACAACTCTCTAATAAACATGAGGACGGACATAGACGATTATAAACAGGCGAAACGTTTTTAGCGGAAATCTCGAAAAGTTCTTGGACTATTTAGTTCGTATTTTTACAAAATACTCTGATCAACAGTTGGACGGACATAGAATATATATTTTAATACATGTATCTCGAAAAGTACTTTACCGTTTCACTTCGAGTTATCATACAACGCCCTAATAAAATTTTGACGGTATAACTTATTTATATACTTTTAAATATATATAATACCTATGAATATAAGTAGGATTTAATAGGTAAACGTTGTTAGCATAACTCTCAAAAGCTACTTGATCGATTTACTTCAAACGGACACAGTCTATACAGTTTTTTAAATGTAAAGGTTCTCTGTTACGAGCGACAGCGTGAACAAAATTCTGATTGATGCTGTGATGTGTAACTGTGCATTTTACTTTTTTCTCGCAGTCAGTTCTAACTACGACACCAGGGCATTTAAACCAATACACATAATGTTTCTCCATATATTTATAATTTTAAACGAAATATATGTACACAACAATGTGCTATTTGTTGCACTCCTCATGGTATGTTTTAACAGAAAACAGGAAAGTTATATTCATGGCCACCTGGTTTATGATTAGAATACTACAGTGGAATGTGAATCGCTCAAAATTTTGTAATCCTATGCAGTTTAAAACCTCTCAAAATACTATCACTGACGCTACTATCCTCATGGATGCAGCAGCCAATGGTCCAAGCCGATTTTCCCACTCATAAGCGGGTTCAATGTGTGCACAATACTCACTTTTCGTTACTCACTTGATTGTTGCTCTTCTTACTTCTGAAATGGCAAAAATCGAAAGGAAACCAGAGTGGAATTAAGCCATCGCGAATATGGACGAAATTCCTTTGACATTCTATGTGTCGAATAATGGAACAGTTGCCACGCAAGGTGCTAAAACTGTAACTATAAAAACGAGTGGACATGAAAAATGTACTATACTGTTGTCCTTTCATGTTGTGCTGACGGTACTAAACTTCATCCAGTGATCATTTTCAAGCGCAAAACAATATCAAAATCTTTTGAAATATCGCCTGTTGTTGTTGTTCACGTACATGACAAGGGTTGGATGAACGAGGCTGATATGAAGTTACGGATTAACAGAGTGTGGGAGAGAAGGAAAGGTGCTTTATTGAAGAAGAAAAGTTCTCTTCTTGAGCTAGATCAGTTTAGTAACTGTTTGAAAAATTCTGTGAAAGAGAAATTGAGTCAGGGGAATACAGAATTTGCTATTATACCGGGAAGACTTACTTCACAATTTCAAGCTCTTGATGTCCCGATTAATAAACCATTTAAAGCGTATATGAAAGAGGAATGGAACAAACGGTTGATGGATGAAACCCAACATGAATTCACGCCGAAGGGAGCTTTAAAACGACGTACAATCAAACAAGTGTGTCATTGGATAAAACAGACGTGGTCTAGAGTGAGAGAATCTTTCAAGAAGTGCGGCATAAATAACTTTCTTCATGGCGGTGAAGCCCATCTAATATACGAAGAGGAAACGATCACGACAAAGAAGAAGAAGATGAAAGTTCAGCTGTAGATTTTCAAGGATTTTAAAGGTCATTTCTGTTTTATAAACTAAGAATTTCTTTAGTCTGGCTTTGGATTATAATAATAAAAATGATAACAAAGTAGTTTTTAAAAAAATTGGTTAAAAATTAAGGTGCGTCTTATAGTCAGTAGTGTCTTACAGTCCGTAAAATACGACAAAACGAAGCCAGAGTTAACTATAAAAAAGCTGATTTGCTAACAAAGCAACTATCGTTTTGTGCATGACATTACCACCCACTTTGTTCCTCTACACTCGCAACAAACCAGCTAAACAATGCTATACAACTCAATCATAACTGACACCATGCCAGGATCTTTTTTAGGCGGTTGGCTGAATATAAATTAAATGGTTGTCATCATAGATTGTTGCCACTAATATTTTCAGAATGTCAGAAATATTGTACAGTTACTGTACGGAAAAGGACGATCCAGATGATGCGTAGATTCACCTTAATGACGAGCAAACAAACGAAGATTTACCGTACTTACAGAAACTCCTGCAATCGTTGAAATAATTTACAATAAGAAGATGATGAAAACATGTGCCACAGATCTAATGCACTTGAAAAAAGAAACTCATATCACAACCGTAAGTTGCTTTCAGTGAATAATGCTTTACTGACAACTAGTGTCGATAGAAAGCACAGTTTTACATTCGACGTAAAACTTCATCATAATAAAATTTCTCTTCCTTGTTTAATTTCAACCCTTGGTGGTAAAGAAAAGTAGACTTAATTATTTTGTACGGGTTTTTTTTAGGCTGAGTTTTTCAGTGGAGCCGGCCGGCGCTACAGTCTGGAACCGCGAGACCGCTACGGTCGCAGGCTCGAATCCTGCCTCGGGCATGGATGTATGTGATGTCCTTAGGTTAGTTAGGTTTAAGTAGTTCTATGTTCTAGGGAACTGATGACCTCAGAAGTTGAGTCCCATAGTGCTCAGAGCCATTTTTTCAGTGGACAGCTAGTATGAACTGTCATCAACCACATCCCAGACCCCGCATTCCCTCGCTTCAAATTCCCAGTGGTGCCATTTAAATGCGTGGAACTTCAGATGGCAAAATCGCTAAGACTTCGAAAACAACGTTTAACTGGATTTTGGAAGTTTGAGACGCATTCGGTTTGGCCGAAATCCGATTTTTTCCGTTCCTCATATCATGAAAATCAGGGACCAAAAAATATGTTTTATACTTCCTGTCGCCAGACGCGTATTTTTTAGCTCCTACAACTGAGGAAAGCCATTTTCATGTAACTTTATTCCGTAAAGATACGTGATGCGAAACACTGACCTGAAGATGGCTTAATGGTTGCCAACCAAAATTTTGTGGCAGGAAGTCGAGGTGATCCGGCTGCAATCCCGAAATTTCATGGAATATTCTGTAAAGAACTATTGCGAAAAATCATTGCTTTTTAATTTAGTATAAGAAAAGTTGGCCTGACTGTCGCATTCCTATAATTATCTTGCATTTCTCTGACAAACCTGTTTACCTGTTTTTACGGTTCCGTGCCACAGTCGGTAACAACCGAACCCTTAGAGTTTCGCTTTGTTGTCTGTTTTTCTGTATGTCAGTCCAGCTGTTAAAATCCCCTTCTGTCAGGAACGGGTGGACGTATGAATGTTCAAATCTATGTCGTATTTGAGACGTAGTAGTTACTGGTATTAAGGAAAACGCGGAAGGGAGGACCCACCAATGTAACTTTATTTTCACACAACCTGTTTATTTAACAATATATAATCATCAAATTGTTTTCTTTACAAATTAACAAATTTGTGAAATGAGTAAGCTTTTACAAGAGAAATCAAAACAAGAACAACATCACAATAATTACAAGGGCTCGGACCTGCAACCCCCCCGTTATCGGGTGAAAAAAATGGTTCAAATGGCTCTGAGCACTATGGGATTTAACATTTGAGGTCATCAGTCCCCTAGAACGTAGAACTATTTAAACCTAACTAACTTAAGGACATCACACACATCCATGCCCGAGGTAGGATTCGGACCTGCGACCGTAGCGGTCGCGCCGTTCCAGACTGACGCGCCTAGAACCGCTCGGCCGTTATCGGGTGAAACAGCGGTGTTCACTAACGCACTGGACACAGTTTCTTTTATTAAATGCCCTTCTACAACACATGAAAACATATAAGTAATATTGATGACAAGAGTATTTCAATTACTTAAACAGATGAAATAACATTTTCTTTTCTTTTTTTTAAAACTGTATGTCGAAAGGTTCGGGGTTAAGATGTGCACCTATGCTTAAAGGTTAAACGAGTTAGGAAACAATTATGACACCGATATGGCTTGCTTCCAAGCGAGGAACCTTTTCATTTCAACCAGCAACCAAAGTGCGACTGGATTCCAACCCGTCCCTTTTGACAATCTTATTCTGACTAAAGTCCTGGTGACAATTGGCTGTTATTATGTCAAAAGTTAAATTGCTTCTCAGTTATGAAGGCCGCTCTGAAGGCACGTTTTAAAACATTACATATGAGCAGTTATTACAAGAGAACTCACTCGGCGGAACCACAAGATCCAGTTAAAAACAGCCGGCCGCTGTGGCCGAGCGGCTCTAGGCGCTTCAGTCCGGAACCGCGCTGCTGCTACGATCGCAAGTTCGAATCCTGCCTCGGGCATGGATGTGAGTGATGTCCTTAGGTTAGGTAGGTTTAAGTAGTTCTAAGTCTAGGGGACTGATGACCTCACATGTTAAGTCCCATAGTGCTCAGAGCCATTTGAACCATTTTTTAACCAGTTAAAAACACACCAATAATGACCCGGTCTTTCAAAGACGGGAACGCACAGCTTAGTACAACAGGTAGTTGAAATTACGTTATAATGGCGATTTTACCCGTATATTCCAATAAGAAGCACGGCCATATCCAATATGTATAGACTTCTACGCTAGACCTGTGATGCGGGCTAACAGGCTGTAGCGCCTAGAACCGCTCGCCCAGTCTGGCCGGTTGCAAATAGATATGGCATTACAATAGTATGTGAAATAGACATTTGAAGAGTAGTCTGCGAATGTTTGTTTGTTTTAAGTACAACGCATCATATGAGAAATAAAGTCATTCCCTGCCTGATGTTTGACTTTTGCCATTGCGACCCAGTCAGCCTGAATGGAGGACTGCTGGATGTTATAATAATGGTCGCCTCCCACCTTCATGACTTTATGTCACATTTACATTATTGAAATTGGAACATTCTCTAAAATCTTGTAATTCCTGCGATCGATATCTTACCAGTGTCAATGTCGATAATAGGCAAAAATAGTCGAGATGCTCGATTCCCAGAATGGATACACATAGTTAAATTTGTGTGGAAACCTCAGTGCGCGAGTTCTATTCGCACCTGACAGCTTTTTTGCATGAATGTGAATTTTAATCTTTCGTTCTTTTTTTAAGTAATGTTGTTCACAGCGATGGTGATAAATTGTGTTTAATATCTTAGTCATTTCAATTCTTTTCGTTTTTTAATATTACCTGTTCATTAAATTGTAAATCGTATCGCAAAATATTACAGAACTAATTAATAATAAACCTTCAATGTTGTGTTACATTCTTTTGATTTGAAAATTTCTCTATAATGCTATTTTTGTGTGTTAGCCCGCATCACAGGTCTAGCGTAGAAGTCTATACATATTGGATATGGCCGTGCTTCTTATTGGAATATACAGGTAAAATCGCCATTATAGCGTAACGGGAGGATGGCATTTGTGAGACTGAGGAAAAAGCGGTTAGGAATGCCCGAAGAGCTACTGTACAACGTGTAGTTACAGCAGTTAGCTCAAAAGTGGTCTTTATTGCTCAGGTTGCAATTGTGATTTAGGACTCGAGCGATGCTGGACTTAAAGTGCCTGAGGATGAATAACGTCGTCGTAATTCCTTCGCAATTAGCATTAATTTGTTGATTAATCTGTGAATTTCATTTTTGTTGTTCCATTACGGTAAAACGATATTACCTCGTAAATCAAAAATCAAATGGCCGTTGAAGAACCTTCCCCGTATTTCGCTCCAATCTAAGGCCTCATTGCCTGTTGCCGTGCACAATCACTTTGATTAGGAGGGGACCCGACACTTGAGGATATTGGTTGCGACGGGAAATCTGTCATCCTGCGTTAACACGTTTATTGCAGATACGTCTTTCACAACCGTGTTATGCACATAAATGTCGCAGCCAGGCAGTCGCGCGTTTAATTTCGGGTGACGTATGGAAACATTGCTCTGTTCAATTAAACCTCCCAACCAAAGGACAAACGTTACGAGAATATTCCTAAAGTCCGTACTATCAACGGTAGCGCTGAACACCATGGAAATTACTACCAAACAAAGGAGACGACCTTACGTTTTACTTAAAAGAAAGAAGAAAAAGAGAAGAAAGAAGGAAGGTTGGAGCTGAACACTTCAACAGCGGAGTACTCACATGTGCTCGGCATTTCCTGAATGGTCCAGGAAGAAGCGAATAATCGGCAACGGACTTATTCAAGAAACCATCGTGACGTTTCCCCAAAGTGGTTTACGATACATTAAAACACACCTCGTTAAGTAAAAAGAATCAAATATCAAAAACTTCCGTTGCCAATTGGTTGACGGCCATATGCCGAATTTTTCTTTGCACTACACTTTTATCAGCAAACAGGTCGCTACACACGTTTTTCCATTGGTTATATTTTCCTTTCATATAATTTTATTGAAGATAATTTTAGCAGCTTTAATGTCGTGGTAGCTAAAAGAGCTACCGCCACCGACCTTGCAGCATATACTGTCCTTGCCAGTTTGAATACTACCATTTTTCGTCAACAGGATTCGATATCAAGAATCATATGTCACACACTAGGATATACATGTTGCATGGAGTGAACGTTAAGAAAACCATCACAGCTGTTATTGCAGCTGTTATTAAGATACCCAGTGGAACACCTCTGGGATGCGTTAAGAACGTCGTCTTCGCTCCAAACCCCATCGTCCAACATCACTATCTTCTCCAGTTATGACTCTTGACGGAGAATGGGTTGCTATTTCTCCATAGATACTCAGACACCTCACTGTAAGTGTCCCTAGCAGAGTTCATCATAAAGCCGGAGAGAGTGTATACACCTCACGTTAATGTCCACTACTTTTTATCAGATACTCGTAGCGTATGTGCCCTGACAGCGGAAGTATTTTTCACCATCTGTGTTTAGGCAGCGGGGATGGAAGGGGTGGCGGCAGAAGCTCCTGAGTACCACACCACACAAAAGGAAGTACCTGAATCTCGGACATCTCGTTAGTGTCTCACAGAGGCGGGAGCAATATGATTTGTTTGTGGTGATCCGTTCACCCGACAGGACCGTGTGCTCGGCGACTACCTTGGTGCGATTACAGAGAAGCGGGCACCCACGTTCTACATTTTCATTCACTCTCATCATATCAGCATTACTAAAACGTCACAGCTTCCTTTTCCCACTCCATACTGTCACCTTTACTAATTGGTTCAAATGGCTCTGAGCTCTATGGGACTTAACATCTGAGGTCATCAGTCCCTTGGAACTTAGAACTACTTAAATCTAACTAACCTAAGGACATCACACACATCCATGCCTGAGGCAGGATTCCAACCTGCGACCGTAGCGGTCGCGCTGTTCCATACTGAAGCGCCTAGAACCGCTCGGCCACAATGGCCGGCCCTTCACTAATTAATTGGGCTTAAAAGATCTTATCAGCACCAGCGAGTATAAGCGTGTCTATCAGGAGTTCTTTCACATAGTCATAATCAGATTTTTACCGAGTCTGCAGTTCTCATGGAAATTTAGAGTAATTTACGTGGCTGGTGGGTTCCACAACCTTCGACTGATGTTGACACATAGGCCTGCATATTTTTTGTCATACAAAACAGTTTACAACAATGTAAAAATCGTGACTGTGAAAGAAATGATCAAAATACACGCAGTATTGTTATTAGTAGCAAAACTAACTGAATCTGCAGGTTAAACTAAATGTCAGTCCCCAGATATGTGGTAAAGGACGTACTGTGTCACTGACTGCAGTTACGCTCATATAGATTTTAAGCAATAACAATGATAATGTCGCACACCAAACACTTCAGGTTACAATTCTCCAACACAAACAAGACGTTTTTAAACAAGTGTTAAAATGAATCGTGAATTGGCCGCAGTAGCTCACAAAAGATGACTATGTCATTATTCTTAAAGCATTTGTGATACCGTGCAACAAGTTGTTTTAAGCCCTTGCAATAAATTCCGCCGCTTATGATTTCATTCACTTGAGAAGTGATGTTTCTCAATACTTCACCGTCTCCAGTGTTGCGATACACGCCATTTCTTGAAGTATAGAAATGACTGAGCCAAATGTTTTAAGATCAGAGTTGCAAGGAGCCGCACGGTTCGAAAAGTTTCGTTTCAGTGTCCCCAATTTTCTGGACAGTCCAAGTAGCAGCGTGTGGACGTGCTTGAAGACAATTCCGAACGTCAGCTTTTCACTTCGTAGTTCCTGAGTGATTCGTTTCAGCATTCATGGGTTGTGGTTTCCATAGTGAGGTAATCCGTAAATCTGTTACCGATGTGGTCAAATTGTCGACTGTCCGAGAGACCTATCGATTTTTATTTCTGTCAGCTTAAGTTATTTCTCGAAATATAATTTTTGGCAGTTATGTATCACGCACAGGCCACGGACGTCGCGAAAACCGTCAAAATACATATCAAGAACTAAAAATAAACTTGCAAATAACGCATTTTATCAAGCGAATGTCTTAGCAGTGAAAGAAGTTGCAAGACAATGAAAATAATTACATCTTTCACGCCCTTATGGTATCAAATCGTTCATGAAACTGCCACTAGATAATGACATTTATGCTACTGTGTTGTAATGCGTTCTAGCGAGACATTTACATTCAAGAATGCTTTTACTACGGTTGATAGAATTGCCAAAACCGAATACAAAAAAGTAACTTGAGTACTATGAAAACATTAATATTAAATCTCGATTAATGACTCGTCAAAGCATAATAGAGAGATACAGAGACAGGGATTCGAGGGCGAAGCTTTAGTTGTCTGCTGAATCCCCTTCGTTGTAAGCACCAAATCGTGAAAATCATATCGAGTTTGGTACGACCCCTTGTGCCCCAGCTGGTAGGCACTTACTCGTACTTCGTACGAGCCACGTCACCAAACTCTGCTACGTGGAGCTAACCGGCATTTCAAGGTGCAGCCTTAAATCAAGCTACTAGCTCCTTCTTGTTTGAAAAACGTCAAATAATATCAAGAGTTCTATTTAATCTGTCATTATAAAAATACGTGTGCAAAACATCCGAATTGCTTCCTGTTGCTTTAAATTCTGTCAAACATACTGGAAAATATATCTTGAGGCCGCTACATGCGGCGGTGGAGCGCATTGCAAAGATCCACTCACCTTGTGGTGAATCACTTCTCAGATGCAAGCCTCCTTCAAATCACTGAAATGCAGTTCTCAGGCGGAGAAAGCTATAGGAAAACAGCAGTACACTTCGTAGCAACAAGTCGCACTAAGTTTGTTTTGTCTGTGGAAGGAACAGTTAAATGAAAGTATTTGCGTGAGTAAAATTTCACTCTGTTACGGTAAGCTTGCATACACAATCCACTACAAAGTCTTAATCTAAACTGCACTTAGACTGAAATGTTCACATGCACGCCTCATTTATAATCGTAGCCAGTTTAAGTTAATTATGAACTACCCTTCACAGAAAGTTTACAAACGGATTGTTTCTTTTAGAATTGCTCGCTCAAACGTTGCTAGCATCAGTCTCACGGAACAAATTGTTCAGGTTCGCCAGTAAGCAACACGCCACACGGTATTTAGATATTTTAAACGTCACCAAAAGTACTGAATTTCATCCTGTGCATTAACTCGAATTTTCTTCTCAAACACTTTAGTGCCGAAATCTGAAAATAATAATTTTCAGTGGGGTACATATCAATAGGTCTGATCACTATGAGATTCAAGCACCGACTTTGAGATTCAAGCCCCGACTGACTTTTCTCCCCTCTCTGCACAAAAAAACCTTCCAGTTCCCAAAAACCACGCAAATGGTAATTTCTGATTGGCAGAGAAACGTCACAGCCTATCGGAAAGCAGCATCAAGCCCGCTCAATCCCGCCCATGTATACAGAACCAGTCAAAATTCGTCACTGAACCAGAACAGTAAATTGCCATAAATAACCTTTGAAAACCAACAAATATAAAATTAATTCCCTTTTACCGAAACTATTTTACCGAAATCATAATCTCTTTTCCGTAGTATGATAAACTGACAAAATAATTTATACCAAATTCCCCGGTACAAACGACTAACACACACGTCATTCTGGAACATCCTTCACGTAACCAATTACTTCACTGTATACTATAAAAACTTTACATAAAATAGTATTTCACATTCACACCTTCATTCAGTCCCTAACTAAACACAGTAAGAGTAGTAATTAATAAACAATTATAAAATTAAACAAACAAAACCGGAAAAAAAATTGTCAGTAATTGGCTGCAGCTCAGTGTCCGTCAGTTACTGACCTCTATCATACCGTTTAGAAACTACATGCACTCGAGCCGCCTGATGCCACCTGTCTTGCGCATGACTCACACTGCACGCCTGTTCACAGACGTACACCTCAAATGTTGTGTTCCAGCCTGTGAAACCCACCAAGGGTATCCTTTTTTTTAATCCGTTACACAGGTATTGTTTTTTTTCTGAAGCTTATTCACATTTTTTTTTCAGATTGGCTCTATTCGAATAATGACACTGCATGAAATGCTGTTTAGGCTGCACACTCACGATAGCAAAGAGACCACGACGGCAGTGTGATGAACGTAGGCTGCAAGCGCAGCAGCGTACCAGGCACGATATACACTCATATTCCGATCTCGAGACGCGCCTTGTAGAAGACGATTCCGAAACTTCCGTGTAAATGTGAAATATGGACAAAATGCCCTTATTCACTTAGGATGTAATCTTCAGTGATCAAAATATATCTTTGGCAACATTTGTATAGCTGCTGTAAACTGTGAGTGAAGTAACCTATTGGATAGAATCGAAACATCGACGTTATTCGTCTTTAGATGTCAGAGGAAATGTGCATTGCAAATTAGTATGCGCGGTACCACCACTAGTGATAACAGATATCAGAGAAGTTCGATCTCGGTCACACTTCAATAATATCCTCAAGTAGTTTCTGTCCGTGTTTCCTCCTCAGTGGTTGTTTATGGTCGGCAGGAAACCGGCACTCAAACACCAGTAGGAGACAACGCAGGAAGGGCGTTGTATATCACCAGGAGGAGTGCCCTTGTTGTTGTGGTCTTCAGTCCTGAGACTGGTTTGATGCAGCTCTCCAAGCTACTCTATCCTGTGCAAGCTTCTTCATCTCCCAGTACCTATTGCAACCTACATCCTTCTGAATCTGCTTAGTGTACTCATCTCTTGGTCTCCCTCTACGATTTTTACCCTCCACGCTGCCGTCCAGTACTAATTTGGTGATCCCTTGATGCCTCAGAACATGTCCTACCAACCGGTCCCTTCTTCTTGTCAAGTTGTGCCACAAACTCCTCTTCTCCCCAATACTATTCAATATCTCCTCATTAGTTATGTGATCTACCCATCTAATCTTCAGCATTCTTCTGTAGCACCACATTTCGAAAGTTTCTATTCTCCTCTTGTCTAAACTATTTATCGTCCATGTTTCACTTCCATACATGGCTACACTCCATACAAATACTTTCAGAAACGACTTCCTGACATTTCAATCAATACTCGATGTTAAAACATTTCTCTTCTTCAGAAACGCTTTCCTTGCCATTGCCAGTCTACATTTTATATCCTCTCTACTTCGACCATCATCAGTTATTCTGCCCCCCAAATAGCAAAACTCCATTACTACTTTAAGTGTCTCATTTCCTAATCTAATTCCCTCAGCATCACCCGACTTAATTCGACTACATTCCATTATCCTCGTTTTGCTTTTGTTGATGTTCGTCTTATATCCTCCTTTCAAGACACTGTCCATTCCGTTCAACTGCTCTTCCAAGTCCTTTGCTGTCTCTGACAGAATTACAATGTCATCGGCGAACCTCAAAGTTTTTATTTCTTCTCCGTGGATTTTAATACCTACTCCGAATTTTTCTTTTGTTTCCTTTACTGCTTGCTCAATATACAGATTGAATAACATCGGGGAGAGGCTACAGCCCTGTCTAACTCCCTTCCCAACCACTGCTTCCCTTTCATGTCCCTCGACTCTTATAACTGCCGTCTGCTTTCTGTACAAATTGTAAATAGCCTTTCGCTCCCTGCATTTTACCCGTGCCACCTGCAGAATTTGAAAGAGAGTATTCCAGTCAAAAGCTTTCTCTAGGTCTACAAATGCTAGAAACGTAGGTTTGCCTTTCCTTAATCTTTCTTCTAAGATAAGTCGGAGGGTCAGTATTGCCTCACGTGTTCCAACATTTCTACGGAATCCAAACTGATCTTCCCCGAGGTCGGCTTCTACCAGTTTTTTCCATTCGTCTGTAAAGAATTCGCGTTAGTACTTTGCAACTGTGACTTATTAAGCTGATAGTTCGGTAATTTTCACATCTGTCAACACCTGCTTTCTTTGGGATTGGAATTATTATATTCTTCTTGAAGTCTGAGGGAATTTCGCCTGTTCATATATCTTGCTCACCAGATGGTAGAGTTTTGTCAGGACTGGCTCTCCCAAGGCCGTCAGTAGTTCCAATCGAATGTTGTCTACTCCCGGGGCCGTGTTTCGACTCAGGTCTTTCAGTGCTCTGTCAAACTCTTCACGCAGTATCATATCTCCCATCTCATCTTCATCTACATCCTCTTCCATTTCCATAATATTGTCCTCAAGAACATCGCCCCTGTATATACCCTCTATATACTCCTGCCACCTTCTGCTTTCCCTTCTTTGCTTAGCCACCTTCTGCTTTCCCTTCTTTGCTTAGAACTGGGTTTCCATCTGAGCTCTTGATATTCATGCATGTGGTTCTCTTTTCTCCAAAGGTCTCTTTAATTTTCCTGTAGGCAGTGTCTATCTTACCCCTCGTGAGATAAGCCTCTACTTCCTTATATTTGTCCTCTATCCATCCCTGCTTAGCTATTTTGCACTTCCTTTCGATCTCATTTTTGAGACGTTTGTATTCCTTTTTGCCTGCTTCATTTACTGCATTTTTGTGTTTTCTCCTTTCATCAATTAAATTCAGTATCTCTTCTGTTACCCAACGATTTCTACTAGCCCTCGTCTTTTTACCTACTTGATCCTCTGCTGCCTTCACTACTTCATTCCTCAAAGCTACCCATTCCTCTTCTACTGTATTTCTTTCTCCCATTCCTGTCAATTGTTCCCTTATGTTCTCCCTGAAACTCTGTTGAACCTCTGGTTCTTTCGTTTATGCAGGTCCCATCTCCTTAAATTCCCAACGTTTTGCAGTTTCTTCAGTTTTAATCTACAGTTCATAACCAATAGGTTGTGGTCAGAGTCCACATCTGCCCCTGGAAATGTCTTACAATTTAAAACCTCGTTCCAAAATCTCTGTCTTGCCATTATATAATCTATCTGAAACCTTCTAGTATCTCCAGGGTTCTTCCATGTATACAACCTTCTTTCATGATTCTTGAACCAAGTGTTAGCTATGATTAAGTTATGCTCTTTGCAAAATTCTACCATGCGCCTTCCTCTTTCATTTCTTAGCCCCAATCCATATTCACCTACTACGTTTCCTTCTCTTCCTTCTCCTACTGTCGAATTCCAGTCACCCATGACTATTAAATTTTCGTCTCCCTTGACTACCTGAATAATTTCTTTTATCTCATCATACATTTCATCAATTTCTTCATCATCTGCAGAGCTAGTTGGCATATAAACTTGTACTAGTGTAGTAGGCGTGGGCTTCGTGTCTCTCTTGGCCACAATAATGCGTCCACTATGCTGTTTGTAGTAGCTTACCCGCTCTCCTATTTTTTTATTCATTATTAAACCTACTCCTGCATTACTCCTATTTGATTTTGTATTTATAACCCTGTATTCACCTGACCGAAAGTCTTGTTCCTCCTGCCACCGAACTTCACTAATTCCCACTATATCTAACTTTAACCCATCCATTTCCATTTTTAAATTTTCTAACCTACCTGCCCAATTAAGGGATCTGACATTCCACGCTCCGATCCGTAGAACGCCAGTTTTCTGTCTCGTGATAACGATGTCTTCCTGAGTAGTCCCCGCCCGGAGATCCGAATGGGGGACTATTTTACATCCGGAATATTTTACCCAAGAGGACGCCATCATCATTTAATCATACAGTAAAGCTGCATGCCCTATGGAAAAATTACGGCTATAGTTTCCCCTTCCTTTCAGCCGTTCGCAGTACCACAACAGCAAGGCCGTTTTGGTTAGTGTTACAAGGCCAGATTAGTCAATCATTCAGACTGTTGCCCCTGCAACTACTGAAAAGGCTGCTGCCCCTCTTCAGGAACCACACGTTCGCCTGGCCTCTCAACAGATACCCCTCCGTTGTGGTTGCACCTACGGTACGGCCATCTGTGTCGCTGAGGCACGCAAGACTCCCCACCAACGGTAAGGTCCATGTTTCGTGGGGGAGTGCCCTTATATTGTGGGAATTCTCAATACATTACGAGTCGAGAAACGTTGTTGGGTGGTCTCGCTACTGCATCCTGCGCAGGCCCCTTCGTGCCTGCATAGTTACTTCAACCTACATTCATTGGAACCTTGTTACTCTAGTAAGGCCTTCCTCTCCCTCTACAGTTTTTACTATGTACTGTTCCTTTCATTACCAAACTGGCGGTTCCGAGAAAGTGTTCTATCAACCGATCCCTTGTTTATTCAATTGTAGCGCAAATTTCTATTGTTTCCAAATTTGATTTAGTATCTGCTTGTAAGATACCAGACTTCTCAGCTGAACTTCAACATCCTACTGTGGTACCCGCTCCAATGCCTCGTCTTGCCTGAATTCTTAATCGTCCACATTTCACTTCGTTACAAGTCAGCTCTCCAAAGAAATAAGCACAGCAAAAGACTCGCTTACTCCTAAATTTATATCTGATGTTTTTTTCAGGAGCAGTTTTCTTGCTATTGCCAGTCTACATTTTTATATCCTTTCTACTTCCGCTATCATCAGTTACTTTACTAACCAGGTAGCTAAAATCATCTACTACTTTCCGTTTTTCATTTCCTGATATAATTACCTCACCATCAGCTGACTTAATTCTGCCATGTTCTATTACTCTTGTTTTAGTTTCATCGATGTTCATCTTGTAGACTATTTTCAAGACAGTATACATTACGTTCAACTGATCTTCCAAGTCCTTTGCTGCCCCTGACATAATTACATTGTCATCGTCAAACCTCTGAGTTTTTATTTCTTCTTGACTTTTTAAATTTCTCCGTGGTGTCCTTTACTGTTTGTTCAATATACAGATTGAATTTCATTGGGGATAGGTTACAACCCTGTCTCATTCTCTTTTCAAGTACCACTACTCCTAGATGTCCTTCGACTCTTGTAGCTGTAGTCTTTTTCAAGTTGTAGACAACCTTTTGCTCCCTATATTTTATCCCTGCTTCCTTAATATTTTCAAAGCGTGTATTCGAGTCAAAGTTGCCAAAAGGGTTCTCCAAATCCAAGACTACAAATGGTGTAAATGTAGGTTTGCCTTTCTTCAGTGTTTGCCAGACTGGAAGGCGACTCCGAACACTGTCGTACTGTCCGTAGATCATGCACATCTCTAAGCAAATATAGAGAGGTTGAAAGGGTCCTGTAGCCACCTTTCATTAGTCCGGTAGCCCATTTTCACTAGCAATTCTCTTTCTTTTCCTTGTTTCTCTTTTCTCATAACTCTCATAGTTGTGTGATTGAATGAATGTGGTTGTGTGTCACGTCGTTAGACGGTGGTGTAGTCTGCTGCAGTAAGTCTGCGATAGTCAAACAGATTCAGCAGCAATTGTACAGAATAGCCAACTCTCGTAATGGTCAAGTAGGCAAAGAGGTTTGCGCTACTTGTGAGAAATCTAGCTGCGTTAGGTTGGTGGCGGAAATGGCATCTTTGGGTTTTCCGGCCCACGCGGAGCGTGGAAGAGGCTGGAGATGAAAAAGGGAGGCAGTCTACCGCCGGTACGGGAAGCGTCCACAGCCGTGCTCAAGTCGAAGAAGGGTGAGTTAGACTGACCGCGTGGCGCGTTGTACTTGGCGAGGGAACAGCTGTTAGCTTTTGGTCTCGCTTTTCAACTCTGATAGATTGCTTTGCCTTGTCGCAGCAAGGAATGCAAAACTTTGGCAGATTTTTCTTTTAGTAAATTTCTGTAGCAGCCTTGGATCCGCCGGAAGAGCGCCACACGAAGGTGTCGATAAGAAATGAGCACTCACTTCTGTATGAATGTCTGTTTGCCTTCAGCTGTGCCTGTATAAGCTTTCATTTTTCTAAATATTGATAGCCTTGCCTTCTCATAAATTTTCCTTGCTTTATGTATCTTTCATCCGTGGGGAGCCGACCACGTGGTTGAACATTAGAGTTTGTTGGGCTACCGTCATCACTAACTGTCCGGTCTCATGTTTGTTTTAAAGAATGTTAACTGTTGATGATTGTGTGATGTGATATTGTTGCAACTTGGCCACGATACCTAGGAATTGCGTCTCCACAAACCACGTGGGCACGCAGGTGTACTGCGAAACGTGTACCGTTTCACGAGTTTTTGCGATGTTATCAGGCAACAGCAGTTGTATGAATGATTCAAACCAATGAATTTAGGTGTAGGTTATAACGGTGTATGTATCGATGCTTTTCTTTAATGTTTTAGGAATTAATGTTATCAGGAATTGTGTACATGCCTCACATCCATATCTTAGGAATAAATGATTTTATACACAATCTTCACTTACATTCCAAGGTTACGTTTTTGCACCTAAGCCACTCACCTCGTAGCTTTCCTGTTAGCACATCCAACGCGTTTCCTTACGCACAGGTCCAGGGATTAGTTTCCCTTTTATTTTAAAACAAATGCTTTAGATTAAGTCTTATATTCAGGTGTGTTGCTGGGAGCTGATCTTCTGCACAGTGTTCATGCATGTACTATTTTACTTTAAGTGGTTGATTCTCGTGGACGGTGCACGGGAAATACTATTAATTACATCGCATCTCCTATGAGCGATATCACGACTGTAATGACACATTCCTATGCAGAGACATACAATATCTTAAAAGCTGCGCCAAAGATAAATTGAGAGGCATGTATATTATAATCTTTGTAAAGTTCACATTGGATTCTCTTTTGTTTGATACTCCAAGGAGCTAAGGGACACTTTCGATTGTTGCCTTGTGGAGGTTGGACGTGATTTTTGGACTGTGCGGAAAGGCAGCCATATGGTTGGTAATTATGGTTTGTGCGACGAGCACAGCAAGTCTTATTGTGTTGTGAATAAAAAAATAGTGAAAAGTATCGAAGTGTTACGAAAATTATTTATAGCGACGTAGCATAGTATTCCTTGGTTTCCACCGTCTTCGTGAAGTGAACCGATGCCGACTCATGATGGTACACACGGTCAACAAAGAGAAGAACATCGATGGCGACTAATGAATTAATATTGTGGCAGAAGGACTAATTCTACGTCTAAGGTGAGAACTCTGATTAAATCAACAATGACGTGGAATTTAAAATGTAAAATGTTTTTTATTTATTTCGCCACACTGGCGACCGCTGACAGGGACAGTGCTGGTGGAACAAAGAGTAAGTACTTCATTGTTGTGCTACAAATGTACTTGTACTAATTACTGTTTCTCTGTTACATGACGCACATGGAAAATGACGAATAAAGTGAAGCAATATTAACTGTATAAACGGATGGCACAATAACCAGAAGGAACAAGGACAAGGATTTACAAAACTAACGTAATCGTGAGTGACGCAGCTCAGTCGGAATTAAGGTAGGAAAGCGCAAACGCATGCAGTGGCTGCACCTTGGCTTAGCTCCACTTAAAGCAGAACCTTTTCCTGTCCATATTAAAATCCTGGTAGTGTTTGTGGCAACACACAATTACACTTTGATAATTACTTTTTTATGTTCAACAATCGCAGAATTAGAAGACGTAGTGCGCCATCTTGTAAATTTCCGACGCGCAACAAATAACAATCGCGAGATATTTTTATTAATTCAACTGCGAGAGAATTTAAAGATTTAGATTAACAGTAAAGTACAGATAAAAATAATATCTTCACAATGGAATCGGAGAACTTTAATTGAACAAATGTTCATGGACACGTCACCGATTCTGACAATAGTGACGTAAATGATGACGCAATTAGTTTTTCAGCACAACATAATGTAGAAGTAAATACGATTCAATTGCACTCCACAGGGATTAACAATAATGAACCACTTGCAAATGAAACCTTGTGCACAGTCGATGAAGCATCGATTACCAGATCAGATGAAAATATTTCGCGTGAAATCAGTGAACCTAGCCCGGTTTCGATTCAATCAGACCGTGGCAGAGAAACAATGGCAACAAATAATGGCATAAATACAAACACACAAGCTTCGTCAGTTACGCTTGAGGCATTATATAGTCTGATGTCAAACGTGAGCGAGCAATTATCTGATTTAAAGATGAGTCACAACACAACGAACACAAAACTGGCGAATCTAGAAGTCAGCCAC
This sequence comes from Schistocerca americana, assembly GCF_021461395.2. Lineage (NCBI taxonomy): Eukaryota > Metazoa > Arthropoda > Insecta > Orthoptera > Acrididae > Schistocerca > Schistocerca americana. The sequence continues at coordinate 742,092,349 of NC_060120.1, forward strand.
AACACAACGAACACAAAACTGGCGAACATGCACAGACATTTCGATCAACGCTTAAATAAACTCGCCAATGAAATCGATCAAAAGATCGAAGACAAAGTCATCAAAACCGTCAATAGTGTATACAATGTATTGGCAAATGATTTAGAAAAGAAATTGTCAGATCTTACAAACAAACAGGAACAGGAACTGTCAGAAATAGTAGAAACACACAATCAAACACAAACCGTACAAAAAGAAATACATGAAAACGTACAGGCTATTCAATTAAATTTAACAAGAGTACAGCCGCATGTGAAGAAATACCTGACCAAGTTAATAAAGTTAACGAAGAAGTCGGTTTTCTGAAACAGGAGACTCGACGTATCAACGCCGACATTATCAAAATAAATGAAACTTTACAAAACGGTAATGTAAATGAATCAATAACTGACCGGGAAACAAAACTTTTTGAAAAATTAGGTAATGAAATCAAAGTAGCCGAGGACAGAATACGTAAGGAAATTGCTGGTAGACTAAACGTTTCAAATGACTTGCCTACGTCAAGCAACAAGCAGCGCGACACTTATTCGCCCGTGCCAGATTACGATGTCAATAACGCAGAACATCACGCGCCCTGTCCGGCGTATGTGCACGCACCGGCACAGGCAAACAATGGCTATTCGCCAAACGCGGTGCTGCAACAGGCAGTAGGCGTGTCGCCTTGCATCTCGACGATTCTAGTCGATGAGAGCCTGTTGAAACATAGACAGTTTCCAGTTTTCTCCACAGAATCCAGAAAAACTCATCCAGTCGTATTTGTAAGAGCATTTAAAAATGTCTTACCAAGAAACTGGACTGAGGCACAGAAGATTAGATATGTAGTAGGCTTCACACAAGGCGACGCGCTTTTGTGGGCCACAGACATGGCTGAACAGTGCGTCACCTACGAACAATTTGAACGGGCTTTCTTGGAGAAATATTGGTCTGCTGGGGTCCAAGAAAGACTGCGACGTGAGGTATTCAACCCACAACCGTTCAACCTAAAAAACGGCGGGTTGAGAAAGTATTTCGAAAAGTACTTGAATAAGACGCGCTATTGGAACAATCCAATACCGCACGTAGACGTTCTCAAAATTCTGAAAAACAGACTACCCGCGAATTTACGCGAAAAATTGGTAACCATACCGGAAAACGACCTTGACTACTTTCTTTCCGTGCTTGACTCAATTGATCTAATATACGAAGAGCCGAGCACAAGTAATCGGAATGAATATTCCGGAACAAATCAAAACAACGGTAACGGATATCATTTTAATGGCAGTGGACAAAACCCACACAGTTGGCATCCGTATGCGACAAGGCCAAATAATGGAACCTGGAATTACGGAAATCGGAGGACTTCGGCGCCACAGGGACGTGAAGACCGAAGGTACAGTACAGATTACGGTCCACGGCGGTATGGAAATGATAGAAATCACGTGAATGATTGGTCAGGCCCGCGTGATGAAAGGCGGCACACAAATGAAAATTACAATAGTTACAGTAATAGGAATGATAGACCAAGGAGGAATAGCGACGGCCGGTCGCAAGAAAATGTTGCACGCAGCGGTCCGGAAACTAATTGGCGACAGAATAACCACTCAGTACACTTTGTAGAGGTAACGGACAGTACTGAAGCAACGCCGTTGTCTCCCCCGGTAAACAACAATCGGTCGTAATGAGCCCCCACCGGCCGACCGATTTGACAACAGGGGGCACAAGCAAGCACACATTACATCTTAGACAATTATTTTTAAGATATGATCAGGATGCGACCGTAGAAGATGATCTATGTGAAGAAGAGATGAAAGCACTGGACAAGGTAAGTGACCTCGTGCAGGCTGTAATAACAGCAAAGATAGGAACTATAATTACCAACGTAATTTTAGATACAGGCGCATCTACGAATATTATTTCTAACAGTTTATTTAAAGAAGTTTCGAAAGTATTAAAAGTACCAGTGTTGCCAACGGAAAATTGTAAAATCTTGACAGCTATAGGTAACAAGTCGAAAAGTATTAAGTGGCAGACGCAAATACCTGTTACCATTAGCGATGTCACGATAAACTGTACATTCTTAATCGTTGACAAGTTAATCGTCAATTGTATTTTAGGCATGGAAGTTTTCCGGCAGTATAAAGTGAACATCGACATCGGCAGTGGACTTTGCTGTTTCCGAGTGGGCAGTCGTAGTGTGAAGGTCAATCTTGTAAGGTCAACAATAGGTCGTAATGGCCAATTACAGAAACAAGCTGAAGTAAAATTAGTTTATCCACAAGTTTTATTGATAGATATTCCTTTCCCCGAACAATTAGACACGGAAATAATTAACGAACAGGCCGCCCACGAGAAGGTAGGAAAATCCACTTGTCTTTCAGAAACTCAACAAAATGAACTAGCAGATCTTATTTATGAATACCGCGACATTTTTAGAAAACAGCCAACAATAATCAAAACGTATGAATACAAAATGGAAGTCTACCCACATAAAACGTACTGCCATAAATCATATGCGATACCATGGGCAAAGAAGGAAGCGGTTCGCAAAGAAATAGATAGAATGGTTCTGTGGAAGGTGATAGAACCTTCACATTCACCGTACTGCAGTCCCATCCTAGCTGTTAGCAAACCTGACGGATCAGTCAGATTAGTACTTGATGCGCGGGAAATTAATAAGATCATCGTACCAATACGCACTAGGCCGGAGAACTTAGATGAGCAATTGCTTAAATTTCATGGAGTGAAATATTTAACATCCGTTGACATGAAGGCTTCGTATTGGCAAATAGCCCTACATAGTGATAGCAGAAAATATACTGCGTTCATTCATGCTGGCAGAAGCTATCAATTCCAAGTACTGCCATTTGGACTCAACGTGAGTGCTGGGGTGTTTATAGAGGCTTTAGACAGAGTATTGGGTCCAGAACTGATTAGCAAAGTGACGTTGTATGTAGACGATCTCTTGATAGCCACGGACACCTGGCAAGAGCATGTAGAATTGGTACACAAGGTGTTCCAAAAGTTCCGAGAATATGACGTCACAGCAAATTGTAAGAAGTCCGAATTCGGAAGGGATCAAATAAAATTTTTAGGCCACATTATTTCACCAGGCGGAATTTTACCAGATCCAAAAAAGCTTGATGCCATAAATTATTTCCCCTCACCACAAACACGTAAACAATTGAAAGCTTTTCTGGGGCTCACGTCATTTTTTCGAAAATTCGTGCCCAAACAGTTTCTGAATAGTGATTCCCTACTCAACCTTTTAAGGAAAAACCACACATGGTTGTGGACAGTAAAATGTGAGGAAGATTTCGTAAAAATCAAACAGGCACTCATAAACGCACCCATTTTGAAGCATCCTAACATGAACTACAACTTTTGTTTGAGCACGGACGCATCATGTCAGGGATTAGGCTCTTGTCTGTTCCAATTAGTAAATGACAATGGAGAACAGAAAGTAAACATAATTAGTTTTGCCAGTAGAACGTTAACGGAATGTGAAAGAGCCTATTCGGCAACTGAACTTGAAGCGTTAGCTGTAGTGTGGGCTTTCCGCAAGTTCCAATACTATCTCTGGGGAAGGCATACACGAGTGTTTTGTGACCATCAAGCACTATCGTTTTTACTCACATGCAAATTGTTGCACAAACGGATTGCACGTTGGTGTTTATTCCTCCAGGAATTTGATTTCGAGATAGTTTATATCAAGGGTGAACAGAATGTAATTGCCGACGCATTGTCGCGCTTGCCACAAGGCTTGAGCGAGTTCAATGAATTGATCGAACAGACTTCCGATTTTAGAGTTTTTCTGATGCATGATGGCACATTTCTACCATATTACAGAAGGATGTGTAAGGACATGAGCAAACTACAAAAGGAAGACAATAGATGGAGACAAGTTATGCAAAAACTGCAGGCAGATGACAATAGTACATTGAAACAATATTACACAATGTCAAACGATGTTCTTTTCTACAGGCGCAATCCACAATCCAACACCTGGTGTGTCTGCATCCCAGAAGAATTCATAGACAATTTGATAAGACACACACATAGAGTATGGGGACACTATGGGGTATCAAAATGTACAGCGAAAATATCAACGTATTGTTACTTCCCGAATCTCAGACGCAGGATTGAACAAATAATAAAAAAGTGTACAATATGTCAGAAGGTTAAACATCTTAATAGATCTTGTTTGGACGTATTACACCCTATCATTCCAACTAGACCAAGAGAACTAGTTTCCGTGGACGCAGCAGGACCATATCCACGAGCTAGGGGAGGAGTTAGATATGTGATCGCATTTTATGATGTCTTCACAAAGTATTTAAAAATGTATGCTATAAAAGCAGTACTGTCGGGATCAATAATCAAACGCATGATAGAAGACTACATACCACTAGTGGGAAAACCGAAAATTATATTAACTGATAATGCAACAAACTTCACTAGTAATAAATGGAAAACATTTCTCGAATCTCAAAACATAAAACATATATTGGTATCCAAATTTCACCCAGAATCGAGCCCGGTTGAGAGAAATTTTAAAGAATTTAATCGCTTTATAAGAACTTATGTACCAAATAAACAGACAAAATGGGTAGAATACATAGCTCCATTTCAGCATATTGTAAATAATTTAATTCATACTTCAACAGGCTTTACACCTACAGAGTTAATGTTTCAAGGCACAGAACTTGACGAATGGGCTAAACCTTTACCTAAATTAGCCACAAAGGAAATAACACTAGGCGAAAAGGTACGTCAAGCATTACTACAGATGGAAGAACAAGCAGAAATAAGGAGAAAGCAGTTCAACAAAAAGATAAGAAAGGTTACAGAATTTAACATTGGACAGGAAGTACTATTACGTACCCACCCAAAATCCTCTAAAATTAAGGCATTAAACAAAAAGTGGCAGTTGTATGATGGCCCTTTCATTATAATAGACAAACCTCACCCAGGATGTTATCTGTTAGGTAACACACGAACGGGCAAGGTGAAAGGGTTATACCCCCACAAGGACATCAAGGAATTTTTTCATTAAAGGTTATATGTTATTTTAGCAAAATTGAAATTGTACAACCTTGGATCACATAGTAAAATTGCTGTCATTAACCTAAGAAACTTGCGAACAACTGGGGGCATATGCCAGCTTAAAAACGCATATTTACCCAAACCTAATGAAACATGTGTTACTGTGAGTCTTAACACTATAAAATAAACCATACAGTACTTTTGTAGTCTAACTCAGTTATTTAAGAGAGGGGAACAAAGACAAATTAGAGCGAAGGTCAGAGTTTGTTCGCTTGAGACGAGCAACAAACCACACGTCAAAGTTGCAATCCAACGCTCAGCTCATGAGCACGCGATAGCTGCATGTCAAGACGAGGTCATTGGCCGCTCTGTAGGCAGCGAGCCGGGGAGAAATCTTCCCCCTTCCCTGTCCGATCAGCTGAGTGTATACAAAGCGCGAAGGCGCATGCGCGGTCGAGTCCAGGCGTCACGTGACTATTACACGATGGTGGCTATCACGAATAATGTTCACCAACAATGCAGAGTTTTCCCCGCACCTACAGTCCAGTCGTGGTACGTAAGCGCGCATGCGCGGAAAGTTTAAAAGTTTTGAGACCACTCTTACTATGAGACACAGAGACGAAAGTCATTCAAAAACAAGAAAGGAAAGGGTACACAAGTCTTGTAAATAGTAACTTAGAAAATTTAATTATAAGCTGGTATTACGTAATAAAAGTGAACATACAAGTACATACTGGTCATGGACGGTATTGTAATATTATATTATACTGAGTAAAATCTTAGCTTGTACGGAAGGAGAAAGAAAATAGAAAAATAAATAAATAAATAAATAATGCAGATATATAACCGGAAGAAAGGCTATGTACACGAGAACAACACACAATTACATATAGGGAAAAGGCAGCAAAGAGGAAATCAAAGAGATAACGCATACATTTACATTACACAGTAGCTAGCGATTTTCAGAATGAACAACAAGGTAAACGCGGGAATTTTTTGTGACTAAGGAAAAGAGTGACACAAGCTTTAAAATAGGGTAATAATAAACAGACCTATGCAGCGTGAGTAATGAACTGAATCGCTCTCAAAACAAATACCTAGGGTTTATAGAGAGAGAGACACACATTAACGTTAGGAAACACCTGAAGCACTCAGCAAACAAATTTGTAGAATATATAAGCTATACACGAGGGTACATGTACGAAGGCTAAAGTGTAAAGGAGGAAAATAGGGAATGTTGCACATTAATGGACTGTAAGGCAGTTATGTATGTAAGAAGAAATATTTAGTTGTAAGTATTATTAGTATAAGGGACGATGCTCAGCACACCCTGAATAATTTTGGAATATTGAAGGAATGGTGCAGGGTACCGAAAAAGGGCCCCACCAGCAAAGTGTATATTATAGTGGTAGATATTTTTTTGTGTATAAACGTATGTATGAATGTGTGAAAGGCGAAAGAAGCCCTGTACATGTACGGAACTTAAACAACGTAGAAGTGTATAAAGAAAATTAAACTGTAAGACAACCTCGTATAAATAGGTATACCTAACGTCAAGAAACAACTTAATTAAAACCGTAGGACTCTACGAGTTTGCGAGAAAATGCGAAAACCCTGATACAAAGTGCAACATTAGCGATGCTTCACTCATGTATGCAAAAGGAAGGTATGAATTACTTTACCCACTTGAAACATGAAAGGAAAAATCATGTCAAAATTATATCTTTCACACATATAACAATTTACAGTCACAAAGAATGAAAATGATATCGCCGCTATACGAGAAACAGGTAAGTAGTGTGATCGACGACCTGTAAGCAAAGGAATCGTCTATAAAATGAATTATGAACAAAAACGTCATAAAGAATTTCATGCTGCACTGAAGCTATGAAGGTCTGATTATTCGTGTACATAGAGTTTCTTGACAACCAATGCATTAAAATGTCTGTATTTTTTCTCCCATGATAACACAAGACGCCTATAAGCGCACTTTAATTGAAAATGATACACGCACACAAGGGCGTGCCGCTATTGTGAAACACTGTACATATTAGTAGTAGCTACACCCTGAACTTCAAAATTTTATGTTTATATGTCCATGTTAAGGTAGGAAGTTTTATTAGGGTTAACGATTTATAAGCACACCAGAACGTGCTTAAGCACAAAACACTGTACATATTAGGGTTATGCTGCATATAAATGATTATTTCGTGCATTTTCAGATTTTATACGCAAAAAACCGTAGCATACACGTAGTCGTTGCCACTACCCTAAGTAGAAGGTAGAAAATTCCCTTCCCAAGCTTCAGTGGAGTGGCTACAGGTGTATTCTCTGCGTGCTGATGCATGTCGTTGCGTGTGAAGAATACGTAACGGAGGTAAACCTTAACTTATACTCGAGTTCAAGAAGGAAAACAAAGGACTTGTTCCTTCTAACAGATTAATGGAAAAAGGCGAGTGTGTGTGTGTCAGTAAAATCCAAGACGAAGAAGCCACTATGAGTGGTCAAAAAATTTTTCAATTTTAGTCGATAGTTTTTTCCTGTAGTTAATGTAAACAATGTATTGTATGTATTATATGTTATTCCATTGTATGTGATGTATTTTGTATTTCATGCCAAGTCCCGTGACTTACAAATTATGTACATTGACCAGAAGTATTGAGGGGAATGAATCTCAGTACAATAGGTAAAAGGGGTTAATGCGAAGAAAAAAAAAAGTGTAGTGAAAAGGAAGTTTCGATCGCAATACTCGCGGTTAAAGTGGTGTGTATGTAGAAATTAAAATTGTGCAAAGTAGTGCTACGTTGCAAGTGTCAGAGAGCCTAAACAAGTGACATCGAAAATTGAAGCTTGTATCGTCAAACGACACATGGCGTCACAATAGGAAAGGACAATGCCAAACAAGTTTGACACGGTACGCTTCTTACCAGGAGCTGCATCGACGGGATCGTCCTCCGCCTCGCACATAGTGTGGTGTGTTCTTCGGGGCACATATTCCAATGTACCTCGTCGTATCCAGTCTAAGTACTGGAAGGAACTACAAAAAGCACACGCATACTGAGGTTCGGAAGTCTCGACGGTACCCGAACGTCGGTGTATATTCAGTGCACTGGCGCGCGCATTCAACCAACGTCGCCCGCTAACGGACGACCAAACAATCAGGCGCGCGTATCACCCGCCCATATTCAACACGGGCTAGCGAACAAAGCTCGTCGCCCCAGAATAAATACAGAAGGAATACAAGGACTTAATTTTCACCTCTGATGAGGAAGGAAACATTTGTATGTAACGTTGTATTCAGTATATATTTTATTGTACAAACTTTACTACATGATGTCATTTTCTCAGTATTAACCGGAACTTTGTATATTAGGTTTAAGGTTTGTAAATATTAGCATAAGTATACCAAAAAACTGACACACACTCAGAAATACCAAAGAATTCACAGTGCCATGAAAATGAGACAATAAAAATGAAGTGTGTAAATAAAAGACCCCCAAACCTATCAATTGCAAGGTCGACTACTGTATCCTGTCAATCAAATAAAATTTTCTAGTGACAGTATACAGTAGGGGGGCAGTTGTAATGACACATTCCTATGCAGAGACATACAATATCTTAAAAGCTGCGCCAAAGATAAATTGAGAGGCATGTATATTATAATCTTTGTAAAGTTCACATTGGATTCTCTTTTGTTTGATACTCCAAGGAGCTAAGGGACACTTTCGATTGTTGCCTTGTGGAGGTTGGACGTGATTTTTGGACTGTGCGGAAAGGCAGCCATATGGTTGGTAATTATGGTTTGTGCGACGAGCACAGCAAGTCTTATTGTGTTGTGAATAAAAAAATAGTGAAAAGTATCGAAGTGTTACGAAAATTATTTATAGCGACGTAGCATAGTATTCCTTGGTTTCCACCGTCTTCGTGAAGTGAACCGATGCCGACTCATGATGGTACACACGGTCAACAAAGAGAAGAACATCGATGGCGACTAATGAATTAATATTGTGGCAGAAGGACTAATTCTACGTCTAAGGTGAGAACTCTGATTAAATCAACAATGACGTGGAATTTAAAATGTAAAATGTTTTTTATTTATTTCGCCACACGACGTACGAATTTTTATGAGTTTTTGGTCTGTGATCAAATTAATTTATTTTCCGACTCGGCCAAACCTTTGATTAGTTGTATGGTTAGAGTCGGTGGCGACCCTAATCTTCTCACGTTAGTTTCAAAATCAATAAGCATTTCCATTCCCACTCTTAACGTAATAACCTGTAGAAACAGGTTAGTTACAAGGGGAAATGGGAAGGGGAGGGCGGGGGCGGATAGAGCGATGAAACTGGAAACTATCGACGATCGAAATACGTATAACGACTTAACTTCGACAGCTTCATTTCTGCCACTACGACTATGCTATTTCACACATTGCGAGACTAGCGCTCTTGGTAGAAAAAATGTCACGTTTAAATGGTGCAGCCGGTCATACGATCTCGACTCGGCAGAACAGATTTGACCTCTGTGGAGATTTTAAAACTGCACGCACTCCGCTGCAGAGTGGAAGGATCATTCTGAAAATGTATCACCTATTCCAACAAACACGCGACGCAACGACCACGGCGGAAAAATTAGAGGAATATGGTTTACTTCTAGATACTTTAAGACCGTTACTGCTTGCAGTGATATATCGCCAAGATTATAACCGGTCTACCCGACGAGGCCACATGCCGCTTTTCCATTGTCCCTCAATGCGCATGCACGCATCTCTAGTATTTGTCGCCATTGATAACCCATTACTCAAATTTGGCATTAATTTTTTAGGTGTAGTACTTTCCCTTCGCTTGCTTCTTTTGAACATATACTTTGATTATCACGCGTGAAGTTACTTGTATGATGAGACTGCATTGCTTCAGTTGCGAGACAATAAGCAACGCACGTGCATCGGTAAACCTCCTGCAGAACGATCGGTGCACAATACTAATGCAGCGAATGCGTAATACAAACAGCACCTCTGCAGAACTTGTCTGGCATCTTCATGACTACAGGATCCGTCGCAGGCCCTTTACATCTATTGCCACTGAAGGCCTCTTCGCTAAACGGATACCATATCATTTATTAGTTTCATATTATTAAGTCTGTTTCAATTTTCGCTACGGAAGACAGACCAGATAATGAGTTTTCCCAACCTTTCGTTAGTGGACAACAAGTGAAGTCATTATTTTATGTTTGTACTTTCCTAATTAATATAGAGAGAAATAAATATCAGTGCAACTGAAGCGGATCTCTCTAAGTTAATTATCATGCCTCTTAGCTGCGGATGTCCTACGTACCAAACTTTGTACTATCCCTTCACTTCTCGACATAAATCAGATTTGTCACACAGTATGCTGAGTTTTTTTTGAGAATTTTCTTCAAGATATAAACGGTTGTCCTGCTTATTGACTCGCCAATTCGTCTGCCACGTCGAACTTACTGTCCTCTCAGTAATTTATCATTCTTATGAGTACTGCAGTTCAGGGTTACTGAAACACCGCCTTCCGCAAAACACAGTGTACTTCATTTTGTTAGTTTGTGTCCGTTTCGACATCTGTCTATCATCTTCAGTGGATTTTGTTTTATTTCTGAAGCTACATTAACTGTGAAAATGAATGTGTACATGTTGGTTTGCTTTTATGCGTTTCTATGATTTGACAGCATCCGATGTTTTCTTTTCTATTATAGAGGGTGTCTGTCCTAAGACTCGTCAGATGAACTTTTTCTGGTATTACAGCAGATATTTACAATTTCATTTTTGTATTGCATAGCTGGAGTTAGCCCAAACAATTGTTTATCACATGTTTAATGTGACGCCCATTGCCGACGGAAAGCGTCGGTTTGTTTCTCGTTATGAGCAAAGTGATTTTTAAATCGGAATTTTGCGCGCTCATTGCATATATCGCTCTCAAATGAGTCTAGCGCGACATTCGTACTATTGATACGCATTAACAGGGGCAGTAAAACTCGAAGAATGACCAGTACTCCAGCAGCAATAGCACTGCCCTGGCCTGCTACCGCTAAGCATGCAGTGCTACAGAGCCGCTGCTGGATTACTGTTTCTTATTCGTGTTTTAGTCTCTCTGTTAATACGTATCAATAGTACGAATGCCGCGCTAGACTCATTTGAGAGCGCTATTTGCAATGAGCGCGCAAAATTACGATTTAAAAAGAATTTTGTTTGTCCATACGCTGTTGCCATTTTTCGGGGTGCACTCAGTCTCTTGATGCCAATTGAGGAGCTACTCGATCGAATAGTAGCGGCTTCGGTCAAGAATACCATCTCACGACCGGGAGAGCGGTGTGCTGACCCCCCGCCCCTCCTATCCGCATCTTCCTCTGAGGATGACACGGCGGTCGGATGGCCCCGGTAGGCCACACGTGGCCTGAAGACGGAGGGTGTAATAGGAAACAATCCGACGCTATCTCTTGATGCTGAGCATCGCACAAAAGATATGATGAGTAGTATTTATTTAGGTTGACTCCAGCTACACAATAGAAAAACGTAATTCAAATATCTATCCAAACGCTAGAGAAAATGCGCCTGACGACTCTTATCTCTGGTGTATTTTCTTTGCTGGTTGTACTTATATACATTGATTTTCAGACCTTCCTCACTTCACTCTCACTTTGTTTCAAAATTTTCATAGAAAATAATGAGATTTCGCGAAGACTCAAGTCGGCACACTCATTGAGAGATGACACCAAGTGGCACACAATGAAATTCGTCTGCCGGCTCTTACAGCGACGTACTACGGCACTGTAGCGCACGAATGTCAGTGTGCATCAAGACTGCTGGTATGTAGCTGCAAACGAGCAAAACGTAAATTCCGTAACTTTATTTTCTCGATCTCATGATACAGAATTCATGGTTACCGCTAGTACTTTTCTCTACAGAGGTGTCCTTGCAAATATAGCTTTTACTCAAGTGTTCAGAGATTTTTTTGTGGCTATTTCTAGTTTAATTTTGTGTCGTTAACAATACTGCCGTTGGAGGTTTATGTAGGTGTAATGTGCAACTAATTGCTTTTCGAATTTGATAGGATTTATTGTGCTATTAATAAGATGCTGAGCAAGTGCAGGCTCAACATCAAATTGTGGTGTTTCAGGAACATTATTTCCTGGACCATGTGCAGTTAGACGTTACGGTCTTAGTGGTGACGGAAACAACGGGAATTTAGTTAACAAAATGTTTACGAAACTGAATGGTCGTTATGTCAGCGCAGTTTCCATATTTCCGCCAGTACCACGTCTAGCTGCCCATGATCCATACTGTAATCTTGTTGTAACACACTACCTAATGTTGAGCCTGTAGTGGCTCGAAAACTAGTTAAAGGTACAATAATCGTATCAAATTCAAAAGGTGTCGCATCAAGTTCAAAAGGTGTCTGGTTGTACATTATATTTACATAAACCAGTAATTTAAATGGCAGATGCAGTTCGTCACGCACAATGGGTACAACGAATGTTAGCAGCACTTGGTAACGTAGACGTGTGTGTGCTGTGTTGCAGGGCATGCGCTACCTACACACGACGCCGGTGCGCGTGCACGGCTACCTCACGTCGCGGAACTGCGTCATCGACGCGCGCTGGGTGCTCAAGGTCACCGACTACGGGCTGCCCGCCTTCTACGAGGCGCAGAACATCCCGCCACCCTGCAAGTCCGCAAGGGGTCAGTTTCGCATCGCACCTCTCTGATCTTTGCACGCCCTGTAACTACAGAGCTCGACAGTTTATACGCAGTGGTGGGTTCTGCACGTCAGTTGCTACACTGTTGTGATGCGTGTCCACTGCTTTGCAGGAACATGGCTCTGCCGAGTAGTCTTTCCACGCAACAGCGCTGTCAGAAATTTTACGCCAAACCCATAATCCCACCACCCATTTAGCTCACTAACACATAAGAAAACATACTGGACCAACCACCGCCTGCAAACTCCTCTGGCGCCACCATCTACTAACCATCCAAGAAACAGACAGCAGTAAAAATTACTAAGAACACGTACATGGAGATTACATTCCTCCCGCGTCCTCCACACCTACAAAAGCCTAGTCTAGTGCATTCTTATCTTTGCCAACGTAGCTTAGCTCTTGATACCTAAATTTTATCACTCTTCACAATTCTTTGAGAACCATGGACTCTACCACACATTTCGTATCCATCATCTCTGTCCTATAGGCATCCTGTACTATAGTTCAATTCTTTTATCTTGGCGGCTCGCGCATGCCCGCCCAGACGCGGGAGATTGCTGCGTTGCCAGTTGCACACGACGCACGCGCCAAGAGAAGCAGCGCCATAGTATAGTATAGTTCGCAAGCTTACGTTTAGGGGGGAGCGCGCAGTTCATGAAGTAAAGCCATCACGGCCGCATTAACCCTTTCGCTGCTACAAAGACGTGCTCCCTGCATTCCGCGCTGTGGGCGATTTTGTCACTGCACTGCTCGCCCGTGCAGACACATTGTGTTCCGACTGCTTTGACACTCTTTATCATTCGATTCCACAAAAACTATTTGGCTCAAAAATTAGATTTTTACCTATCTTCTTGACTGATACCTTCCCCCCATAAATGACTTAATTTTGTTTCGATGTTCAACGCAGTTATTATGCAGCATTAAATATAGTAAACCTTTGCACGAAATTTTGAAGAATTTGCAGAGGTAAAGCCCATAGAGTATAGAGGATGGTCGATTTTAGTTGCCACAATGTTGAGAATGAAATGTGGACAAGATACCTATATATTTCATTTAATTTAAGTACCACATAAGTGTCGTATGTAATATTGAGAAATATTCCACCTTTCGCGACTGTAACAAAAGTTTTACTTACACTGGGCACGTTTGGCTTTATTTTAAAGCACTTCAATCAATCAAAAGGAAGTAGACAAAATACATTAAACAAAACTGTGGACTTAGAAAAACATTAGGACTTGAATATACCGTCTGCCAGTGAAGTGCTCAGAGTTATGTCAAATATAATTTTGTGTGTGGCACACACAAACAGCATTTATTTGCTAAAACACTGATGAGCCAACACAAACGTCGAATATTGTGCTACCGCAGCACAAAACTACGAAAGGTGACTTGGCAATGGAGGACACAAAATACAGTCCTCTTATGATGCTTCAAAAGAGAGAAACGCGTCTGGTCTAAATAAGTCGCTTATTACAGTTGCAGAAGAGGGATATATTTCAATACCATTGGTAAAACTGCGACTGTGGAACAAAAACAAGAAATAGAACATGAATACCATTGTGTATGTGCCATACCTTTCACCGATGGAAGTGCTTTAAAATAAAGCCAAACGCGCCGTGTGTAAATAAAACTTTTATTACAGTCGCGAAAGACGGAATATTTCTCAATATTACATACGACACCTATGTGATACTTAAATTAAATGAGATATTGTTATACAGTAAATATTATATGAAATTTAGGTATCTTGTCCACATTTCATTCTCAACATTGTGGCAACTAAAATCGACCATACGGAAAGTATACGCTATGGACTTCTACCTCTGCAAACTCTTCAAAATTTCGTGCAATGGTTTACTACATTTAATGCTGCACATCAAAACAAAATTAAGTCATTTATGGGGGGAAGGTATCAGGCAAGAAGACGTGTAAAAATCAAATTTTTTGGCCAAATAGTTTTTGTGAAATCGAATGATAAGTGTGTCAAAGCAGTGGGAACACCATGTGTCTGCTCAGGCGAGAAGTGCAGTGATGACAAAATCGCGCACAGCGCGGAATGCCGGGAGCACGTGTCTGCAGCAGCGAAAAAGTTAATGAAGAGGGAAAGCACTAGAAATTTCATTCAAACGAATAAAATTCGTGAAGTAAGGCACTCCAATATTGTTTTTAAAGAAAGAAAATATTAAGCACCACGCAGGGTTTGAATTCATTACCCTTCACTTGGCAGCCCAACACCTTACCGTTCCGCTACCCCTGCTCATCAAACAGTGTAACTCCATAAGGACTCTAACACCTCACGCAACTACTTATAAACACTGTTGGTATGACTATGAATTACTCACGCTTCGTCGAAGTACAATAGGAAATAAACAATTACCGCTGTTCTTTATTGCGAAAAAGCAGTTCGTGAGATTGAAACAAACACCTTTCCTTGCTATCGCCTGAATTAGGAGTCTTATTGCTTGTTTGGTTTAATTAATTAATATAATATGAAGCAATTGGTATAAAGAATGCTTTTTCCAAACTTTCTGTAAAAGAAAGTCTGCTATCAGGACATTGCTTTTGTTCTATTACTTTATTTATGACTGAACGTTTCTAAAACTGAAGACACTGGTCCGTGCTCTGCACTGCTGTCGAGATCTGGCAACGTCGTTCTCTGTTCATTGGCTGACTGTGTTTTGTGACGTCAGATGCGCAGAACGAACCTAAACTCGGCCGCCAAGATATATGACGCGCACTTTAGCTAGTTAAAGCTTGCCCTATCCTCAAATGCCTTTAACATTTTCGCAGATCCTGTATATCCTGTAAGCTTAAAGATCAAAACCCCACTATCTCTCCAATTCCTGACTGCTGCTGGGTGTACACCAACGTGCCACAACCCCTCCTTCCACCTCCACACTACCCATGTCGTACACCAAAGAAACGTGACACGTCACCTCTCCTTAACCCAGAGTTCATGCTGACATTTATTCATCTACCAGTTATAGCCATCGCTCCCCTTCCCCATATTAAAGCTCCAAAACCCACCCCACCAATCACCTGACCACTGTTTTTTCCTGTTCAACCCACTGATCAGATACTTATTAGCTCAATGTCGACCCCCTCCCAGACGTAATGATCCATTTGTATTCCCGTTCATGCCTCCATACTCCTTTTGTACCCCTACATGCTAGGAGATGCCCTCCATGCACTTGTAAGAAACAATGCGGTCACCTACATCAACACAGTTTCCATCTGTGTTTCTTGCAACTACGTTACCAAAAGGAATGGTCTTTTATTCGATTTTAATCCTTTTCTTTTATAAGGCTTAACTGCTCAAAGCTAAGTGATTAATTTTTAATAAGATTAGGCTGAAGAGCAGCAGTATGACTACCGCCATACTCCCCTACCCAACGTCTTAGGGGAGGGGGGACTGGCAGTAACCATAGCAGATGTATATGAAATCCCATCCAACTGTGGTCAAGTATACATAGGAAATAAACTGACTTAAAAGCACTACAGTAATTGAAATCTGGGTAACTCAGATAACTTGGCAGTAATCGAACATGCGCTGGGACCAACGTACCACGAAATTCGTTCCTCCGATACTATGGTTTTATCAAGATCTAGTCATTATTATACTAGGACGTACAAGGAGGCCATGGAAATTCAATTACTCCAAACACAACATAACATAAAAGAAGGAGGAGTGAAATTAAAGAAGTTACGTATGCCTTAGTGCTAATTTAAGTAAACAGCACCATAATACTCGCCGGCGCGACTCTGCGATCTTGAGTAGCGTTTGATGACGTCACGATCTGACCGTTGCGTGGGCAAGTGTAAAGCAATTGGGGCTGCTAAGCTTCTTTAAGTTTGAATCTGTTATCTGAGTCTTTACAGCCGCTGATGATTTCTCCAGCATTGTGAGATGCAATGGTAGACAGAGAATTATTGCCTTGGATCATGACCTAATGCGCATAAAACAAAAACCACGAAAGACATTGATTTATTATTCAGCATTATTCTTATTAAATGAATGACTCAGCGGTCTCAATAAAACGGCGAGACTACAATAGTTCTGTTGAAAAGTTTAATTCTAACTTTCGCATCATAGTTTTTCCCTCTGGATGCAATGTGTAATACATATTACATACTATGTATAAATTTCAGCACTTTGAAGTGAAGTTTTCCTCAAAACAAAGAAGGAAATTTACTATGTCCTGTCGATCTACCATTTCAAATTCTGCCGCGGTGTCACGTAAGTTATATATAACGAATCGGATACTGCACTTCCCCTCAGTCTTCTTCTCCATATTCTGTTCATCAGGCAGCTGTCCTCTTTTTTTCTAAAGTTTCATTGCAAACACCAATAAGCGCATTATCACTGCATCGCTTTATTTTCAAGTATACTCGAAAGCTGTAAACATCAGGACATACGTTGATCAGCCAGAGCATTACGAATACCGCTCCACTATCGATATAATAGCGTGCAGGCGATAGCAAAAACCCGTCCAGGCGATAGCAGCGTCACCTGGCGAGGAATGACTGCTGGTCAGACACACGCAAGGTGTATGTCGTATCAGTGAGCGTACTGTCCGTGCCTAGAATGGGGAAGGCACGCCATCTATCCGAGTTTGACCAAGGGCAGATGGTGATGTCCCGGACGCTCGGCACGAGCATTTCGGAAACCGCACGACTTTCCGGGTGTTCGAGGAGTGCTGTGGTGAGTATCTGCAACACGTGGCGAAACCAAGGGGAAAACATGTCGAGTCGTCGTGGGGTTGGGCCACCACCTTCATTACAGACATGGTAGGCTGGACAGACTGGTAAAACAGCACAGGGGGCTAACTGTGGCGGAACTAACTTCGAACTTTAATGCTAGGCAGAGTACAAGTATGTCTGAACACACAGCGCACCGAACACTCCTAACGGTGGGCCTCCGCAGCCGACGACCCAAGCCTGTACCAATGTCAACACCACAACATCGGCAGCTACGAGTGAAATGGGCACGTGACTATCGGCGCTGGACGTTGGCAGCATCCCTATGGGAGGGTGCGAATCAGTATTCCAGGGAACAGCCCCTTGAACCTGCACTGAGGGGCGGAGACAAGCTGGCGGCGGCTACATTATGCTCTGGGGAACATTCACGTGGGCATTCATGGGTCCAATGGAGTCTGTGCAAGGCCAAGGACTATCGTCCATTGGTTGTAGACCACGTACAACCCTTTATGACGATCATGTTTCCCGAAGACAGTCGAAGTTTTCAACAACATAATGCGCCGTGTCACAAGGCCAGGAGTGTGATGGAATCTACATCTACATCCATAGTCCGCAAGCCACCTGACGGTGTGTGGCGGAGGTTACCTTGAATACCTCTATCGGTTCTCCCTTCTATTCTAGTCCCGTATTGTTCGTGGAAAGAAGGATTGTCGGTATGCTTCTGTGTGGGCTCTAATCTCTCTGATTTTACCCTCAGGGTCTCTTCGCGAGATATACGTAGGAGGGAGCAATATACTGCTTGTCTCTTCGGTGAAGGTATGTTCTCTAAACTTTAACAAAAGCCCGTACCGAGCTACTGAGTGTCTCTCCTGCAGAGTCTTCCACTGGAGTTTATCTATCATCTCCGTAACGCTTTCGCGATTACTAAATGATCCTGGAACGAAGCGCGCTGCTCTCCGTAGGATCTTCTCTGTCTCTTCTATCAACTCTATCTGGTACGGATCCCACACTGCTGAGCAGTATGCAAGCAGTGGGCGAACAAGCGTACTGTAACCTACTTCCTTTTTTTTCGGATTGCATTTCCTTAGGATTCTTCCAATGAATCTCAGTCTGGCATCTGCTTTACCGACGATCAACTTTATATGATCATTTCATTTTAAATCACTCCTAATGCGTACTCCCAGATAATTCATGGAATTAACTGCTTCCAGTTGCTGACCTGCTATTTTGTAGCTAAATGATAAGGGATCTATCTTTCTATGTATTCGCAGCACATTACACTTGTCTACATTGAGATTCAATTGCCATTACCTGCACCAAGCTTCGATTCGTTGCAGATCCTCCTGCATTTTAGTGCAATTTTCCATTGTTACAACCTCTCGATGTACCACAGCATCATCTCCAAAAAACCTCAGTGAACTTCCGATGTCATCCACAAGGTCATTTGTGTATATTGTGAATAGCAACGGTCCTACGACACTCCCCTGCGGCACACCTGAAATCACTCTTACTTCGGAAGACTTCTCTCCATTGAGAGAAGGAACACAGTAACGAGTCCCAGTTGATGTGCTGGCCCCTCAACTCACTGTAGCTGAACACATGTGGGATGTGACTGAACGTGGCGTCAGAGCTCATTGCCCCCCTTCCCGGAATTAACTGGATTCAGGTGAAATGTGTGTGTAGATGTGGTGCCAACTCCCTCCAGTGACCTACGAAGTCCTCATTGCTTCCATGCCACAATGCGTTGCTGCTGTTATCCGTGGCTGAAGTGGACATACCGGCTATTAGTTAGGCCATACTGTTCTAGTGGATCAGTGTAGTTCAAAATTTTTGAATAAACTGTCTCGTTGGGTATTATGAATATCTTTTTTGGTTATTGGGCCACCACAGTTCAGGATCTACCCAGCCCCTCTCTTGTAGACTCCTGGAGTCCATAGCTTCAATGACAACCGTAAGCCATTTTCTATACCACGTTTCCTTTATCCGTCTTGAGATCCATTGCAGTACTTTCGTTGGCCGTCTATTACCAGCAGTTTGTTCTAAATGACCGTACTATAGTAACCTTGTCCTCAATAGCTTCCATTATGCTCTCTTCCACTTCCGTCATTTTTCTAATTTCTTCACTTTGGATCTGGTCTAATCTTGAGACTACTGCACTTAGTCTCCAGTAATCGAGTGCTATGGATAATGTTTGATCTTTTCCTATATTTTTATTTCCGAAACTGCCCTGACCCATACAGTATCTGATCAAAAGTATCCTCACACCTATTAGTGGACGTTAATATGCGGTTTATTCATCCTTCATCTTTATAACGGCTTGAGCTTTGCTGGGGACAGTTTCAACCAGATATTTCAATTTCTGTGCAGGAATAGCAGCCCATTTTTCCTCAAGAACCGAAACCACAGAAGGTAGTTATGTTGTATTTCGGGGGGTCTGGAGCCAATTCTATTTCTAACTCATCCCAAGGGTGTCCCACTGGGTTCAGGTCGGGAGTCTGGGCAGGCTACTCTATTTGAGAAACGTTATTTCCACAAACCATTGCCTCACTGATGTTGCTTTGTGTCTGGGAACATTGTCATGCTGATACCAACATTCATCATCCTCGAACTGTTCCTCTACTGAATACATTATGCAGATCTGTAAGCTGTGTTCATATCCTTCCACATTTAATATTTTCTTTAGCGGTGTTGTGGTATCAGATGCCAAATGTGGTGTGAAGACACTAAACGTAGTGGATGGGTGCCAGGATGTGCCATATTAAATCTCGGCGAGAATTTTCGAAATGATTTATTTGTTTCCATTACAATGCTCCATTCACCTCGGTCCACGTCACAGGGCCCAGCAATGCTGAGGCCACCACCCCAGTGACCCAGTGCAATGGGCTGTGTGGTGGTGGTGGTTAGTGTTTAACGTCCCGTCGACAACGAGGTCATTAGAGACGGAGCGCAAGCTCGGGTTAGGGAAGGATTGGGAAGGAAATCGGCCGTGCCCTTTCAAAGGAACCATCTCGGCATTCGCCTGAAACGATTTAGGGAAATCACGGAAAACCTAAATCAGGATGCCCGGAGACTGGATTGAACCGTCGTCCTCCCGAATGCGAGTCCAGTGTGCTAACCACTGAGCCACCTCGCTCGGTAATGGGCTGTGTCGAGCCGGCCTTGTACACCAGTGGAGTTGCGTCGTTGTCAAGATGCCACAGTTGACTCAGCAGTCTGCGCCCCTGCCGACTCAGCGCCACTCAGTGTGAGCTGCAGGCGGCCAGCTACATCCTTCTCTTCGGTGGTGTGGCTGAGAAAGCAGCGACCAACAAGCGCCCACTATCCGGCGTCCGTATCTGCGGCCCTCGCCTCGAAAGTCTCCGGCGTGTGTCAGTAGCCGAGACGACTGCCTGCAGTAGCGAGCCGAAGAGTGGCCAGACCTGGCTGGCTGTGGACCCCGCGTCGGCCTCAGAGGGTCGAACCAACAACCCACAGTAGACTGGGGTGCTGTCGCCACATCTGTTGCTGCGTGTAGTCCGATGGTGTGACATGCCCCGCTGTCCAGGAGAGCTGCCACACTTGAATGACTCTCGTTAGAAAACGACACCTATTTATACTCGGCTGTGCACCTCTGATTCGCTAATGCATCGCTTTGCGTCATGTGTGCATAACACTTAGGTTGGCCAGTGGCCCTCTCTTGCCTGTGACTTGCGCCATGGAAACTGCTGTGTGCGCCCTCTCCAGCAGTTCTATGCCGCTGTGGCCTCTATTTGCCTTCGCAACTGCTGGTATGTGTAACTTACTTCAATCCGGCCTGCACCTGGCTGTAACTCGTGCTCCAAATATCACACAAAACTAACTTTCCCCATCCTACACGGTGGTGCCGCTACAGCAGATTAGGGGTACAACACATAACAACGAGAAAACACCCCATATCGTAACAATACCGCCTCACTGTTAGCGATACACACGGTCTCCAGACTCGCGAAGTTCAAGCCATTCCATCGGATTGCTACAGGGTGTAGTGTGATTCATCACTCCATATCACTCGCTTCCAGTCATCCAGTGCACAGAGGCGTCGCTCTCTACACCATTTCAAACAACGCTTAGCATTGACTACAGAGATGTGTGGCTTATGAGGAAGTTAGATCATTGTACCCCACTCTTTTTATCTCCATATGCACAGTCATAGTGCTAGCTTTCTGCTAGCACTTTGGAAATCACGAGTGATTCCATGCGAGCTTTTACAACTACTCTCCGCAATGCTCGAGGGCCCCTGTTCAATAGTATATGCGGTCTGCCAGGTGTTGGTTTAGCTGTTCAAAATGGTGCAAATGGCTCTGAGCACTATGGGACTTAACATCTGAGGTCATCAGTTCCCTAGAACTTTGAACTACTTAAACCTAACTAATCTAAGGACATCACACACGTCCATTCCCGAGGCAGGATTAAAAACTGCGACCGTACTAGTCGCGCGTTCCGGACTGAGCGCCTAGAACCGCACGCCACCGCGGCCGGCCGGTTTAGCTGTGGCTGATCCTTCGCATTTCCACTCCACAGTAACATCTCATACCGAACAGCCGACTTGGGCAGCTTTCATGGATTTGTTACCCAGGTGAATGCAGTGACTGCTCTACACTGGAAGTCACTGAGCTCACCTGAAAAAATCGTTCAAATGGTTCTGAGCAATATGGGAGTTAACATCTGAGGTCATCAGTCCCCTAGAACTTAGAACTACTTAAACCTAACTAAACTAAGGACATCACACACATCCATGCCTGAGGCAGGATTCCAACCTGCGACCATAGCGATAGCGCGGTTCCAGACTGAAGCGCCTAGAACCGCGCGGCCACACCGGCCGGCCAGCTCACCTGACCGACCCATTACTATTACTGCACCGTCTCTAACGACCTCGTTGTCGACGGGACGTTAAACACTAACCACCACCACCACTATTACTGCATCTCTACTGAGAACACAATATTTTCCGCCTCATTTCATACTGCCGGCTTTGTCTCTCATGGCATATGGTGGTCAGTTTCGCAGTACATTTAGGTGTCTGCATACTTTTCATCAGACAGTGCATTATATTTTTTGTTTTGTTTGCAATATTATCACTCCAAATGATTCAGTTTAGATTTCTATTTATACTTTTCCCTCCTCCAGTCTTATTTTTAACATCTTCTACAATCTTTCCATTCGTAGGTGTGGTTAGACAGACACACTTGATACTACACTACTGGATATTAAAATTGCTACACCACGAAGATGACGTTCTACAGACGCGAAATTTAACCGACAGGTAGAAGATGCTGTCATATGCAAATGATTAGCTTTTCAGAGCATTCACGCAAGGTTGGCGCCGGTCGCGATATCTACAACGTGCTGACATAAGGAAAGTGTCCAACCGATTTCTCATACACAAACAGCAGTTGACAAGAGTTGCCTGGTGAAACGTTATTGTGATGCCTCGTGTAAGGAGGGGAAATGCGTACCATCACGTTTCCGACTTTGATAAAGGTCGGATTGCAGCCTATCACGATTGCGGTTTATCGTATCGCGACATTGCTGCTCGCGTTGGTCGAGATCCAATGACTGTTAGCAGAATATGGAATCTGTGTTTTCAGGAGGGTAATACGGAACGCCCTGCTGGATCCCAATGGCCTCGTATCACTAGCAGTCGAGATGACAGGCATCTTATTCGCATGGCTGTAACGGATTGTGCAGCCACGTCTCGATCCCTGAGTCAACAGATGGGGACGTTTGCAAGACAACCCTTGACGCTGCATCACAGAAAGGAGCGCCTGCGATGGTGTACTCAACGACGAACCTGGGTGCACGAATGGCAAAGCGTCATTTTTTCGGATGAATCCAGGTTCTGTTTACAGCATCATGATGGTCGCATCCGTGTTTGGCGACATCGCGGTGAACGCACATTGGTAGCGTGTATACGTCATCGCCATACTGGCGTATCACCCGGCGTGATGGTATGGTGTGCCATTGGTTGCACGTCTCGGTCACCTCTTCTTCGCATTCACGGCACTTTGAACGGTGTACGTTACATATTAGACGTGTTACGACCCGTGGCTCTACCCTTCTTTCGATCCCTGTGAAACCCTACATTTCAGCAGGATAATGCACGACCACATGTTGCAGGTCCTGTACGGGCCTTACTGGATACAGAAAGTGTTTGAATGCTTTTCTATATATACTCTTAATAATAATAGAGTGCCGATCAATATTTAGATATATTATATTTTATGCACTCTGAATTAAACTTGAAAATAAAGAAAAGAAATATTTTGCGAAATGATTTGCCTAAAAGTAAGAATGTATGTACTGCCGTACAGCTCATCATCCAGGATCTGAAATCTCTTCCTCCCTCGTCTCCCCTTTCATACTGTATGGCCCTCTCACGCATGAAATGCATTCGCAGTTCCAAGTATGAACAACCGTCAGCTTTATAAGGGAATGACGACAACGAAAATTTGGTCTTTGTTGATACATTGGGGACGTGGGACAGCGGCTGCTCAAATATTTAACAAATAAATTGTGCAAACAGCCATGCAAATTGAGATGTTATTTTATTTTTCTTTCGCTACCAGTTTCGTCAATTCAATTTGCCATCTTCAGGCCCCATAAGCACCTCTCAGCCGGCCGGGTTGGCCGAGTGATTCTAGGCGCTACAGTCTGGAACCGCGCGACCGCTACGGTCGCAGGTTCGAATCCTCCCTCGGGCATAGATGTGTGGGATGTCCTTAGGTTAGTTGGGTTTAAGAAGTTCTAAGTTCTAGGGGACTAATGACCTCAGCAGTTAAGTCCCATAGTGCTGAGAACCATTTGAACCATTTTGCACCTCTCAAAAATTATCAATACTGGCATATATGGCCCGGTATGCCAATATCGATAATGTTTGAAAGGTGCTAATGGGACCTGAAGGTGGCATATTGAATTTGCGAAGTTTATTTTTGTTTGTTCTGTTTTAGGGCGTAAAAACAGCTAGGTCCACGCATCCATATTAGAACCGTAGAAAACGAACACGAAAAATAAGTTAAAAAAAAAAACAAAAAAACAAATCGACTGAAGGAAACTGGGAGCGAAAATAAAATGAGCTAACTTCTCGATTTGCACAGCTATTTGGCGTATTACCTTGTTAAATAAACGCAAATCTGTGTCGGGCTGGGACTCGAACCCAGATTGGCCGTTTTACGCCAATGGTCGCCTTAATCCTGTGGTTACGTGTGCACGATTCACAGCCAAACACAAACTTCCATACGTCGTCGCTCCTGCGTCACAAACTGTACTCGTTCAAACATTATGTAATTTCCGTACAGAGGAGAACATTTTAATTGAAAGTCACTGCCTGGTATCGGCGGATAAATACGATATTGCAGTGCCTGTGTTGTTAATAAGAAGGATGTGAAGTTCCTTCGGACATGCATGCATGTCTATGAGTGGTTATTGAAGACTGACGTCGTACATAGCAGCAAAGCTGCAGTATTTTCGTAATTGGTATCTGCGAAGAAGTGGCCCTACATGTTATTGCTAATCATTTCTTAACCATTGGGCTACGTAAGCTTGACTTAAAAGTTTCATGGTCAAAGATGTTTCCACCTACGATTTCCGTGCACTATGTAACACGGTCTTCTGGGATGCTGTATTAAAATGATGCTGTCTCTCAGCGTTCCAAAGAGCTGATGATATATTCATTCTTTCTTTCTCAGGAAGCAGATAATTACGGTTTCAACTGAGAACAGTTATTAGGGAATCACAAACTATACGGAATATCACCGAAGATATTGCTCTTATTAAGCATTTCGAATGCACTCATTTTTATCAACACAGCACATGCCAACATACGTCAGAGACTGAGACTTTACGACGATCACAAAATGACGCGGATAATTATACCTAACATATGATAGCTACCAATTCCGACCTACGCCGGCTCACGCACACAGGCTGAACTTAACAGACTGCCGTGCCAAGCACTTCCACCAAGTAGCAACAATTACTGCTGCAGAATACAATGTCAGCGCTCGAATGCTGGAATCAGCTAAACCAGAGAGTAGTAGCTGCAGTAAAATACTATACAATGTCCAGACACTTAAATGTCATAACCCGTCAAAAGCCTGAATAACCATCTTTTGCAGCGTAGGCAGCTGCGACGCTTGCAGGGAGAGAGTGAACGAGGTTCTGGAAGGTATTTGGGACCATGCTAACAACAGTGCCGTGGTCAGCTGCGACAGGTTTCTTTTTTGAAGATCCATGGCGGGACCAGCCCTATCGAGATGGTTCCGCAGACTCTGGACTGGGTTTAAATCCGGGGAGTGTGGTACCGGGGGGAGTACAGTAAACTCAGCCTCGTGCTCTTCGAACGACACACGTACGTTGCGAGCTGTATGAAACATTGCATTGCTCTGCCTTTAGATGTCATCGTGCTGAGCAAAAACAAATTACGTATAGGGGTGGGCACTGTCGCCAAGCATAGATGAACACCTGTGTCGGTCCATTATGCCTTCCTGAATAACGAGATCACGCAGTAACATTCTCCAGAACGTAACGATCCCTCTTCCGACATGGACCCTTTACTTTCAGACTTTTCACGCCGTAAATGTCAATGGCCATCTGTCCAATGGAGCACAGAACATGTTTCATCGGAAATGGGTACCTGTCGTTGTGTCCAGTTGTGGTACTGGCGTGCAAATTCCGGTCTTCGTCGTCAGTGAGCAGCAGTCGGGTGCATGGACAACGCGCCTGCAGTGGAGGCCCATTCCTAGGAACGTTCGCTGAACGGTCGTTGAGGACACACTGTTGGTAGCCCCTAGGTTCAGATGGGCGGTCAGTTGCTCAGTAGCTAGACATCTCTCCGACAGTCTTTCACTCCTGTTATCAAAGGCCCGTGGTGCACCAATGTTGCCTCAGGGCCAATTTTAGCTAGCGCTATTTTGCCATGCACAGTATACTTTACCCACAGCGGCACCCGAACGGTGTAGAAACTTAGCCGTTTCGGAACTCCTTCACCCTTGGCCCGAAAGCCAATGATCATGCCATTTTGTATGTCAGATAAATCGCTCCGTTTCCGCGTTACAACTATCTCCACGTCTCCCTCCTCCGTCCTCCATTATGCTTTATATACCTTACACTGCCAGTGCTACCACCTGCATCCGTGAGTGATATCGAACACAGGTAGTGGTCACATTAGTGTGACTAGACCGTGTATAATGTGCGATGAAGCAAAGCCATACGTCTGCGACCAATGTCACAAAATGCATGTTGACGAGGCAGTATATAAGATCCTCACAACCATTAAAAAAAAAGCTAAACTCCTCCCCAATAGCCCTTGAAGGCCCAACGGTACCGACCGGCCGCAGTGTCATCCTCAGTCCATAGGCGTCACTGGATTCGGATCTGGAGGGGCATGTGGTCAGCACACCGCTCTCCCGGCTGTAAGTCAGTTTACGAGACCGGAGCCGCTACTTCTCAATCAAGTAGCTCCTCAGTTTGTCTCACAAGGGCTGAGTGCACACCGCTTACCAACAGTGCTCGGCAGACCGGATGGTCACCCATGCAAGTGCTAGCCCAGCCCGACAGCGCTTAATTTCGGTGATCTGACGGGAGCCGGTGTTACCACTGCGACAATGCCGTTGGCCCTCACAACCACTGCAATGCATTTAATTCATTTCAAAAATACTTTTAGCGTCATTTGGGCAATCCGCGGCCACAAAATTAGCACTGTACGCGAGTGGACTGCCTATGTGTTCATATAAGGTAGAAGAATATTACTGCACACCGGATGATAATATTACCGCGTTGTGATGGCTATACCAGGTTCCCAGTCTGTACGTCACAAAATTGCACGAAATGAGACGTACTCTGTCGGAAATAATTAACAACGTGAGCACGATTAGTCGCCCATACGGAAGATAATTTCAGTCGATAGGCTTGTCCATTGTCCTCGATTCCTGATTATTAGCGCTTTATCCCGGCCTGTTGCTTTAATTTACCTCGCACCGCGTAGCGGCTGTTTGAGGACAACACTCTGTGGCTTGTTTGTGGCGTATCAGACATGTCAGTCACACGTGTCGATCACGTGCTAAGCGCTGATGACGGCCGGGTATAATATACTATTATTTGTCCCTATAATTAGGCCTGAATATTCACGGCACGAGAAGTAGTTTGGTTCCAGCGACCGAACATTTAACGTCTGAATGAGTCTGGCAAAGAGCTATCAGAGTCCATTAAATTGGCGAACTCGGAGTGATACAACACGTGACTGCGACGCAGTGTTATACAGAACGCGTTATGGATTTCACTTCTACATTCGAGAACAAACTTCACCTGTCGGATGGATGTGGACTCTAAGCAATTGCGTTACTTTTCCGCTATCATACCAGACAGCACGAAGCAAAAGTGAGGAAACATTATGCTAGGTTTGAATCCAGTCCCGGATATGGGTATGAGTTTTAAATGCATTGGTCCTGGATTAATATTCTCTAGGAAACGGAAATGAGTTTTAAAAATTAAATACAAAATGCGATAACCGCATAATCTTCCATAAGCTAATATTGTATTTTAAGAGTATATCCAAATACGTCTTGTCAGAATCTAATCTTTACAATTTTTACCACGTTATTGACCGACTTAGATGTTGCGAATTATACACCACTGGCCATTAAAATTGCTACACCAAGAAGAACTGCAGATGATTCATTGGACAAATATATTAGACTAGAACTGACATGTGATTACATTTTCACGCAATTTGGGTTCATAGAACCTGAGAAATCAGTACCCAGAACAACCACCTCTGGCCGTAATAACGGCCTTGATGCGCCTGGGCATTGAGTCAAACAGAGCTTGGGTGGCGTGTACAGGTATAGCTGCCCATGCAGCTTCAACGCGATACCACAGTTCATCAAGAGTAACGACTGGCGTATTGGGACAAGCCAGTTGCTCGGCCACCATTGATCAGACGTTTTCAGTTGGTGAGAGATCTGGAGAATGTGCTGGCCAGAGCAATGCAATGTTTCATACAGCTCGCAACGTACGTGTGTCGTTCGAA
Source organism: Schistocerca americana (assembly GCF_021461395.2). Classification (NCBI taxonomy): domain Eukaryota; kingdom Metazoa; phylum Arthropoda; class Insecta; order Orthoptera; family Acrididae; genus Schistocerca; species Schistocerca americana. The sequence continues at coordinate 742,120,874 of NC_060120.1, forward strand.
GAGCACGAGGCTGAGCTTACTGTACTCCCCCGGTACCACACTCCCCGGATTTAAACCCAGTCCAGAGTCTGCGGAACCATCTCGATAGGGCTGGTCCCGCCATGGATCTTCAAAAAAGAAACCTGTCGCAGCTGACCACGGCACTGTTGTTAGCATGGTCCCAAATACCTTCCAGAACCTCGTTCACTCTCTCCCTGCAAGCGTCGCAGCTGCCTACGCTGCAAAAGATGATTATTCAGGCCTTTGGCGGGTTATGACATTTAAGTGTCTGGACATTGTATAGTATTTTACTGCAGCTACTACTCTCTGGTTTAGCTGATTCCAGCATTCGAGCGCTGACATTGTATTCTGCAGCTGTAATTGTTGCTACTTGGTGGAAGTGCTTGGCACGGCAGTCTGTTAAGTTCAGCCTGTGTGCGTGAGCCGGCGTAGGTCGGAATTGGTAGCTATCATATGTTAGGTATAATTATCCGCGTCATTTTGTGATCGTCGTAAAGTCTCAGTCTCTGACGTATGTTGGCATGTGCTGTGTTGATAAAAATGAGTGCATTCGAAATGCTTAATAAGAGCAATATCTTCGGTGATATTCCGTATAGTTTGTGATTCCCTAATAACTGTTCTCAGTTGAAACCGTAATTATCTGCTTCCTGAGAAAGAAAGAATGAATATATCATCAGCTCTTTGGAACGCTGAGAGACAGCATCATTTTAATACAGCATCCCAGAAGACCGTGTTACATAGTGCACGGAAATCGTAGGTGGAAACATCTTTGACCATGAAACTTTTAAGTCAAGCTTACGTAGCCCAATGGTTAAGAAATGATTAGCAATAACATGTAGGGCCACTTCTTCGCAGATACCAATTACGAAAATACTGCAGCTTTGCTGCTATGTACGACGTCAGTCTTCAATAACCACTCATAGACATGCATGCATGTCCGAAGGAACTTCACATCCTTCTTATTAACAACACAGGCACTGCAATATCGTATTTATCCGCCGATACCAGGCAGTGACTTTCAATTAAAATGTTCTCCTCTGTACGGAAATTACATAATGTTTGAACGAGTACAGTTTGTGACGCAGGAGCGACGACATATGGAAGTTTGTGTTTGGCTGTGAATCGTGCACACGTAACCACAGGATTAAGGCGACCATTGGCGTAAAACGGCCAATCTGGGTTCGAGTCCCAGCCCGACACAGATTTGCGTTTATTTAACAAGGTAATACGCCAAATAGCTGTGCAAATCGAGAAGTTAGCTCATTTTATTTTCGCTCCCAGTTTCCTTCAGTCGATTTGTTTTTTTGTTTTTTTTTAACTTATTTTTCGTGTTCGTTTTCTACGGTTCTAATATGGATGCGTGGACCTAGCTGTTTTTACGCCCTAAAACAGAACAAACAAAAATAAATTTCGCAAATTCAATATGCCACCTTCAGGTCCCATTAGCACCTTTCAAACATTATCGATATTGGCATACCGGGCCATATATGCCAGTATTGATAATTTTTGAGAGGTGCAAAATGGTTCTCAGCACTATGGGACTTAACTGCTGAGGTCATTAGTCCCCTAGAACTTAGAACTTCTTAAACCTAACTAACCTAAGGACATCCCACACATCTATGCCCGAGGGAGGATTCGAACCTGCGACCGTAGCGGTCGCGCGGTTCCAGACTGTAGCGCCTAGAATCACTCGGCCAACCCGGCCGGCTGAGAGGTGCTTATGGGGCCTGAAGATGGCAAATTGAATTGACGAAACTGGTAGCGAAAGAAAAATAAAATAACATCTCAATTTGCATGGCTGTTTGCACAATTTATTTGTTAAATATTTGAGCAGCCGCTGTCCCACGCCCCCAATGTATCAACAAAGACCAAATTTTCGTTGTCGTCATTCCCTTATAAAGCTGACGGTTGTTCATACTTGGAACTGCGAATGCATTTCATGCGTGAGAGGGCCATACAGTATGAAAGGGGAGACGAGGGAGGAAGAGATTTCAGATCCTGGATGATGAGCTGTACGGCAGTACATACATTCTTACTTTTAGGCAAATCATTTCGCAAAATATTTCTTTTCTTTATTTTCAAGTTTTGTTCAGAGTGCATAAAATATAATATATCTAAATATTGATCGGCACTCTATTATTATTAAGAGTATATAGAGAAAAGAGAGAAGTTTCCACTTATGCTGTTTTTTGATATTTTTTTGACATTTAGTTTACGTGGTTGCAGCAGCTGTTCTTGAAATGTTTAAGTTTTCCCTCAAATCACTAATTGCGTTTCTTTATCTACTTCGATTACTCTCAAGAATTCTTTTAGAAAACTAGACTTCGCACTAGTCAATTTGATACCTCATTTGTGCATTTTCCACTCTTGGTGAAAATTCGGACAAATATCCGTTGTGTAATTTCAAGGGAGTCGTCATTGTTGCTCCGCTCAAACATTTGACCAAAAGGGCTTTGTGTATTTGGCGACCTTCATTATGGAGATACTACTGCCGTCTTGTCCATGCCTATGCCCAACACTCGAGCCGTGAATTGTCTGTTGGCAGTCGTAGGCTTCCTAGCACGTAGGACTAAATCTGGCCCCTGCGCAATTTCCGTTCCATTTTTCGAAACAAGCCCTAGTGTTTGTAGCAGCTGTTCTGCAGGCCAGCACAACGCCTCCTCTTTAGTGCAGACGGCCCGTTTGTGTGTTGTTGCAGACCTGCTGTGGACGGCCCCGGAGCTACTGCGGAACCCGGCGCTCCGCAAGCAGGGCAGCCAGCCGGGGGACGTGTACAGCTTCGGCATAGTCATGCAAGAGGTGGTGGTTCGCGGGGAGCCCTTCTGCATGCTCGCGCTCAGCCCTGAAGGTGCGTACCAGTGTGTGTGCGTCGTGTGTGTGCGTGTGTGGGTGGGAGGGTGAGTGGGTATGCATACGTGGAGGCAGAAGAAGGCGAAAAGAGCGGCGTGACACTTCAGAGGAGCAATGCAACTGCATGCCAGTGGCTTCGAAAGTTATGCGACCGACAGGGTCCGTAAATGCGAGGGCTATTCATAAATTAATTCCGATTATCTATAAAAATATAAGATGAACATCAACAAAAGCAAAACGAAGGATAATGGAATGTAGTCGAATTAAGTCGGGTGATGCTGAGGGAATTATATTAGGAAATGAGACACTTAAAGTAGTAAAGGAGTTTTGCTATTTGGGGAGCAAAATAACTGATGATGGTCGAAGTAGAGAGGATATAAAATGTAGACTGGCAATGGCAAGGAAAGCGTTTCTGAAGAAGAGATATTTGTTAACATCGAGTATAGATTTAAGTGTCAGGAAGTCGTTTCTGAAAGTATTTGTATGGAGTGTAGCCATGTATGGAAGTGAAACATGGACGATAAATAGTTTGGACAAGAAGAGAATAGAAGCTTTTGAAATGTGGTGCTACAGAAGAATGCTGAAGATCAGATGGGTAGATCACATAACTAATGAGGAGGTATGGAAAAGAATTGGGGAGAAGAGAAGTTTGTGGCACAACTTCACTAGAAGAAGGGATCGGTTGGTAGGACATGTTCTGAGACATCAAGAGATCACCAATTTAGTATTAGAGGGCAGCGTGGAGGGTAAAAATCGTAGAAGGTGACCAAGAGATGAATACACTAAACAGATACAGAAGGATGTAGGTTGCAGTAGGTACTGGGAGATGAAGAAGCTTGCACAGGGTAGAGTAGCATGGAGAGCTGCATCAAACCAGTATCAGGACTAAAGACCACTGCAATAACAACATCTATTAAAAATAAACAAATGCTTGTAGAGTCTGGGCAGGACGCGGTGGCCAGTGCGTAGTAACCTATTTTAGTCCGAAGTGGTGGGCTAGTACATTCTTTTGTTTGGAAAGGGATGCCGACATTATTTGTCTGCTTTCGGCCTGCTGCGATGACTGAATCAAGGTGCACGCCCCGTAGTCTTTTCTTTACACAAACTATTAGGCAAAAAATGTCAGTATTGCGTTACTTGTAGCTTCACACGCCAGTTTCACGATGAAGGGCTCATTTCTTTACTGGCCGTAATTATTGTGATTTTTACATTTAAGTAAGACTTTGTGCGAAAGTCTAAAACGTTTACAATGAAAAATTGGGGTCGCTATCATTTTGTGTTTGGTGCATGTTACATAATATTTTGCTGTGTATGAAATTTAGCTAACATATCGATTTTTTTAGACTTGGGTAGAGATCTCTATGTGTCACCAATTTCGAGAAAACTGATCTTATATAGCTCTCATTTGCGATCGTGATAAAGTCAGAATGAGATTTCCGTAACATTCCGATGTCGAAACGAGATTGTGGCAAATGATTGCACCCAAAGAGGAGAGTATTTTGCCTTATGGTTATTATGTGATCCTTCATTGTCTGACGTTATTCCACTGACTACAGAAATTTTCGATGAAAGAATGTAATTTTGAAGGGCCATTGATAACTGGTCAAACGGGAAGCAGTGTGGGTTTTAGAACTACTTAAGTGAAGTCATCATATGTTTATTCATGTACCGAGGACGTGCTGTTTCATAACCTATTGATCTCCCTTGTCCTCAGTTCCTCATTTAATGAACCACTGTTTCAGAATTTTCTTGCAGTTGCGACAGCATAACATGGTGGTGAGGTGACATTGCGTAAACTGTACTGTGTCTTGGCAAACGAAGCAAACTAGAAAAATATAGGTTTTACTCAAATTTCGCCACTCATGATGCTTCTCTGAAAGTTACAAATCGTTACTAAGTCAGGCGTAAATAAATCGCTTCTTCTGTTGCATTTTCAGCGGATTTCTTTTTAGATTTTAACTAAAGCAGAGATGACAGTAGATCTTCTGGATGGTCACCATGCAAGTTTTGTCGTGGAGGGCCTCCACATAATATTTACAAAAAAACGTTTGCATAGGCTTCAGTTCAGAACTGCACTTCCCCTCCAATACTCGGTTTTTCCCCCACAGCACCTGTCCGCAGTTCCCATCCCACTGCTACCGCTCTTCCAACGTTTGCCCTGCCGACTGCACGTCTACCGACGACGTTATTTTGCCATATCCTAGCTTCACGGGCGCTTGTGTGTTTTAAAAAGGAGGCTTTGAACCTCACGTTGCATCAGTCAGCTCTCTGTTGCATTCGCCAGTGTCTAAGCAGCAAACGATTGTAATGGGCAGTGTTCTTGCGTCTTCCACCTGTTGCGAAGTACGTCTGTCACTTCCTTCCTTCAAGCAAGAAGAGGAAATGCTGTAGAGATCCATTGCGATTTTGTCTTGTGCGTGTGGATGGGGTTATGAGCAACGGTGTTGTGAGGGAATTGTGCAGAAAATTCAAGGTTAGTCGCAGAGATGTCCACGACGAAAGGAGGACATCCAGATGTGACTGGTGAACTTGTGCAACATGTTGACGAAATTCTGCGTACGAGACGTCAGTTCACAGTTTCCAAACTTCAAGGTTAGTGGCAGAGATGTCCACGACGAAAGGAGGACATCCAGATGTGACTGATGAACTTGTGCAACATGTTGACGAAATTCTGCGTACGAGACGTCAGTTCACAGTTTCCAAACTTTCTGAAGACGTGCCTCACATTTCAATGACAACTGTCTTTAACATTGGAAAAGAGAGATTACGTCATCATAAGTTTTGCACACAGTGGGTACCAAAATGTCTAACCGATATACACAAAATGGGGAGAATGGGTCCGACGTTGACATTCCTTCAAAAATGGTTCAAATGGCTCTAAGCACTATGGGACTTAACATCTGAAGTCATCAGTCCCCTAGACTTAGAGCTGCTTAAACCTAATTAACCTAAGGACATCACACACAACCATGGCCGAGGCAGGATTCGAACCTGCGACCATAGCAGCAGCGCGTTTCCGGACTGAGGCGCCTAGAATCGCTCTACCACAGCGGCCGGCGACATTCCTTCAATGCTGCCATGAAGAAGGGGAGGAATTTCTTAACACTCTCGGGACTGTGATATGTGTTACTCCAACAAAAAGTCCAAAAAATTCAAGAGGACGCTGTCGAACTGCAAAATGATAATTATTGTTTTTTGAGATTGCAAAGAAATTTTGACAAGGGGTTTCATAGGAGTAACAAGAGACAATGCTGTGACATCACAGATTTGTTATGAGGCTCTCACCGATCTCCTGAATCAATCCTAAACAAACTGAGCAAACTGGTGTGATATGGTTACCAAACGAATCATATTCCTTCATGACAATGCGTGACCAAATTCTGCGAATCGAATGAAGCAAAACTCAGACCTGTTGGGTGAGCTATTATTCAATATCCGCTTTACAGTCGGGTCTTGGCACCAAGCGACTTTCACCTCTTCTGACGATGAGCTCAGCCGGCTCAACCATCAGGGGGTATCACTTTTGATGAAGGGATAAAGAAGCTGATATGTCACAGTACGACAAATATTTTAGTTTGGGTGACAACTATGTGGAGAAGTAATGCCAACATATAAGTACAGATTGTAACTTATACATACATATTTTATCTATTTATTAATTTATTTCTGACTAGCTATCGCATAAACATACCATTATATAAAAATATCTCGAATAAACATTTGTAAGCTCCCTACTATTACAGTTCATAAATTACAGGAATAAAACAACAGAGTTAGACATTCACACGGATACACGATACATGGAACTAATATGAGCATGCAACTGTCGAAAATTTTTTAAGTGGATGGAAACATGGGTAGCGTCTCTACGCAGATGGAGGACATACTTCAGATTGCGTTAGCAGCGCATATTATAACGAACAGATTCACTACCTTGGTCAGTTCCAATTCACTCTGAAAGCCTCGATACTTACAGTGGAGTCACTGCAATACGAATAGTACTTAAAAAAGCAGATGGCTTAGATAAAGACACGGTCATTAGCCTGACAGACTTAAGAAAAGTCCTGCTGTTCATACGGAATCATGTTGTCAACAATACGAACACTTGCTTGGTGTAACGGATTGTAGCCTGTATTGCAGAACTACAGCGCCGTAACAAGAAAATCACCATGCTATGGGTAAAGGGACGCAATGATACCAGGGTCAGTGAAATAACTGACGCTCTCACTAAGAGCGCCAGCCACCATGCGATAGAGACGTACAGTATTTTGAAAATGTTCCTTACACAGAACTTCTCCAAAGCGTGTGGCGGCATATCAGGCCCTTGTGGAACAATATGTGGCACCTATCGTACCAACATAGGGGAAGTTATGCACTAAACTACCACGCATCCGTGCACGACCATGGTACTCCCTTGGTATGTGCCACAGAAGGTTTCTCTTCACCACGTTACTCCTCCGCTTTAACCACGGACGGTTCTGACTACTTCCCCGCCGGCTACAACAGATTGACTGTAATCCGCATGTGGGTGTTGAAACGGAGGACATCGACCACATTTTCGGCTGCCCACAGCGATACCACGCAACAACCAATTCACTACACAGCGCTTCGTGAATTACAGCTTTCCCCAGATAAGACTGTACTTACGATGAGTGATGTGTCACTATATAGACATGTATTTGTAGCTACCCCTGCAGTGACAAAAATGAGGATAGCGACATCACATATACAGACAGCGGTAACAATGCGTACAACATTAATTATGTTTATATCTGTGTGTGTGTGTGTGTGTGTGTGTGTGTGTGTGTGTGTGTGTGCGAGAGAGAGAGAGAGAGAGAGAAAGAGCTGAAAATTGTGTTTTTTTTTAGTAGTGTGTGTGTGTGTGTGTGTGTGTGTGTGTGTGTGTGTGTGTGTGCGGAGGAGGTGTTGGTGGTTTGAGCTGTAGAGTGTTTAATATGAATGTAATAGCTGTTAGAGAGTGGTTGAAAGCTTTGGTGACATCTGATTTGACTTTCAGTTCCAGTGTTCTGTAGAGGGGTTCATGGATAAGAGAATGAAAAGGTGTTGGGTGGTATTATTATTACATTGGTATACTACGAACTGTGGATGAAGGACAACATGCAGATTCCATATTTCTAGATTTCCGAAAAGCATTCGGCAAGGTACCGCACTGCAGAATGTTAACGAAGGTACGCGCGTACGGAATAGGTTTCCAGATATGTGACTGTCTCGAAGACTTCTTAAGTAGTAGGACCGAGTATGTTGTCCTCGACGGCGAGCGTTCATCGGAGACAGGGGTAACATCAGGAGTGCCCCAGTGAAGTGTGATAGGACCGTTGTTATTTTCTATGTATATAAATGATCTGGCAGACAAGGCGGGCAGTAATCTGCGGTTGTTCGCTGTCGATGCTGCGGTGTACAGGTAGATGTCGAAGATAAGGTTGGTACAAGGTGACCTAGACAAAATTTGTAGTTGCTGTTATGAATGGCAGCTGGCACTTAATGTAGAAAAATGTAAGTTAATGCGGATGAGTAGGGACAACAACATTAGTAGTGTCCTGTTTGACACAGTCAAGTCGTTTAAATATCTGGACGTAACGTTGCGAAGCGATATGAAATAGAACGAGGACGTAATGATTGTGGTAGGGAATGGTCGACTTCGGTTTTGTAGCAGAACTTTACACTAGCACAGGAAAGGTTCAGTTAATGAAAGGACTAGGCCACAATTCTCAAACATGATTGATTTTATTACAGTATAACTCTCTGAGCAAGTTTCATTCCTTGGTACTTACTAAAAAAAATACATAATCATTGAGCTTCCAGACTTGATCTTAAGCAAGGGTGGACAAACACCAGCTCATTTAGCGTTAAACTTTTAGGCAAGCTATTAACATAATAAAAGACTAAAATATATTTTACCAAGCAGTAATATTTAAACAACGACTACCAAAGCAAGCAGAATCCAATAAGCCTGGTACTTCAACTAGAAAAATAACTAGGCAAGAATATAACCTTTGGTCTTACTCTAAGCCGGCATCTACCAATGAGCTCACGATTAAAAAAAAAAACAGAGAGCATAAAATTCTAAGACAAAGTTTCTCTAAAACAAATTCAAGCTGACAAGTAAATGACTTTAGAGTTAACTCCTGCAATGGTTCAACATAGAACCATTAAACAACATTAAACAAACTCATGGTTTTAAAATTAAGCCACCACTCACGCAACTACAAATGCATCAAGAGATAATGGTTATAATTGGAGGCGTATACCTAAAGCAGGATTACACAGCTTCCCTTTCATTGCACATGAACTGCCCTTTTACTCTCCAACAATCAACATCCCAGTTCGCCCGTCTGCTCAGGCAGGTCGTGGTACACACGGGAGAGAACACAAGGTAACAAGACAAGCTTCTGAAACACACAAACAGATACTTTTAATTCAACAAGCCTCAAAAACATGTTCATACGTGTTTCAGGGAACACAGGCCAGACCATAATGACAATTTAAACTATGGCCTGGAAAACTTCAAGCAACCAATTGGTCCAGTAAATAAAATAAAAAATTAACCATACTTGATAACCCATCAAAACACGGGATTTCACTACTTATGGAAATCGTTCAGGACTGGCAGTTGGCAATACCCATTGCACAGATTGAAGTACCTGGCGAAAATTTCGAATGAGGCAACGAGAGGCAGCGATACGTTAAATCACATTGTTACCACAGTTCGTGGGCTGAAATTTTGCCAACCCAAAAAAAAAAAAAAAAAGTTATCCATGGTTCCAATGCCGCCGTGAGCAGAAATAAGGCTGTCCACTCAGAGTCTCGTCAACCAATGAACGCCAGAATCAGCAACGCCAGTACCTACAGTCTCAGTTCTACGCGTTGCCAGCTTATACTGCCGCCAATGTGCTTCCAAACACAGTGCATACGCGAATCACGCCTCCTAGCGGCTACGTGTTCACTCTCTCTTCACGTACCTCGCCTCAGGCGCGCGCTGTATAAGCGAACTTTACGCCAGACGGGATAGATAACCGCTAGGTCGATGTGCACACATCAGGTTTATTGGGAGAATTTTAGGAGAGTGTGGTTCATCTGTAAAGAAGACCGCATATAGGACGCTGGTGCGAGCTATTCTTGAGTACTGCTCGAGTGTTTGGGATCCGCACCAGGTCGAATTGAAAGAAGTCAACGAAGCAGTTCAGAGGCGAGCTGATACATTTGTTACCGATAGGTTCGAAGAGCATGCAAGTGTTACGAATGTGTCTGGGGAGCTCAAGTGGGAATGCCTGGAGGGATGAAGACGTCCATTTCGAAGAACACTACTGAGAAAGTTTAGAGAACCGGCATTTGAAGCTGACTGCAGAACGATCCTACTGCCATCAACATACATTTCGCTTAGGGACCGGAAGGTAAGATACGAGAAATTAGGGCTCATGCGGAGCCGTAAAGACAGTCGTTTTTCCCTCGCTCTATCTGCGAGTGGAACAGGAAAGGGAATGGCTGGTTCTGCTAAAGGGTACCCTACGCCGCGCACCGTACGGTGGCTCGCGGAGTGTGTATGTAGATCGACATCTAGGTGGACACAGAGAGGAGAGGAGGAAATGCACAGAGAGAGGGACAGCAGGAGATGGACAGAGAGTGTGGGATGAAGAAGGTGGACGGAGGGGTTGGAGGAGATGGATAGAGATGGGATGAAAGAGGCGGTGGACAGAGAGAGGGCCTGTAATTTGGTAGTAGGGGTAATCCACTAAATTACAGCCCCACATCGTCAACGTCGATATGTAGCAGGATTTTAGAACATACATTGTGTTCGAACATTATGAATTACCTCGAAGAAAACTGTCTATTGACACACAGGCAACATGGGTTTAGAAAAATCGTTCCTGTGAAACACAACTAGCTCTTTACTCACATGAAGTGTTGAGTACTATTGACAAGGGATTTCCGATCGATTCCGTATTTTTGGTTTTCCGGAAGGACACTGTACCACACAAGCGGCTCGTAGTGAAATTGCGTGCTTATGGAATATCGTCTCAGTTACGTAACTGGATTTGTGATTTCCTGTCAGAGAGGTCAGAGATCGTAGTAATTCACAGAAAGTCATCGAGTAAAACAGAAGTGATTTCTGGCCCTTTGCTGTTCCTTATCCATATAAAGGATTTGGGAGACAATCTGAGCAGCCGTCTTCGGCTGTTTGCAGATGAGGCTGTCGTTTATCGTCTAATAAAGTCACCAGAAGATCAAAAGAAACTGCAAAACGATTTAGAAAAAATATCTGAATGGTGCGAAAAGTGGCAGTTCACCCTGAATAATGAAAAGTGTGAGGTCATCCACATGAGTGCTAAAAGGAACTCGTTAAACTTCGGTTACACGATAAATCAGTCTAATCTAAAAGCCGTAGATACAACAAAATACCTAGGAATTACAATTACGAACAACTTAAATTGGAAGGAACACACAGAAAATGTGGGGAAGGCTAACAAAAGACTGCGTTTTATTAGCAGGACACTTAGAAAATGTAACAGACCTTCTAAGGAGACAGCCTACATTACGCTTGTCCGTCCTCTTTTAGAATACTGCTGCGCGGTGTGGGATCCTTACTAGATAAGATTGACGGAGTATATCGAAAAAGTTCAAAGAAAGGCAGCACGTTTTGTATCATCGTGAAATATGGGAGAGAGTGTCACAGAAATGATACGGAATTTGGGATGAACATCATTAAAAGAAAGCCGTTTTTCGTTGCGACGAAGTCTTCTCACGAAATTCCAATCACCAACTTTCTCCTCCGAATGGGAAAATATTTTGTGGACACCGACCTACATAGGGTGGAAAGATCACCACGACAAAATAAGGGAAATAATAGCTCGTACGGAAAGATGTAGGTGTTCATTCTTCCTGCGCGCTATACGAGATTGGAATAATAGAGAATTGTGAAGGTGGTTCGATGAACCCTTTGTCAGGCACTTAAATGTGATTTGCAAGTATCCATGTAGATGTAGAGGGAGGAGATGGACTAACAGAAGATTGCAATAAGTGCATAGCCGGGCAATACCGAGTACTCAGCCATATTTTAAAATTACTGAAAATGTATGGAAATTACATTTATTTGTCGAAGCCATGCTGATAACTTGATAAACAAAGTCGTTCTAGCAGACGCTGCCCAGACAAGTGATGCGTAGAAAACACTAAGGTGTAAAGTATACTCTACAAAAAATGGTTCAAATGGCTCTGAGCACTATGGGACTTAACATCTGAGATCATCAGTCCCCTAGAACTTAGAACTACTTAAACCTAACTAACCTAAGGAATCACATACGTCCATGCCCAAGGTAGGATTCGAACCTGCGACCGTAGCGGTCGCGTGGTTCAAGACTGAAGCGGCTAGAACCGCTCAGCCACACCGTCCGGCAGATATGAACATACCCAGCAAGGTCAGTTTACTGTACAAGCTAGCAAAAATTAAACGGCTAACGTAGCGCATATGCTACTTGAGGATTGAGGACGTTATATGGGAATGTGGTGATATGCAGCTGAAATCTTGCTCTGTTTGTGCTGATGTACTTTATGCAGCTGTTGTGATTTCAGTGAAAATAAACAGGAGGTAGTAGTATTGAGCGATCCGCGCGATAAGAGCAGCTACTATTGGACGCAGACTAGTAGCTGCCGCGAGTAAGCCGATGCCCTCCCTGCGTGCGCAGAGATCCTGGAGAAGGTGAAGCGCCCGCCGCCGCTGATCCGGCCGTCGGTGTCGAAGGGCGCGGCGCCGCCGGAGGCCATCAACATCATGCGGCAGTGCTGGGCCGAGCAGCCCGACATGCGGCCAGACTTCGGCGCCGTGCACGACCTCTTCAAGAAGCTCAACCACGGCAGGTGAGCGCCCCACCTCTACTCTGCTGCCTGCACGATGCCTGCCTGCTACGCCGCCGCTCATTACTAGTACTATTCTTATTATTGTCATTATTATTGAGTTTTAGTCTTCTTCCTGTCATACCAGAACTCCTTCTGGAGATGGTGTCCCAGATTTTTCTGGTAACGGGTTTTTGTCCTGTCTAACTAGAAAGATGTAGAGTGTCGCACTAATAAACGAATGTAGTGAATAAAATGTTCTCGGGTTTCCAACCGCGTCAATTCCTTAAAACTACACGAGCTTTCGGCCAAGCACTCCTTGGCCATTGTCAAGTGGTATGACTGCCACCTTATATACGGTAGCTGCCGGCTGTGACGTCACTGGAGCCTGTGACATTGCAATATATGGGCATGTTTTGAGTAGCCGTTCGATATGCCCTCTTCAACCACGCGATCGCTGGATCCCACGCAGCGCTGAGCTCCAAGCCACCGTCTCTATTCAGGATGTTTGCGGTAGTTTTTATTTCAATAGCTTCCTTTATTAAACTGTCCCAGAAACCGTTAGTGCGAGCCATGACAGAGGTATCGTCAAATTTTATGTGGTGACCGGAGTGCTTGGTCGAAAGCTCGTGTAGTTCTAAGCAATTGACGCGGTTGGAAACGAGAGAACATTTTATTCAGTGTTATACCCGCGGGACTCTGCATTCATACAAAACGAATGTAGTGTACACAACGGTGCCGCATATTCAGAATAAGGAATAATCACAGCAGGCATACCACAGGCATCGATACTGGGTATGTTCTTGTACTTATTATACACCTCCGTGATGAAGTTACAAACTTCAAGGGGTGGTGGTGAAGGGTAAGTTTATCAATAAGAGGACAGGGATCCTAGTCCAAAAACAACCGAGTCGAAAGTTACAAGCGTTCGTTTGGGCACCTTTGACAGTGGAATACATGTACTGGCATTGTTGTTGCTATCATTGTATGGTAAACAACTTTCAGAGGTGATAGTATGGACCAAAACAAGAAAAAATGTCCAGTAAATATGGGCTCCAAAACGCATAACTTAAGAGCTACGAGCATTTATTGATCGTCGCTACTGTGAAACACATCTCTTTACTGAACAAATGGTTCAGATGGCTCTGAGCACTATGGGACTTAACTTCTGAGGTCATCAGTCCGCCAGAAGCTAGAACTACTTAAACCTAACTAACCTAAGGACATCACACACATCCGTGCCCGAGGCAGGATTCGAACCTGCGACAGTAGCAGTCGCGCGGTTCCGGACTGAAGCGAATAGAACCGCTCGGCTAGCACGGCCGGCTTTCACTGAACAGTTGCCCATTGCTCTTACGGTACGCATTTTAGGGGCCGGACCTTCATTATTTGTTCTGGTCTATACTACCACATCCGAAAGTTGCCTATCCGACAACCTTTGCAACAACAGTGCCGGTACATGTATTCGACTATCAGAGGTCCTCAGATATTCGCTAATGACTTTCGACTCGGTCGTTTCCGAACCAGGGTCCCTTATCACTCTCCATCATCCCTGAAGTTGGTAACATCGTCACGGAATCACCCTGTATGTAAGTGACAGTTATCACATATCCAAAAAGCAGAAATATACCCCCTGCAATTAACATTGCAGAGAATATTTTTAAAAATGCTTCCCATGCGGCATTACAACTGATTTACATATTTGTTGTTAAGAAAATTGCACATTTTATAATAGTATAAAAATCGGAAAATTAAAAAAAATTCGTTCTAACTCCCACTGAGTGTCCGCTAGCCATCGTACTATGGTATCTTGGGTCCAGGTTACTGTGTGAAAGGTTCTCTTGGTTAATCGTGAGCCGTCGATTCGTATTATATGTCCATAACATTTCAGACATCTTTTCCATGCAGTTGTACTACTATATCGCCCATTTCCTGTTAACTTTTGCGCACACAGATATCATCTTGAATTCTGGGTCCAAATTTTTCGCAGTGGCTGTCGTTCCATTTTCTTGGTGACACTGACACGGGTTGTTTTGGTGATGTCTCAGCTCTTTAGACTGATTTTGGGAGAACGACCATCTGGTAGTGATGTACACTGGTTCTGGTGGAAAGAAATTTCTTGTTGAACAAATTCCAGATGATTATCTTGCCTTTGCCCTATTTTTTCCTGCCAGACCATCACTTTAAAATCTGTTTATTTAATTTTCGACAGGGGAGAACCGCATATTAACGTAACTCCTACTAACAGACAATTATCCACAACTGTATCCTCCTTGAAGGTGCGACTGTCACACGCTATTTTTACTCTATGACTACCAAACTTCTGTACTGAAATGCAACGTTCTTACATCAAGAACAGCTCCTTACTTTCTAAATTATTTTCACTACAGAGTATCTTAGGCGATTATGCGAGGTTCTTATGTGTTCCAAGCACTCAGCTATATTATAATCTGCCTGATAGTATCAAAGAAGTTATGACGGCAAGGAAAAACGTATTCGGTCTCGTAGTGAAGGATTATTTCTGTGATAAAAAATAAATGTACTTTTGTACGTAATTCCCTGCTTGGTCAGTGCATCTTTTTGCAACTATACAAAGCCTTATATGGATCTTTTCTTTTCCAAGTCCTACATTATTTTAATGCTTTCTTTTATACACTAGCGTTCGATTTTTAACACGCAGCACAGCACTGACATACAATATTGTCTCGCTTGCGTATGAATCTGGATACATAAAAACATGCGCCGATTAGGGTGGTCTGTAAGAAATAGCACTGCTCGTTTGAACGCTGACGCCCATTTCTTCACTACTTACAACGAATGAGCAAAATATTAACAAATTTTCATCTACTGTAGATGAACTGTTCATAGTGAACCGTATAAGACATAGATTTTTGTTATGATGTAGGCCGAATGCTATTGTGTTCGCTCCCCGTCTGTGTGGCTTGGAAATAAGCACCAATCACCTTCCTCTCTGTCGTGACCGGGCCTTTGGCATCGAATTCATTTCTTGCTACAGCGTGGTTCGACCTGTGTACGCAATCATTAGAGAGCAGATCCAGCGTGATGATAGATTAAACGCAGAAGACTGTTGCACTACTCTACTGAAATAACAACGATTACAGACTATTTTAAACAGATATAATTTCAAAAGAAAAGTCCACAGCTACTGGATGCAGACAGTGATTGCAGACCCGTGAGAGTCGATAGAAAGTGCACGTAAACGGTATGACCATGCGGTCTTGAGACTGTGGCAGCCACGGAAACGCACGTAGACTGCAGAAGAGGTCTGGTCCCAGTGAGGCAAAGTTCTCGCTGTCGGAGTTACTTAACACCTCGCTTTTCGGAGAAAACGTCCGACTGTGCTAAAAGCTCCACTTTTCGTAGCCAACTTAACTGTCTCATTTTCATAGTTTTTGGTAGGGCACACGTTAAGTTAGGCTGGCTAACACTGCCATCCTCTAACGGTCGGGATCGCTTCTCTGGCGCCCCTCTGCACATCCGTACACGAAGAACCGTTCAAACTAGGCGTAAAGGGCTCCCTTACAATGGGAAGTATTATCTTGGGGAAAACTGACAACCTCTGAACTAAAAGCAATCACAACCAGCAAAATTTATGGACAATACTCGTACATCGTGGCATCACCACTGTCACTTTGGTATCTCTCGACCTCCTTCTCAATAAACATGAAATCACAAGTAAATTGTAGTTAACGTAATTACTTTACATTGAAATATTTTTGATAGCTTCAAATGCTGATTAGACTGTAATTACCTTAATCGAGATGTGGTGATACTATCAACGCCATTTCTCTGTCTGTTCAAGAAGCTTTCACCTAGCCATAGCGCTGATATTTCGTAGCTTTAGCAGTGAACATAGGGATCATTCCTTTAAATAACGGTAACTCTATGTTTACTACTTACCGAGTTCCTATAAACCTCAATCTGTAGTCTCAAGAAGGAATGTTTTGATTTGTTAGCATCTTTCTTTCTCTCTGCTACCTCTCCATTTTCTTCTTTTCTTCTTTCGTCCATCGTTTATTTCGGTTGTATATTAAAGATGGTACCATATAAACGGGTAACATATTTTCATTTTATGTTATTAATGACTGCGTAAAAGTGTATACGCCAGTGTCCCGAAATGCAAAGTGTGTTTTATACAAGATGATTCCATGATGATGTTGCAGACTTTCAGGGATGGTGGAAAAAGGTAAATGTGTGTATTTGAGGTAAGAAATTCTGGTCCGGAAATGTTCGAATCGAAAGTCATAAACTAAAATAAGTCTGATACATCTGACTGACGAATAAATGTACCGGTACTGTTGTTGGTAACATTGTCGGTTAAACAACTTTCGGAGACAGTATAGATCAAAAGAAGAAAAAGTGCCTAGTAACACTGACTCTAAAATGCATACCTGAAGAGGTATGAGCACTTGTTCACGTTCGCCACCGTGAAAGACATCTCTTCAACTAAACAAGTGCCCATAGTTCTTAAGATATGCATTTGAGAGCCCATATTTCGTTATCAGGAGAAACAAAACTGGTATTCTACGGATCGGAGCGTGGAATGTCAGATCCCTTAATCGGGTAGGTAGATTAGAAAATTTAAAAAGGCAAATGGATAGGTTAAAGTTAGATATAGTGGGAATTAGTTAAGTTCGGTGGCAGGAGGAGCAAGACTTGTGGTCAGTTGAATACAGGGTTATAAATACAATATCAAATAGGGTAATGCAGGAGAAGCTTTCATAATGAATAAAAAAAGCGGGTAAGCTACTGCGAACAGCGTAGTGAACGCTTTATTGTAGCCAAGACAGACACGAAGCCCACGCCTACCACAGTAGTAGAAGTTTGTATGTCAACTAGCTCCGCAGAGGCTGAGGACATTAAAGAAATGTATAATCCGATACAATAAATTATTCAAATAGTGAATGGAGACGAAAATTTAATAGTCACAGAGGATTGGAATTCGATAGTAGGAAAAGAAAGAGTAGGAAAAGACGGAGATGAAGATGGACGGAGGGTAAGGAATGAAAGAGGAAGTCGCCTGGTAGAATTGTGTACAGAGCATAACTTAAACATAGCTAATACTTGGTTTATGAATATTGAAAGAAGGTTGTACACGTGGAAGACGCCTGGAGAAACTGGAAGGTGTCAGATAGATTATATAATGGTAAGATAGCGATTTAGGAACCAAGTTCTAAATTGTAAGACACTTTCAGGGGAAGATCTGGACTCTGACCACAATCTATTGATTATGTACTGTAGATTAAAACTGAAGAAACGGCAGAAAGGTGGGAATTTAAGGAGATGGGACATGGATAAACTGAAAGAACCAAAGGTTGTAGAGAGTTTCAGACAGAGCATTGGGGAACGACTGACAAGAACGGGGGAAAGAAATACAGTAGAAGAAGAATAGGTAACTTTGAGAGATGAAATGGTGAAGGCAGCAGAGGATCAAGTAAGTAAAAAGACGAGGGCTAGTAGAAATTCTTGGGTAACAAAGATGTATTGAATTTAATTGATGAAAGGAGGTTTAATTGATGAAATGAGATCGACAGGAAGTGCAAAACGGCTAAGCGGGAATGGCTAGAGGACAAATGTAAGGATGCAGAAGCATATATCACGAGGGAAAAGATAGGGACTACCTATAGGAAAATTAAAGCGACCTTTGGAGAAAAGAGAGTCACTGAATGACCAAAGTCGAAACAAGTCCCCGGGAAGAGACAACTTTCCATTATAGCTACTGATAGCCTTGGGAGAGCCAGCCCTAACAAAACTCTACCATCTGGTGAGCAAGATATATGAAACAGGAGAAATATCCTCAGACTTCAAGACGAATATAATAATTCCACTCCCAAAGATAGCAAGAGTTCACAGGTGTGAAGATTACCGAACTATCAGTCACTGCTGTAAAATACTAACACGAATTCTTTACAGACGAATGGAGAAACTGGTAGAAGCCGACCTCGGGGAAGATCAGTTGGGATGCCGTGGAAATGTTGGAACATGTGAGGCAATACTGACCCTACGACTTATCGTAGAAGGTAGATTAAGGAAAGGCAAACCTACGTATCTAGCTTCTGTAGATTTAGAGAAAGCTTTTGACAATGTTGACTGGAACACTCTCTTTCAAAGTTTGGAGGTGGCAGGGGTAAAAATACAGGGAGCGAAAGGCTATTTACAATTTGTACAGAAACCAGATGGCAGTTATAGGAGTCGAGGGGCACGAAACGGAAGCAGAGGTTCGGAAGGGAGTGAGACAGGGTTGTAGCCTATCCCCGATGTTGTTGAGTCTGTATATTGAGCAGCAGTAAAGGAAACAAAAGCAAAATTTGGAGTAGGAATTAAAAGCCATGGAGAAGAAATAAAATCTTTGAGGTTTGCTGATGACATTGTAATTGTGTCAGAGACAGCAAAGAACCTGGAAGAACAGTTAAACGGAATGGACAGTGTCTTGAAATGAGGATATAAGATGAACATCAACAAAAGCAAAACGATAATGGAATGCAATTGAATTAAATCAGGTGATGCTGAGAGAATTAGATTAGGAAAAATGGTTCAAATGGCTCTGAGCACTGTGGGACTTAAAATCTGTGGTCATCAGTCCCCTAGAACTTAGAACTAATTAAACCCAACTAACCTAAGGATATCACACACACTCATGCCCGAGGCAGGATTCGAACCTGCGACCGTAGCGGTCGCGCGGTTCCAGACTGAAGCGCCAAGAACAGCTCGGCCACACCGGCCGGCTTAGATTAGGTAATGAGACGCTTAAGTAGTAGATGATTTTTGCTATTTGGGGAGCAAAATAACTGATGATGGTCGAAGTAGAGAAGATATAAAATGTCGACGGGCAATGGCAAGGAAAGCGTTTCTGAAGAAGAAAAATTTGTTAACATTGAGTACAGATTCAAGTGTCAGGAAGCCTTTTCTGAAAGTATTTGTATGGAGTTTAGCCATGCATGGAAGTGAAACATGGACGATAAATAATTTAGACAAGAAGAGAACAGAAGCTCTCGAATGTGGTGCTACATAAGAATGCTGAAGATTAAATGGGTAAATCAAGTAACTAATGAGAAGAAAATGAATAGGGGAGAAGAGATTTTTCTGGCAGAACTTGACTAAAAGAAGGGGTCGGTTGGTAGGACATGTTCTGAGACATCAAGGGATCACCAATTTACTATTGTAGGGCAGCGTGGAGGGTAAAAATGGTAGAAAGAGACCAAGAGATGAATACACGAAGCAGATTGAGAAGGATGTAGGTTGCAGTAGTTACTTTGAGATGAAGAAGCTTGCACAGGATAGAGTAGCATGGAGGGATGCATCAAACCAGTCTTTGTACTGAAGACCACAACAACAAAATTTACTGTAAATTTTTTTTCTTCCTTTGGTCGATACTACCAATTCTGAAAGCTGTCTACCGTACAGTCTTAGCAACAACAGTGCCGGTACGTGTATTCCACTGTCACAGGTATCAGAACGATTCTCGCTTATCAATTTCGCCTCGGTCATTCCTGGACCATGGTCCTCTACCTCAGATAGACACATTTACCCTTCTCCATCATCTCTGAAAGTTTACATAATCACGGAATCGCCCTGTATAAGAGATGACATAAGAGCAAATAACCGAATAAATGAAATAAAGACAAACATTAATTGTCATCCACGATATCTGCTTCAGGAAGGTGAACTTCGTGGACACGATGTTCCAAATGCTGGAGAAGTACAGCAACAACCTGGAGGAGCTGATCCGCGAACGCACTGAGCAGCTGGACATGGAGAAGAAGAAGACGGAGCAGCTGCTGAACCGCATGCTGCCCAGGTGGGTTTCCTCAAACCTGCCCATGACTCTACATTGTACAGTCCATGGTATCATAACAACAATTTTGTTCAATTTTTCGTTCTCTTCGAAAATCAAAGGTCGACTGCAAGTGCTCGAACTGTACATAATCAATTGTTTCAGATGGAGGACCCTTTGTCCACTATAAGCTACATTTTCGCCGAATATAAATTGATATGGATATAATATAACAGACTTTTGTGCTACTACGTCCTATTTCTTGAAGTTTTCCGTCTCTTTCCAAGCTGATATTTTCATTCACATGTACTTTTATCCGATTCCTCCGTGTGATTGAAGCTCTCGTATCTGGTTTACATTCTAGAAATTGTACCCAGCATTACTAACATATCTTGCAAGTCAGACCCATCTCTTATACGTAGTGACGTAATTGGTTATCGAGTTTGTATTTCCATTACAAAATTAAACAGTCTACCCTTACGATTGTGTCCATGGTAGTATATGTGCGTTATTTTCAACCTCTGTCATCTGTGCTGGTTGGCATTGGGTCACAGCGGTGCACTTGTCGTTTCTCCATATCCCAACATATTTTCGACTGGCGGCAAGTCTGGTGATCTGGGGCAGCAGGACAAAAGGCTGACACGCTGTGAACCAAGAAGGCACGTGTTCGTGCAGCAACATATGGTCGCGGTTTTTATTGCTGAAAAATGGCGTCTAGGATGCAGTGCACAAAGGGTAGCAGAATGTTATTCACGTAGGTCACACTGGTCACAGTGCTCTGTACACGCACCAGCTGTGATTTGTGGCTGTACCCAACAGCAACACACTCCATGAGGACTTGAGTTGGCGCTGTGGGTATTGTGCGGATGCAAACATTGTGATGCCGCTCCCCCTGTCTGCAGCAAATCAAAATCCGGCTATCATTTTCAGACAAACAGAACCTGGATTCGTCCGAAAATACTATCTGATGCCATTCCTACCACCAGAAACGACGTTCTGTACATCAGTGCCGACCAGCATGTTTCTGCACGTTCATCAAAGGTAGGCGGAGAAGTGAACGACGCGCACGTAGCCCATCCCGTAATATACGACGACGGACCGTCACCCCTGGTGGATACCAGAGCCGAGGAGGACGTGGATGCGTCCTGCAATGCCATTCGGATGATGCATCTCTCAAAAGTCGAAATAAGAAAAAAGAGTAAAATCGTATCAAAGGCAAATGGACGTCGAAACAGGTGACGGCAGTCTGAAATGCTCTTGTGATGGTGTCGCGAAAGTGAAAGAACATTAGCATTTACTTAAGCTGTCCTGCTTGCGAATACCATACTTTCATAGTGCATTACTGTTTATATACAAACATCAAAAAAAGTTTTGCACCAGCTCGGTTTCGAGAGTTCCGATACCTGTATAGAAAATTGGAGTAGAGATCAACATAAACATCATTCCCGCCCTTTTTATTGCTCATGAAAACCACACACTGCATTTTGTACCACCATACAGCGAGACCTTCAGAGGTGGTGGTCCAGATTGCAGTACACCCCGGTACCTCTAATACCCAGTAAGACGATCTCTTGCATTGATGCATGCCTGTATTCGTCGTTGCATACTATCCACAAGTTCATCAAGGCACTGTTGGTCCAGATTGTCTCACTTCTCAACTGCGATCCGGCGTAGATATCTCTGAGTGGTTGGTGGGTCACGTCATCCTTAAACAGCCCTTTTCAATCTATCCCTGGCATGTTCGATAGGGCTCATGTCTGGAGAACATGCTGGCCATTCTAGTCGAGCAGTGTCGTTATCCTGAAGGAAGTCATTCACAAGATGTGCACGATGGGGGCGCGAATTGTCATCCATGAAGACGAATGCATCGCTAATATGCTGCCGATATGGTTGCACTGTCGGTCGGAGGATGGCATTCACGTATCATACAGCCGTTGCGGCACCTTCCATGACCACCGACGGCAAATGTCCGCCCCACATAATGCCACCCCAAAACATTAGGCAACCTCCACCTTGCTGCACTCGCTGGACAGCGTGTCTAAGGCGTTGAGCCTGAGCGGACTGCCTCCAAACACGTCTCCGATGACTGTCTGGTTGAAGGCATATGCGACAGTCGTCGGTGAAGAGAACGTGATGCAAATCCTGAGCGGTCCATTCGGCACGTTTCTGAGCCCATCTGTACCGCGCCGCATGGTTGCAAAGATGGACCTTGCCATGGACGTCGGGAGTGAAGCTTCGTATAATGCAGCCTATTGCGTACAGTTTGAGTCGTAACACGATGTACTGTGGCTGCACGAAAAGTATTATTCAACATGGTGGCGTTGCTGCCAGGTTTCCTTCGAGCCATAATCCGTAGGTAGCGGTCATCCACTGCAGTAGTAGCTCTTGGGCGTCCTGAGCGAGGCATGTCATCGACAGTTCGTGTCTCTCTGTATTTCCTCCATGTCCGAAAAACATCGTTTTGGTTCACTCCGAAACGCCTGGACACTTCCCTTGTCGAGAGCCCTTCCTTGCACAAAGTAACAATGCGGACGCGATCGAACCGCGGTACTGACCGTCTAGGCATGGTTGAACTGCAGACAACACGAGCCGTGTATCTCCTTCCTGGTGGAATGACTGGAACTGATCGGCTGTCGGACCCCCTCCGTCTAAAAGGGGGTACTCATGCAAAGTTGTTTATATCTTTGGGCGGGTTCAGTGACATCTCTGAACAGTGAAAGGGACTGTGTCTGTGATACAATATCCACAGTCGACGTCTACCTTCAGGAGTTCTGGGAACCGGGGTAATGCAAGACTTTTTTTGACGTGTGTATATGAGTATTCAAAATTCATTGATGGAACAAATTGTTGTAGAAACAACTATTTTTGTCTGAATCAGTCGTCTTCTGACTGGTTTGATGTGGCCCACCACGAATTCCTGTACTGTGCCAACCTCTTCATTTCAGATTAGTACTGGCAACCTACGTCTTCAATTATTTGCTGAATGTTCCAATCTCTCCTCTTCCGGTTTTCCCACAGCCATTGTTTCACTACTATGTAATGCGGTGCTCCAAATGTACTCTCTCAGATATTCCATCCTCAAATTAAAGTCTTTGCCAGTGCCCTTTTTATCAGTGCTAGGTTGCTTTTTATGTCTTCCTTGCTCCGTCCCTCATTTGTTATTTTGCTGCCTAGGTAGGAGAATTCCTTAACTTCATCTAGTTCGTGATCATGAATCCTGATGTTAAGTTTCTCGCTGTTGTCATTTCTGCTACTTCTCATTACTTTCGTATTTTTTTCGATTGACTCTCAGTCCATATTCTGCACTCATTAGACTGTTCATTCCATTCAGCAGATCCTATAATTCTTCTTCAGTTTGAGTGAGGATAGCAATGTCATCAGCGAATCTTATCGCCTTGGACTTTAATTCCAGTCTTGAACCTTTCTTCAATTTCCGCCATTGCTTCTTCGATGTACAGATCGAACAGTAGAGGCGAAAGACTGCATCACTGTATGACACCCTTTTTAATCAGCGCACTTGAACACGATACATAAATACTGCTTATACTGCTGCTTAACGTAATGCCATTCGGTGTTGGAATAAACCGGAAATTTCTTAAGTGTTATAGATGAAGAGTAATGCACTCTAAAAGTAGGGGATGAAAATTTTACGAGCAGGTCCCCTTAATCTCCGTGGACAATATTTCATTTCTACAGGGTTCTTTGGTAGACTGTACGGTCTGTTTGAAGTATAGTCATATGTTAATTATGCGCTCAGTTTAAAATGTGAGAAAGCGTATAATAACTCAAAAGTCTCGTTCTCAGTTGTGATACAGTTTTACTTTAATAAAAACAGTAAAGAACAACAAATGGCTCTGAGCACTACGGGACTTAACTAAAGAACAACAGGTGTGTGAACTGCTTTCTGGTGAAATGTAAAAAATTCGGAGATATAATTTGAGCAGTGGATAATGATAGAGAAAAGGCTACTAAGGCATATAGAGAGAGATAGATAGAGAGGGAGAGGGAGAAGGAGAGGGAGAAAGAGATAGAGAGAGGGGGTGGGGGACGTCAATGAAAGCGGGCGAGCAGATAACGAAGCAGAGTTTGGAGGCGTTCCACACAGTCTTCCGCCAGTATTTCTGGCCGGCTGTTGGCACCCAGCAGTTGTAGCGCCCTGTGCTGTGCAGATCACACTGGGAATAATTAAGGTGCCTGTATAATGCATGAATTATGTTTTCCAGCATAGCGAGCGGAGCGTTTGAGGAACCGCTTTGCTGGTCTGCGTGTTTGCCCCGCGAATAATTTGTAGTTAATTGAAAGCGCGTGCCGCACAGAGTTCCGCCTTATCCTGCTTGCTTTAGTCTGTGCCTTCCCACTTCTCTCTCTCTCTCTCTCTCTCTCTCTCTCTCTCTCCGTCCCTCTCTCTCTCTTTCGCCTCGCCTCTCTTCCTTCCCCGTTATTAAGCGCGAGTCGTGACCCGTGCCTAATTTCTCACGGCCGTCCAACGTTTTCATTTCGCGTTTCACCCGGAATGAATATTAAAGAGAAGCGCGAGCCGAAGGAAAAGAGAGTTCAAAGGGCGGCCGCCACTCGGAATACAGCCCTCGACGGCAGCTTAGACTCGTGGCGCACAGCCCGTCGTGTTCCAATAGGTCCGGACAAGACCAGAGGCGTTTTCAGTTGCAGGCAGACGCAAGGACGGGCCAGAGGGAACGCGGCCTCTAGCCAACGAGCTCCCTGTGTACGGAGCGTGTTGTTAAGCTCTGAAAACTGAGGTCCGTTGCGTATCAGGAGTTTCTACCCTCCAGGTTTTGGAAAAAAAAATCGAATAAGGGTATTCATGCCACTTGAACATCAGTGGTCTCTTATTTTGACTCTAGACATTTCAGTTGCGCAAATAGGACCGACAGTTTGATATTCAGATGTCTTCCGTGTTTCACGACAACGGTTAGCTTAAGATTCGCTAACTGCATAAAGCATTAATAGCTCAACATACGCTAGCTAATCCTTAGTGTCCGGACACCCGTATGCAGTGCGGAAGTTACCACTAGCTGTCGCGAGAGGCTGTTCCGCAAATATGAAAAGAAGGTGAGGCTGTTGTCGGCAGAACAGCTGTAATAGCAGAGCGGCAGAGCAGGTTGGTGAGGAAAGCTCAATGACTTGTAACGTGGACTAGTCATCGGATGTTGCATTACTAACAAATCTATTAGGGACACATCAACCATTCTAAACCTGCCCAAGTAGCCTGTCGGTCACGTAATTGTGAAGTGAAAATACGCAGAAGCAACGACTGCTAAATCAAGACCAGGACAGTGACTGTCGAACACTCTACATATATGTGGATACTCTACAAATCACATTTAAGTGCCTGGCGTAGGGTTCATCCAACCACTTTCATAATAAATCTCTGTTATTCCAATCTCGTATAGCGCAGGAAGAATGAACACCTATATCTTTCCGTGCGAGCTCTGATTTCCCTTATTTTATCGTGGTGATCGTTCCTCCCCACGTAGGTCGGTGTCAACAAAATATTTTCGCATTCGGAGGAGAAGGCTGGTGATTTAAATTTCGTGAGAATATTCCGCCACAACGAAAAACGCCTTTGTTTTAATGATGTCCACCCCAAATCCTGTATCATTTCAGTGACACTCCTCCCCTATTTTACGATGATACAAAACGCGCTGCCCTTCTCTGAACTTTTTCGATATAATCCGTCAATCCTATCTGGTAATGATCGCACACAGCGCAGCAGTATTCTAAAAGGCGACGGACAGGCTTTGTGTAGACTGTGTCCTTAGTAGTTCTGTTACATCTTCTAAGTGATCTGCCAATGGAACGCAGTCTACGGTTAGCCTTCCCCACGACATTTTCTATGTGTTCCTTCTAATTTAAGCTATTCGTTACTGAAATTCCGAAGCATTTAGTTGTATTTCCGGCTCTTAGATTCAACTGATTTATCATGTAACCGAAGTTTAACGGGGTCACATAACTGAGACGATATTCCACAAGGACGCAATTTCACTGCAAGCCGCTTGTGTGGTACAGTGTCAAAAGCCTTCTGGACATCTAGAAATACGGAATCAATTTGAAATTCCTTGTCGATAGAACTCAACACTTCGCGCGACTAAAGAGCTAGTTGTGTTCCACAAGAACGATGTTTTCTAAATCCCCGTTGACTGTGTGTCAATAGACTGTTTTCTTCGAGGTAATTCATAATGTTCGAAGTCAATATATGTTCCAAAATCTTGCTGCATATCAAAAAAAATGGTTCAAATGGCTCTGAGCGCTATGGGACTTAACTTCTGAGGTCATCAATCCCCTATAACTTAGAATTACTTAAACCTAACTAACCTAAGGGCATCACACAACACCCAGTCATCACGAGGCAGAGAAAATCCCTGACCCCGCCGGGAATCGAACCCGGGAACCAGGGCGCGGGAAGCGAGAACGCTACCGCACGACCACGAGCTGCGGACAACTAACTAAGGACATCGCGCACATCCATGCACGAGGCAGGATTCGAACGTGCGACCGTAGCGGTAGAGCAATTGCAGACTGTAGCGCCTAGAACCGCTCGGCCAGTCCAGCAGGCTGCTCCATATCGACGTAAATGATAGGGGCCTGTAATTTAGTGGATTACTCCTACTACCTTTCTTGAATATTGGTGTGACCTGTGCAACTTTCCAGTCTTCGGGTACGGATCTGTCGTCGAGCGAACGGTTGCATATGATTGTTAAGTATGGAGCTATAGTATCATCATACTCTGAAAGGAACCTGACTGGTATAAAATTTTGACCGGAAGAGTTGCTTCCATTAAGTGATTTAAGTTGCTTCACTACTCCGAGGATATCTACTTCTACGGTACTCATGTTGGCAGCTGTTCTTGATTCGACTTCTGGAATATTTACTTCGTCTTCTTTTGTGAAGGCATTTCGAAAGACCGTGTTTAGTAACTCTGCTTTGTCAGCACTGTCGTCGATAGTATTTCTATTGCCTTCGTGCAGAGAAGGCATTATGTCTTGCCGCTAGCATACTTCACATACGACCAGAATCTCTTTGGATTTTCTGCCATGTTTCGAGATAAAGTTTCGTTCTGGAAACTATTGTAAGCATCTCGCACTGAAGTCTGCACGAAATTTCGAGCTTCTGTAAAAGACAGCCAATGTTGAGATTTAGCGTCCGTTTAAATTTGACAAGCTTTTTTACGTTGTTTCTGCTACAGTGTTCTAACCCGTTTTATGTACCAATGAGGATCAGCTCCGTTGTTTGTTACTTTTTTTTTTGTATAAATCTTTCAAATTGCTGCCGATACTATTTATCTGAATTCAAACCACATGTCGTCTACACTTATATTATTAGTTTGGAAGGAGTGGAGATTGTCTCTCAGGAAGGTGTCAAGTGAAATTTTACCTGCTTTTTTGAATAGGTATATTTTTCGTTTTACAACATTGGGGACGGTGGCTGTAAAAAATCACATGACATCAGCGGAGGGAATCACTCTTTAAGTTTGTAACGCTACCAGCAGTCCAGTTAGTACAATGACTGTCCGTAGGGAGATAGAAAAGCTTTTGCTTTAGTGGTGGGGCAGCTCCTCAGAAGCTGCACACTTGAAGTGGTGCAAACAGCGACTGCACTGGGCGGCGCATGACGAAACGAGTGATGTGGAGTGATAAATCGCCTTATAACTTGAAGAAGTCCGATGTAAAGGTTTGGGTTTGTCGAATGAGTGGAGAACGTAACCTACCATCATGCGTAGAGCCAACAGTGAAGTACAGAGAAGGTAGTGTTACGGCATGGAAGTGTTCTTCATCGTTAGCGTCTGGTACCCTTACCGCGCTTAAGAAAACGCTAGAAGCGAAAAGATTTGGAGCACCTTTTACAGCATTGTGTATCGTGTACAGTAGGGCAACAGTTCGGAGACGATGACTGTTTCTACCAGCATAATTTTCCTGTCATAAAGCAGCATCTGTGAGACAATGTTTTGTGAACAAAGACTTTCCTGATATGGACTGTGTTATAGAGAGACCCGACCTGAACCTAATGGAACATCTCTGGATTGAGTTAGAGCGTCGACTTTGCTCCAGGCCCCAGCGACGAACCTAAGTACCTTCTCTGGTTTCGGCTCTTGACTAAGGACAGGGTGCCTTTCTTCCACAGACATTTACACACCTCATTGAAGTGTCCCCAGCAGTGTCCAAGCCGTCATAAAGACGAAGCGTGGAAACATCCAATTCAGATGTCTGCTAAAAAGTGTACTGGTACTTTTGATACATTTGCAGCCTAGGTAGTAGTTGATGGAGCTCGTGTAGCGGAAACTCTGTAGAGCGACTGTGATGCAGGCAGTTCCATAGATTATCTGCAGCCTCAAATTTCCCCGATGTTGGCTTCCTGGTGGAACAAACCTGCTTCCTTCTGCATAAGCTTCTTCTGTTCTTCTCGGTACCTGCACTTGGTCCAAAACTAGCTGAAATATGTTAGTTCTGATAATAGTCTATAGCAAAACTGTGGTCGACACCAGAAGTAGATTTAAAAGACCTTCATTAAACTCTTGTAAATTTTGACTACCGGCCGCTGTGACCGAGCTGTTCTAGGCGCTTCAGTCCGGAACCGCGCTGCTGCTACGGTCGCAGGTTCGAATCCTGCCTCGGGCATGGATGTGTGTGATGTCCTTAGGTTATTTAGGTTTAAGTAGTTCTAAGTCTAGGTGCCTGATGACCTCAGATGCTAAGTCCCATGGTGCTCAAAGCCATTTGAACCATTTGAAATATTCACTGATATGGCCAGTTTCGGATCCCACTTATAGTTCGCATTAAAAAATCATATGTTCAAATGTGTGTTAAATCTTATGGGACTTAACTGCTAAGGTCATCAGTCCCTAAGCTTACACACTACTTAACCTAAATTACCCTAAGGACAAACACACACCTATGCCCGAGGGAGGACTCGAACCTCCGCCAGGACCAGCCGCACAGTCCATGACTGCAGCGGCAGTTCGCATTAAAGGAATGCAGACTGTTACCTACCACACTTGTTCGTAGATCGTTAAATTGTTTAGTGCAGTAATCACACTACACAGTCTAGTCATTCTACACCATCCACACGTGACAAAAATTTAACGCATCAATTCACCAATCAGTGTCCTCATACACATTTCAGGAACTCTTAAGATAGTGCACAAAAATAGTCATTAGTCCGTCAACACTGTCCTGCAAACGAGTTATGGTTCTTAGGAGTCAATAATCACTGTTCCTCTAATAAATTCTCACTGGGAATTAATTAGTAATTACTGTACAGAAGTCTTAGATTAAACCTGTGGCTGAAGAAAACGAACTTTACGCAATATAAGCGAATATTTCAGAATATTAATTATCGGATTATATGGCACACTATCACGACAACAGACATAGTCGTTGCTCACTTTATTCTCGGCCGCAAGCAGTCTGAGAGATGTACTAGGTCTATATAATGTTTCGCCTATGAACAATATGTTTTACACTTCTCATTATTAGCAGAAGCCAACTTAAAAACAATATTTTATGACCCTCAAAATACTTATCTATCTAATTAGTGAGTTACTTAACAAATTCTGCACGTCACATGAAACACAAAAAAATATATCAACAAAATTATAATGCCAAAGTTCAGAATCTAACTACAATTTTGATATAATTTGCAACTGAAGTCAGTTATGGTCTAAAGCTTTAATGTTCATTAATTCGAAAGATAATTAGTTCCAGACACTTTTAGATACTCTACAGAAAAGTTGGAAGTATCTACTTTCAAATGATAGGCATTAATATGCTGAAATATGTTTCCTACCGCCCACTCAATATGTAAGGTCGTACTGTATGACCCTTTTCAATTAACAATATTTCAAAATTAACAAAGTTTCTTAGTTAGCTAATTAGATCATTGCCACTAGATTAGCAAGTGGTATATTATGAGCAATGAAATTCAATGGGACTAAACTTTTGGTATTGGGTATTAGGTACACTATCATAATGTCATTATCATAGTACAGGAAAAAATTTAGAAAATCTTGGGGGGCAGCAAAATATAGCAGACAAGATTGGATACTCAACTTGCTTCGTTTCACAGGGAGGAGAAAGTTAGTGTTTAACTTCCCGCCGACAACGAGGTCATTAGAGACGGAGCACAAGCCAGGATTAGGGAAGGATGGGGAAGGAAATCGGCCGTGCCCTTTCAAAGGAACCATCTTGGCATTTGCCTGGAGCGATTTAGGGAAATCAAGGAAAACTGGCCAGACGGAGGTCTGAACCATTATCCTCCCAACTGCTACTCCAGTGCGTTAACCACTGCGCCACCTCGCTCGGTATTATTAAATCTGTTTCAATTTTCACTATGAAAGACAAGCCAGATAGTAAGTTTTCCCAACCTTTTGTTTGTGGACAACACGTGCAGTACTATCCTAATTAATGTAGATAAACCCGCTTCATTTGTACTAACGTTTATTTAAGCCCGCCCGGTTAGACGATCGGTCTAACGCACAGCTTTCCGGAGCGGGAAGGAGCGCCTGGTCCCTGGCACGAATCGGCTCGGCGGATTTGTGTCGAGGTCCGGAGAGCCGGCCAGTCTGTGGATGCTTTTTGGCGGTTTTCTATCTGCCTCGGCGAATGCGGGCTGGTTCCCCTTATTCCGACTCAGTTACACTATGTCGGCGATTGCTGTGCAAACAAGTTCTCCACGTACGCGTACACCACCATTACTGTACTACGCAAACATAGGGGTTACACTCGTCTGGCGTGAGACGTTCCATTTGAGGGGTTCCAGCGGGGGCCGAACCGCACAGTAACTCCTGGTTCGGTGTGGGGCGGCGGAGGGGTGAAGTGGACTGCGGTAGTCGACGTGGGATTGCGGACCACTGCGGCTGCGGCGTGGACGGACCCTCTCCGGCGTTTCTAGGTCCATGGTTAACATACAACATTTACTTAAACCACGAGTCGGTCGTGATTTAAATAAATATTAGTATAACTGAAGCGGATCTCTGTAAGTTAATGATCATGCCTCCCAGCTCCGGAGCCGGCCGCAGTGGCCGAGCGGTACTAGGCGCTTCAGTCTGGAACAGCGCGACCTCCACGGTCGCAGGTTCGAATCCTGCCTCGAGCATGGATGTGTGTGATGTCCTTAGGTTAGTTAGGTGTAAGTGGTTCTAAGTTCCAGGGGACTGATGACCTCAGATGTTAAGTCCCGTAGTGCTCAGAGCCAGAGCCAGAGCCAGAGCCGTCTATCAGCTGCCAAGAGGCGTTGCCATAGAGACGTTCACAAAATCGCGTTCTAGAGAAGCGAAGCAGCGTTCTAGAGACGCGAAGCAGCTGTGCGCAGCGTACAGAAACTATCCGGGATCATGCTTTTTAATTTTGATACGGGACATATATTTGTACATTGTGCACATTTGTTTGTATGACTGTTTCATAATTTCATAAGTGTTTTCACGAATACAGGGAAAAGAAATTTTTACGATACTTCACTGCAAACATAGTTAATGTTTTGTTTTAATTTTTTATATACAAGGGTCGTCCACAAAGTAAGTTCCGTTTTTATTTCTACCCGCGGCAGCGCTACGATCATAGTTCCGTGCATGTGCAGCAGTTACTCTGACTCAAGGAGAAGACATGAACACCATTTACAGATCGCTGCTGCCGACGTGTGCTTCTTTATAATGTCATCAGTAATTGAAAATGCCGCCGCGTGTGAAATCAGATCTGTGATTCGTTTTGTAAATGCAAAGATAGTTAAACCAAAGGAAATTCATCGGCAAATCTGCGAGGCTTACGGAGAAAATGCTATGTGTGATTCAATGCCGGCCGGTGTGGCCGAGCGATTCTAGGCGCTATAGTCTGGAACCGCGCGACCGCTACGGCCGCAGGTTCGAATCCTGCCTCGGGCATGGATGTATGTGATGTCCTTACGTTTGTTAGGTTTAAATAGTTCTAAGTTCTAGGGGACTGCTGACCTCAGAAGTTAAGTCCCATAGTGCTCGGAGCCATTTGAACCATTTTTGAGTGATTCAGTGGTTAGAAGATGGGTCAGACTGTTCAATGAAGGACGTGATCAAGAGCACGATGAAGAACGAAGTGGACCCCCGTCTGTGGTTACTGATGAACTGATTCACACAATTGAAGAGAAGATTAAGCACAACCGTAAGTTTACACTTAGTGCCACTGCTATGGAAATTCTGCAGTTCTCACGATCACTAATTCATGAAATTGTTACTGAAAAACTGAAATTTCGAAAACTCTGCTCACGTTGGGTACCCAAAATTCTTACTGAACAACACAAAAACAATGGATGGACAGTGCCCTTCAGTTTTGGACACGCTACAATGAAGAAGGTGATGGTTTTCTTTCTCGGATAGTCACGGGGGGTGAAACTTGGGTATCGTACGATACCCCTGAAACAAAACGGCCTTCACTGAAATGGAGGTACACTTCATCCCCAACGAAGGTTAAGCCTAAGCAAATCTTGACACCTCGAAAAGTCATGTGCACCGTTTTGTGGGACAGAAAAGGCATTTTGCTGATTTATTTCTTACCACGAGGCCAAACAATCGATGCACATGGTTACTGCGAGACCATTAAGAAATAGAGCCGCGCAATACAGAACAAGCGCCGAGAATTACTGTCAAAAGGTGTTGTTTCTTTCCCACGATTATGCCCGACCTCACACGGCGAATGTGACCAAACAACTCTTACGGGAATTTCACTGGGACGCGTTTGATCATTCTGCATGCAGCCCGGACCTCGCTCCTAGCGACTTTCAGCTCTTCTTACAACTAAAATCTGTCGGTGGTGGTCAACACTTCAACGATGATGACGAGCTGAAAGAACATGTTACCACATGGTTGAATACACAGGCGGCAACCTTCTATGAAGAAGGCATACAAAAACTTGTGCAACACTATGACAAGTGCCTACAAAATTTCGGAAGCTATATAGAAAAGCAGTTTAACTGTTGTAAATTTTTGTACAATAAATATTTTTTCTCTATCTGTACACGTTTGTTTTATATAACCAAACGGAACTTACTTTGTGGACATACTTCGTAAAGTTGGCAAAATGAGTAGCCAGGCAACGCCTGGTTTGTAATCTAGTTTTCACAATAAATTTTTCTGTATCGAAAACTATGATGATCCGACGACTATTTCGCAGAAACGCAGCTACAAACAAATAATCATATGCAGAGTGTCTATGTAGCTGGAAGCGTGTCAGTGGTCGGCCGCACACTGTGAGTCTAGCGTCCTCGCTGTCCCATGCGGCTCCATACAACTTTGGCCGCAGCGGCTCACTGTGCTGAAACGCGGGCGCACGGCAAAATGCCGACTGCACGGGGCGGCCGACCGCAGTCGGCTGCGTGTGCGTTGCGTACTCGCTTTCCTTGTAAGCTTGGCCACGTCCGACCGGCAGCAATTCTGGCTGTGAGCGTGGCCGAACGAGAGTGCGCTGTGTGGTACGCGAGACAAGACTACACGACGTATCGCTCCCCAGATTCACTGGCAAACGTTCCTCGGCGAGCCCGCTTAACTCCTCTGCACGGCTGCACTATCAAGCCAGTCTGAGAACAGTCTCGCCAGCCTCGTTCTAACCAGCTAGACAGCGTCAAAATTGTCACCACTCCTATGCCACAAATAAATGCCCTGTAGTAGTTTAGCCGGCCAGTGTGCCGAGCGGTTCTAGGCGCTTCAGTCCGAAACCGCACGATTGCTACTGTCGCAGGTTCGAATCCTGCCTCGGGCATGGATGTGTGTAATGTGTGTCCTTTGGTTAGTTAGGTTTAAGTAGTTCTAAGTTCTAGGGGACTGATGACCTCAGATGTTAAGTCCCATAGTGCTCAGAGCCATTTGAACAACTTTTTTGTAGCAATTTAGGTCCTTTAAAAAAAAACATATCACACCGATAGATTGGAAAACAAACGCCGCTAACAGTTACAACGCCATCTCCAATTTCTGCTAGCAGCTCCCGACTATTACCTCTTCGTAAGCAAAACAGGATAATAAAGAGGGGTCCAAAAAAATGTATCCACTGTTTGAAAGCCCACAACTGACAAATTTATTGACGGCGTTGTCTCATCTTTGGTAATGCAATAGTTTGTAGTTCCGGCAATCGCCACACAAGCGGTGTACTGCGTTGTTTTGTTTTGTCAGATGACAACGCCAGATATTCAGTGTTTTGTTGTTAGTTGCACCTAGTTACTCGAGCAAACATGCCTGGCGCAAGGCTTACATTCGATGAAAGGAAGTCAGTTTTGACGTGGTATTTTAAGTACGAAAACAGTAATGAGGTTCAACGGCAATGGCGAAATGAGTATGAAACAGAGCCGCCGACACGTTTA
Source organism: Schistocerca americana (assembly GCF_021461395.2). Classification (NCBI taxonomy): domain Eukaryota; kingdom Metazoa; phylum Arthropoda; class Insecta; order Orthoptera; family Acrididae; genus Schistocerca; species Schistocerca americana. The sequence continues at coordinate 742,155,699 of NC_060120.1, forward strand.
ACGATTCGTCGCATTCGAGACAAATTTGAAGGCGAAGGCTGTGTTAAAGATGTACACAAACAACGATCTGGACGACCTGTAACAGTAACAACTCCAGCTATCTCCCGTCGTGTGTTACAACAATTCACTCGCTCACCACAGAAGACTGTGAGACAGTGTGCCCTTGAAACTGGAGTGAGTCGCTCAAGTGTTCGGCGAATTTTGAAGACAGCAAAGTGGAAGTGCTACATCCCACGATTGCAATGATCGAGGACGACCCAGATCGTAGAATGGAGTACTGCAAGTGGTTTACTAACATGGTCCGCAACGATGAAGAGTTTGCAGAGATGATTGTGTGGTCTCATGAGGCACAGTTCAAACTCAATGATACAGTAAATCGCCACAAATGCATCTACTGGGCCGACGAAAATCCGAACGTCCATGTAGACAAAGCCGTGAATTTGCCAGGAGTAAATGTGTGGTGTGGGTTGTCTTACCGGGGCTTGATTGGGCCATTCTTCTTTGACGGCACAGTTACCGGTGAGGTGTAGCTTCAGAAGCTTCAGACATCCATTTTACCTGCCATCCGAGACTTGTATGGAGACGAAAGAATTTACTTTCAATGAGATGGTGCCCCAGTCCACTACCAAAATCGTGTTATGGCGTATCTCCACGAAAATATACCAGGAAGATGGATAGGCCGTAGAGGTGCTGTGGAGTATCCACCACGTTCCCCAGACCTAACTCCTCTGGACTTTTACCTGTGGGAACACTAAAGGACGTCGATTATCGACAAAAGCCACGCACATTGGATGAACGTCGAGAATACATCGTACATTTAAGTGAAAATATCCAACTGAACACGTTGCAGTCAGTAGTTCGTGCTGCAGTTCGGCGGCATCGTTTGTGTGTGGATGTTAATGGTGACCATTTCGAACACCTACAGTGATATCTTTAAGTTGGACTTTAAGCTACACTTTCACCAAAAATGAGACAAATTCGTCAATTAGTTTGCAAGTTATGGACTCTTAAACAGTGGATACATTTTTTTTTGACCCCTCTGTATACTTAACGACGTTGATCTGACAATCTATTATTATTATATTGATGATTTTTCGGCTAGGAACCTCTGTATGCAACTGAATGAAGGCATCATTTGTTTTGTCAGACGTGTTTTGCCTCTTTATTCAGGCATCTTCAGTGGGTGGGACCGAGCGAGGTGGCGCAGTCGTTAGCACACTGGACTGCCATTCGGGAGGACGACGGCTCAAAGCCACGTCTGGCCACCCTGATTTAAATTTTCCTTGATTTCCCTAAATCACTTCAGACAAATGTCGTTATGGTTCCTTTGAAAGGGCACGGCTGGCTACCTTCCCCATCCTTCCCTAATCCAATGGGACCGACGACCTCGATGTTTGGTCCCTTCCCCCAAATCAACCAACCAACCTACATTCAGTGGATGGGTGTGCTGACATTGCTCTACATGTGATCTTGCTGTACTACTAGCGAAGCTATTGTTCTGCTTATAGCATTACAGAGTTTTCGGCACAAGAGGCATCATGTTAACATAACTACTGAGAAACTGACTGGAGTGAGAAGGTCTAAAAGCAGACCTACTCATCCTCTTGAGGTAGAGGCGAATCCAGAGGGCGGGGAGATTGGCTATGGGGCTCCACAGAAAACTTCCCCTTCCCCGCCAAAAACTACACTGTTTCTTCCACAAAAAAAATTCTTTGCATCCCAGGTTTAGATTAACAGTTTCGAAAATCCGCCATCACTCCCCCCAAAGACGAAACTCCTCGATTCGACTCTGTAATTTTAAAGATAATGAGGAGCTCCTTGACTAAATGTTCCTCAAAGTTGCTAAAAATCTGAACTTTTGGACGGGGATGGCTCCTGTGTGACATGTAGTGATTTCCAAGCTGTTAGAGTACAGAAGCCATTCCGAAAATGCTGTGTGGTTAACAGTGAGTGGGTGTTTTGCAGCTCAGTGGCGGACAAGCTGAAGCTGGGCATGCCGGTGGACCCGGAGGACTTCCGCGAGGTGACGATATACTTCTCGGACATCGTGGGCTTCACCACCATATCCGCCTACTCGACGCCGTTCCAGGTCGTCGACCTGCTCAATGACCTCTACACGTGTTTCGACGCTACAATAAACGCTTACAACGTCTACAAGGTAGGTGACATTTCTCTTTCTTTAATCGGAAATTTGTATATGATAATTCACGGGTACCACGTATATTCAATAACTATTTTTTGAATGTAGTCTCAACAGTGTCAAGGTGTTTAGCAAAAAAACCTGTGCATTAGCTGAATTGTATTTAAATACTCATCCGCTTACGATTATACTACTACACAACCACTGAATGATCCGAAATCAATCGATATTGTAGTCACCTCTCAAGATACCGTTCAGTATCCACAAAAATTTCTAAATTCACTGAATCGAGCTATCTTTCCGCTACACAGTTTGAGGCTTAAAGTCGGCGCTCCTGTAATGCTGTCATGCGATGTCAACCATACTAAAGTTTGTAGCGGTACCCGTTTGCAAATTAACATTACGAGGAATACTGTTACCAAAGCTACTATTCTTACAGAGTCAGCAGCTGGAGACGTCACTCTCATATTCCGTATAGCAGTGATCCCAACAAGTTTACTCATTCATTTTAAGCAGCTTCAATTCTCATTCAGGTTTAGTGTGCAACAACAATAAACAAGACTCAAGGTCAGACCTTCAAATATGTTGGAGCTGATTCACGATCAGAGTGTTTTTCGCATAGACTCTTGTATGTAGCCCTTTCGCCAACTGGTAGATCATAAAACCAGCTCGTACTCTTACAACATAGTATCAAAAAGCGTAAAATGTTCTATATTTTGAAGTTCTGTAATCGTATTGTGTACAAAATTTTAAAAAAATCCTTAAAAGTAATGGAAAACAAAAACGAACACAAAGGAGTCTTTCCCGTTCGTATTATATACTATTTATCATAATTTCGAGTTCCATGCCTTCAAAGTGGGGAAGTCGCAACGTGGAGTTCAAATTTGCGTCGCAACGTGGAGTTCAAATTTGCGTACTCACAAAATTCCCATGGATACCCTACTGTATATGAGAATGTATATCCAGTTCCCGTACATATTAAGCAATTATGAATAATGGCACGATTCGATAGTAAAGATATACTTATCGCATCACAGTTTGGATTTCAAAAGGGTTGCTCAGTTCATTGTGTCTATACATTCCGTTCTTATATCCTCTACTTAAAAAATAAAAAACACACACACGCACAAGCACATACACACACCCAAGTAACAAACAAAGGAATATTAAAGTACGTACAGACACCACAACACAAACAAAAGACGAATGAAAAACACAGCGTGACAGATGGCAACACTACTCATACTAAACAGGCAAAACCAGAACACAGTCAGTTTCAAATTCCTGCATTCTTTTTGTTGTGTACGACGCGAGCCACTCGTTAGCTGTACGCTTAAATCCAATAAATCTCAGGTTTTATTACAAAATGTTGTGACTTAAATAGCGTAGTCTCTTGGATAGGTGTCACAAAATACCTACGGGTGCTAATCTGTTATTTATGCATTCTGACGTACGGAGCCCAATTAAGTACGACTTCAGGACGGCACGCGTAAGCTACTAAAATCACAAATAGAAAGTAGAAACAAATAGTAATTTAATCTCATAGAAGTTAGGCTACAGAAAGTTGCTTCTTGCGTAACAAATAGAGAAAAACAAAAAACTGTAACGTAGCAACGAATCAGTAATTATAATATAACGCAGTTATTATACAGGGCGCTCAAAGACATCCAATGACACCACACTAGACTCGCCACCCCGGGCCATGAGTAGAGGTCGGGGGGCAACTTGGAACTCTTCAGAGGAACCCCTATTTTCTACTGCAGATTACGATTCTATGGCAAAATCTACATACGTTTTGTCGGAAGCATTTTCTTCGTTTCGCCACAGATGGCACCGTAACCGGAGGAATAGAAATAGATACACATTCTTAATTTACGACATGCCACTCAATGGCTCTCGAACATCCAGTGCCAAGCGGGACCCCACCTCCGTGCTGCGAGGGTAGGACAGGCCATTGGAAACCCCATTCGCAACGTTGTATTCCTCGGACGTATCGGACAAGGGACTATTCCACGCATCACTGTGGCCGTGGCTATAGGTGAACGCTACTCTACTTTTCCAATGTGAGTAAATGTTCAAATGTATTAGCCCCAACTTCATTACGCTTTTCAAATGTCCGTACATAGGACAGAGGCATCTCTGCGGGAATGTGAGCACAGGCATTTCTGATGCGGTCGACCATGTCTTCACAACATGTTGGCACTTGATGGTACACCTTATCTCTTAAATATCTCCACAGAAAGAAATCGAGCGACGTCAAAATCGGCGACGTAGCGAGCCTATTAGTAGGGCCATCTCTGCCGGTCCACCGACCAGTGTAAACACTGTCTAATACCTCCCGTGCTGCAATTGCGTAAAGCGCTGGGCAACCGTCACGCTGAACCCACATTCGTTGTCGAACGTCCAGTTTAACATCCTACAGTAGTATTGGTACTTCCTGTTCCAAAAACGTTCAATATTTGCGTCCATTCAACGTGCCGTCGATAAAATACAGACCGATGAGTTTGTTGCCCATGGTGCCACACCATACGTTAACCGACCATGGACCTTGATGGTCAACTTGCCGCAACCAGTGGCGATTGTCTCAACTCCAGTAATGCATTTTACGCTGCTTTACGCTACCGCGATTTGTGAATGTAGACTCGACGTAACGTGGGGTCGTCTGCATTTGTTGACGTGTCCATTCACAAAAGTGATTCAAATGGCTCTGAGCACTATGCGACTTAACTTCTGAGGTCATCAGTCGCCTAGAACTTAGAACTAATTAAACGTAACTAACCTAAGGACGTCACACACATCCATGCCCGAGGCAGGAATCGAACCTGCGACCGTAGCGGTCACGCGGTTCCAGACTGAAACGCCTAGAACCGCACGGCCACACCGGCCGGCTCATTCACAAAAGACCACCTGTTTATGGAAATTGGTGCCATGAATTTCTTGTGCTGTGACATGTCGTATGGATTATACTTCGACGATGCAGTAGTTTGGCAACACTACCTACGTACATACCAGAATCGCGGTGTAACTGCTTATACACACGTTTGCGTCGTTTCCTTTTGCCCATCTGTACGCTACCATCAGACATAAAGGCGTTCACAGTTTTGTAAAACAGCGACAGAGGGCGCTCGGCTTACAAGGCAACAGGAGCCTCCACGTTTTTCCTGCATTCTCCGTAAATCAGGATGATTTCAGTCTTTTCTTCTGTGGTTGCAACATTCATCGTGCACTTGCAAATCTGTTGTCTAGATGATAGGCAGGTGTGCAGACTATAAACACTGCGCGAGTGTTGTAATGTTTGGAGTCGCTGTCCGTTCTACGTTTGCACGTTAAGTGAGCTCCGTTCGCAGTGTATTGTCTGTTGTCATACGTCGTAGTTCGCTACACGGCCACAGTGAAGCGTCGAATAGTCCCCTATTCGATATGTCAGAGGAGTACAAAGTGGGGAATGGGGTTGGCAATTAGATGTTATGAAATATTGGTCTGTCCAGAACTCGCAGCATGGAGGTGGGGGTCTCATGTGCCATTGGATATTCTAGGGCAGCTGAGTAGTATGTAAATTACGACTTTGTACCCACTTCTATTCCTCCGATTACAGCGCCATATGTGGCGAAACGAATAAAATGCTTCAGAAAAACGTATGTAGATTTTACAATAGTATCGTAATCTGCAACAAAAACTGGGATTCCCATCTAAGATATCAAAGTTCCTCTTCCGCCACCCACGCATGAGTGGGATGGGTGGTCGAGTGTGGTATCGTTAGATCTCCTCCTCTAAGGCAAACGAATTGGAATTATAATTGTTTTTGGTACGATGCGTGATTTTCAATGCCTTCATTTAAAATGAACACACTGTATACTGGGCCGTGGTGGCTCTCTGGATATCGACCCTCACCTTCTGTTTTGATCTATGGTCGGCTGTTGCGACTCGAGCGCAAGGTGGCGCGCTCTTGCGAAAAGTGAAGGGGTCGATGGTGGGAGGTGAGGGCAGTACGAGCCTAGCAAGTGTCTCACCGATTGGCCGTCGATTTGGCCGGCGTCCGCGGTATTTGCGGTGTGTTGTGGATTAGCCGGAGAGCCCACGCGCTTGGGGACCGTTGGCGGCTGTTCTTAAATGGACTTGGTTCAGATTCCCGCCAGTTGGGGAGTTTATGCTGTCAGTGTGGACTCTTGGAATTATTTTAATGTGATTTTCCTATGCTTACGTCGTTTTATTTGAACATGTTTTCTGGCCTCTATATCTGCAGGTGTGTTCACCTTGACATTGATTTAAGTGCAGTTTGCTGTTTGCTCCTGAGCTCTGAATTCATATTTATGATATACTGCGTGGGTGCTTTACAATCTCTTAAGTTCGGAGTGGAGCTGAATAGTAATTTAAGTTATCCGCGCCAGAGTTTTGAGTTGTTTCTCTGACGTTGTTATCTTGGACATCTGTGATCTTCTAGAGCGTGTGATGTTTTACGCTCTCTCAGTACAGGCATTTAGTCTATTCCAGGCAGCACTGTATATTGCCGAGCAGAGGTCGTATTAGAAAGCTTTGTTATTCCCCCAGATATTTTCCGGGGAGTTCGGGCGTTGCCTCTGCACAGGATAAACAATGACTGTAAGACAGAATTATTATTGGCTATGGTTTTGACCCAAGCGTTTTAAGATTTAAATTTCCTTGGGTTGTTCACTTAATTTTACTGTAGTCCCCCCTCCCATGTGTTTGTAATTTATACCTGGTACTCTCAGCTGAAATTGTCTCACCGCACTGGGATGCTCTGGTCTTAGTTGCGTCAATTTGATTTTGTGTGTACGCGATTGGGGTCTCCGCAATTTAATATTTACTAAGTGTATGCTCTGTACTCCAGGTGTCTACGCTAAACTTGATTACCTGTGGACCTTGTTCTGCTGTGCGGGAGCATGAGTATGCGACCCTGGTTGGAGCTTGTGATCCTTGTTTCGCACGCCCGTAGTCTAGCTGTACACTGTTTGTCCTTCCGCCGGCTGTCGAGCGGTCGGGCTATCGCGGCATTAACGGTGTCTACCGTTGTGTGCGACGATGTTATCGGAGCCCACTCCGTGCACAGGATTCGTATACAAGATAAGCTTTATTTGTTTTGTACTACACATCAGAGTCTTTGACACAATTTTGGAGTGTTTGCTTTTATAGCTTGTGCTCTCCAAACGGTCACTAAATTGTGTGTTCAAGAAAAGGATTTTAATTTTGTAAATTACCATTCCTTTGGGTTGTATACTGAGATTGGCACCTTTTTTTTACTGCTGTTGTATTTTTATATTCGTAAAATAAAAAACGTTCGTATGTTAATACTTTCGTAAAACTGGTGGTGGGCATGACGAATTTCGCCCGAGGCGTTCACTAACGGTACTGGTGTCTCTTGCCCCAGCTAATAGCGATTATCACATATTGTCCCAAATTATTTTCATAGGCAGAGGTCGTGATCCATTGGTCTCCATGGAACGAGTTCTTGCCCGTTATTGTCATCACATTGTTACTTCTACAGGCGTATTATTATTAGTATGATTGCGCCCCTTGCGGTTGTTATATGTCCTAAATAAATTTTGGGAATTATCATTATTCGTTCGACCCTTTGTCAACTGCTAGGACTATTATTAATTGGTTCACGTGAAATGAAGTGTTACTTACTGATCTTTTGCCCTCTGAGGCTTTGTTGTTAAGGTCATCCAAATAAATTTTGAAGTTCTTTTAAATTAAATTATTGTTATATTGTGAATTGTTGTTTCAAAATTTCAAACTTTGTTTGAGTTTAAAGAACTCTTATATTTTCAGCAAACTACATTCCTTGTTTTAATTATAAAATCTTTTATGAATAAATCAAGTTGTGTGCAATAAATGGTGCGTGATTTGCCAAATCCTGGGATCCACCAGTTCTTTCACTAAAATCCTTATTGGTCTACTTGCGATCGTTAACAGCAAACCCCTCCGTCATCAGAGGACTTCCATCCTGTTTCGACATATTCCTCTAGACGAACGAAGATTTATGCAACATACTCCATTCCGCTGCCGCATCTTGGGCATTATATCGAGTCTTCAGTTTCATAACTACCGTGATTCTAAGTTAGCGACAGCTGTTTGTGAGGTACTACAATCTCCGTGTATACATCTTCTTGACAGATGTCCTGTTTACGGAGTTAGTGGCGGAATGACGTGTAATTTCACAGGTCAAACACCGCTGCTATGCGATTGTCCCTTTCTTTGTAAGAGGCATTTTCCGTTATTAACGATCATTTTATACAGGACTGATGCGGGCATAGTATAATTTCTGAACCGTGATCGGATGTGAACAGTGGGGGCTACACACCTCTGAAAAGCTATATTGTACGTGTATCACAAGGAATCTATGTTTTAAGGAAGTAGTTTTTCAAATGGCTCTGAGCACTATCGGACTTAACTGCTGTGGTCATCAGTCCCCTAGAACTTAGAACTACTTAAACCTAACTAACCTAAGGACATCACATACATTCATTCCCTGACCGTAGCGATCACGCGCTTCCAGACTGTAGCGCCTAGAACCGCACGGCCACTTCGGCCGGCAGTAGTTTTTCATTTTACAGTTTATCGCCATACTTTATCGTAGAGAAACCTGCAAGGAGAATGTATGTCATGCGCTGGAAATATATTTCTTACATTGGGATAGTAACAGCGTTGCATTCCATACGACTAATAGGTCGGAAATCGCAACGATCTAACATTATAGCGTGTTTTAAGTCAGAACATTGTAGCCTTAGGAGTGCATGTGTTTATGGTCTCTCTTACCGACACCTTCTTACTAAAACTGATTGCATTATCAACTATGATGCTTATTATTACAGTACACTGACGGTGTCTTTTCCATCCCAACAGTCCAGGTACACTGTTGATTACCACATAATGTGATTTACACTGTACGATGTCTAATTTCCTGGGGGAGTCAATGGATCAAACGTGTTAATGTGAGTTTACAGTCTGACACAGACGTTGAAGTAGTGGAGGAAAAAAAATGTATTTCAGTGTACAAAGCGTGTAACATCAGAAAAGGTGGTGTATCAAACAACGAAACAGGGCCCCTCTCCTGCACTGATAACATGTAGGAGAAGGTTCTCACACAGCACAGGCGATGAAACTTTACATCGGTCTTTGTAAGCGACGTCGATCACTGGCCACCTGCTCCAATGGATAAATACCTTAATATTTGGCTCAAATGGCTCTGAGCACTATGCGACTTAACTTCTGAGGTCATCAGTCGCCTAGAACTTAGAACTAATTAAACCGAACTAACCCAAGGACATCACACACATCCATGCCCGAGGCAGGATTCGAACCTGCGACCGTAGCGGTCGCTCGGTTCCAGACTGTAGCGCCTAGAACCGCACGGCCAATCCGGCCGGCCCTCAATATTTAATAGGATCGCCACATATGCTTGATCCGTCATGTAGAAGGCATTCTTTTCTGATATATTGGAAGAGAGAGATGTGGTAAAAATCTGTTGGATGAAATTAAGGGAGCTTTTATAGTTGGTAATTTTTCTCTGCTGGATGGTACAGAATAACAATGATAGAATGTTTGGGTGATAGACGTGAATTGATCCTGAGGGACACAGATCTGCTTCAATGTTGAGTCTTCCTTATTTTTCCAGCAAAAAGCACCACCATAACTGTTCGTACTGGCATAGTGTTGCAGGAGCAGGCTTCATTTGACGCTGACCTTACGCGTAGTACATGGGTGGCGGAGCAACGACAACATGTTCCCACTTCCGCCAAGTGGTCGAAACAATCTCCTATAGCATTAACTTAGTTCACTCTGTTTCTAAACAGGTTGCAGAATATGGTGGATATTGCTCTCTCCAACTTTTGGGTAAAATTGCTAAAATTGATCTCGCTATCAACTGTGGTATGTATCGCTCCATATTAATAGCATCTTTCCAGTCCCAACCATCCACTTGGTATGCCGTCGATTACGACGTAATAAATGACTGACACTACCCCGTCGAGATGGAGGGAACATTGACAGAACACTGAATATCTGATACTCGTCACTGTGGAACATGGAATTAAATGTAGAGGTCATCACCTTAATATATTTGTTCGGAAGTATTCCTCATTGCTAGAGATTCGTCCTATTTACATATGATGCGATACCCGACTCATGTTTTATTTTTATTTTTTTTATTTTTTTCACCAATAAGATAAGAGTACTTCTTTTTCTTTGTGCTACCTCACGCGTTTTGTGAACAGCACCTTCCGGCGATGGTCAACACTGGAAGAGTAATCATGTACATTACTGCAAAATGAACATACTATGCTTTCCGAAATGGAGCACCGAGACGTCCACTACCGTTTCGATGGGAAGATGAGATTAACTGTACAGGTAATCACCTTCGAATAGTTGTTGGAACTGCTCTACAATACTGCAAACTCTTCCAGTTTCCACATTTTTGTCGATGAGAAACATTGCATCTGTGTTTTATTTCTACCAGCCTGTGGTGTAGTAGATGTACAGTTTATGCCATGTGATGTTCAGTTTTCTGTGAAAGCCAGAGGATCGAAGCATGTTAATGTTGGTTTAGCAGCAGCTGACATGGGTCTCTAAGTCATGGTAGAAAAAACAAAGTGTATGGCGGTGTACACTGATTGGATGTGTGACAACCGAAAAAAAAATATTAAACTGCTTATGAAGGAGCAATACAGGAACCCTTTTGAGCGATTGATAGTCTGTTGGATATGGTCATCCTAGAGTACAGGTGATGAAACTTTAGCGACTGTGGAAGTCACTTCGATCACGAAACACCTGCTCCAATGAACCAATACCTGTATATTTAATAGGATCGCGACATATGCTTGGGTGATAGATATGAATGTACCCTGAGAGACACAGATCTCCTTCGGACTACCTGTATGTAGTTTGGAGATGTGTCGCAAAATCTTCATCCTTGCTCCATCCCATGCATGATCTGTAGTCTTCCTAATTTTCCCAACAAGAAACACCAACGTAACTGCACATACTATCTCTCCTACTATCGCGGGTTGCAGGGCAAAGCATCGTTTGGTGCTGACCTTACACACTGTACATGGTTGGCAGAGCTATGACAACGTGTTCCCATGTCCACTGAGTGGTCAAAACGCGCTCCTGTCGCATTAACTCAGATCGCCCTGTTTCCCCACAGGATGCAGAAGGTCTTAGATGCAGCGCTCTCCGACTTCCGTATAGGTCAGACTTAAACTAGGTGATCATATGGGCTAAGCTGCAGAGAGGTCAGGAGGGCGGGGCAGAGACTTAGGAGCAGTTACAAGATGCAGAGGGACTGTCTAAAAACAGTGTTTGAGTTCTTGGTCTATGGGATCCTTAGTAGACAGATTAAAAAAAAAGAAAGGTGATTCGCTTCGAGATACGAGAGTGTCACGAATATGATTCACCAGTGGCTGTAATAATTAAAAGATGTGTCTACAGCATCCAACGCAAATATGTGGTTGAGTGGATAGACTTGATTCCAAATTGCTGCCAGCATTTCGGACAGCATTTCGGACAGCATTTCTGCCTGAAAGTGTAACACTATCAGCGACCGTGTGTGCTTCTAGACTCCAGACCGCTTTTTATGCAGGGTGATGGTGACATAGGCGTTATGATCGTGTTTTTAAGTAGCGCGGTCCTTACGTGAAATGTATGTTGTGGGTTGTAGAATCCCTCTGTGGTCAGCTTCAGATGTCATTTCTCAATGGTGTTCCCCCAAAAAAACATCGTGTTCCCTCCATGGGTTCCCAGTTGTACTACTTGGCAAGTGTAATCCGACTGCTGAAAAAAAAAATTACTCGTCACACATGTAGCTGAGAAAACACTTGACTTCATCCTGGGGTGGGGGTGGGCGAGGTCGAGGGGCGGGCGTGGGTGGAGGTGTGTAGGGGTGGGGGTGATTAATTGATAATTTTTATTAATTTGCATATCAATTTGACATCAAAAGTGGAGTCATAACCCCAACTCCCTACTACTACCACCCTCCGCAATGCTCGACCGTCCCTGCCCTTCATTACATGTAGTGTGCCTGGTCGTTCATGTTTCCACGCAACAGCCCTGCAGGGTGGAATGCGGTAAATTGCTTTTTTAGAATTCACGTTGTAGCGGTACTGTTGGTCGAATAGAGGAGGGAGTGAGCGTTGTTCATAGTGACCAACGAGAGGTTTGTTTTCAATTGTTGGTCAGTTGCGATAATGCAGTGGACACATGAGGAGCGCTCATTTTATATTGAAGTCTGTTTCTCGAATTTCCACACAGCGTGCTTTTCGTTTACGATTTGCAAAATCCTGCGCCGACGTTTTTCTGGGCGGCAATCCATTTTAAATTGGGTAAATGCATTCAGAACAACAGGGGATGTGTCATTTGTATGAAGAGGATCTCAGAGAAGCGTTACAACACCATAAAATCTCGAATGTGTTAGAACAGCAATACTACAATATCGGAAACAATCAGCTCGGTAACACGCACTTGCTCTTGGCATTTCAAGAGGTTCTCTCCATCGGATTCTTCATAATGAACTGAATTTTCACCCTTATAAAATGTGTGTGACCAAGCAATTGCCAGTACGGGATTATCTAACACGAAGAACATCTTGTGAAGACATGCTTGCAACCATACCGCGTGACGCAAATGTGCTCTTTTATGGTTAGGCACATTTTCATCTCAGTGGGCGTGTAAACAAAGAGAATTTGCGGTACTGGAGCGACACGAACCCCAGGCAAATTCACCAGAGATCCCTGCACGCAGTGGGGGACTGATGACCTTCGCTGTTTAGTCCCCCTTAAACATCCCAACAACCACCACCACCTGCACGCACACCGCGTCACTGTATGGTGCGCCATATCACGAGAAGGCATCATTGGCCCTTACTTTTTCCAGGAAAATCGTCGTGCTGTAACTGTGAATTCGGATCGTTACTTAACTATGCTGGACGAGTTTTTCCAGCGGACTTTCGAGGCAATGCAATTACAGGATATCTGGTTTCAACAAGACGGTGCCACTGCACACGCAGCGGGCGTTACCATGAATTTTTTGAGGCAAACGTTTCCTGGAAGGCTTATCTCTCGCATGGGGGATCTCAACTTGCCCGCTCGAACACCGTCTTTAGCACCATGCGATTTTTTTCTTTGGGGTTACCTGAAACCAAAGATGCACTGGAGCTGTCCCAACTTCCTGGAAGGCCTGCAGAACAATATTGAGGCTGACGTTGCAAGAATACCAGAAGTCACGCTTGAAAGAGTGCTTGATAATTTCAGAAAACGACTGCGGCAGTGTGTGGATTGTGAAGCAGACAATTTTCAGATATACGGTTTAAACCATGTAATTACACTCATGCTCATAAATTAAGAATTAATTACAGAATGTGGTGCCACACACAAAAGTGGCACTAATAGCATAGGGATATAGGGAACACACACGACACAGATCTGTAAGTTCACGGTATTGGTGATAAGTTGAGAAAACCGTCCCGAAACACGTGTGCTACAAAACGGCACTGTTTCCTGCGCATGTACCTCGACATCAATGTGGGATATGATCACCATGCACACGTACACAGGCCGCACAACGGTTTGGCATACTCTGGATCAGGTGGTCGAGCAGCTGCTGGTGTATAGCCTCCCATTCTTGCGCCAGTGCCTGCAGAGCTCGTGAAGTGTCGTAGGGGTTTGAAGACGTGCAGCGATACGTCGACCGAGAGCATCCGAGACGTGTTCGATGGGGTTTACGTCTGGAGAACAGGCAGGCCACTCCATTCGCTTCATATCTTCTGTTTCAAGGTACTCCTCCATGATGGCAGCTCGGTGGGGCCGTGCTTTATCATCCATCAGGAGGAGTTGTTGGTTGGTTTGGGGAAGGAGACCAGACAGCGTGGTCATCGGTCTCATCGGAGTAGGGAAGGATGGGGAAGGAAGTCGGCCGTGCCCTTTCAGAGGAACCATCCCGGCATTTGCCTGGAGTGATTTAGGGAAATCACGGAAAACCTAAATCAGGATGGGCGGACGCGGGATTGAACCGTCGTCCTTCCGAATGCGAGTCCAGTGTCTAACCACTGCGCCACCTCGCTCGGTCATCAGGAGGAAGGTGGGACCCATTGCACCCCTGAAAAGGTGGACATACTGGTGGAAATTGACGTCCCGATACACCCGACCTGTTACAGATCCTCTGTCAAAGACATGCAGGGGCTTACGTTCACCAATCATAATACCACGCCACACTATCAAACCACCACCTCCATACAGGTCGCTTTCAAGGACATTAAGGGGTTGGTATCTGGTTCCTGGTTCACGCTAGATGAAAACCCGGCGAGAATCACTATTCAGACTATACCTGGACTCGTCCGTGAACGTAAGCTGGGTCCAATGTTCCAATGACCATGTACTGTGTTCTTTACACCAGGCTTTACGGGCTCTCCTGTGACCAGGGATCAATGGAATGCACCTTGCAGGTCTCTGGGCGAATAAACCATGTCTGTTCAGTCGCTTGTAGACTGTGTGTCTGGAGACAACTGTTCCAGTGGCTGCGGTAAGGTCCCGAGCAAGGGTACCTGCAGTACTCTGTGGCCGTCTGCGGGCACTGATGGTGAGATATCGGTCTTCTTGTGGTGTTGTACACTGTGGAAGTCCCGTACTGTAGCGCCTGGACAAGTTTCCTGTCTGCTGGAATCGTTGCCATAATCTTGAGACCACACTTTGTGGCACATGGAGGGCCTGTGCTACGACCTGCTGTGTTTAACCAGCCTCCAGTCGCCCTAGTATTCTACCCCACATAACGTCATCAATATGTGTTCTTTGAGCCATTTTCAACGCACAGTCACCATTAGCACGTCTGAAAACGTCTGCACACTTGCTCATTGCACCGTACTGTGACATGCACAACATACCTCTGCATGTGTGGACTGCTGACAGCGCCACCGTGCGACGACCACAGGTGAAACCCACCGCATGGTCATACCCCGAGGTGATTTAAACCCGCAAACCGCCAACCAGAGCGTTGTTTCACCATGTATCAGCATTACCCTTAATTTATGAGCATGAGTGTAGAAACTTGCTTTATTGTTCAATATGAGAAAAGAAAAAATGTTAGTTTGTAAGTGTTCAAAAATGGTTCAAATGGCTTTGAGCACTATGCGACCTAACTTCTGAGGTCATCAGTCGCCTAGAACTTAGAACTAATTAAACGTAACTAACCTAAGGACATCACACATATCCATGCCCGATACAGGATTCGAACCTGCGATCGTAGCGGTCGCTCGGCTCCATATTGTAGCGCCTAGAACCGCACGGCCACTCCGCCCGGTTTGTAAGTGTTAATTATGTTTTTATTTCATTCCTGAATCAGCAGTTTACCGCGCTCCACCCTCTGTTACCGACAGTCGACTTGCGCAGCTTTAGAAAGATTGAAATGTCCCTAATCGATCTGTTACTCAGGCGATATCTATTGACTAGTCCACAATCGAACTCCGCTGACAGACCCATTCTGCTGCTGCTACTGCATCTCTGCTGACAACACAACACTCCCCGCCTCCCTTCACACTGTCTGGCCCACCTCTCGTGACAGCTAGTAGTCGAATACGTATAACGTATAGGTGTCTGCGTACTTTCGATCAGATATTATATGTTCTACAGTCGACCGAAAGATGAGAAAAATCCGGGAGCCGATCCGTGAATGAAAATCTAGCGGCGGCGGCAGTGATGGATGAGCAAGCTGAAGAAAGAGTCAATGACGCACCGTGGTTGAGAGAAACATGACTACCGGTTATACTACAGCTGCAGCGCTTCTGTTCTCGGAGAAAGGTTGCTGGAAGCTCCACAACCCGTACAATGCGCCAGTCGGACGACTAACTGACATAAGCGTGATGACGCACCCGTTCTGAGAAGGCTACTCTTTTGATCAAAATAGAATGTAAGGATCTGAATATTGTCATTCAGAACTATTTATTTCACACCGACTAGTTATTAGTTCATCCCTACGAAACAGTACTTGAAGTCCTTTCATAACGTGTCCAATGGTAATACCTCCATCAGTTCAAGCACACTGTTCATAAGCACTTATAGATAACACACTCACTAATTGTTGCTGTAAATGAATCTAATTGCTACGAAGACGTAAGTGAGAAAACGTGATCAAACTGAAAAAGCCAATCAGGTAAAAATCAATAAGGAAATTCGTTGTGATCAAATTACCAATAGTGAAGGAAGATGATAATTATTCACATTCGAAATTTCTTTGCTTGAGTATTGAATATTAAAATTTTTGTAAACTGCTATCATCTGACCTTGGGCTTAATTGTGACAGGGTATAATCTCTCATTCGCTATTCTAGACTCTAGTGTGCAAAGGAATAGGCTTGCAGAAAAAGGGTGCTAACTGCTAACGAGGTTCTTAACCTTATAGGTAGTACATGAGTTACGTGAGATATTACAGAAGACTCTTCTCTTCATGTGATGATCAAAGAAACATCGACAAATAATTCCGTTTGATTAATTTTACTTTTACTTGATACCTAGATCTTACATAAAGGTAAAAGATCGATTTTATACATCTAATTATTCATATAAGTTGTCTAAGTCGCAAATAATCACAGGATGCATCATATGCTCCCAGCGTCAATCCTAACACCGTAATAGCTACGAAACAGTTACATCAAAAGCGCACGTGGGTCATTGTGACAGATGTTCATTTCATTCAAATTCTGTTAAGTCATTGTAATGCCAACATACAGCAAACAAGCTGTAAGAAAATTATTTTAATTTTAAAAAATAACCAAGAGACTGTTAAGTGATAGTAGTGAATGCTCATGCCGAAAACAGTTTATTCTTTATTTCGACAAATTTTCCACCTCTTAGGACAGTGTTGAATGTAAAATGGCTTGCTGCATTTCATGCATCTGAAGATGTTTTCCATTTTTTTCAGTAGGGCAACATGTAGCTTCTAAAGCACTTTTAAACAACGAATGGTTCAGATGGTAACGTAAGAGTGTTCTCAGCAAATTGTCTCTGAAAACCGCTATGTCATCAGCAACACTGCCACATCTCCTAACAGGAGGTTGTATAGTCTCGTAACGACAAATTGTTCGTAGGAGCTCGCACTCAGCTGTGCATTCTGTCTCGATGTCTGAAGACTCTTCGTAGATCTGCCGTTTGGCTCGCTTTGGGGCTGTTGGTTTATCGGACGTAAATGAGATGTACTGTTCAAAACCAACAGCATTTGATAAATGACTTAAATGCTGAACTGGACAGGAGGAAAAATAAAGACCATTAACAGACACAGAATTGGAATTAATCAAATACACTGAAGGCCGAAGAAACTGGTGTAGGCATGCGCATTCAAAAACAGAGATACGTAAACAGACAGAATAGGGCGCTGCGGTCGGCAACACCTATATAAAATACAAGTGTCTGGCGCAGTTCTTACATTGGTTACTGCTGCTACAATGGCAGCTTATTAAGATTTAAGTGAATTTGAACGTGGTGTTATAGTCGGCGCACGAGCGATGGGACACAGCATCTCCGCGGTAGCGATGATGTCGGGATTTTCCCGTACGACCATTTCATGGGTGTAACGTGAATATAAGGAATTCGGTAAAACATCAGATCTCCGACATCGCTGCGACCGGAAAAAGATCCTGCAAGAACGGGACCAAGGATGACTGAAGACAATCTTTCAACGTGACGGAAGTGCAACCCTTCCGCAAATTGCTGAAGATTTCAATGCTGGGCCAAGTGTCAGCGTGCGAACCATTCAACGAAACATCATCGATATGGGTTTTCGGAGGCGAAGGCCCAACCGTGTACCCTTGATGACTGGACGACAAAGCTTTACGCCTCACCTGGACCCGTCATCATCGACATTTGACTGTAGACGACTGGGAATATGTTGCCTGCCCGGACGAGTCTCGTTTCAAATTTTATCGAGCGGATGGACGCGTACGGGTATGGAGACAATTTCATGAATCCTTCGATCCTGCATGTTAGCATTTGGAGTCATATGGGACCACTGATACTTCTATATGCGACTTGACAGGTGACACATACGTAAGCATCCTGTCTGATCACCTGCATCCATTCATGCCCATTGTCCATTCCGACGTACTTGAGCAATTCCAGCAGGACTGTGTGACACCCCACACGTCCAGAATTGCTACACAGTGGCTCCAGGAACATTCTTCTGAGTTTAAACACTTCCGCTGGCCACCAAGCTCCCCAGACATAAACATTATTGAGCATATCTGGGATGCCTTGCAACTTGCTGTTCAGAAGAGATCTCCCTCCCCCCCCCCCCCCCCCGCCCTCCTCGTCGTACTCTTACGGATTTATGGACAGTCCTGCAGGATTCATGGTGTCAGTTCCCTCCAGCACTACTTCAAATATTAGTCAAGTCCATGCCACGTCTTGTTGCGGCAATTCTGCGTGCTCGCGGCGGCCCTACCCGTTATTAGGCAGCTTGACCCGTTTCTTTGACTCTTCAGTGTATGTTCACATTTAAAAACACGTAAATGTTAGGTAGTCTTGGCACACGTAATGGAATTTAGCAAACCCACAATTCTTGGGTCTGGTGAATTTCCGACTTGCTGTAGGACAAGATAAATATTTAGGGTGAGCGATAATTCCCTGTTCTCCTACAACCCCTAAGTATCAAATGTTATTATGCGGGTTGGTACCTATGTTACTTCTTACCAGTTTTTGGAATCAACTTTTGGATTTCAGGTTTACATGTTTACGCAGTCGCAGTCGAGTTTTAATTTGTAGACATGCCAGATGTGAGCGTTCTTAGGTACACTATTGAGCAGCTCTTGGTGACAAGTGTGTGGGACCACGAACGACATCACACAGGGTAGACAATGAGGCAGATTATGGGAGCATTCCAGGAAAGATTTAATAAGGCTCCACTGCAATGGGCAGCACTCATGGATTGGGAAAGACGTGCTTTTGCTTTTGGCAGTGTTGAAGACAGGCCGCTGAATGGAAAAATGAAGCCACGAGGAGAAAAATGTGCCGGAGTCTCTGCTTAGTTTGAACAATCTCCTATGAAGTTCATACGTAAACGTGCTTTAGAGCTCAGTACACCGAGGAAAACAATGCGAGATCACATAAAAAAGAGCATAAGGTCAGACCTTTACGAACGATGTCAAACGAGTTATCGCATACGGACCTGAATGAGCGCGTTTTAGCATGCCGTGCTTTGTTAGCTCGGTTTCCAAACGCAGCGAACCGTGGCAAGTTTATTTTTCAGATGAATGTGCCATTCATCGCAGCTCACGTGCTAGAAATATTATCGTTCGGGCCAAAGAGAATTCTCTTCACACAGTCGAGATAGAAACGACTCGCCTCACGCAATGATACGGGCAGCGAAGATATCATCTGCTTCGGTGAATGGCGCAAATTATTTATATATCTCACAATCATAGTTAAAATACCACCTTGAGCAAAGGAGCCTCGCAGAACGCATACGGTTGCAACGAGACGGACCGTGTCCATACTACGTTCTTACAGTGTGCGAGTTCCTAATTGTACACTTTTCCAGGACGGCGGACAGGTTGTGATTTCACCAGCAACAGCAGCTCCCTTTAAATGACCACCAAGAAGTCCCGATCTCACCACACCCGACTACTCGTTGTGGGGAGTCATTACGGCGCATTTATCTGCCGTCATTTTGTCACAAACTAAAAACTTGGGGATGTATTTCGCACTATAGCACCGGACATGCTCAAAAGTATGTCAAGAAGAACATGGAGTCATATGGAAATGTGTTTACAGCATGATAGGGAACATATTGATATACTGGGCACTTAATATGTAAGTAGGAGTAAGTGCTTGTGCTAAAACAAATCATATCAGTTACCAATCGATACCGGGGGATACAGGGACTTCTCACCCACCCTGTACATAAAAGAAACTCATTGAGGTTCAAACGAGAAACAACAATAACTCATCCAGTCCCTAGAGAGAACAACAACTGGAAAAATTCACATGAATTTCAGGACTCGAGAATCGCGAAACGAAAAGGAAGATTAAGGTTTAACGTCCCGTCGACATCGATATCATTAGAGAAGGGAGATTCATGAAAGGAAGTAGTTAGCCACGGTCACGTAATACCAACACACAGACAGGGGCAACGCGACTAAGCTTATTGCTTTATGATCGATGGAAACGTAATGCCCGTTGCTAGTGGTGCAAATAGCATACTTGCATCTTAATCACAGCTGAAGTTGCCACGAGCGTTCCACTGCGAAAAATCATCACCAAAGCTGATTGAATCTACACGTGGCTGCTCCCAGAGTGATGGACACCAACTCGTGTACAATCAAATGGGGGGGCAACTCGCGCGCTACTAGTAATAATGAAATTAAGCCGATCAAGAACCGCAACGACATGGGAGTGGTGGAGTGTCCCCCACGGTTTTGTAACATCGGGTGCAGCACTGCACAGTCCGTCTCTCAATAAAAAATTGTCCCTGTAGGTAAAAAGGCTGGGGGCGGCAATGAAAATTGTTCCTCTTGCTTTCAGCCAGAGAGGCAGCTTAGTCTCCTGGCGCTCAAGTTGGTAACCCTGTTGCGGCGTCAGTTCAAATGCGGACTAGTGTTCTCGCACATCGGCCTGGCTGCAGCGTGAATTGAAAAGCAACGGCCTCGGTCTTCTATAAATTTTCTCTGTTTTGTGGATTTTCTGAATTAATCGATTGCCGAACATTAAAATTGCACCACCCCCGCCCGTTCGATGGGCCTTTACTCAGATGAGCGACCAATTTAATTTTAATGCATTAATAGACTTAATAACATAATCGATTTTTAATTAATTGATTTATAGGCCCATTACTAACATGACTGAACTCGTGATTGTCACGCAATACGAAACTGCGATTGGTTCGTGATTTCTTTGTAACGGGCTTGGACTCGACAGTTGGTGAGGTTTCTCCCCGAGCTTTATACGTCTCATAAAAGTCTCCGCGTTACATATTTAGCAGATTAGTGGTTCAAATGGCTCTGAGCACTATGGGACTTAACATCTGAGGACATCAGTCCCCTAGAACTTAGAACTACTTAAACCTAACTAACCTAAGGTCATCACACACATCCATGCCCGAGGCAGGATTCGAACCTGCGACCGTAGCGGTAGCGCGGTTCCAGACTGAAGCGCCTAGAAGCGCTCGGCCACAACGGCCGGCTTTAGCAGATTAGTTAGCTATGTTGTTATTGTTGCTGTTGTTGTGGCCTTCAGTCCTGCGACTGGTTTGATGCAGCTCTCCATGCTACTCTATCCTGTGCAAGCTTCTTCATCTCCCAGTACTTACTGCAAACTACGTCCTTCTGAATCTGCTCAGTGTATTCACCTCTTGGTCTCCCTCTATGATTTTTACCCTCCACATTGCCCTCCAATGCTAAATTTGTGATCCCTTGATGCCTCAGAACATGTCCTACCAACCGGTCCCTTCTCCTTGTCAAGTTGTGCCACAAACTCCTCCCCAATTCTATTCAATACCTCCTCATTAGTTATGTCATCTACCCATCTAATCTTCAGCATTCTTCTGTAGCACCACATTTCGAAAGCTTCTATTCTCTTCTTGTCTAAACTATTCATCGTCCATGTTTCACTTCCATGCGTAGCTACACTCCATACAAATATTTTCAGAAACGGCTTTCTGACACTTAAATCTGTACTCAATGTTAACAAATTTTTCTTCTGCAGAAACGCTTTCCTTGCCATTGCCAGTCTACATTTTATATCCTCTCTACTTCGAACATCATCAGTTATTTTTCTCCCCAAATAGCAAAAATCATCTGCTACTTTAAGTGTCTTATTTCCTAATCTAATTCCCTCAGCATCACCCGACTTAATTCGACTACATTCCATTATCCTCGTTTTGCATTTGTTGATATTCATCTTATATCCTCCTTTCAAGACGCTGTCCATTCCATTCAACTGCTCTTCCAAGTCCTTTGCTGTCTCTGACAGAATTACAATGTCATCGGCGAACCTCAAAGTTTTTATTTCTTCTCCATGGATTTTAATACCTACTCCGAATTTTTCTTTTGTTTCCTTTTCTGCTTGCTCAATATACAGATTGAATAACATCGGGGAGAGACTACAACAATGTCTCACTCCCTTCCCAACCACTGCTTCCCTATCATGTCCCTCGACTCTTATAACTGCCATCTGGTTTCTGTACAAATTGTAAATAGCCTTTCGCTCCCTGTATTTTACCCCTCCACCTTCAGAATTTGAAAGAGAGTGTTCCAGTCAACATTGTAAAAAGCTTTCTCTAAGTCTACAACTGCTAGAAACGTAGGTTTGCCATTCCTTAATCTTTCTTGTAAGATAAGTCGTAAGGTGAGTATTGCCTCACGTGTTCCAATATTTCTACGGAATCCAAACTGATCTTCCCCAAGGTTGGCTTCTACTAGTTTTTCAATTCGTCTGTAAAGAATCCGCGTTAGTATTTTGCAGCTGTGGATTATTAAACTGATTGTTCGGTAATTTTCACATCTGTCAACACCTGCTTTCTTTGGGATTGGAATAATTATATTCTTCTTGAAGTCTGAGGGTATTTCGCCTGTCTCATACATCTTGCTCACCAGATGGTAGAGTTTTGTCAGGACTGGCTCTCCCAAGGCCGTCAGTAGTTCTCTTGGAATGTTGTCTACTCCCGGGGCCTTGTTTCGACTCAGGTCTTTCAGTGCTCTGTCAAACTCTTCACGCAGTATTGTATCTCCCATTTCGTCTTCGTCTACATTCTCTTCCATTTCCAGAATATTGTCCTCAAGTACGTCGCCCTTGTATAGACCTTCTATATACTCCTTCCACCTTTCTGCTTTCCCTTCTTTGCTTAGAACTGGGTTTTCATCTGAGCTCTTGATATTCATATGAGTGGTTCTCTTTTCTCCAAAGGTCTCTTTAATTTTCCTGTAGGCAGTATCTATCTTACCCCTAGTGAGATAAGCCTCTACATCCTTACATTTGTCCTCTAGCCATCCCTGCTTAGCCAATTTGCACTTCCTGTCGATCTCATTTTTGAAACGTTTGTATTCCTTTTTGCCTTCTTCATTTACCGCATTTTTATATTTTCTCCTTTCGTCAGTTAAATTCAGTATTTCTTCTGTTACCCAAGGATTTCTACTAGCCCTCGTCTTTTTACTTACTTGATCCTCTGCTGGCTTCACTACTTCATCCCTCAGAGCTACCCATTCTTCTTCTACTGTATGTCTTTCCCCCATTTGTGACAATTGTTCCCTTATGCTCTCCCTGAAACTCTGTACAATCTCTGGTTTAATCAGTTTGTCCAGATCCCATCTCCTTAAATTCCCAGTTAGTTATGGCATAGTTAATATCTTCTGGAAGAGTGCCATTTTCAGAGCTGGTTACATAATGAGAATCGCGTCATCCACTTTTATGCTCAGAGTTGCGTTCTGGGTTACAGGGAACCTTCAGTAGTAATGTCTGTTGAATTAATGACAGTGAATGACCTCAGTGAGAAGGCGCTGGAACGCTGACAGGGAAGGCGTGGGCTCCAGGAGCGCCTCCCGTACGTCGTTGCGGATTGCATTGGGCCCACCATCATGTTTATGATATCGTACATTGCTGCTTGACACTTCATACGTGGACAGTTTTTTAAAATGCAGGCGTCAAAACTATTAAAATTAACCTTAATGAAATGTCCAATGATCCGCTTAGCTGTACGTGGTCAGGTCACTTATAAATCAGCGCTACCGGCTTCGCAACTTTTGAGCTGCGTCTTATGGTGCAAATGTAAAAGCTGTGTCATAGCTTACAGAATGCTGCAGAGTAACAAGTGGCGTAGCTAGGTAAAGTTTTCAGCCCTCCTCAGTTGATAAAAAACCGTCGTCAATTGATGAAAAGACTATCGTCAATGATGAAAGTCATGTCTGTTCCCCAATTTTAAAATTACCTGTGGCATCGTTTCGCGTTACCGACTTTCGTGTGGCACCACGGTTTTTGGACAATACCACACAGTGTTTGTCTTTCACTACAGGTTTTGGTCCCTCTGGCTTCCTCTAGTTACATAGAACTTTTTCCGCGATGAAAACTTTCTGGCAGATTAAAACAATATGACAAATCGGGACTCGAACTCGGAACCTTTGCCTCCACTTGCCTGTCACTTTCTGATCACGAAAACACCGCAAAAAGGTTAACAGGAAAAAATGCTTTCTCTCTTGACAGTCTGACGAGTACAACACTTTTCCAGACGATTTCATTTTTCCAGGTAGTTTTGTAATCAATCAGTCAAATCAAAGACAAATTAATATGTTAATTTACGTATAAATTTTTTTTAAGAAACCTGATGTGTCCAGGGATACAGTCACCTCACACCTTCATGAAGGCTTGTATCAACTGAACAGTGCATGATCTGAAGCGTAAAATGTCACCGTAAAACGTGCGTGAAGGGCACTGAGATAAACTTTTACGTTCAATCGCTAGCAAGCAGAACACGGCATGTGTCTTTGCCCCATCCCTCAGAAATTTCGCTCAGTGGAAGAGGATTGAAAATAAGCGAACCCGTGTCTCGGTTTATCCCTAGATAACTCTACCGTTTCTGAGAAAACCACGGTCACTACGGTCAAAGTTGTAGGCATAATTTAGATAAATTTTAGCGTGCGATCGTATCGTCCGAAATGGTGCCGTATTGGCTAGCCTTGCGGTCTCTCAGTTTTGCACCCAGTGTTCGAAACCCGATTACTGTTTTTATTTGCCGGCCCGTGTGGCCGTGCGGTTCTATGCGCTTCAGTCTGGAACCGCGTGACCGCTACAGACGCAGGTTGGAATCCTGCCTCGGGCGTGGATGTGTGTGATGTCCTTAGGTTAGTTAGGTTTAAGTAGTTCTAAGTTCTAGGGGACTGATGACCACAGATGTTAAGTCCTATAGTGCTCAGAGCCATATTTGTTTTTATTTACTGTTTCGTTTATCCACCCATATCCATATAAGGTTACTACACGAATGTTTCTTTTCAAGTTAGGAGAAACAGCTACTAATTATGAAATTACAACTGGGTTGCACAGTAAGTGTCAACATTTATTACACAATACGTGTGTTTGTGTGGTATTTTTAAGTGTTACAATCTTTTTAAATTCTCATATTTTTACATTTCTTTGTCGTATCAATTCTTATATTTTATTCTTACGAGTCGTGTGGGAAAAGTAATGAGACTGGCAACACAGAAAGCGAGCTGGAAACGCTGTGTTGTCCTACTGGCGTGGATCAGTGCGTTCATCTCTTCCAGATGCTCATGCTGATTTTAGCTACATACAGCCATCACATGATTTTTGAGAGCACTGTCATTGAAGTTGTTATTGTTGTGTTTTACAAAAATTGAACACAGGTATTTAGTGGAACGTTATGCAATCAAGTTTTGTGTTAAACTTTGAACTGTACGAGTGTGACCTCTGAAAAGTTGAAACAGGCCTACGGGGAACATTCCTTATCAAGAGCACAAGTTTTTCGTTTGCATACATTATTCTTGGAAATCCAGAACACGTTGAAGATGAACCTCGCTTAGGGAGACCTTCAGCTTCGAAAAACGACGAAAATGTAGAATGTGCTCCTGCTGTTGTGAGATTGTTCCTCCAGGGCAATCTGTTTTACAAAGATGTCCTTGAAGGCTCAGCCACTTCCATCAGGGAATTTTTTATCCTCTTGTTGTTCCACAGTCCCCCCCCCCCCCCCCCCCCCCCTATTCACCTGACCTGAGTCGTCGTGATTTTTCCTTTTTCCGAAATTGAAAAAGTCTTAAAAACATCATTTCGGGACTCTGAAGAACATTGAAAATAATGTGACCGACTTACTAAAGCCGTACCACTTGAAGCCTTTCAACGCTGCTACCAAGACTGGAAACAACGATTCTGCCTGTGTGCAGCTGCCGAAGGGAACTACTTTGAAGTGGACAATAACGTTGTTTGAAAAAAATGAAAGCTTTCGTAGACAACACTCACCTCCTATGTTTATTCTTCATAAGATTTGATGCATTCCCTTAGATTGTGCCAACTGTTGAATCGTTCGGAACATAGAAGTTCCGAACACCACGAACATCAAGCGAAGGCACGTTCGCCACAGTGCTACTTCTTCGTATGAACCTCACTCGGGACATTTATTAAATGTATTCGTAACTGCGAATATGGACAACCATTGGCTGTATAAAAGGAATGACGACAATGAAAATATCGGAAGGAACTTTGCATTGTAATTCGGAATAAAACAGACTCTGCAATATCGTACCACTCTGGAGAGAAACGTCGTTAACATTACTGAAAATTCAGAGTGTTGGCAATAATTTTGCGGCGCTTGCAACTGATTATGAATCAAGATACAGGGATTTCATCGAAAACGATTTCAAACAATTTTCTCATTCAGTCATCGTTTCTTTTTTTAATTCATTCACCAGACATGCAATAGTAGACGAATAAGGACACGTTGTTTCAATATTCAGGGTGTACCTAAAGTCCAGGAACACTTTCAGTTATTTATTGCACAAGAACTAAACATTTTACAAATGGTTCAAATGGTTCTGAGCAGTATGGGACTCAACATCTGAGGTCACCAGTACCCTAGAACTTAGAACTACTTAAACCTAGCCGGCCGCGGTGGTCTAGCGTTTCTAGGCGCTCAGTCCGGAGCCGCGCGATTGCTACGGTCGCAGGTTCGAATCCTGCTTCGGGAATCGATGTGTGCGATGTCCTTAGGTTAGTTAGGTTTAAGTAGTTCTAAGTTCTAGGGGACTGATGACCACAGATGTTAAGTCCCATAGTGCTCAGAGCCATTTGAACTTAAACCTAACTAACCTAAGGACATCACACACATCCATGCCCGAGGCAGGATTCGAGCCTGCGACCGCAGCAGTTGCGCAGAGAACCGCTCGGCCACAGCGGCCGCCAAACATTGTACAGATGTCATACAAATTGCATTTTGAAGAGAAACTTTGGAAGTTTTCTTTTTTTTTCACAAACACTCGATATGCGAACCATGAGTGACCCGACAAGGACAATACGGTAATCGAATCCTTCACAAAATGTTCAAATGTGTGCGAAATCTTATGGGACTCAACTGCTAAGGTCATCAGTCCCTGAGCTTACACACTACTTAACCTAAATTATCCTAAGGACAAACAACCACACCCATGCCCGTGGGAGGACTCGAACCTCCGCCGGGACCAGCGACACAATCCATTACTGCAGCGCCCTAGACTGGTCGGCTAATCCCGCGCGGCATCGAATCCTTGCCATACCCGTCCCAGCATGGCATCGTTGACTGAGGCAGTTGCTTCCCGTATTCTCTTCCGGGGCTGTGCTACACCACGTGGTAGTGGCGGCACATACACCAGATGTTTAATGTGTCCCCACAGAAAAAAGTCACATGGAGTGAGTTCTGGTGATCGTGGAGGCCATTTAACGAAACAGTAAGCTCCGCACCTGAACTCGCCATGTTTACGACTAGCGATGACTATCCTCAAATTAGCAAGCAACGCTGTGGAGGTATACATGAAAAAATACTTTCAGGGTTTGTCTTCAAAGTGACATATGTAGGATATCTGTACAATGTTTGGTTCTTGTGCAATAAGTAATTGAAAGTGTTGCCCTACTTTATGTACACCCTGTACATTGAAAACATTAGCGTAGTAATTTACTACGCACAAATGAAAGCTGGGCGCAAAACTGTGAAGCCACGACGCCAGCCACTGTGCCACCGCCTTGCTTGAGCTATGTACTCGCTAGAAGGCACACATGTTACCGTTATTTTCTGAGAAATGGTCGAGTACCTACGGATAGGCCGAGGCACGTGTTCGCTTATTTTGATACCTCTTCCACTGAGCGAAGCTTTTGGGAAATTGGGTTATGGCACTTGCCGTGTTCCTGCCGTAAGTTAAATTCATCTCAAGTTTCTTCTGTCCTCATTGATGTAGAAGAATATAGTGTCGTGAAGTGGGACGAATATTTTTTGGAACACTCCGTACACGTACATTGGCCGTCGTCCCCTATACGGCGCACGTTGCTGGAGTTGATACAGACTGAGCAGCGTGCAGATTGGAGGACAGTAATCGGCGCGCGGCTGTTTAGGCGGGGCACGGCACGGCTGCTGCGGTGGGGACGCATCAGCGGCGCGACCGCAAAGACCGCACACTGCCCGTCGGCGCTACGTGATGGCCGGCTCACGCTGGGCCACCGGTCACGTCGCCGACCCGCGCAGCGCAAACCACACGCGGCGTTTCCTTATTCACTGCACTTCGGGCCCTTGAAATCACAACACGAAGGTGTCGTGCAACCAGTGTCAGAATTGCATGGGGATATGCAAAATAATTAGCATGTCGATACACCCTCTAAAAATCTGCATTCTGCGTTGCGGAACATTCCATTTGAATGTTGTCCCTTTGCATAAAAGGGGGAAATATTCCGTGTCGGAATTCGCGAGTGGCAGAATCGTAGTCTATCGACAATGCAGTTTGTCGTTCCTTGATGTTGATGCTCACGTAGGTATGGGTCCCAATTACCATGTAATACACAATTGATGGGTTCAGGAGGAACATACTCAACGCTATGCAGGATCTCGACGGATACACGCGATTAGCGCCCGATAGGACAGGCATGTTATTCGCTCGGCTGTGCAGAATCGTACAATCGGAAACGAAACTTGAATTAGGAACTGCACTTCTTTGCTATGACACAAATATCCACAGGGATACAAGGTCGTTATATTAATTGTAACATTACAATTTTGTTCCACAATATGTCTTCAACAATAGTTCTATGACACATTCTTGTGTGTTCGGCGTTTTGAAGTGTTACAACCTTTTTAAATTCTCATATTCTCTACCTAAGTCGTAACAAGGCCCCGGGAGTAGACTACATTCCATTAGAACTACTGACAGCGTTGGGAGAGCCAGTCCTGACAAAACTCTACCATCTGGTGAGCAAAATGTATGAGACAGTCGAAATACCCTCAGACTTCAACCAGAATATAATAATTACAATCCCAAAGACAGCAGGTGTTGACAGATGTCAAAATTACCTAACTATCAGTTTAATAAGTCACGGCTGCAAAATACTAACGTGAATTATTTACAGACGAATGGAAAAACTGGTAGAAGCCGATCTCGGGGGAAGATCAGTTTGGATTCCGTAGAAATGTTGGAACACGTGAGGCAATACTGACCCTACAACGTAGCTTAGAAGACAGATTAAGGAAAGGCAAACCTACCTTTCTAGCATTTGTAGACTTAGAGAAAGCTTATGACAATGCTGACTGGAATACGCGCTTTCAATTTCTTAAGGTGGCAGGGGTAAAATACAGGGAGCGAAAGGCTATTTACAATTTGTACAGAAACCAGACGGCAGTTATTAGAGTCGAGGGGCATGTAAGGGAAGCAGTGGTTGGGAAGGGAGTGAGACAGGGTTGTAGCCTCTCCCAGATGTTATTCAATCTCTATATTGAGCAAGGAATAAAGGAAACTAAAGAAAAATTCGGAGTAGGTATTAAAATCCATGGAGAAGAAATAAAAACTTTGAGGTTCGCCGATGACCTTGTAATTCTGTCAGAGACTGAAAAGGACCTGGAAGAGCAGTTGAACGGAGTGGACAGTGTATTGAAGGGAGGATATAAGAGGAACATCAACAAAAGCAAAAGGGAAGGTAATTGAATGTAGTCGAATTAAGTCGGGTGATGTTGAGGGAATTAGATTAGGAAATGAGACACTTAAAGTAGTACATGAGTTTTGCTATTTGGGGACCAAAATAACTGATGATGGTCGAAGTAGAGAGGATATAAAATGTAGACTCGCAATGGCAAAGAAAGAGTTTCTGAAGAAGAGAAATTTGTTAAGATCGAGTATAGATTTAAGTGTCAGGAAGTCGTTTCTGAAAGTATTTGTATGGAGTGTAGCCATGTATGGAAGTGAAACATGGACGTTAAATAGTTTGGCAAGAAGAGAATAGAAGCTTTCGAAATGTGGTGCTACAGAAGAATGCTGAAGATTAGATGGGTAGATGACATAACTAATGAGGAGGTAGTGAATAGAATTGGGGAGAATAGGAGTTTGTGGCACAACTTGACTAAAAGCAGGGATCAGTTGGCAGAACATTTTCTGAGGCATCAAGGGATCACCAATTAAGTATTGGAGGGCAGCGTGGAGGGTAAAAATCGTAGAGGGAGACCAAGAGATGAATACACTAAGCAGAATCAGAAGGATGTAGGTTGCAGTAGGTGCTGGGAGAAGAAGAAGCTTGCACAGGATAGAGTAGCATGGAGAGCTGCATCAAAGCAGTCTTAGGACTGAAGACCACAACAACAACAACAACAACAGCATGCAAAATCATTAGCATGTCGATACACCCTCTAAAAATCTGCATTCTAAATATAAGAGAAGTCTACGTTGCGGAACATTGCATTTGAATGTTGTTCGTTTGCATAAAAAAGAGAAATATTCCGTGTCGGAATTCGTGAGCATCAGAATCGTAGTCTATCGACAATGCAGTTTGTCGCTCCTTGATGTTGATGCTTACGTAGGTAGGGGTCCCAATTACGCCATGCAGGATCTCGTCGGATACACGCGATTAGCGCCCGATAGGACAGGCATGTTATTCGCTCGGCTGTGCAGGATCGTACAATCAGAAACGAAACTTGAATTAGGAACAGCGCTTCTTTGCAATGTCACAAGTATCCACAGTGATATAAGGGCTTTTGTATTAATTGTGACATTGCAACTGGGTTCCACAATGAGTGTTCAACAATAATTGTATAACACATTCGTGTGTGTACAACGTTTTCAAGTGTTACAATCTTTTTAAATTCTTATATTCTTATATATATATATATATATATATATATATATATATATATATATATATATATATATTATTTTGCTTTTGGCGATGGTCGAGCAAGGCATGAGTGATTTGCGTGAGCATTGTAACCAGCCAGTGGTTGGTGCAACGGAAATAGTACAGAACGGTTATCCGAGGGTTTCGGGGTCGAATCTCTATGCAGGAACGTTTTTTTATATTTACTATTTCCAATTTTTACGGTACTAGAATTTCAAATAAAGCGCAGTATGCATAAAGAGACTGCCGGCCAGAGTGGCCGAACGGTTCTAGGCGCTACAGTCTGGAACCGAGCGACCACTACGGTTGCAGGTTCGAATCCTGCTTCGGGCATGGATGTGTGTGATGTCCTTAGGTTATTTAGGTTTAAGTGGTTCGAGGTTCTAGAGGGATGATGACCTCAGATGTTAAGTCCCATAGTGCTCGGAGCCATTTTTAACACTTTGAATAAAGAGACTGTGTACACAACGCTTGTTCGTCCCCTTACCCTATTGGTGTGTCGTATGAAATCATTACGAGATAGTATCGACGGGGTACATCAAAATGTACAGAGAAGACCACCTCGTTTTGTAGTGCCGCAGAGTAGAGGAGACAGTATCACGGATATAATAAATGAATTCAGTTGGCGTTTTATGTTGCAGCGAGATATTTTCACAAAATTGCGGTCACCGACTTTCTCCTCCGCGTGTGAAAATATTTTCTAGACTCCAGGCTATATAGGGAGAAATGGTCAAAGTAATAAAATAAGAGAAATCGTAGCTGGTGCAGAGAGACTTAATTGTTCATTTTTCGCACGCGCTGTTAGAGAGTGGAACCGTTATTGAAATAGTCTGAAGGTGTTGCGGAAAACCCTCTGCCAGGGATTTAAGTGTGAGCTGCAGAGCAGTGATGCAGATGTACGAGGGTAATCCCAAAACTAAGGTCTTCTATTTTTTTATAATTACATAGACCTGTTTATTTCTACAATGGTTTACATCAGTTTACAGCTTGACCATTTAGCTATTTTTCCACATAATCACCATTTCTGTCGATGCATTTTTGTAGACGCTGTGGCAGTTTTTGTATGCCCATGTCGTACCAGCTCGCCTCCACCATAAAGTTATGAACCTCTTCTTTCGCCTCGTCGTCGGAACTGAATCGCTTTCCGGCCAAATGTTCTTTTAACCTAGGGAACAGGTGATAGTCCTTGGGCGCCAAGTCAGGACTATAGGGTGGATGGGTGGGTGATTATGTTCCACTGAAACTGTTGCAGGAGAGCAACGGTTTGCTGAGCGATGTGTAGACGAGCGTTGTCATGGAGAATGTGTACGCCCTTGCTCAACATTCCTCTTCTCCGGTTCTGAATTTCCCGTTTGAGTTTTTTCAGAGTCTCACAGTACGTGTCAGTGTTAATTGTGGTCCCATCTATAGAACTCCGATGACGAGGCGAAAGAAGAGATTCATAGCAATCTGAACAGCATGGCAACGAGCTGGTCCCAAGTTATATCTTCCACAAACCACTGTACAGTGCATGCTGGAGAGTACTTCGCACCAATACGGATATCATGAAGTCATGAGCAAACTTCGTTACGTCTGCAACTCCAACAATACAATAAAGGCGATTACACTGTCGTAATATACTGAGTTTACACTGTGTGATCTGCATCTACATACGATAAAATTAAATGGTCAGTTTTTTGAAACCACACCATTTTCTCCTATTTCCACGAATAAGCTATGAATTTGGCTCGAAGGTGCCTACAACCGTCCTTTGTAATGGCACCAAAGCGAACTTCTTCGTCTCAGTGGAAGTAAAGGACGGAGTTTAAAAAAAGTCAGCTTTTAATTTTGTTGCGCAGTGTACATACACCGCAAGCCACCATTGGGTGCATGGTGAAGGGTACCTTGTACCACTGGCAGTCATTCCTTTCCCTGTTCAACTCAAAAATGAAGGGACAGTACAATGAGGGTAAAATGACTGTATATAGAATGTTAATCTTAACTGAAGGCATTGAAATATCTCGAAAACTACACATCGGATCAAAAAAATTTGTAATTCAAATTTGTTTGCCTCGAAACGGGACATCCAACGACGCCACACTCGCATGCGTGGGTGGCGGGGAGTAACTCGATTTTTATCTGTGATACTTCACACAATAAGATGTCGACACGCGGGAAAAAAGGAGAAAAAAAACAGAGCTCAGATCTTCATGTGAGGTGTTAGATGGATTAAAGATGTAACATCCAAATTCCTTCATAATTCTACCCAACGCCGCCGTTTGAGTGCCGCACCAGCTCGTCATACCTTCCCTTACCAACATCTAACCCCTGCGCTTGTGTGACGGAGATCTTCGTTTAGGACAAAGATACTGCATTGATTTATTGTGTCAACTACGATTTTTCCCCTATCCTCTGTTTTGTTTGCAAGCCATAGCGTCAATCGTGCATTAATGTCACTAGATACGAATAGTCTTTTATCCCTAGAAAATTTTGCTGCATCTCTTATTTGATGAGCAGGAGGCTCTGTGTCACAGGAATACTGTGCGTACATGCATGTCAGAATCCAAGATTCTCGTCCTTGCGTAATTTCGGCTGTGGCTACATGTTCAGAACAAAGTTGTGTTTGGGAAGGACTGAAGTTATTCGGAAACTGACATACGACCGGGAGAGCGATTTGCTGACCACATGCCTCTCCATATCCGCATTCAGTGACGCCTATGACCTTAGGATGACACGGCGGCCGGTGGGTGCCGTTGGACCTTCATGGCCTGTTTGGGAGGAGTTAAGTTTTATACGGCTCTTGGGAACACATTATATCTTCCTGTACTTCGTTGAGAAGTCTGTCAAGTTCTACTTCAACCAAAGTGTTCCTATTGCAGCTTAGTTGTAAAATCTTCACAATGGGGAGTATCTAGTGAAGGCATAACACTTAAGTGTTGTCTCTTTAGGGTCGTAATAAACGCATCTATGCGCCCTCAAGAAATTATTATAAACTGTATCCGTTTTTGAAACCTCACCCCTTCGTGTGCGACCGCTACGGTCGCAGGTTCGAATCCTGCCTCGGGTATGGGTGTGTATGATGTCCCTAGGTTAGTTAGGTTTAAGTAGTTCTAAGTTCTAGGGGACTGATGACCTCAGATGTTACGTCCCATAGTGCTCAGAGCCATTTGAACCTTCGTGTGCAAACTCGCCTTAAAAGTTTGCAGAGCTCGCGATGATCGGTTGGCAGGTTCTCTGACCTAAGTATCATTCTGTCTCTCCGCACCGTTTTCCCCTTCCGGGTGACTGAGGCGTATCACCAGACGCAAAGCAATCTGAAAAATTTCCCCTATTTTCTAACCTACTTATGTGTAATTGACTCTCAAGATCATCATAATCACACTGTTCTTGTGTTGTTTGCGGTTTCTGTCTGTGTCCTGTGACACACCCCGACGTAAGTCTTCCTCTGTTGTTTGTGTATACTGCGAACTGTGTGTGGGTGAAGTATTTGTAACAGTGTTATTAAGCATCTGTGTTGCTGGAATACTGTTTACCTACTCCGGAGTTACTAGGCAACTGAATGTTTTCTGTGTGGCTATTTCCTTGTCTGTTGTGTTGTGCGTACTGCCACTATATGGAAACCGTACAGGCTTTATGTACGGTCTGCATTTACTAGAGTCATACTCTGAGTGTAATTTCAATGATACGTTTTGACCTAGTGAACTGCCTACAGGTGTTGTCTCTTTTTATTTTTCTTATACTGGTGCGTCAATATGTCTGTGTGTTCCCTATTTTTTGGATCCACGAGATGAATGTGTGTGGGTATCACTGAGGTGCCATAGGGCATCCTCTCGTGTATGTTTTTTAGTGTTTTGCTACATTCCCCGCTAAATTGGTGGAAAATGTCTTCTTCCAGCTCCTCCACTCGTAGCAGAAGTCCGGTCTGGAAGATCGCACACTGGAACATTTCATGTTTTAATTGTCTTGTCACGTGATAGTCCTTGGCGCCCTGCACACACATGTCGACTACGTAATGAGTGATGTCAAAATATCTTTGTTGTATTATGTCACACGTCTGCAGCGATGGAAGATCTTTCGTTTTTAGGTCTCTTAACCGTGTTATACCCACATCTCTCGTTTTAGTTGATGCAGGTTTATGCTTGCACCTGCATGTATTGTTTCTTTTCATATAGGAGGGGGTTAATATCTGACCGCTGTTGGTGTAATCCGCTTTTGCGAACGTTGTCGGTAACGTCATATTCGTTGCGTTCTATTTGCCTTTCGTACAACTGCCTGTAGGTAGAGCATTCAGGTCCCTCTGCTTTACCACATATCCTGTGTACTTGCAAGTTATACGTACAAATGTGACTCCTTCTCTGCATTCTGACTTCTTGTGGCCTGCTCACACAATTACCACAGACTGGTTTTTTATTGCAACGTTTTGATGAATGACCTAGGTACCAGCAATTTAAGCATTTCTGAACAGCCAAAAAACCTTTGATTTACAATACACTGGTGTTAGTTAGTTCTCTATGTAAACTCTGATTTTATTTACTCATCTCCTCATTCTGCCATTCTGATTTTGCATTAGAGATGAGAAGCGCACAGATTTTCTTTTTCACTGTTCCTGATATGATTGTTAAAGTTTCTCTTATGCCTCAGTCCGTTTTGAAGTTCGTCAGAATATCGTCGATTACGGCGATCATTTCCATAGCCGACGCATCTGAAGGCGTTACTGACGAAGTCATTTCGGCAGAGGGACTTCACTTCACAGCTCCTGTTTTTCTGCCGCTCGGTGTGCTGTTGTTCTTCTGAAGTAACCGTTATTACTACTTTTGGTGATCTGCTGTCACTACAAGGACTAGCGACGGCTGCCTTCAGCAGAGACCAAGTAGTCTTCTCTGGTATTCACGCTTTTACGCGGATATAGGAACAGCGCAATCGTAACGGCACGATGCGCGCGTCCCAAATTCTTCACAGTGTGAAGTTCTGGGAGCAAATATCACTTGTGTTTTGTTAAAAGACATTCAGTTTCTAGTCCATTTAGCTGTAGCGTAAAAGCAGAACACCCAAGGCCCAAATAAGTCACACGCAGGTTGAATGCCGTTTCGCGGCCGTGTAGCTACTTCGTTTGTTGCTACTCACACACACACATACAGACGCCGTTGTTGCTGCAATTTCCGCTGTCGCCGACGCCACACGCCGCCTCCGCTGCTGGAGCCGGTGTTCCCGGTGGCCGGTGGCGGGTCAGCTGCCGCTGCTGCTGATGTGAGACGCGCTGACGTTTCGCAGACAGACGCTGCGCGCCACGGAGAACGACTGTTCCACGCAGGAGAATCCACGAAGAGTCACTTAAAACTTTCGGCTTAATAAACCGTGGTCAAAGTATAAAACTTTCTCCTAATGTTTCCTCTCCGACTGCGGGAGACATCTTCAGAGGTAAAGTGGCGAATTCCAACCAGAACTCTAGGGAGCGCCGAATATATGGTCAGTGTAGAGGGTACCACAATCCATCGCGTGGCGTCGCCTACGAGATTAGCTCTGGTATGTTAACGTTCTCAATTGAAAGTAATCGATCATCATTCTTACATTGCAATGCTGACATCCAAATTTTGTCTAATTTAACACCTTCCTCTTTTCTGTTCAAATTCTTACGGTGCTTGTAAATCTCAATAGCCTCTCTATATATAAGCGCATGATAATGCGATGTTTTCGACATGATACTCGTCTCATTGAATTTTATTCCGTGGTCACCCTTTCGGTAAAGATGTTCCGCTACGGCCGATTTATCCGTGTGTCCCAGCCCGCAGTTTCTCTTGTGTTCAATCCACCGCGTGTTAACACTTCTCTTTGTGGTACCAGTATAAACTACTCCACAACTACTAGGAATTTTACATTGGAGCGCCAAAGAAACTAGTATAGGCATTCGTATTCAAGTACAGGTATAGGTAAACAGGCAGAATATGGTGCTGCGGTCGGCAACGCCTATGTAAGTGTCTGGTGCAGTTGTTAGAACGGTTACTGCTGCTACAATGGCAGGTATTCAAGATTTTAGTGATTTTGAACGTGGTGTTACAGTCGGCGCACGAGCGATGGGACACAGTATCTCCGAGATAGCGATGAAGTGGGGATTTTCCCGTACGACCATTTCACGAGTGTACTGTCAATTTCAGGAATCCGGTAAAACATCAAATCTCCGGTATCGCTGCGGCCGGAAAAAGATCCTGCAAGAACGGAACCAACGACGTCTGAAGAGAATCGTTCAACCTACAAAAGCGCAACCCTTCCGAAAATTGCTGCAGATTTCAATGCTGGGCCATCAACAAGTGTCAGCGTGCCAACCATTCAAGGAAACATCATCGATATGGGCTTTCGGAGCCGAAGGCTCACTAGTGTACCCTTGCTGACTGCACAACACAAAGCTTTACTCCTCGCCTGGGCCACTCAACACCGACATTAGACTGTTGATGACTGCAAACATGTTGCCTTATCGGACGAGTCTCGTTTCAAACTGTATCGAGTGGATGGACCTGTACAGATATGGACACAGCCGCATGAATCAATAGACTCTGCATATCAGCAGGGAAATGTTCAAGCTGGTGGAGGCTCTGAACGGTTTGGGCGTGTGCAGTTGGAGTGATATGGGACCCCTGATACATCTACATACGATTCTGACAGGTGACACGTACGTAAGCATCCTGTCTGATCAACTGCATCCGTTCATGTCAATTGTGGATTTTGACGCATTTGAGCAATTCCAGCAGGACAATGTGACATCCCCACCTGCAGAATTACTACAAACTGGCTCCAGGAACACTCTTCTGAGTTTAAACACTTCCGCTGGCCACCAAACTCCCCATACATGAACATTACTGAGCATATCTGGGATGCCTTGCAAAGTGCTGTTCAGAATAGATCCCCATTCCCTCGTACTCTTACGGATGTATGGACAGCCCTGCAGGATTCATGGTGTCAGTTCCCTCCAGCTCTACTTCAGACATTAGTCGAGCCCATGCCACGTCGTGTTGCGGCACTTCTGCGTGCTCGCGGGTGCTCCTCACGACCTTAGGCAGGTCTACCAGTTTCTTTGGCACTTCAGTGTATATACACCCGATATAGCCAAAAAATGGGGTATATATTTTGCCGATGTTCAACATTCCTTTATCTTCCTGGTGTGTGTGTGTGTGGAGGTAGTTTCCACACCATACTCGCCCAACACTTTCACAATGCGATCGATAATCGTACTGATGAACGGAAGGAAAACTTTACCTTAAACCTCGCAGCCTACGCCACGTGATGGACTGTGATGCCCTCTACACTGCTCATATAATCGGCTCTTCCTTGGGTTTTGGTTGCAGTTCGCAACTTTACCCTTAAACATGTCTCCCGTAGTCGGAAAGGAAACTTTAGGAGAAAGTTTTATACTTTGACCACGGCCTGTTGGCCTGGAAGTTTCAAGTGATGTCAGTACCAGCCATGAAAGCTTACATCTTATGATGTCCACATTGGCCAGAACGTCAGTGGCTGCAGAATTTCGCCGCTTGCCAGCCGCATCACCCACAGTGAGAATCAGTTGGCCAACTCACACGGACGGTGCGGCAGGTGTGCGAAACCGAGAGGAGCCAGCAGACAGACAACAGGCAGCCAGTGACGGGAGCGGAGCTGAGTGGCCAGCTGACAACAGGGAGTGCTGTGTTCTCCATGGCGTTTGTGTGTTTCTTCCACAATGTGTTGTCTGGACGCAGATTTTAACAGTAGAGGTAGAGAAGAGGGCTTGTATTTTGGACTTTAGGACGAATGATTACAAGGACAGAAAGAAGATCGATACAGCATGGCGTCTGTTTTAATTATTTCTTGATGTCACAGAGCATTATCGTAGAGAGAAAATATCTGCTGGCAGGTTTTCTTTTCACTTCTTCAACATTGTACCCGGAAGAAACAAAGAATCTAGTACACCTGCCTAATATCGTGTAGGGCCCCCGCGACCACGCACAGGTGCCGCAACACGACGTGGCATGGACTCGACTAACGTCTGAAGTAGTGCTAGAGGGAACTGACACCATGAATCCTGCAGGGCTCTCCATAAATCCGTGACAGTACGACGGGGTGGAGATCTCATCTGAACAGCACGTTGCAAGGAATCCCATAATATTCATCTCTGTGGAGTTTGGTTTCCAGCAGAAGTGTTTAAACTCAGGAGAGTGTTCCTGGAGCCACTCAGTGGCAATTCTTGACGTGTGGGGTATCGCGTGGTCCTGATAGAACTGCCCATGTCCATCGGAAAGCACAATGGACAGGGATGGATGCAGGTGATCAGACAGGACGCTTACGTACGTGTCATCTGATAGTCGTATCTAGACGTATCAGGAGACCCACATCACTCGACCTGCACACGCCCCACACCATTACAGAGCCTCCACCAGCTTGAACAGTCCCCTGCTGATATGCAGGGTCCATGGATTCATGAGGTTGTCGCCATACCCGTACACGTCCATCCTCTCCATACAATTTGAAACGAGACTCGTCTGACCAGGCAACGTGTTTCCAGCCATCAACAGTCCAATGTTTGTGTTGAAGAGCCCAGGCAAGGCGTAAAGCTTTGTCTCATCAAGGGTACTTGATTGGGCCTTCGGCCCCGAAAGCTCATATCGATGATGTTTCGTTGAATGGTTCGCACGTTGACACTTGTTGATGGTTCAGCACTGAAATCTGCAACAATTTGCGGAAGGGTTGCACTTCTGTCACGTTGAACGATTCTTTACAGTCGTCGTTGGTCCCATTCTTGCATGATCTTTTATCGGCCGCAGCGATGTCAGAGATTTGACGTTTTACCGGATTCCTGATATTCACGGTACATTTGTGACTTGGTCGTACGGGAAAAATCCCCGTTTCATCGCTACCTCAGAGATGCTTTGTCCCATCGTTCGTGCGTCGACTACAACACCACATTCAAATTCACTTACATCTTGATAACTTACCATTGTAGCAGCAGTAACCGATCTAACAACTGCACCAGATACTTACATAGGCGTTGCCGAACGCAGCGCCGTATTCTGCCTGTTTACTTATCTCTGTATTTGAATACGTGTGCCTATACCAGTTTCTTTGCAACTTCAGTGTAATACTTTGGGTTAAAGGATCAGTTAGAGTTGCAACAGAATTAGGGATTTAGTTTCCCCAACCGAGTGACGAATTTTTATTCAGAGATTCGTCAACAGCGATAACCTTTGATAAACTCCTACTTTTCTCTTATTGTTGAAATGTTACATCTTGCTTACTTTGTATTTTATTTGTCTTATTTTATTTGGTTCGAGATAGATCCTATTTCGCTAGATACTGCGCATAATGATACAAACAGGACATTGACCTGATTTTATTACGAAATACAGGGTGTTACAAAAAGGTACGGCCAAACTTTCAGGAAACATTCCTCACACACAAATAAAGAAAAGATGTTATGTGGACATGTGTCCGGAAAAGCTTAATTTCCATGTTAGAGCTCATTTTAGTTTGGTCAGTATGTTCTTCCACCTACGCTCAATGGAGCACGTTATCATGATTTCATGCGGGATACTCTACCTGTGTTGCTAGAACATGTGCCTTTATAAGTACGACACAACATGTGGTTCATGCACGATGGAGCTCCTGCACATTTCAGTCGAAGTGTTCGTACGCTTCTCAACACCAGGTTCGGTGACCGATGGATTGGTAGAGGCGGACCAATTCCATGATCTCCACGCTCTCCTGATCTCAACCCTCTTGACTTTGATTTCTGGGGGCATTTGAAAGCTCCTGTCTACGCAACCCCGGTACCAAATGTTGAGACTCTTCGTGCTCGTATTGTGGACGGCTGTGATACAATACGCCATTCTCCAGGGCTGCATCAGCGCATCAGGGATCCCATGCGACGGAGTGTGGATGCATGTATCCTCGCTAACGGAGGGCATTTTGAACATTTCCTGTAACAAAGTGTCTGAAGTCACGCTGGTACGTTCTGTTGCTGCGTGTTTCCATTCCATGATTAATGTGATTTGAAGAGAAGTAATAAAATGAGCTCTTACAGGGAAAGTAAGCGTTTCCGGACACATGTCCACATAACATATTTTCTTTCTTTGTGTGTGAGGAATGTTTCCTGAAAGTTTGGCCGTACCTTTTTGTAACACCCTGTATAGAACATAATTAAAGGATACAAGGACTCAACAAAGTACATTAGTCCGCATGCACCGTTGCAATATAAGCTACGAAATTTTAACATGAAATCCAATTACGTACATACATAGTCAATGACCAATTAGAATGAAACATCGGTGGCAGTAGCGTTATAATTACTCACAAGGTGTGGCAAAGGATACTTTTCCCAAACTCATTTTCGGCAGTAAATGTATCAGTTCTTTTGCATCACATGAATTAAACAACATGATGACCTTGGACAACTACATTATTGTATAGAGTGATACATGATTAAAAACAGAACATTAAACAAACCCCATTTAGTCAGTAGTGCTAAAAGGAATGTCAAATGTTTGTGAATTCCTAAGGGACCAAACTGCTGAGGTCATCGGTCCTAGACTTACACACTACTTAAACTAACTTATTCTAACAACAACACACACATCCATGCCCGATAGAGAACTCGAATCTCAGGTGGGAGGGGCCGCGCAATCCTTGACATGGCGCCTCTAACCGCGCGGCCACTCTGCGCAGCGCTCTAAAAAGGTTTCTGGGTAGTGTGAGGGTGTAAACAGCATAGGATTAGTCTGTTTTATGTTTGAGACGAGTTCATAGGTACAGCAACCGAAAATAACAACCACTATAGAACAACGTAAATACCAAAATGATACTTGTAAAGGAACAAAAAACATATAACAGCTAGTATTCTGCCTTATTTTAAGACCTCAAAACAATTCACTACTATATTCAGCCATTACATTCGCTGCTTTCTTTCTTTCTTTCTTTCTTTCTTTTTTAAAGGGAATTCAGCCCTACGGATGCCATTACTGCACTGTGTCGAGCATGTATCTCAACTACCATCTAAAGGGAAAGGAAAAAGCAAATTCAGTCTTGAACGAACTGTGACAGAAGCCCGTACAACAGAGCACTGACGTACTAGGACATGCATTGATACTATGAAATAGTGCATTGATAATGGCTAGGCACTGGCTGAAATGTAAATTTGCCCAATAAAAACCACAAGAAAAGGACGACTGATTGCTGTGCTCTGTCATTATCGTCGTTGAGTGCATTCCTAATGGAAGGTAACGTGAATAGTCTGGTTAAATGGACTCCTCACAACTACGAAGCGAAACGCGATTCTTGCTGTACTCGAATGAACAATGTATTTTTCCCGCATGTCTTGAACTTCTGTTTGTATTTAGTCACAAGATGAATTATCAAGTCGGCTTTACGTGTTTTAAACTTCATTAACAATAACAGTTATTGGATATTTCGTTAATAGAACTGTTAGTGCAGGCATGAAAAGTGACACAGTATGTAGCTAATTCTACCCCTGGATCTGCGAATGTCTATCCTTACTTTAAAAATGAAAAACCTCTTAATGCAATGTTAGCATGAAGTGGAACGGTAACTGTAACCAAAATTCAAAACAGAAACGCGGGAAGCAGCTCTGCATAGTGATAAGATTAGATTAGATTAGTACTTGTTCCGTAGATCATGAATACGACACTTCGTAATGATCTGGAACGTGTCAGGTTAATAAAAGATATTACATTACGCAAAATATTATATGATACTTAATATTATTAATTTTTTTGGGGTGGGGGTGGGGAAATTGCCCACTTACTATATCCATAAATTCATCTAATGAGTAGAAGGAGTTTCCATTCAGAAATTCTTTTTTTCCTTTTAAATGCTATATGGCTATCTGTCAGACTTTTGATGCTGTTAGGTAAGTGACCAAAGACTTTTGTGGCAGCATAATTTGCTCCTTTCTGAGCCAAAGTTATATTTAACCTTGAGTTGTGAAGATCATCCTTTCTCCTAGTGTTGTAGCCATGTACACTGCTATTACTTTTGAATTTGTTCGGATTGTTAATAACGAATTTCATAAGTGAATATATATATATTGTGAGGCTACAGTGAAGATCCCTAGCTCTTTAAATAGGTGTCTGCAGGATGATCTTGGATGAGTTCCAGCAATTATCCTGATTACACGCTTTTGTGCAATGAACACTCTTTTACTCAATGATGAGTTACCCCAGAATATGATGTCATATGAAAGCAGAGAACGAAAATAGGCGTGGTAAGCTAATTTACTGAGATGTATATCGCCGAAGTTTGCAATGACCCTAATAGCATAAGTAGCTGAACTCAAACGTTTCAGCAGATTTTCAGTGTGTTTTTTCCAGTTCAACCCCTCATCAATGCATACACGTAGAAATTTTGAATATTCTACGTTAGCTACAGATTTCTGATCTAAGTATATATTTATTAATGGTGTTATTCCATTTACTGAGTGGAACTGTATATACTGTGTTTTGTCAAAGTTTAATGAGAGCCCATTTGCAGACAACCACTTAATGATTTTCTAAAAAACATCGTATACAATTTCATCAGTTAATTCTTGTCTGTTGGGTGTGATAGCTATACTTGTATCATCGACAGAAAGTACCAGCTTTGCATCTTCTTGAATACAGAATGTTGTTGTTGTTGTTGTTGTTGTTCTTGAATACAGAATGGCAAGTCATTAATATATATTAAGAACAGCAGAGAACACAAGACCGAACCTTGCGGCACCCCATTCTTGATTGTTCCCCAGTTTGAGAAACCACCAGTTTTTTGCATATTATGTGAACTGCTTGTATCAACTTTCTGCACTCTTCCAGTTAGGTATGATTTAAACCATTTGAGTGCTGTCCCATTCATACCACAGTACTTGAGCTTATCTAGAAGTATTCCATGATTTACTCAATCAAAAGCCTTTGAGAGATCACAAAAAATCCCAACGGGTGACTTCCGGTTACTCAGAGCAT
This sequence comes from Schistocerca americana, assembly GCF_021461395.2. Classification (NCBI taxonomy): domain Eukaryota; kingdom Metazoa; phylum Arthropoda; class Insecta; order Orthoptera; family Acrididae; genus Schistocerca; species Schistocerca americana. The sequence goes on from NC_060120.1 coordinate 742,199,611, forward strand.
TTAATATTTCATTAGTGGAAGTATATATAGCATTGCCCGTTGAAAAACCTTTCATAGGCCATAGCCTCGAGTTTGGCGCGTCGTAGCCCGCAGCTACCAAACGCCAATACATATCGCTCATTTGCTGGGGTCTGGCAAGCGTTAAAAACAATTTCGATTTATTAGCTACAATTGGTACGCAGCACCATATGTTCTAAAATGCATCAAACGTAAACCGACCAGCGACGACATTTTTCACTATAAACTTTTCGAAAGACTCGCGATGTTATACGTATTTTCGGAGTAGCATGAACCCTATGAGAGCTTAAGAAAAGATGGCAAGTTTATTATCAGGCTTCTATATACGATTATAAGATTAAGGAACAAAATTTTTTTTATCAAATACTTTTTTCTCAGAATCGAATGAAAAAGACTGTGTAGCCTAGAACACACGGAATCCCTAAACATCTACATCTACATCCATACTCCGCAAGCTACCTGACGGTGTGTGGCGGAGGGTATTTTGAGTATCTCTATCGGTTCTCCCTTCTATTCCAGTCTCGTATTGTTCGTGGAAAGAAATATTGTCGGTATGCCTCTGTGTGGGCTCTAAACTCTCTGATTTTATCCTCATGGTCTCTTCTCCAGATATACGTAGGAGGGAGCAATATACTGCTTGACTCCTCCGTGAAGGTATGTTCTCGAAACTTCAACAAAAGCCCGTACCGAGCTACTGAGCCTCTCTCCTGCAGAGTGTTCCACTGGAGTTTATCTATCATCTCCGTAACGCTTTCGCAATTACTAAATGATTCTGTAACGAAACGCGCTGCTCTCCGTTGGATCTTCTCTATCTTTTCTATCAACCCTATCTGGTACGGATCCCACACTGGTGAGCAATATTCAAGCAGTGGGCGAACAAGTGTACTGTAACGTACTTCCTTTGTTTTCGGATTGCATTTCCTTAGGATTCTTCCAATGAATCTCAGTCTGGCATCTGCTTTACCGACGATCAACTTTATATGATCATTCCATTTTAAATCACTCCTAATGCCTACTCCCAGATAATTTATGGAATTAAGTGCTTCCAGTTGCTGACGTGTTATACTGTAGCTAAATGATAAAGGATCTTTCTTTCTATGTATTCGCAGCACATTACACTTGTCTACATGAGATTCAATTGCCATTCCCTGCACCATGCGTCAATTCGTTGCAGATCCTCCTGAATTTCAGTACAATTTTCCTTTGTTACAGCGTCTCGGTATACTACAGCATCATCCGAAAAAAGCCTCAGTGAACTTCCGATGTTATCCACAAGGTCATTTATGTATATTGTGAATAGCAACGGTCCTACGACACTCCCCTGTGGCACACCTGAAATCACTCATACTTCGGAAGACTTCTCTCCATTGAGAATGACATGCTGCTTTGTGTTATCTAGGAATTCTTGAAGCCAATCACACAATTGTGGTTTTTAATTTTTTATGCGAAAAGTAAGAGTCCTAATCAGAGACTAAGTACATAGAGAGATGTAGCTTTCCTTGGTATACATGACTCTTTATTTGACTGTCTGCATTTCGTTTCATAGCTAGCCGCATGGCAACAGGACTATGCAACTCGCGGCAGTACGTATTCCATTTGGGAGACACTCCGCTCTTGTCGCCCCAGCGTAAACGCGTAATAAGACCGGTACGGACATTAACCCACTACCGATATGGTGGCCATCTTGGAGTGGATATAAATAAATAAATAAATAAATAAATTTGGTCCATATACCGCCAGAATGTCACGACATGTATGCAATTCATACATTTTGTCCACAAGAATCGTACTGTCCTGTGCACATCATCTTTGGAGTAATTTTCCAGTTAGCGCGCCTTTCGCTCCCACACTCTGACGCCCCCGTTATCGGTGCAGCATCAGAAGTGTTTGTAGGAAACCTGGAACATGTACAATCGTTTGACAATGTGGCACCCTTGTTACGCAATGGTCTTAGCTAGAGACGACATGTGTAACTTACTTTCTGATGTGTCCTCGTAGTAGGGAGAAGGTTTTAGTGTGTTATTGGAATGAACTGAATCATTCTCGTTTTTTGTAAGTGAAAAACCAGCCGCAGTTTTTGGAGTTCTTTTTAGCCTTTATTGCATAATTCATTTAGAATCTTAATAGTGTCCTTTAACATTGCCAAAGTTAAAAATTATATATATTCCTCATGATTATGTTTGACATGCTAGGTAAACGTGAGGAAACAAAGGAGATAGTGACTCCAATTTACTGGAATTATATTTTATCCATTTTTAGTCTTAATTGTCTATTTTAGCAAGGACAGTAGTTGCAAACGCAAACACACACACACACACACACACACACACACACACACACACACACTCATTCACTCACACACACACACACACACACACACACACACACACACACACACACACACACACACATTCACTCACTCACACACACACACACACACACACACACTCATTCACTCACACACACACACACACACACACACACATACACACACACACACACACACACACACACACACACACACACACGTCAAAGAAGACTCGCATCTAACGTTACCAATGATGGACTGGTATTTTTGATGACCTAGCTCTGACGTTTCAAATGAAACAATTATCTTTAGCTGATTTAATTAGGAACTGCGCTCTTTAGCATAACGTATATAAGGGGATGTAAGTCACATTAAATTCACAAACTTCTATGTGCTCGCAGCTGATTTGTCGCCGTTTTATGGCCCCAGCTTCACAATGGTGCAGTTCCGACCTATGGTTGCATAGAAAAATCGGCTTTATTCGACATCCTCTACCCTGCTTTGATCTTGTTACGAAATTGGTTCTCCCCAGGCTGTAAGATTAAAGTAATGTATTTCTTCTGCCACTTTTGAAGTGCTGTTTCATTGTCATATATGGAGAATGGAATTCCAAATATAAGCTTGCCCTACTGGTTAGTTATTAATGACAAGCTGTTATACGCAGCTGTGCCCGCATATCAGCAGTTCTGTTACGATGAGTGATGCTGAGTAAGCAAGCTACTGTGCATGCAGTAACGCCAGCTGCCCTCACGTGTCTGCCTGTTCGGGTAAGCGGAGCTCACGATGTGGACCCCGCTCTCCCCTCTGCCAAGCTGTCGCGACACACAATGCTTCAGCATGTTGCAGTGCATAGGGAGGGTCATGGGCGCGAACGCGCATCTATACATATCCATCGTCCTACTGAAGTAGCTGTACATATACAACGTGTACATCATGCAACAAATATCGTGGAAGTATAGATTAAAAACATTGGTAACCATTGTATTCATTACTGTGAATTGTATCATGTAGGGCACGTCAACAAACAACAGCATTTTCACAAGAATAAGTGACTTGCACTACACATTCGTAAAGTAGCCTGCGTTCTTTCTCAGGATTCAAGCCATTTCCAAATCAAATTTTATTGATATCGGTCAAGCAGGTTAGTCGTGAAAATATAACAGAGTTGCTTTCGCAATTGCGTATAATATTAGTATGTGTAAAACTTTCAGTCTCATTTTCTTTTTTTCCATTATCCGATGTTGATGAAATGAAGCCTGTATGGCGGCTGAAGCTATGCCCAAGTTACCTATGAAAACCCCATGACAAAGATTAGGTTGTTCAGACAGATATGAAGGTGTTCTGAAACTCGATGTGAAAGTAATAAGACCCAAAACGGACTGGTGACGGAGCTGCAATACAGAGTTAATTTATTTGTCGCAGTTACAGTTGTGGATGAAACAAAGTTTTTGATTTAAACTGTCTGACATTACGGGCGCAATTCACTTGAAGAGAGGAAATGGGAAACGTTCTAACTGCCATTTTTTACAAAAATTCATTTTCAGTGCATTTGTTTTCCCGCTGCTCTGTTGCATGTTCCTAGACTCGATCCAGATGTCAAACCATGGAGAAAGACCTTTCAAACATACATTAATAGATAGGGCAGGGTCTTTGTGTCAAGCCGTGTTCCCTTCAGGAGTTCCAAAATTTCAAAGATATGAAGAGTGATTTCTCTCAACTACAGTTCAACTAGCCGCAACCCTAATATTGTATTTCTGTTCTTACATTATAACAAATAAAACGTAGTGCTTGAGCATTTAGGGCACTCGGAACAAGAACTTTGATCCTGCTGTTCTGTCAAAAACTGACATTTTTCAGACTGGCTGTGCACAGAATGATATTTAATTTTTCCTAAAAAGGAAACAGCAAATAGCCAGAATTAATAATGACATTTATTTACACAAATAGCTCCGCTACCGGTTTAAGACCGACAGGCTTGTCTTCAGACGCATGTTTGCGTTTATAATACATTTATTGTTAACAAAGTATGTAATTTGGTTTGTGTTCTTGAGGATTCACAGCATGATATATATCTTGCAGTTACATTATGAATATGAAATCCAAATCGCTGCTATGTTTAAAGTATTTAGTGCTCTATTGTTTGGTTCGCGATAAGCCTATTTCGGCTACAGCGCCATTTTCTAGCTGCCTGACAGGAATACATAACTTAGTTAACTTTTGTTTCTATTTTTACGTGTTACTATTGACAATATTGACTGATTATGCAATAGCGCTTACGCCTAACTGTCTTGACGTCCATAAAACATCGATTGAAGCTGTCACTGTCATATGATTTCATTGTTATGTCTTATAGGTGACGTGATTACATGATTGTGGCAGCTATACTGTCATATATGGATCGTTAATGTTGTTGTAGACTAGATTTCTTGTTGGCTATGGCCGTTTTGTAGTGTTCGTTAGTTTTTGTACTCTTGTCAGCTATATCTCACAGAACAGCTATACGGTAACAATTTTGTTTTAACATGGTTTCTATGGGAAACATCCTGGCAGGTTAAAACTGTATTGCTGACCGAGACTCGAACTCTATGTATTAGTGAATTGATCTTTGCTGTTAATTTTATCCTTGTTTGTGACTACTCATTGTTTTTAACCACAGACCTGCGTGCTTGTAAACACACAGCCAAATCATTAACGATCGAGATGTGGCACTATAGCTGCCATAATCATATAATCACGTCACCTATAACACATAAGAATCAAGCCATTAGACAGCGACAGCACCAATTGACATTTTATGGGCGTTACAAGAGCTAGACGTAAGAAGTTGTATAATTACCCAATATTGTCAATACGTATCATAAGAATAGAAACGAAGGTTAATGAAATCATGTATTGTTCGCAGGCAGCTAGAAAATGGCACTGTAGTCGAAATAGACCTATCGCAAACCAAATAATGAAGCACTAAATAATTTAAACATAGTAGCGATTAGGATTTCTGTACTTATAGACGTAATGCAAAAGTGAACAGCAGTCTGAATATGAAGCTTTCCGTTCGAAATCGGTTACGGCGCTGTCTGTATAAATAAATAGCATTATCAACAGCGGCTGTTTGCTATTTTTCTTCTTTCCAAGAAATAGCTTGTAAAATCTTTCATACTGACACACAGAAAAAGTAAGTGTCCTTGTACGTCACTTAGAACGTTCTTAATAAAGTATTTATTTTCTGATTTGTCTCATTACATTTGCGGTGATGCAGTGAGCAGCATAATTCTGTGGTGCCAGCATACCTTCTCATTTTGGATACAAATCAGTTCTAAAAATGAGAGACACATGCTTTCTTCATTGTCCTGACAAATGTCAGTCATGGCACTTAGAACGTTTTCCTTTTACGCTTTTTACTTGGTCATTCAAGTTCATTCTCTGTTCGCTCATTTCCATTGCGGTCTGGTTTTTCCGGCCTACAAACAGCCGCCGTTCTTTCGTACCTCAGTTTCTGTGCTCCCGCCTGGCAGCCACTTGGCAGCCACGCGGTTCTCGTCCGCTCCACGGCCCGTTCAGCCCCTCCCCCCAAATGTTATTAATGCCAAGCCTTCAACAAGCTACCTAGCCGCCGCTTTTCCCGTCGGAACCGCAGCCTCAGAACTTGTTACATCATCCCAGCCAGGCGGCAGCATAAATATGAATGAGATGCAGATAAATGCCGACTTTGGTGCGGAAGCCGTACACTTCACTTATACCCACTTCTTGCGGCACTTGGCTCAGTTTGCAAGCCAACGGAAGTCTTCTCCCCTCTCATCTAAAGCGAAGCACCGTGGGCGTCGTGCGCTAGACACATGCCTTTGATCGTTCTGCTACCCACGCTTCTCCGAGTTAGATTTGTTTTCTGTATTGAGAAAATTCATTTTTCCTTGGGTGGTGGCGGGAGCAGTAACCATGCTGCGCGCAGCAAACATCGTTCATAATAGAAAAACGCATTTTAACAATTAAATCGAGTAATAGGGATAAGTTTAAAATACGAGAAACACTACTCACATTGATGAAATTCTTGGATGAAACACAGGTGACGGTGATGTGGCTGGTGACTAGTAGAAGGATGACTTATGAATGACGATCAGCTTCCAACGCAGACGATAAGTGTGGGAGGGGACGGTGGAGATACAGGGAGCAATGTGGTTGGCTCGTCCACTTGCGAGCTGTTACTAGGCAGCGGAGCCCAGGACAGAAAGGCGCGTGAATAGAACTATGGTAATAACTTGCTCTCCGGACAAAATACACTCTAAGATAAAAATAAAATGACGTACCACGAAGGACTTATCCCAATGGGACGCAAATCATTGGATGTGTTGAACATGTACAGACAAACAAATGATTACAGTTTCAGAAAAAAAGATGATTCATTCAAGAGAAAGAACGTCACAGATTGAGCAAATCAGTAACACGTTCGTCCACCTCTGGCCCTCATGCAAGCAGTTATTCGGCTTGGCACTGATTGGCGGACTTGTTGGATGTCCGCTTGACGCATATCGTGCCAAATTCTGTGCAATTGCCGCGTTAGATCGTCAAAATCCTGAGCTGGTTCGAGAGTCCTGCTCATAACGCTCCAAACTTCCTCGATTGGGGAGAGACCCGGCGACCTTGCTGGCTAAGGCAGGATTTGGCAAGCACGAAGACAAGCGGTAGAAACTCCCGCTGTGTGCGTGCGGGCGTTATCTTAGTGAAACGAAAGCCCAGGATGGCTTCACATGAAGGGCAAGAAAACGGAACGTGGAATATCGTCGACGTACCGCTGCGCTGTAAGGGTGCCATGGACGACAACCAAAGGGGTCCTGCTATGAAAAGAAATGGCACACCAGACCATCACTATTGACTGTGGGGCCGTTTGGCGAGCGACAGTCAGGTTGGTATCCCAACACTATCCGGTGCGTCTCCAGACACGTTTTCGCTGGTCATCGGGACTCAGTTCGAAGCGGGATTCATCATTGAAGGCGGTTCTGTTCCCGTCAATGAAATTTCATAAATATGTAGGTATGAAGAACAAAGATGTAGAATGTCAATAAAGTTTTTTTTAATTAAGTAGCTTTAAAAATTCTTACATAAAAAATCCGAAGCTCTCGTAAAACATAGCGTACATACATCGTTGTGTTAATTTGAATTTTACAAAAGGTAAAGTCATAATGCCCAGTCACAGTGTCAGTCGAAGTTAAGCGGATGAGGGTAGCAAAGAGACTGACTGTAACTGTGTACATAGGTTCATAAGTCAGCGAAAATGCTACCAGCTGGCAGTAGAGTATAGTGAAGTTGAATACAGTGTAATACAATAACTAAAATGGGGAAATATTAAAATATTAGTTTAAACAACAACTTATAAAACCACTTGTTATAGCTATGGAAATATATTAAAATTTTTTCTTTAATAAAGCTGAAGCTGCACATATAGAAGACGCCTAGAGATGGCGTAATATTATGAAAAGCTAATAGGATCACAAAGAGAGAATTTACATTAGTAATATTTTATTCTTTACAAAAATACTATTATGTATCCAGAGGCTAAAAGAAATTACATTGGACCTCACTCTACAATATGAAATCCAGGAGAAACAGTCCCTATATCTAATAGCAGTCTTAAAACTAAGACAATACTATTGAATAAATGTTGTAATAGTGATATAAAATATTATACAATACGTATAACATTCAACTACAACTTGTAGTAAGAAGCAAAATAATCTGAATAATTGGCTGGTAGTGGAAGTAATCCATGGCCAAATGTATACATGAAACATTAACTCATGTTCAGGATACATCATGCTTGTTTCTTTTACTATTAATTATATGGAGAATGTAACTATGTTATGATACATAGAATAGAATACCAATCAATACAGGAAAAGAAATAGTGTGAACGACCCTCAAGTGCAATCGACTTAGATAGCATATAACAGACCAGTTACAAGAGCATACATAAATATTACATAAGATTAATTTTATAAAAGCACAATAACATACGTGCTCAGAAGCAAAATCTCGCCCAACACGATATACAATTTGGAAAACAGCAAACAGACTCGTAAGTGAAGATAGTGGCTTCGTAACTACAAGACAGTCGTCCTGGAACTAATACTGTCGTAAAACAAAATATAGTGTAATGTAATATATACAATATTTGTACAACTTGTAGTGTATATAAGATTATAAGTAGACATAATAATTAATTTAGACTTATGGTTACTGGAATATATGATACATTGCAAATTTGACTAAATGCTAGACTGTAATGCAAAGTCAGCCATAGATAAACGACTTGGTGACGTGAGCTCAGGTAGTATCCCCAGTAACCCATGGACTTAGTGAAAATATTGTAAATCTTATATTTATGCTAAATGCCTAGGTTCGAAACAAAGTGCATATTGCTTAATGGAGTACATTATATGTAAACATATATCTATGGTAAAGACTTGAGCACGTTGTAAATCATGACGCGATGTCAGTGTTAATGTGTATTTGTAGACATGGGATAGCATCATGCTGGATGACATGGCAATGTGAGTTTAGACAATATCCAATAGTCATTTATCGTTTGAGTCAGTAGTCAATGCCTTAATTAATGCTATATGCTTAGGTTATGAGAGTAATAATAGATACTAGGTAAAAACTGCTATAGTTAATTATCTAATGGTATTACAGTGTATGAACGTTCTTAAGAGGGAACAGATTTCATTATTAAGTATAACTGGGTTTAAATGTGTATTTGATTTTACCTTAATGTGTTCCAAATAAATGGCGTCTGTATTATGGCTGATAGTACCATGTATCATCTAAGTATTGGTTTTTAAATTGAAATTGATAGAGGTATCCAACAATATTAACCGTCACAGAAGGTTTTTTTTTCCAAGGAATAAGTTTATTCGAAAGGTAACATGCAGAATGACGTCTACGCGAACGTGTACTGAAGAGCTGTTCCTACAATAGAAACTAGTGGTATTCTCAGGAGGTATTCAAAAAAGCTATATCTTTTGTAGTACACGTGTAACAGTCGGTTGACTGTAATGTAATAAACAGGGTGAACATTAATAAAACCGACAAACTGCTAGAACGAATTCCTGACTGGAAATGAAGGAGAAGAGGTCCTACGCACATGTGCCCGGAAATGCGTCTTTGCCACAGTAGATGGCGCTGACGAATGGAAGTTCCTCTGACCATGTGCCGTGTGTTCCAGGCTGTGTGATTGACGCAGCGTACTGTAAGCAGCAGAGTGGTCCGGTGTTCATGTTGGGAACAAGCCCAGATGGTGTTTTTGTATGGCCAAGCAGATGGAAACGGTCGGGAAGCAGAACCCGGTCCTCCAAATCTGTTGTACACACAGTCCGCCGCCTCCCTGCACGCTGTGTGTCTGAAAGGACCGATAATCAGGCAAACGCCCGAAGACGGCTTGAAATGTTGTGTGATGTGGTTTGTGTCTGTGAGCGTACTCGTTATGATACATCCTTGCTACCTCTCGATAATTCGCGTCTGCTTGGCCGTACACAAACACCATCTCGGCTTGTTTCCGACATGAATACCGGACCACTCTGCTGCTTACAATACGCTGCATTAATCACACGGCCTGCAACACACAAGGAATACAACGCACGTGACCAGTGGAACTTTCGTTCGTGAGCGCCATCTACCGTAGCAACGATGCATTTCCGGACACTTATACGTAGGACCTTTTCTCCTCCACTTCCGGTGAGGAATCCGTCTCTGCAGTTTGCCGGTTTTATTAAATTTCAAACTGCGCACCACATTTCACAACTTGTAGTGAGGATACAAAAGATAATATGAAGAAAAAAGTAATCTATAAAATAATCTTTTATATCCTCATTACAAGTTGCATAAATGTAATATATCTTACATTACATTAACAAACTTAACTAAGGGTTACTCGTATACTATACCAATATATAGCTCGGTGAACCCTACCTAAGAATTATTTAATCATTAGTATCTATTGCAGTAGTAGCTCTTAAGTGTATTTTCACATAGATATCATTCTACATATCGCAATTCGAACACACTTGTTCCTTCAAAAAAACTTTTGTGATTGTTAATTCTGTCAGATACCTCTCAGTTTCAGCCTTTACACCAGGCCATTTTCGAGTGGCGCTGAAGCTGCCATCGTTGGTGCAAAACAATATTTCACGCAATAAGAGATTAAAAACAAAGCTTAGATATGTACATTGTGCTGTAGAGAAGCAACGTCACATAATACAAAAAATAAAAGTCAGGTGGAAGTAAAAAATTATGTACCCACTGATATCTTGAGAAAAATAGACGAGTCATGATTATAAGAAAACCTCTAAGATCCTATACATTAAGGGTATTCGCATGCTTCAACTTTAAGAACAGCTATATTCACACATATCTGAAATCTCAAATATTATGTAAAATATTTATAGATCCACCTTATTTCACATTAACAATGACAGTTTCAGATCGACGTGAAAATAATTTATAAAGACTGAAACCGGTCGTGGACTTGATGAAATTCTTATCACCAACTGGAGCGGATTAGAATCAAATCTTCTCTTTATGTTAGGATGCTGCTGCGTTAAACGCACCTTTGAACATTACCCGTACAAACAAGTTCAATATCCAAAACATAGTTTAGAAAACAAGAAAGGTTATCTGAGGATGAGGCTTAGGGATGTAGTTTACTTATTTATTAGAACGTAACTATTCAAAGGTTTTCGTTGAATTCCGAACGACCCGCGGTGAAACTGCGTTCTGTTTTTGAATTACAGAGGTAGTAAAACACATGTCCTCGCGAATTAACTCGCACAGCGGTGCTGTTTGTTTTCGCAAGCTGGTGCTGGTTGAACTGGCTGTTTCACTGCACTGAGCGTAAACGTTTACATTGTCACTGCTTTGACGGGCAACGTTTATACTGTTAACTATATTGTGACACTTCTCCACCATTCTGCCTATCTGTAAATATTCTTTTAAATACGCTGTCGAGACCATTTGCGTTCAATTTACGCGGGGACAAGAAGGAGGTGGAAAAGTAAAGCTACGGCTAAGGCATGAATCACCGACTTTACCATTCAAATTAAACTATTGTTACGATAACAATGACACTATCGTGTGGAAATTTGCCACTAATTACTAATAATCAGACAGGCTCTAGCGCAGATAACAGTCACAGTTGTGTTGCATTATCGTTGAATTTTTTAAATGATTTCATTTTCACCATTCACTGCACTGTGTATTACAATTTCCGCAACTGCAATTTACGCTTAGGTCATTTTTAAATGGTTAATTTGCTAATAAACAACAGTTGTCGATATCAGTAAATTTACTAAGAACTACATAAGCTCACACCCTTTTCACTTGTTTTATTATTGTTGAAAACTGCTGTCGTTTCAGCACCTTACCCGCTTGAAAATGACTTAAAGTCGAATTTTGCAACTACAAATTATAACAAATAGTGCAGTTCCTGGCGGAAATCTTTTCATGTAAGAAATCGGATACTGCTTATTCAACAAGTCATGTCAGTCACATCCATATTACTAAACGCCTAAAATAGTACGTTGTCCCAGTTGCAGATTGTTTGCCAAGCAGCTTCCAACGGCAACAAACATTTGATTTTCTGTCTTTCATGTAACTGCTGACTTAATTTAAAAGTCTGAAATGGTGTCTAATCTGGAGTTATACTCTTACATTAAAAGTAATAATCAGTAGAACGAAAAACCAGTCCAAGTTGCAAAGTTTTACTTTTTACTCATTCGATGACTAATTTTGGACCGAGGCCCATTTTCAAATGATGATAAAATAAACGAAAGAGGAATTTCCGAAGATGTCAAAAACGTGCAATGAACATTTACACTGCATAAAGATATACAGTTCTCTGTAAGCGCTGTAAATGTTCATTGCACATTTTTGACATCTTCGGAAATGTCATTTTCGTTTATTTTATGATCATTTTAAAATGGGCCTCGGTCCAAAATTATTCATCGAATGAGTAAAAAGTAAAAATTTGCAACTTGGACTGGTTTTTCGTTCTGCTGATTAACAGAAGTTGCTGCCCAAGCTCCTACAGCACGCTGGAAGTTCGTCGAGTATTAATGTTAAAAACTATGTATATGTTTTGAGGCAGCATAAATCACGACGCGCAAATTACCCACACTATATTCATCTACTATTTGAAAATGAGAGCACTTAGCAACTTCCAACAAACTTTAAACGTAATTTCAAACTTTTTCTCGTTGACACCACCCACAAAATACTGAAAGGGAAGAAGTTTATTGCTTACGACATTTTCATTGTTCATACAGTAAAACTCCATCATCAGGTATGAAAATTTATTACGTCCTTATTACTATCTCTATTTGCAACACATCTTGGAGACAATATCCACAAATACCGCTGAATGTACACGCAAAAATCTATCATTAACGACATATAGATCAGGAGATACGACGTCATAAACATGGAAGTTCGAAACTTTAAAGATTTGTGTGTGTGTGTGTGTGTGTGTGTGTGTGTGTGTGTGTGTGTGTGTGTGCGTGAGGGGCTGGTGGGTTTACTGGCGACAAAGTAAATGGCCCGGGCTTTGTTTTTTGGTTGACTCTCGGGCGACACTTGGGTGATTGTGAAAATGTCTAGATGCACCATGGTTCGATGTCCACGTTAGAAGGCAGGTTTCTCAGTGAATGGTTGGTTAAGTCAGGTCACAGTGCTGAGGAACGCACGAAGAACGTCCAGCAAAACTTTATATAGCACACTGCTTGTGCAAATAAATTGGATGTACTGGATTGAAAATTTATTTGTGCGTCTATCACCAATAAGTTATATAGTGTAAGTCAAATACCTGAAATAGGATTTATTTTTGACGCTGCAGTTCTTCTGCCTCTTAATGTAAGATATTAAATGGAACAAAATACAAAAATAAGAAAATTTTAAAGGTTCTGCAAGAGTAAGGAGCTCTTGACATGGCCATTAATAGGTCATCTGGTAATACGTTCAGGACTGATTGCTTTTCCAATGGAGGGAGCAATAACATATATACTTTTTTGAGCAGTGACGAAAATAAAAGAGAGAGAAGGGATCATACAGCATTTTCATATATATCTGTTTGGAAGAAATGACTATCTTGAGTGTGCATAGAGCGTGGTGTTGTGCGCTCATGTGTTGTTTATGCTATGGAGGGAGCAATAACATATATACTTTTTTGAGCAGTGACGAAAATAAAAGAGAGAGAAGGGATCATACAGCATTTTCATATATATCTGTTTGGAAGAAATGACTATCTTGAGTGTGCATAGAGCGTGGTGTTGTGCGCTCATGTGTTGTTTATGCTAGGAGGAGAAAACCTGGTTCCAGTTTATGGCCTGTTCCACGAAATAACACCAGAGGACACACAGTTTAGTTCGGTTTTGGCACATGGTTTCAACTTGACTGAAATGAGGGGATTAGCGTTTATCGGTTCACATAATGAAACAGAGGTAAAACGAACGACAGTAAAACGAGTAAATAAAGCTATCCTCAGCCCAATGGTCGGTTTAACACCGTACCGTTTCGCTAGGCATGGTCCATCTGGAAGTACTAAGGATTTGCCTTCTTACGAACTTCGAACTGACTTACCGAGCCAGTTATACGGGTTGAACCCGAACACCACCGACAAATTTTCAGACACTGTTTGTCGATATTTTTTAAGTGTTTCGGTGTAAGTTATGATGGTCCCTCATGACTCCATAAAGAGTAATAATGTAATAACCTCTATATGAAACGCAGTGGCCTGACTGACCGACTAACTGCTTGAGCGTCTGACTAACTCATCATCGCCCAGCCCAAACCGCTAAAGATAGAAACTTGAAATCTGGAGGTGTAGATCCTCTACAGTAAGCGTCGTTTAAGAAGGTATAATTCGAAATTCCAACCCTAAGGGAGTGAAATAGGAATTGCCGGTTTTTTTAATGTCGTTATTAAGGCAATTTTGAAGCTAGACTTCCGAAAATTGATACTGGTTCCTTGGTCAGAAATAAAGAAATAAGTGTTTCTTCATTTTTGGAAATTTAACCTTGTTGTGATGAAATAATGAGTGAAAGCTTGGAAGACTGTAATTATTAAAGAACTACTAAGGTATTTTTAAGGTTGCAGCTATGAACATTGGCATTTGACTTCTTAGTTACAAATAAAAAACACGTGTTTCAGAGTTTTTGTAAACTGAACCCCTAAAGGGGTGAAATAGGAGGTGAGATTTCTTACGAAAATATATTATTATGAAAGCATTTTCAATGCTAAATCTACGAAAATCTAAATTTGCCTTCTCAGATATAAATAAAAAATAAGTGTTTCACTGTTTTTGGAAATTCAGTCACTGTGAGGGTGAAACGGAGGATGAAAGTTTAAATGGAAATATTTCATTGTGCAAACATTTCTGAAGCTAAACCTATAAAAATTTGTATCTGGATTCTCTATTAGAAATAAAACATAACACGTCACTTTTTTGGAAATTCCGTCCCTAAGAGGGTGAAATAGGGGGTAAAACGTTTTATGAAAATTTTTCATTTTCAAAGCATTTTTAAATCTAAATCTTTGAGAACTGGTGTTTAACTTCTCAATTAGAAATTTAAAAAATACCTTTTTCATTTTTTCTGGAAATTCGACCACTAAGGGAGTGCAACAGGGGATGAAAATTTTTAAGAAAATATTTAGTTACATTAAAAAATTTTAAAGCAAAATTTATGAAAATCTGTATTCCACTTCTCGGTCAGATGCAAAGAAATATTTGTTTGGGGATAAAAGTTGCTATGCGGCATGCGATACCTGCAGAGATCGTGGGCATCTGTACTTTACACAACATGTACATTTTGCAACAAATTTGATGATTTTGTAACATTATTATGTTCACTGGCGTGAAAAAATGTTCCATGCCTTAGTTCACCCTCTTAGAGGTTGATTTTTCCTTTTTCTTCTTGTTTCTAAAGTACCGTTTGCTCTTCCTCAGAGTTCGAGCTATCTCCACACCAAATTTCATGGAAATCGTTTGAGCTGTTTAATTGTGAAACCGTAGCGGACAGTGTTACTTTCATATTTAGTAATATTAGTGTGGAAGTATGGATTAAACACATTAAGGATTGCATGAGCACTGAATTCTAGCTCTTACCCACGGCTGCCTTCGTATACTAGTAAAATGAAATGAAGTGTGCCTTGTTTCTGAGATAAAAGTGCTTCGGAGGATCTTCGGCCCGTTTCTGGATGCAGATACAGGGAAATGGAGGATCAGATACAACCAAGAGCTTGAGGAACTATACCAGCAGCCCAACATAGCAGGAACTGTCAAAGTCAAATGAATGCACTGGGCCGGCCATGTGGCCCGGATGGAGGATCACAGATGGCCTCGGAAGCTCCTGGATTTCACATCTACAGGAAAGAGAGCGCCAGGGAGACCCAAGAAGCGTTGGAGGGATGGACTCCATGAAGATTTAAACCAACTGTCAATAGATGTGAACGGATGGCGGATAGCAGCAATGGACCGGATACAGTGGAGGAGGAAACTTGTAGATGCGTGCGCTCCACTGGGCATGATCACGTAGTAGTGGTAGTCATTTATGTGACTTGCGCGTCGATGACGGTAAAATGATGATGATGAGGGCGACACATACCCAGTGCCGAGCGGAGAAATTCCGACCCGGCCAGAGATCGAGCCCTGGACTCCGTGATCGAGTGTCAGCAGGGCTAGCCACAAGACCACAAACTGTTAAGGCTTATCAGTTGTTTTGTTAGATGAGTGATGGTGACGGTACTCAAATACAATTCAAACGTTCTAGAATTATTAAATAACGTAAAAATGACGAAGAAAGAAAATAAAACATTTATATTTCGGTGCAGCACAAATTTTATATTTGTAAATGCAATGCGTAAGTTTGCCGGCCGAGATGGCCGAGCGGTTCTAGTCGCTTCAGTCTGGAACCGCGTGACCGCTACGGTCGCAGGTTCGAATCCTGCCTCGGGCATGGATGTGTGTGATGTCCTTAGGTTATTTAGGTTTAAGTAGTTCTAAGTCTAGGGGACTGATGACCTTAGATGTTAAGTCCCATAGTGCTCAGAGCCATTTGAACCATTTGACACCATTTTAAGACTCTTAAATTGCCTCAGAAGTTATAGGAGATCCATGACGCTCAGCGGCTAAAATGCGATGGGCTTGTGACTGATATTAGCATGGCAGTATAGACCAAACCCTTTGAAGATTGTATAAGCATTGTATTCGTTACGTTGAATCGTATGACGTAGAACATATCAAACAATAAAAAGATTTGCAAAAATACAGTAAAGTTCAAAAGTCAAAGAGTACATTTATTCAAAGAGTGGTTATTGCTCTATATTTCGCATTGTATTCTTCGTACTACACAGTTTCTCGAATATCCTATGTTCTTCCTCAGCGTTTAAGCTATTCAAATTTCACCAAAATAGGTTCAGCGGTGTAGTTGGTTCAAATGGTTCAAATGGCTCGGAGCACTATGGGACTTAACATCTATGGTCATCGGTCCCCTAGAACTTAGAACTACTTAAACCTAACTAACCTAAGGACAGCACACAACACCCAGCCATCACGAGGCAGAGAAAATCCCTGACCCCGCCGGGAATCGAACCCGGGAACCCGGGCGTGGGAAGCGAGAACGCTACCGCACGACCACGAGATGCGGGCAGGTGTAGTTGTGAAAGCATAACACAGAAAGCTACTTTCGCATTTATAATATTAGTATAGATACGAATACAAAGAATGAGGCCAGTATTTTTGAACCTAAACAACATGGAAATGATGGGGCACCCGTCACATGACAGTGCCTCCGCTGCAGCATTCGATAATGCTTTGTACGAATTCCCATATGAAAACATTTTCAAAAGCCATAATACACTGGTGTGCAAAACTTAAGGACGAAAGTAACTTTCACATAATGTGTCACTGCCAAGTAACATAGCTCGATGAAACTTCGACCATACGTGGAAAGAACAGCTACGGTATAGTGCAGAAGGTACCTGGGAGGAACACGCAATGAGACGAACAGAAATGACACTTTTATTCAAAGACAATAGTTACGCTAAAGGCACCGAGATTCATGACGGTGGGACACGGACAGCAATGTGGTCTCATGATGGCTACAAGGTTGGTAAGGAGTCTTTGTGGTAGAGCGTTTCATTCCTCCACCAGGGCGGTTGACAAACGCTGGATGGTCGTTGGTGCATTTGGACTTACTGCAATACGTGCCCCAAACGCATCTCACAATTGATTAATGGGATTTACGTCGGGGGAACGGACAAGCCAGTCCATTCGCAGAACATCCTCTCACTCCAAGAGTTCCTCCACCTGCACTGTTCCATGCGGTTGCACACTGGCATCCATAAAAATGAGAAGTCCGAATGCATCCCTGAAAAGATGCACATGGGGAAGGAGTACGGTGCCACAATTAAGATTTGGAGGTCATACGCCCGTGCAACATCATGCCTCCCCAAAACAATAACACCTCGACCACTAAAACTATTATGTTCAGTAATGTTCCTGGTTGCATTATCTATCCTCATATGGCGAGAGGCCGGCCGCGGTGGTGTAGCGGTTCTAGGCGCTCAGTCCGGAACCGCGCGACTGCTACGGTCGCAGGTTCGAATCCTGCCTCGGGCATGGATGTGTGTGATGTCCGTAGGTTAGTTAGGTTTAAGTAGTTCTAGGGGACTGATGACCACAGATGTTAACTCCCATAGTGCTCAGAGCCATTTGAACCATGGCGAGAGGTGGGAACACTCCTTACGAAATGTGTGACCAGGATAGGAGCACATTATAAAACAAGCACTGCCGTCAGTGGTGGTAAAACGCCTTATTCAGAACCACGTCTTTCCTTTTGTATGTCCAGGGAGCAACACAAATCGCGGTGATTTCAATGTATTTATTCGTCTTTGAATAAAATTGTCGTTTCCGTTCTTATCATTGCGTACATCCTTCACTTACCTTCTGTACTGTACTGTAGTACTTCTTACAACGATGGCTTAAGTCTGATCGAACTATGTTACATGGCAGTGACACATCATACGGAAATTACTTTCGTTCTTAATGTTTGCACACCAGCTTATAGGAAGCGACAAATCTTTTACCAGTTCGAAGACTCTTTCATAAGATCCCTGTATAAGGGGAAACAACGAGTCCTCCTAAAACTCCAGAGTCCTTACGTCGCATGTGATGGAGACAACACAGTGCTGGAATGCGAAATTCCTGTCGTCATTTGCTTGTCTTTCACTGTGATCAAATATTCTTATTGGGGATTCGAACCCGTATCTTTGCCTTTTGCGGTCACCAAGTCTGAGATACTTCGGAAAAACTAGCATTCGTGATCAGAAACACTACGGTGTTTCCTAGAGAAACAATGAAATCTTTTACAACACTTTCTGATCCTTAAAAATTATCAGTGTTTCTCTGTCTGGATAAAACCCGTAATATTAATGTTTGGTATATGTCATTAGTGCTCTGTCTCGTTCTAAACACTCTCTTCTGTGATGACGTGTAAGTGGCGCACACTTCAGTGCGGTCGTAGCAAGTGAGCCACGTTCATAAAAACGTCTGACAAACGAACTTGCCACCACCGGTCTTTCAATATCCGCGAAACGTCAGCATATAGCTGCACAGTCACATAACTGTATCTCTCGTCAGTCGGCAATGGTAGCACGTTCAGCTCCCACTCTAATCCGCCGAAGCGTTTTAAGCTAAGTGGAACGTTAGTCTCAACCTGTAGATACCAAACAGTGAAGCATCCTTTGGCATCAGCCTATCCGCGCCAATTTCCCAAATGCACGCCTCTGCTGTCCAACAGACGGATGTTGCCTGATACCTAGTTTTATTGCTTTTACTCACTGCACGAGCACTCTCGCACTGGCTGTTAAGCAGTCTGAAGTGAAGAGAATTGTGCTCCCTCCCTAACTGCTTCATCTCTGCTGTTTTTTCTACTCGTTATTTCATCTTTATACAGCCAGTTTAATAGTAACGCACAACCTGCCTTTGGCTGTGTACGTGCAATCGATGCGTAATTCACGACTCCAGTTCAGTAAAACAGACTCCAATGATAGTTAGCTCTCCCATCATGCATTTACCAGCTTTCGCTTGCTGTTTTATATGTTCCTACTTTTAGAGAATATGTATGTAATGGCCAGGTTTTCATTAGGGAAACGAAGGAAAATAAATAAAAACCTTTGGATCAGGGCAACTTATTAGAAGAAAAGGGTTTATTTTTTGGGGTTAATGAACCGCCAAATTCAGATAAATAAATGTCACGATAACAGCCCGATGAATTGAATAGTGGTCGTGAGAAAGTAAACGTTTGCACGCAAAATTAGAGACGTAACTGTAAAATACTTTTGTTAAATTAATCATTATTACTACCATCCGGCCGGCCGATGTGGCCGAGCGGTTCTAGACTCTTCAGTCTCGAACCGCGCGACCGCTACGGGCGCAGGTTCGAATCCTGCCTCGGGCGTGGATGTGTGTGACGTCCTTAGGTTAGTTAGGTTTAAGTAGTTCTAAGTTCTAGGAGACTGATGATCTCAGATGTTAAGTCCCATAGTGCTCAGAGCCATTTGAACCTTTTGAACTACCATCCAGGAAGGAAGTCACTAAATGAAACACTTCCGTTAACTTGGAAATGTGTCTTCGTTTTTACTTTACTCCCTCATACTAGATTTCTTGCCTGTTGCCTAGTGATTAGAATGAAAAAGTAAATCAAGGCCCAATGAAACAACCTAATTTTGAGCATTTGAATAACAGCTTGTAAGCAAACAGGTGTTGGGGAGTGACTTTATGGATACCTCTCAAACGATTCAGTTTTGAAGTGATTAATTACTTACAGTGGGTACTATATAACCTCTCCTACTCTTTCTCAAATGCAATCTGTGGTGTGGGAAATATTTCGGGAATGTTCTGGATACTTTTGCATAATCGATGAAACGCTTCCATGATTTACATTGATAATCTTTTATTTCTTCAGACAAAGTCAAATGATACATCGTGCAATGTATACGATAAAGACAAATGGTTCCGTACGCATTTTGCAATTACAATGCCTCACATTTCCAACAACCACGAAAATAGATCCCCTAACATGAGGTAGTTTAAGATTCAGTTAAAACGGTGTTGGATCTAAGGTAACCATTAGTCATAAGCATGTTGTGCCACAAAAGGATATCACTGGCAAAGCCAAGTTAAACCAGGCCAGAGCACCGTGTTGCAATCAGACTGGCAAACAGGCAGAGAGCGGGTACTGCAAATGATATGGGGTACAACGGAAGCTATTGCTTTACCTCGCTCAAGCGACAGGTCTGAATCATTAACTCAGCAACATGTCCTCACTTAGGGAAGATCATAACATCATTCTGACACCACAGCACCATGCTGCAATAGCGGATAGATGTTCCACACGAAAACCTTCAGCCCGTTGACATGACGGAAAAGCACAGTGCTAAGGTCCTGAAAACCACAGTTGGGACGACGAGATGTGGCGAGGAGTGCTGATGAGCCAGGAAAAGGAGGACAAATGCAGTCGGCCATACACAATATCAGTGCCTCAGAAAGACAGTAATAAATACTCAGGCTTCCAATTGAGGCCCATACGCTGTTCAGTTACAGTCAATGCTGATCCTGTGACATGCTGCCTGCCGTTCGCCTCTTACATGACTTCTACCTTCGAAACTGCTGCCTGCTTGGCCTGCCAAACCTAGTCACTGTAAGCTGCTGACATCCAATGATATGAATTCCTTGGGACTTCTATCTCTGGCTTGCTGAGAGCCAAACTGATGGTGTTTGGTGCACTATCAACCTGTTCCTGTATCCGAAAGGCACGCCCACGGCATACCTCTAATGGAGAGGCGTGGCGTAACTCTTCATTATCATCTTCATCGCATACAGAGCTGCTGGAGTTGCTCAGGCACACACTTTCGATGTCCAGGAGAGTGTCCTACTAACATGCAGTCTACGATCTGCTGGACGACGCCACCATATGAGCCACACCTGCCGCCCACTTCCCTTGATGACACCGCAGTATTATGTGAACAGCCGCAACAGAGACAGCCGAGCACACACGACAGCACGCTCTACTCGGCGTGCTGTGTTCGTGGCCATCCTCGCTGCTGCCACAGAGATGATGATTCAGTTGTAATACTTAACCGAATAAATGTATGTCTTGTTAATGCTATTTCATTAGCACACAGAGCGCCTTCACAATTGTATTTTCAACGCTTTGCCATCCTACGACTGTAAGGGTCCAATGGGTCTTACAAAGGCAAAATTTTACTCCCTCCCATTCATCATAGGCACACATGAAAAAGTTTCCTCCATATTTATTACTGTTCACTACAGAAGAAAGATGTTGACAGAGGAAGGAAACAGCATAGAATGAAACACGCTACGAAACTCTTATTTAACTGAGAATCACTATTAAAGGGAATGTCCACAACACTTTCCATAACGAGAAATCACAGAATTGACCTTTCTCACAGGGCCTGGGAAAAGTGCTCTGAAGAGCAAGTACACACATTAACCAAGTTCAGCCAGAAGTGATGCGAGAACACCCTCGCTAGCGAAACGGCACCTCTGCCTTTAAGAGTGAGGGGTGGGGATCGGCAGTCATTAAGAGTGCGGGAAAAGAGCGGGAGATTATTTAAGTACACTGATCAGCCAGAACATTATGACCACTGACCTACTATCGATATAAACCCGCCCAGGCGATAGCAGCGTATCCTGGCGAGGAATGACTGATAGTCAGACACACGCAAGGTGCATGTCGTATCGGTAAGCGTGCTGTCCGTGTGCAGAATGGGGAAGGCGTGCGATCCATCTAAGTTTGACCGAGGGCCCGGATGGCCGAGCGGTTCTAAGCGCTACAGTCTGGAGCCGCGCGACCACTACGGTCGCAGGTTCGAATCCTGCCTCGGGCATGGATGTGTGTGTTGTCCTTTTAGGTTAGTTAGGTTTAAGTAGTTCTAAGTTCTAGGGGACTGATGACCTCAGCAGTTAAGTCCCATAGTGCTCAGAGCCATTTGACCCATTTTTGAGGGCCTGGAGGCTCGGAGCGAGCATTTCGGAAACTGCACGACTTGTCGGCTGTTCGGGGAGTGCTGTGGTGATTATCTTCAACACGTGGCGTAGCCCAGCTGGAACCACGTCCAGACGTAGTGGGGCTGTGCAGCCACCCCTCATTACAGATATCGGGCGTCGTGGGCTGGTCAGACTGGTAAAACAGGACAGCCGGCAAACTGTGGCAGAACTAACATCGGACTTTAAAGCTGGTCAGAGTACAAGTGTGTCTGAACACACAGTGCACCGACACTCCTAACCACGGGTCTCGACAGCCGAAGACCTACGCATGTGCCAATGTTAACAGCACTACACCGGCAACTACGACTGAAATAGGCACGTGACTGTTGGCACTGGACGTTGGCGGATTGGCAGAGCGTTGCGTGGTCTGATGAATCCCGATACCTTCATCATATTGATGGAAGGGCGCGAATCCGTCATCTTCCAGGGGAGTAGCTGCTTGACACCGGTACTGTGGGATGGAGACAAGCTGGCGACGTCTCCATTATGCTCTGGGAAACATTCATGTGGGCATCCCTGGCTCTGATGGAGCTCGTGTAATGCACCATGACGGCCACAGAGTATCGTGCACTGGCTGCAGACCACGTACACTCCTTCATGACGATAATGTTTCCCGGCAGCAGTGGCATTTTTGGGCAAGATAATGCGCCATGTCACAAAGACAGGTGTGTGATGGAGTGGTTCGAGGAACACAGTGGCGAGTTCCAGATGAATTGCTGGCCCCCTTACTTGCCAGATCTGAACCCGATCGAACACATCTGGGATGTGATTGAACGTGGCGTCAGAGCTCAACGACCCCTTCCCAGAATTTACGGGGATTGGGTGATCTGTGTGTGCACATGTGGTGCCAACGTCCTCCAGTAACCTACTAAGGCCTCATTGTTTCCGTGCTATCTGTGCCAAAGGTGGAAATACCGGCTATTAGCAGGTGATGATAGTGTTCTAGCTGATTAGTGTATGAAGTGACCAACCAACACCCCACTCCGTTTGTAATTTTTTCATCCTTGTACGAATCCGTCCCCTTCTCCGTCATGTGTCTCATACTACCCAGAGAACGGTTCATCTGTTCAAAATGTAGAAGGGGGAGATTCGTTGGACTGGAAACGTCCAACCACTCTCTCGTTCCAGGGTTCGCGTTTTTGGATCCTTCTCATTCTCTGCTCCTTTCTCTGCCGGGTCTAAAAGATGTTAACAAGTGAACGGTCCCTATGTTTGAAAGAGTAGCGGGCGAAGAGATTCGTTGGATCTGAAATGTCCAACCAACACCGTCACTCTGCGTCTATTATGCATCGCGCTACGTTAATTTCCAAATATCAACACAATCATTTAACGACAATCACTCCAGAAATACAGTATAAAGGAAATTAAAGTAGCTTATATAGGAATAAATAGAATAAAACACCTTGCTTGGTCCCTCTTCTTTCCGGAAGTTTAGTGCAGGGTTGTCATGGTAAAATTTAACGTGGTAGACTCGATAACGCAACAACAAATATGACGCGCTAGTGACAAACTAAGCCAAGTTACATGAAACGAACCGATGGGCATTTTTCAACTAGGCTGGGAGAACAGGTCATTGCCCCAGAAGCCCAGATTATAAGATACTACAGGCGTCAGAGAGAAAGAAGCGAAAAAAACGCGGAAAAATAAAAAAAAATTAGTAAAATCGATCAATCAACTGAAGTCTTTCCTTATTTAAAAATAATCTGAGTAGGTCTAGGAAATTATTGTGACGTAAGAATATGCAAATAATTCAGTCAACGTTAGCTAGCAGACAACGCTTCGTTTTATGTAGGCTATTCGTAAATGAAAGGCGTAACACGTGGAGTTAAAGAGCACAGAAATGATACATGTAATTGAATCTGAAATGTTTAAATTTATTGATACGTTCAATGAAGGTAATTTTTACACACCATATTGAAAGCTAAGGTTGGTAGCGACCGAGAACAATATTAGTCCCAAGTCACTCACAGCCTTTATATTTCTGTCCGAACTGTGAGGTACTGCTGGAAGATACACCTTAGGGTCAAAGGTTAATACTTGTGTTAAATCGGGGGGCCGGGGGTCACAATGACGTAATTGCGCTCCACGGTACCTTTTGGTCGCCAAAGTTGCCAGCGAGAGAATTCAACATACCAGCAGCTCGAATTCCATCGACCTCTCTGATGCAGCACTAGGGAGAGGGGAGACCAAGAAAATGTCAGAGCGCTATACTGTGACTGAGGATACGAACTGCATTGACACAAAGGTGACACAGGTGACCAACCTTATTTATTATACGTAAGCAGCAACAAACAATTCAAATGCAATTCATTGCCTTTATTAGACACCTATGATTTACAAGGAAAATTAATTTTCTGGCAAAAAGTATGTTCCACGTCTCCTCCTAAACCACTGGTAGCACTTTGTACATATATCTCTTACAGCCACGCACCAATTGCTGTCGGCATAAGAACCAGATCCCTATTGCAGTTCACGAGATATGACGTCATAAAAACAATGAGACGCGTGAAAAATGCGGCATCGTGGATGAAGATTTAATAATTTGTTCTTTACTATTAAGACAGTCCCTCAGTCGAATCATAAGGAAATCTCGGGCACTTCTCAGCGCTTACGACAGCCTTTAAGTGCGAAGAGCAAACGGCTATCAGCAAAAACAATAGCCGTCCATAGAGCTGTGAGGAGGCGTTGCCATAGAGACGTTTACAAAACTGCGTTGTTTACACGTCGTATGACTAGGGCCTTCCGTCGTGTAGACCGTTCACCAGGTGCAAGTCTTTCGATTTGACGCGACTTCGACGACTTGCGCGTCGATGGGGATGAAATGATGATGATTAGGACAACACAACACACAGTCCCTGAGCGGAGAAAATCTCCGACCCAGCCGGGAAACGAACCCAGGCACTTAGGATTGACATTCTGTCGCGCTGACCACTCAGCTACCGGGGACGAAGGTTGTTGACACGTGAAGTAGCTGTACTTATTCATTTGTACATTATGTATATTTCTTTGTACATCTGTTTCATAATTTCAGAGGTGTCTTCAGAAACACATGAAAATGCCATTTTTTCGATATTACACTACAAAGATAGTTCATTTTTTTGTTTCCGTTCTTAATAGGAATTTGCAAAACGAATACCTGGTCGATGCTAGATCTGTCAGCAAGTTCGTTGAAAATTCTTATTCATTTTCGTTAGAAACTCTTATGACACCACTATTACACACTCGACTTTTCAAACAATATCTACATGATCGAATACAGAGAACACGTGATACGGAACTTTGTAGGAGGATGTATAGTTTTTAGTATCCCAGTCTCCCTGTTATTATAAGATTTAAAAAATTCGTACTTTTCCAACACAGACTGACTCAGACAAACCTTGCTAAATACGAGGGTTGTTTTTTAAGTAAGGGCCTTTTTTATTTTTAAAAAAAGGTACAAATACTTTTGTAAAAAACTTTTATTTTCTGATTCTACATACTTTTACCTATTTTTCTACATAGTTGCCTTGTTTATTTAAGCGCTTGTCAGACCGTACAACTACGTTTTTAATTCCCTCTTAAAAGAATTCGGCTGCCTGCTCCGACAGCCAAGAGTTCACGGCCGCTTTCACTTCATTGTCGTCATTGAAGCGCTGCCCGCCAATATGGTGTTTCAGGTAACGGAAAAGGTGAAAATCGCTAGGAGCGAGGTCGGGGCTGTATGGTGCATGGTCCAAAACTTCCCAGCCAAAAGAATCAATCAAATCCCGAGTCTTTTGAGAGGTGTGAGGCCTAGCGTTATCGTGCAGGAGCAAAACTCCTTTTGTCAACATGCCGCGCCTTTTGTTTTGAATTGCTCCGCGGAGCTTCTTTAGAGTTGCACAGTAGGCGTCTGAGTTGATTGTCGTTCCTCGTGGCGTAAAGTCCACTAGCAAAACACCGCGCCGGTCCCAGAACACAGTTGCCATAATCTTGCGCTTTGACAGCGTCTGACGGGTGAGGTTGTGTGTCGCCATTCCATCGATTGTCGCTTGCTTTCGGGAGTGTTATGGGATACCCATGTTTCATCTCCAGAGACAATTTGACTCAACATGTCATCCCCTTCTTCCTCGTAACGAATCAAAAAGTCCAATGAAGTGGCAAATCTCTTCCCTTTGTGGTCCTCTGTGAGGAGTCTGGGTACCCACCGAGAACACAGTTTCTTAAAGTTTAGGTTTTCAGACACAATTTTGTACAAAACCGATCTTGAAACTTGTGGAAATTCCAAAGAAAGAGTGGAAATTGTGAATCTTCTGTCCTCACGAACCTTTGTTTCGACTGCAGCCACCAAATCATGAGTGATCACAGAGGGCCGGCCAGAGCGTTCTTCGTCATGGACGTTTTGACGGCCATTTTTAAACTCTCTAACCCATTGATGCACTTTACCTTCACTCATTGCATTCAAGCCATAAACTTCTGGACTGGGAACGTTTTGTAAGTTTTGTCTAGTAGTCTGTCACATGATCCTTTGATCCTACCCGGACAGTCACAAGGGAGGACTTGCAATGCATTGTTTCAGTAAATAGCATCAAACTAAAATGTATTTACAGATTTTCTCCAGTAGATTATTAACGCCTTGAGTATAATTATTCACAAAAAATAGCTTAGAATGAAAATATTATATAGTGAGCCTGGTGAGACAAGAAACAACCGCAGTTCAAGCCTGACACGTAGAGAACTGTACTTTAGTTCTTTAGTACTTTAGTCTTATTTCAAAAACTTGCTGTGGATAGGTGCAAGCCATACTCTGGTATGTTGTGCGGCGTGTACATAGGTGTTACTACAACGTAGAAAAATATATAGATATGTACGACAGCAAGTAAAACAGATCGGACCTTCAGTAGTCTCAAAATGAGAAAATTCAATCCAACAATTATTTCTCAACACAACCTCCCCTGCAAAATCATTACAAGCTTGTCAGACTGTTTCTGGATAACCTGTATAATTGCAATGTCCAGGAACTCCATGTTCATTAAAATATAGACCACTGCGAGAATTTATATTGTGTGTTCACAGAAAGGTGCAATCGATTTGACATCTGTGTTTTGTATACCAGGAATTACCAGAACTCAGGTGTCTGTTTGTGGCTTACCTTCTGGCTCCATTCTCTTACTGCTTTTCACGAGGCGGTAGCACTCGTGTTGCTCGCCTTTCGACTCGCCTGAAACTGTTGCTGAGCAACGGCCTGGGCCGCCGCTGCGACACGCGGATTGTTGACAAATGCGTCACGTCGCGATATTGAAAAATAATCACCGCACAATTAAGGAAACTATCCACCGATACTAGCAGGAGAGTAGCTAGCCTGGGACGACTTTGGTAATGTCCCTGAGGAGAGTAGCTAGCCTGGGACGACTTTGGTAATGTCCATGAGGATAATGTGACCGTGGAATTTTGTTTCTTTTTTTTACGTTAAAAACTGGCCAAGTGCGAGTATGACTTAATCGATACTGGCACGACAATGGCCCCGGGATTCTAAGACTTTTGTGTAAGATAATTACAAATTAAAAGTTTTTGGATTTTTCCCTCTACTTGTACTGCAAAATCTCCCTTCTTGCCACATTTAATGATTCTAGATCAATGGGAAGTAGCCTATAGGTTTTGATGAGTGAGTTTGCGAGTGTCAAAATATGTGACATCACCGGCAGTGTGTTTTTATTTCATAGACTTAGAATTTTATATTTATTTTTTACACCGCCAATGGAACGTAGACCATAATATGTCCCATAAATTTGGACTTGGCACGTTTGGTTTATTAACAGCCGGACAGACCGATAGACAGACGTACAACAAAGTGATCATATAATGGTTCCGCTTTTACCAACTAATATACGCAACGCTAAAAATGAAGAAAAGTTAAAGAACGGGGAAAAGTGCAAAATTTGGTAAAATCGATCAGTCTAGTGAAATGTTTCGCTTCGTTGAAATAATGAAATATCGTTTTGTAAATAATCCTGACGTAAGGATTTGCGAATAATTTATCTTCTTTGCTCAGGTCAAAGATGAACCTACGTTATGACATCAGTTAATTGAGTATATAGGGCCAAAGAGACTAGAGATGAGCTCGTGTTTCGAGCAAGGCTATGACGGATCATCTGTCTTGTGTGCCGTATACAGTGGTGCGATAAAAAGAATCAAGACATAATTTCAAATTAGTCCTTTAAGACGTTGGAGAGACGAAAATGCTAATCTAGAAACAGCCCTGCATTTAAAAGTAATTGAGAAAATATGCGAATTTTTTGGTCGCATCATGATTGAACGGTAGGACTTTCAAAGTTGTTGCGTAAGTACTTCCAAGGTTACCCTAAAGACATCAAATCCAACGCATTGGATGGCAGTTAGATTAGAGATTCATTGGCGTACTTCAGAGGCGGGCAAACATCATTCGCAGTAATTTTGATACGATATGATATATAATTTATAAATGTAAAGCGACGAATGAAGTGTAGGAATATATCTTAAAAATACAATCTTATTCTTTTCAGATTCACTATAAACAACTAAAAGGAATTAATACTCCACGCAGGGCTTTGCAGCCTAAGAATATGGATGCTATACCTGCATACGACTGCTTAGGCACGGCACTGCCAGAAACAAACATAAAACATTACAGTTTAAAGTATTTAACGAGCGGTCAGCAATGAGATCACGCTATCATTAGAGACGGGGGGCAAGCTCAGGTAGACGAAGGTTGGGTAAGGAAATCGGCTATATCCTTTTCAGCGGAACCATCCCATTTGTCTCACGCGATATTGCTGGGATGGGCGGGAGGGGGGTGGGGGGGGGGGGGGCAGTACAAGGAAAATTACAGAAAACCCCAATCCAGATGAGCGGACGAGGTTTGAATTTGAATCACCATTTTCCCGAATGGTAGTATAGTGTCGTACCACTGCGACATATAGCTCTATGTTGCTGTCAGAAATAGGTAGCGACATACTACTACATAAAACTTCCAAAACGTTAGAAACATATGCTCTGATTGTAAATTTCCTTTCAAAGGAATTAAATTGGTAGAGAAGCATTTCGACGATCTTTACGAGGACGGTAGGATCACACACAGTGCGTAACTGGGCTTAAAGTGACACATTTTTGTCCAGTGATTGACAACACGTATTCGAAAATAAATACCTTGTTTTGATGAATGAAGTATGTTATAAACGCATACGTAGTACTATAACATTTTCTTTCATATGTACTGACTGTGACACAGACTTATAAATACAGCTACTAAGTTTATCAGTGACACTAAAGCATGTAGACAAGAACGTGTGCAGTGTGCTACAGTATAGGTTATATGCAAAGAAATGTTTAAGCGTGACATATCAACTGGTAAAAAACTTGTACTATGCGCATTTACCACATATACACTGAAGCGCCAAAGAATCTGGTAAGGGATGCATATTCAAATACAGAGAAAAGTAAAAGGGCACAATACGGCGCTGCCGTCGGCAACGCCTATATAAGACAAGTGTCTGGCGCAGTTGTTAAATCGTTTCCGCTGCTACAATGGCAGGTTATCCAGATTTAAATGAGTTGAAATGTCGTGTTGAAGTCGGCGCGCGAACGATGGGCACAGTATCTCCGAGATAGCGGTGAAGTGGAGATTTTCCCGAACGACCATTTCACGAGTGTACCGTCAATATCAGGAATCCGATAAAACATCAAATCTCCTACATCGCTGCGGCTGGAAAAAGATCCTGCAAGAACGGGACTAATGGCGACAGAAGAGATTCGTTCAACGTGAGAGAAATGCACCCTTCCGCAAATTTTTGCTGAATGCAGTTCTGGGTCTTCAACAAGTGTCAGCGTGCGAACCACTCAACGAAACATCACCAATATGGGCTTTCGGAGCTGAAGACCCACTCGTGTACCCTTGGTGACTGCAGAAGACAAAGCTTTACGCCTCGCCTAGGCCCGTCAACACCGACATTGGACTGTTGACTGGAAACATGTTACCTGGTCGGATGAGTCTCGCTTCAAATTGTATCAAGAGGATGCACGTCTACGAGTATGGAGACAACCTCATGAATCCATGGACCCTTCTTGTCAGCAGGGAACTGTTCCAGCTGGTGTAGGCACTATAATTGTGTGGGGCGCGTGCAGTTGGGCTGATATGGGACCCCTGATACGTCTAGATACGACTGTGACAGGTGACACGAACGTAAGCATCCTGTCTGATCCCCTGCATCCATTCATGTCCATTGAGCATTCCGACGGACTTGAGCAGTTCCAGCAAGCAGTACGACACCCCATACGTCCACATTATTGAGCATATCTGGGATGCCTTGCAACGTGCTGTTCTGAAGAGATCTCCATCCTTCTTACTCTTACGCATTTGTGGACAGTCCTGCAGGATTCATGGTGTCAGTTGCCTCCAGCAGTACTTCAGGCGTTAGTCGAGTCCATGTCAGGTCATGCTGCGGCACTTTTGTGTGTTCACGACGGCCGTGTACGATATTAGGCAGGTGTAGCAGTTTCTTTGACTTTTCAATGTAGAAAAACAAATGTATACATAAACAGGACATAAAAATAAATACCATGAAGATGCTTAGCATGAGTAGGTGGAACATGTTCGTCACACACAAGTAACTTTTGTTGGAAAAGGCGGAATTTGTCTTATCTGTATGATAAACCATAGTTAAAAATCCTAGGTCCCTTCAATAAATAACACGAAAAGTTGTATAAAAATACAAAACTTCGACATAGTTTGTGCTTCTTTGATATTTTTTGGTGGTGTCTTAGAATTATTATCATTTGGGCCTGGCACGTCTTCCTCGCGAACGGAAAGCTGGGCACCAGTGAAATAAGATGGCAGCATCCCGGCAGGTTTGCACCAACGTGGATCAGTGGTGTGTCATTAGATTTCTGTTAGCTGAAGAGTTGAAATCATTCGAAATTCACCATCGGATGGCAATGCAGTACGGTGAAAGTTGTTTGAGTCGAAGACAAATGTACAAGCAAGCAGACAAATTCAAACGGGTTGTAACAATTGCTGAAGATTCTCCAAGCCCAGGACGCTCTGTCTTTGCGGTCACGCAGACCCACATTGTGAGAGTTGATACGGGAAAACAGACGTATTACGTTGGTTGATACAGGAACAACGATGAAAATTAGTGTCGAATCAGCCCACCATATTGTTTATAAAGTGCTGATGTTCGAGAAATTGTGTGTGTGAGGTGGTTTCCAAAACATTTGAGCATCAGAAATGAAAGAAAGGTGCGTGGATGTGTGTAGGGAGTCCTGACGTTCGTCTGCTTACCCCACACCTCTTATTTCCCATATTTGGCACCTTCATATTATCACATTTTTAACCCACTGAAAGAAGCTCCTAGTGTGGTTCAAGGTCTCAAGGTGGCGGACGACGAGGAAGTCCAGGCAACAGAACAGCGCATCACTACTGGTTAGGCAGCCACCCCCTCCCCCCCCCCCCCCTTCCTTGCATTTGCATGTGCAATTGGGAAGCTTGTCCAGCGCTTGCATAAGTGCATAGAATTTGAGGACGATTTCGCTGAAAAATAACTTCTATTCTCGTAATAAATTCTTTAAAAATTCCATTGTCTTACTGAAAGACCCTTGTAACTGCGTTATTGTATTTCAAATGGTTCAAATGGCTCTGAGCATTATGGGGCTTAACATCTGATGTCATCAGTCCCCTAGAACTTAGAACTACTTAAACCTAACTAACCTAAGGACATTACACACATCCATACCCGAGGCAGGATTCGAACCTGCGACCGTAGCGGTCGCGTGGTTCCAGACTGAAGCGCCTAGAACCGCTCGGCCACACCGGCCGGCTACTATATTTGCATTTACTTTTGTTTCTGTGAACAAGGACATGCAGCGCACTCACTACGTGAGCTATATTAGACTGTAATACCAAGTGATTATCAAGTGACCATTAACATCTCACGTGGACGCTCACGTACAAAAGTAGGGTTTCGTTTAAACCTTTACTTATAACTTCACTAAGCATTAAATAGATGGAAATATGTGGATCTACATATTGCATCAGTCGTGAAACCAGGTGTCCTGGCGCCACTTTTCTACCACTTAGTTATTGTTCTAAGTTGTGGAAGCAAGTATCAAATATAACCCTGACATGACCATATGCTCCTGTAGAATAAGAGCTAAGCGTTAATGCAAAAGACTCAAAGTTGAGCCATATTGTGTAAAATAACGACAGAACCTGTCGTCTAGGCAAACTGACACGCAAACTCTTCCTTTACACCAGATATTCTGCCAAGCACTGAAATACTCTCTTCAGTTACATAGTTATTATTCTCCAAGCACCTTGCCACGTCGTTCAAAGAAGTATTTTGCTGCATTAGATGACAGTTTGGCTGTTGAAGCTTGATGCTCTTCCTGTATTGCATGTTTAATTCACAGAGAACGTACAACTTTCTCTTGATACGAACAACACTGTCATGAGATGGTGAATCCAGACTGAGGGACACACATCCTTTTGGCAACATTAGAAAACAAACGAATGCGTAAAGTGACAAAAGTTCATGATATAAAGAAAAATCTTCCAACATAACAGCACAGAGCAAAATAATCATGTAGCCACCGAAAAAATAATTATTACTGCGAAAATTTAAACGAATAATTTGGTGCCTAATCGCATTAGTCATTCACTGTAATATCTCAAACGCAAATGCATGTGCAACTGCTGTGACAGCAGCTGTCAACAGCAAAGGACAGAAACTTTAAAATTAGATTCTGTCAAATAAATACACTGAAATATTACAGTAATTTATGAAACATCCAGCACAACTTACAGTCTGTGTTTTGGAGAGAACCAATGATAAAAGCAAGGCTCTAATGCCAATGCATAACGTTAAAGTTCAGTCAGTATGAACTTTACAGAAACGTTCCGACTATATTGTGCTATAATTAACTGGTGTTCTTATTTCGTTGCAATGCCTTAATCCAGAAGCTTTTTCTTGTGAACCTCCATATTGCAATCTTAAAAGTTTGAAGCCAGTAAGTGAAAACGCGGATAAGAATATATTTAAACCAAAAGTATTATTTTAGACAAAGTGTTTACCTGTAGAACGTAACAGCTGACTTTCCACTTCTGTTTGTGATTCCGTAGGTAACGCGAGTAACCATTGTTACACAGATTTACGTCTCCATTTCGAAACTACAATACAGACTTTCAACTCACAGTGTTGTGGGTACCCTAAGGTAACGGAGCATTAATCATTGACTTCGCGATTACTGCGTCAGGGCATCACCACAGCTTCTAATCTCCTTGGCCGCAGCTATGTTCACATTACAAGAGCGCAAAGTGACCTGGTGTGGTAATAGGTTTGCTCAAACAGCTGCCATACACAGAGCTAAAACCGCATATAAGCAGTGCCTTCTCCCGTTTCTCACTAGTTGTACTGTGGCTGTTTCTGTATAAGCAATGAGAGCAGGCAGCCAGAGCCTACCAGGAAAATTTTTCTGGAGCTTGTAACAAGTCCGATTTATGTATCCCGCTCGATCGGGATCTGATAGCAGCCCAAATAATTATTAATTAATGTGACCGTGTACCTAATGGGGCTAGCAATCGGATTTGACTGCTACGGAGTTGTTACATTCCATTTTGTCCTTCTCAAATGCTGTAACAATGAAATGTCTGGTGACAAGAAGAACGCCAACACAGCTTCATTAATCAAGAACCTATATTCGTCTCTAAAACACAAGAAAAAGGAGACAGCCACTGCCTTCGTCATACATAATTAATTACGGCTAATCTCAGCACAGGCCTCTTCGTTATTCATTATTGTCACACGCAAATTCAATCACTGCAATCCAACACTGCAATCCAAATGATGCCGGCGCGGTAGACGCGAAACCAAATAAATATCGGCACAAAAATATCACTGATCACTCTCGTAATTGTACTTCTTCACTTTCCCGTATTATCCTAACACAAAGGGGTTAAACCGCAGCGATGGCCACTCCCTTTTGTCGGTAAACCTTGCTCGGACACCGCAGCCTCCACACGGTGCGGCCCGCAACCTGGGAACTGACTCAACTTTACACTCGCTCTCGCAACACGACACACTATCGATTGTTTGCCCTATCGACCTGTGCCGAGTGCAAACTTATAGTAAGGGCCTACGGACCCCTTACATCCCCGCCCTCGAAAACTTCTTTGGAGCCACTGGCGTAAAAGAATCGGCAAGGGAATTAGACATTGCTACATCTGAACAAAACACATAGTGTAA
Source organism: Schistocerca americana (assembly GCF_021461395.2). Taxonomy (NCBI): domain Eukaryota; kingdom Metazoa; phylum Arthropoda; class Insecta; order Orthoptera; family Acrididae; genus Schistocerca; species Schistocerca americana. The sequence continues at coordinate 742,234,280 of NC_060120.1, forward strand.
ATAATTAATGAAAGTACAATTCACCAAATAATCCCTCGACTCCGGTAGTGGGCTGCCTCCACAATAATTTCTACAAAAGGTTATTACATCTCATAAACATGGCATTGCCCAAATTACAATTTTTATATCAAACAGCAATAGTCCTCTATAGTCCAATATTGAATGAAACACACAACATACAATCAAAAATTATTACTTGAACTCATGACATATGAATTATTATACTACAAATTAGTTGTTACAGGTTTTATACCCATTCTCAGGTAATCGTCGATATGAAATATGCAATTCTAATTATAATACATCAGAAAACACAATGTAAATAAAGATTTTCCTTTTTCAAATGTCCGTTCAACAACTAAATGTCCTAAATATATCTTATTAGGTTTATTCGGGTCCTGGTAGCTCTCACTCTTGACCGGACCTCACCTGGAGTGTCATTCAGTTTTCCGGTCCCTCCACCTCTTCCTCCATAATCAGACGAATGATTAAAATGATTCCTTGGGTCATTACTTCCCTCTCGGTTTTGATCATTAGCTTGATTGTGTTCCTGTGATCGAACAGATTCCAACTGCTCCAGTACCTCCATCAAGGCCTCCCTATCTTTAATTAGGCTCCCGGATACAGTTTCTTGCATTTTCCGGCCCATTCTTCTTTTTATCGCAGATATCATTACGTCATCACTCAGGGGTTGTTCCAAGGTCTCGTTCAATTCCCACAAATGTTCGGCAAACTCTCTCAACGTTCCTCTCCATGTACTAAGTGACTTGCGGTGGAGTAGGTCCTCAAGTGCTGCACATTGATGACCTTTGGACCAGTATTTCTTCAAGAATTCTCCTTCAAACTGATCATAGCTAGTAGCCCTTTCCTTCTTCTTGACTCCCCAAGTGAAGGCCTCACCTTCCATTGCAACCCTCTGGTTATCCTCTTCTCGTTGCACGGCTATAGCATTTCTCAGATTGACAGCCAATTGGTATTGCCTATCTCCTATCCCCTTAACCGCATCGTTGCATTGTTTCTGCATCTGCGTCACCTCGGCGATTCCATGATCACAATTTGTTTCCACTTCGGCTTTAGTTTCTTCAACATCGTCTTCTATCTTTTTTGTTAACTTTCCTTCCATCTTCTCCATATGTCCCTGGACTTGGTCTCTACCCTTCTGTAGCTTCCTCTCTCTCTTGTCGATGTTCATCTTCAGTCGTTCTGGAAACTCCTGCATTTCCTTCTTCAGATTACATCCATCTTCATTTGCGATGTTTTGATCTCTTGTACTATAGTTTCTTGTAAACCTTCCTTTAGTGATTTGTAGAGTATTTCCCTCCTTTCTCTAGCTTCTTGGAAATTTTCCTTTAATGATTCTCTAAAAAAAAATGGTTCAAATGGCTCTGAGTACTATGGGACTTAACAGCTATGGTCATCAGTCCCCTAGAACTTAGAACTACTTAAACCTAACTAACCTAAGGACAGCACACAACACCCAGCCATCACGAGGCAGAGAAAATCCCTGACCCGGCCGGGAATCGAACCCGGGAACCCGGGCGTAGGAAGCGAGAACGCCACCGCACGACCACGAGATGCGGGCAATGATTCTCTAGCTTCTTTGAAATCGTCCTTTAATGATTCTCTGAATTCTCGTAAATTTTCCTGTATTGATGCGTTAATTTCTCTGATACCTTTCTCTAATGATGCCTTGGTCTCCTTTATCAAATCTACCAACATCGACCACTTATCTGCATCCTCTGAAACTGACTTATCTCTCGTCGTTTGTCCCGGTGTCTCGGGATAACTAGTTGAATGTGCTACTGGGCTATCTAATGACACTCCATAATCACTGATACCCGAATCATCTCTGTCTTCCTGTCCTACTCCTTTCGTTTCAACTACTGCCTCACAAACCTGCTTATCTTCAGTAGACATGTTTGGTTTATTTTTAATGCACAGGCAAGTAATACAAAATAACCTCTATTAACCCAAAACACTCCTAATTACCATGAAACTAATCAAACAGTACCTGCAGTATCTTCAGTTAATCCCAAATTGATACAATATGCATGAGTACCGAACATAACAACCCTCAAAACCTAATAATTTCAAACAACAATTTTCACATACACAATTTATGTAAAATGTTTTAAATAAGATAAATCACACCACTCATGAAATCTATAAATGTAAAATCCCCAAAAACAATGAGCATATCTGTATAATTACCATTTAGACAACGCAGTATGCATAAATAAGTATGCTATATTTCAGAGTATGTTTCGCAAACTTTTCGGAAATTACTGTAATTGGGCACTTTTCCTAATGTGAAACTCAGTTTACAATTGTTTATTTACCGCGAAGACTGCACACTGCAATTTAATGTTATGCTAACCAGTCGTCTTCACCCACCAACTGACGTTACCACGAGTCGCGATGTTTTGACGTTTGAAGTGGGCGTGGCGCTGTACTGCCGCCGGAGCCGCGTGAAGTCGCGCTGAAGATCTGTGGCAAGTCGTCGTAGTTCTCCGTCGGCCGCTCCGTGGCGCTGTAGGCGGGCGTAGTTTGTAGTTCGGCTGCTAGATGCTGGGTCGGCGCTCGGTGTCACGAAATCGCGCTGCTCGCTGTGGAGGGACGTCGTAGTTCTCAGCCGGCCGCTCCGTGGCGCTGCAGGCGGGCGTAGTTGTAGTTCAGCCGCTAGATGCCGGGTCGGCGCTCGGTGTAGTGCGTCTGTGCTTGAACTACTCCTTGCACAGCTAGTTGGGATGACGTGTGAAATCACCTCTCAGATCGAAGCTCTTTGGCGCAACTGCTACACGGGTCTGCTTGACGTCACTCAACAATTGCGTCGCCACATGAATTGTCGTCCGCATAACAGTTTATGGGTCCACATGAAGCTGTCCGATTTTCACTATTTAAAAAGCAATTTCAGTCACAATATTACTATTAAACACTTCTGTAAAAGCTTTAGTGACAAATTCTTAGTTCGTTTTGCTATTTTAATGTTCACACGTGTCTTTCTTTAGTGTTCACTTTTCACAGTTTTTCGCGCGGATTTACGCATTTGCACATTATAACACAGTTTATGGACACTATTATTCATATCTAATATGGCAAGAAAAAACAGTTTAGTCACAATTGTAAGATGCTATTACTTCGTATTGTTCAAAAATGCATTGTTCTTGTCGCGATTTTAAAGTTTATGCTCTGTCTCGATCCAAAATTGAAAAATACTTTCTCGCTTTAAGCAAGGTAAAATTACCTATTGTTCTTTACGATTCGTCCGAAAATTGCACTTGTCCTTTCACGGTAAGCCAAGGGTGTAACAAGTCCGATCTATGTATCCCGCTCGATCGGGATCTGATAGCAGGCCAAATAATTATTAATTAATGTGACCGTGTACCTAATGGGGCTGGCAATCGGATTTGACTGCTACGGAGTTGTTACATTCCATTTTGTCCTTCCCAAATGCTGTAATAATGAAATGTCTGGTGACAAGAAGAACGCCAACACAGCTTCATTAATCAAGAACCTATATTCGTTTCTAAAACACAAGAAAAAGGAGACAGCTACTGCCTTCATCATACATAATTAATTACGGCTAATCTCAGCACAGGCCTCTTCGTTATTCATTATTGTCACACGCAAATTCAATCACTGCAATCCAACACTGCAATCCAAATGATGCCGGCGCAGTAGACGCGAAACCAAATAAATATCGGCACAAAAATATCACTGATCACTCTCGTAATTGTACTTCTTCACTTTCCCGTATTATCCTAACACAAAGGGGTTAAACCGCGGCGATGGCCACTCCCTTTTGTCGGTAAACCTCGCTCGGACACCGCAGCCTCCACACGGTGCGGCCCGCAACCTGGGAACTGACTCAACTTTGCACTCGCTCTCGCAACACGACACACTATCGATTGTTTGCCCTATCGACCTGTGCCGAGTGCAAACTTATAGTAAGGGCCTACGGACCCCTTACAAGCTCCCAAGCCGCCCCATTAGCACATGCGCAGTGCTGTCTGAGACTGTGGATAGACTCCAGGTAACACGTAATTTGTTTGTGGGGAGTTCTTCTGGAAACTGTGACAGTCCCGGTGATCGACTATTTCGTGTTCACGGTTCATCGTTAACCGTAAGGTAAACATTTTACGTGTAAGTATAAAATCAGCTTTACTTGTGGAACTGGAAAAGAACTCCAGTTGGATGAATCATGAAACTGCCATTTATTACAGATGTCTCACGGATTAAAATCGAGCGAGAATGTGGTGACGCAGTATAGAAACACTGAACTTAACATTTTCGTAAGCGGGGTCATGTGACAGTGGAGTCACGTGCAAAATTTAGGAACCCGTGGTCTAGGGGTAGTGTCTTTGATTCATAATCAAAACGTCTTCGGTCCCGGGTTCGATCCCCGCCACTGCCTAAATTTCGATAAATAATCAGAATTGGCGGCCGAAGACTTCCGGCATAAGAAGTCAGCCTCATTCTGCCAACGGCCTTGTCAAAGAGGGCGGAGAAGCGGATAGGGGTTCAGGGCATTCTCTTGTTCTAGGGGTGGGAAATTGCCCCTACAGGCGGAAGAATCAGCAATGATCAACGACATGAGGATGCAGAAGCCAATGGAAACCACTGCATTAAAGACACTCACGTGTATCCGCAGGACATGTGGCCTGTATTTGAAGAAGTGTCATGATGATCTCTCCATTGGCAAAAGATTCCGGAATAGTCCCCCATTCGGATCTCCCGGAGGGGACTGCCAAGGGGGAGGTTACCATGAGAAAAAGACTGAATAATCAACGAAAGGATAACGTTCTACGAGTCGGGGCCTGCAATGTCAGAAGCTTGAACGTGGTAGGGAAACTAGAAAATCTGAAAAGGGAAGTGCAAAGGCTCAATCTAGATATAGTAGGGGTCAGTGAAGTGAAGTGGAAGGAAGGCAAGGATTTCTGGTCAGATGAGTACCAGGTAATATCAACAGCAGCAGAAAATGGTATAACAGGTGTAGGATTCGTTATGAATAGGAAGGTAGGCCAGAGGGTGTGTTACTGTGAACAGTTCAGTGACCGGGTTGTTCTAATCAGAATCGACAGCAGACCAACACCGACAACGATGGTTCAGGTATACATGCCGACGACGCAAGCTGAAGATGAACAGATAGAGAAAGTGTATGAGGATATTGAAAGGGTAATGTAGTATGTAAAGTGGGACGAAAATCTACTAGTCATGGACGACTGGAATGCAGTTGTAGGGGAAGGAGTAGAAGAAAAGGTTACAGGAGAATATGGGCTTGGGACAAGGAATGAAAGAGGAGAAAGATTAATTGAGTTCTGTAACAAGTTTCAGCTAGTAATAGCGAATACCCTGTTCTAGAATCACAAGAGGAGGAGGTATACTTGGAAAACGCCGGGAGATACGGGAAGATTTCAATTAGATTACATCATGGTCAGACAGAGATTCCGAAATCGGATACTGGATTGTAAGGCATACCCAGGAGCAGATATAGACTCAGATCACAATATAGTAGTGATGAAGAGTAGGCTGAAGTTCAAGACATTAGTCAGGAAGAATCAATACGCAAAGAAATGGGATACGGAAGTACTAAGGAATGACGAGATACGTAGATACGTATGAAGTTCTCTAACGCTATAGATACAGCAATAAGGAATAGCGCAGTAGGCAGTACAGTTGAAGAGGAATGGACATCTCTAAAAAGGGCCATCACAGAAGTTGGGAAGGAAAACATAGGTAGAAAGAAGGTAGCTGCGAAGAAACCATGGGTAACAGAAGAGATACTTCAGTTGATTGATGAAAGGAGGAAGTACATACATGTTCCGGGAAAATCAGGAATACAGAAATACAAGTCGCTGAGGAATGAAATAAATAGGAAGTGCAGGGAAGCCTCTATGAGGGTGAAGATTTGTCTGATGTGATAGAAGAAGAAACAGGAGTCGATTTAGAAGAGATAGGGGATCCAGTATTAGAATCGGAATTTAAAAGAGCTTTGGAGGACTTACGGTCAAATAAGGCAGAAGGGATAGATAACATTCCATCAGAATTTCTAAAATCATTGGGGGAAGTGGCAACAAAACGACTATTCACGTTGGTGTGTAGAATATATGAGTCTGGCGATATACCATCTGACTTTCGGAAAAGCATCATCCACACAATTCCGAAGACGGCAATAGCTGACAAGTGCGAGAATTATCGCACAATCAGCTTAACAGCTCATGCATCGAAGCTGCTTACAAGAATAGTATACAGAAGAATGGAAAAGAAAATTGAGAATGCGCTAGGTGACGATCAGTTTGGCTTTAGGAAAAGTAAAGGGACGAGAGAGGCAATTCTGACGTTACGGCTAATAATGGAAGCAAGGCTAAAGAAAAATCAAGACACTTTCATAGGATTTGTCGACCTGGAAAAAGCGTTCGACAATATAAAATGGTGCAAGCTGTTCGAGATTCTGAAAAAAGTAGGGGTAAGCTATAGGAAGAGACGGGTCATATACAATATGTACAACAACCAAGAGGGAATAATAAGAGTGGACGATCAAGAACGAAGTGCTTGTATTAAGAAGGGTGTAAGACAAGGCTGTAACCTTTCGCCCATACTCTTCAATCTGTACATCGAGGAAGCAATGATGGAAATAAAAGAAAGGTTCAGGAGTGGAATTAAAATGCAAGGTGAAAGGATATCAATGATACGATTCGCTGATGACATTGTTATCCTGAGTGAAAGTGAAAAAGAATTAAATGATCTGCTGAACGGAATGAACAGTCTAATGAGTACACAGTATGGTTTGAGAGTAAATCGGAGAGAGACGAAGGTAATGAGAAGTAGTAGAAATGAGAACAGCGAGAAACTTAACATCAGGATTGAGGGTCACGAAGTCAATGAAGTTAAGGAATTCTGCTACCTAGGCAGTAAAATAACCAATGACGGACGGAGCAAGGAGGACATCAAAAGCAGACTCGCTATGGAAAAAAAGGCATTTCTGGCCAAGAGAAGTCTACTAATATCAAATACCGGCCTTAATTTGAGGAAGAAATTTCTGAGGATGTACGTCTGGAGTACAGCATTGTATGGTAGTGAAACATGGACTGTGGGAAAACCGGAACAGAAGAGAATCGAAGCATTTGAGATGTGGTGCTATAGACGAATGTTGAAAATTAGCTGGACTGATAAGGTAAGGAATGAGGAGGTTCCACGCAGAATCGGAGAGGAAAGGAATATGTGGAAAACACTGATAAGGAGAAGAGACAGGATGAGAGGACATCTGCTAAGACATGAGGGAATGACTTCCATGGAACTAGAGTGAGCTGTAGAGGGTAAAAAATGGTTCAAATGGCTCTGAGCACTATGCGGCTCAACTTCTGAGGTCATTAGTCCCCTAGAACTTAGAACTAGTTAAACCTAACTAACCTAAGGACATCACAAACATCCATGCCCGAGGCAGGATTCGAACCTGCGACCGTAGCGGTCTGGCGGTTCCAGACTGCAGCGCCTTTAACCGGACGGCCACTTCGGCCGGCGACTGTAGAGGAAAAACACTGTAGGGGAAGACAGAGATTGGAATACGTCAAGCAAATAATTGAGGACGTAGGTTGCAAGTGCTACTCTGAGATGAAGAGGTTAGCACAGGAAAGGAATTCGTGGCGGGCCGCATCAAATCAGTCAGTAGACTGATGACATAAAAAAAAATTAAAAAAAATTCTAAGTATCCGGAAGGGGGAAATGGGAAGCTGCTTCCACTACAGCAGTTTCTGATCATTTTGTGGTTTGCTAGCCACGAAGCGGCGAGTCTTACAGGAGTGGCAGACAAATTTAATATCTATATTGGTTCTTTATAACGTGTCATAGAAAGAGTGAGTTTGTTAGTGGTTTAGGAGTCGACGTTATAAAGTGGCCGTCTGCCGTAGAAAGGGCAAAAATTGAGGCCAGTTTCTCAGGAAACAGGATTCCTGGCGCGCCTGGGGCAATTGACATGATGCACATTAGAATAGACAGTCCTCGAAGAGATCCAAAATCGTATTTGAATCGGAAAAGCTATTTTCCGTCCATCTACCAATAGTCTGTGTTCACAACCGACGGATTCAGGACTCGGCAATGTGGATTCTGTCCACCACAGGTGAGCGTTCAGAACTTTAATGCTTTACCGAAACCACGAGGACAAGTGCAGGGTTTCCATACTCTGAGTGACTGTGCCTAGCCAAAAGTTAGGAACTTTATTAACTCCGTTTAGAAATACATGGCATTTTTCTAAGAATACAAAATTATTTTAACATGACAATCTCGAAAAACAGGTGTGTTGTTGAACACTGTTTTAGATTCTTAAAATAGTATTTTAGACTATACATATGTTTTTGGATAAGGTCCGCCTTTAGCAAAACCCAATTTTGTTTTTTAACCCAAACATGTTTCACTGCAGTTGCAGCATCTTCAGTGGGCTGTTACTTTATGGCTGTTAAAGATAAAGAATGTTCTTTACTGTTTGTATACATGTAACTACTAGCTTTAAATCGTAATTACAGATATTAAAAAAACATATAAAATTATGAATTCGTACCTTTTTAGCACATGGCGTGGTTTTTCTGGTGTATTGTGTTTCTACAGTGACTGTTTTGTTCCACAGTTTGTCATCTGCAACCACTTACACCTCAAAGTAGATAAACTGATTAAACCAAAATTACGATATGAAAATTGTTATTTCTGTGCCAGAAATTAATTAATTCTGTGTGTGTATGTGTGTGTGTGTGTGTGTGTATGTGTGTGTGTGTGTGCGTGTGTGTGTGTCTGTTTACATTATGTTTCACTTGATTTCTATTTTTCCTCATCTTCATCACTGTCAAACACTATATATTGAACTGTCACTGTCACTGTTTACCAGCTGTAAAAACAAATATGGCGGTCAGTGGAACAGTTGAAGGTGTAAAAACAAGATGGCTGACAGTGGAACAGTTGAGAGTGTTCCTGGCAGTTGTTCTGAATCTTTCAGAGGTGTCTGTGCAGTTTTTTTATTTTTGTGTGTGCATGTGTGTGTGTGTGTGTGTGTGTGTGTGTGTGTGTGTGTGTGTTGCATGTGAAAATGGAGAGGCAGAGAGGGAGAAAGAGAGAGTGTGACAATAGGTTTGAGGATTTTTGTGTGTGTGTATGTTTGTGTGTGTGTGTGTGTGTATGCGCATGTGGGGTGAGGGGTGGGATGGGGGGGGGGGGGCGAGAGCTCTATAGTTTGGTCTTGTCTAATAATTCCTTGAGGGCAGAGAACAGAGTTCCATTGCACAGAGTTGTGTATTCATTTATCACTTGTTTTCCTTCCACTGTGGTCTTTTGTATCTGATAATTTTCTTGAATTATTAGTTTTTGTGGGGGGATGTTGCTGCATTTGAGAAATTTCAATTCATTATTGATGTTTGTTGGGTTATGTTTCTTGTCCATAAGGTGTTCAGCAAATGTGGAATGACAGCTGTTACTTTTTAATTGTTTTCTGTGTTCTGTGTATGTGATATTAAAGTTTCTGCTTGTCTGCCCTGTATAAACTGATTTGCAGTCCTGACATGTTAGTTGGTAAATACCAGATGTGTTGTGTTTGTCTGAGCTTGTGTTGGTTGTCCTTAGTTTTTTCTGTGTTGCGATGTCTGTACTGTAAGCTATTTTTACCCCTTGTTTTTTGAGTATGTTGCCTAGCTTGTGGACTGCTTTGTTGTTGTAGGTGAGAGTGGACTTTGTCATTGTGGGTGTTTCTAGTTCATGTGTGCTTATATGTGTATTCTGTATGTTCGTAAGTTGATGAGGAGGCTTTTGTTTTTGTGTGTTGGGTGTCCTTTTTAATTCTGTTTTAATTTTGTGTTTCAGTTTATCTGTAGTGTTTCCGTCATATCTATTCACTTCTGCTATTTGTCTGATGGTCTGTAATTCATTCTTGTAGTTGTTGTGAATGGCTGTGCTGGTTGTGGTCACTTTCCTGAATATAGAGAATTGGTGTTTGTTGTTGTGTCTGTATATTGTGAGGTCAAGGAAGTTTAACTTGTGTCATGCTCTGTTTCTACGGTGAATTTTATTTTTTGGTGTATTTTGTTTATATCACTGTGGAGTTGTTGGATACAACTTAATGTTTCATCTAGAAGGCATATGATGTCATCTACATAACGGTACCGGTATATTATCTGGTATTGCTTGGGTCATACTAGTGTTTCAAATATTTTAACTTCAATGTGATTGAGAAAAATGTTGGCTAGGAGTCCACTGACTAGTGACCCCATTGGAAGCCTGTCTTCTTGTGAATAGAATTGATTGTCAAATGAGAAACAATTTTGCTCTGTGATTAATTTTAGAACGCTAGCTATTTCTTTCATGTGGGGTTTGGGAATTTTGGCTTGTTCTTCTAATTCTCGTTTGATGATGTTGATGGTTTGTGTGGAGGGGACATTGTTGTGCATGGATGTGGTGTCAAATGATGTGCATGTTGCTGTTGTAGGATTTGTTGAAGTCTTTGATTTGTTACATCAGCTCTTCAGTTTTGTATACACTTCTGTTATTTGTGTATATGTAATGTTTCTGTAAGTATGTGTGCATTTCTCTGGCTAAATGGTATGTGGGTGCACTTCTGAAATTGACAACGGGACATATCGGAATGCTTGTGGAGCTTTAGTAGCCTGTTCAGTGTGGGTGCTTGAGGGTTCTTTTGTTTGAGCCTTTTTGCTTTCTGATTAGAGAATATGTGTGAAATATTTTTTAGGATTGTTTGTATGTTTTTATGGTTTTTTTTGTTGGGTCACTGGCTAGCTTTGTTATGTTGTTGTCTTCCAGAAATTTTAAGGTTTATTTCTTGTATTCATCCTGTTTTATTATTATCATGGTGCTGCCCTTGTCTGATCTCGTAATGAGTGCCTCATTGTTTTTAAGTTTTTCCTTTATTTTTCTCAAGGTTTTTCTTCTTCAGTTTTTGTTCCTGTCAATATGTTGTTTTTGTTTTCCTTTATTATGCATCTTGTTTCTTCTGCAACTAATTCTCTTGTCAGACCTGCATTTAAGTTTGGATTATTGTTTCTTTCTTCTTGTTTTATGATTTACTAACTTTCTGTGATAAGATTCTCCAGTGTCTTGTGTGTGCCCTCAAAGAATATTAGACAGCATTATCCTACAGAGCTCTCCACCCCCCCCCCTTACCACTCACCTAACACATACATACACACACAAAAAAATCCTCAAACCTACTGCCACACTCACTATTTCTCTCTCTCTCTCTCTCTCTCTCTCTCTCTCTCACACACACACACACACACACACACACACACACACACACACACACACACACACACACAAATAAAAAAATAAAATTGCACATACACCACTGAAAAATTCAACTGCCAGGAACACCTTCAACTGTTCCACAGTCAGCCATCTTGGTTATACATCTTCAGACGTTCCACTGTCCGCCATGTCTGTTTTTACAGCGGTAAACAGTGAAAGTGACAGCTCAATATATAGTGTTTTACAGTAATGGAGATGAGGAAAAATAGAATGCAAGTGAAACATAATGTAAATACACATACAGACACACACACACACACACACACACACACACACACACACACACACACAGAGAGAGAGAGAGAGAGAGAGAGAGACAGAATTTATTAATTTCTGGTATAGAAATAACAATTTTCAAATCGTAATTTTGGCTTAAACATTTTAAGTACTTTAATGTCTAAGTGGTTGCAGATGAGAAACTGGGATACAAAATAGTCACTGTAGAAACACAATACATCAGAAAAACCACACCATGTGGTAAAAAGGTATGAATTCATAATTTTATGTGTTTTTTCAAATATCTCTAATTATGATTCAAAAACTAATAGTTACATGTATACAAACAGTAAAGAACATTCTTTAACAGTCATAAAATGACAGCCCACTGAAGATGCTGCAACTGCAGTGAAATAAGTTTGGGTCAAGAAACAAAATTGTGTTTTGCTAAAGGCGGACCTTATCCAAAAACATATGTATTGTTAAAGCAAACACGGGTAAAAGTGCTTTAACCTCAAGATGACTGTTTTAGACAGTTGGACCATCTAAAATTGAGGTAAACTGAAGACTTAACTCACTTCATTCGAGCCTACCGTGTCCTTCAAAATCTCGCATTGGAAGATAATCTATACTTCGAAGAAAACGAAGGTACATATTGCAATAACTATATTACTATTTCGTAGATAGTTTTACAACATTTTAGAGTTGCTGCTACACCTATCATCAGGTGCCGTACCACTATTCGCGGGAATACAGCCAGAAATGGAAGGAGAAGCGTTCAAGCAGAGAAAAACACCAAACATGGGTTGCTACTTCACCGTAGCTGTGCATGCACAGTAACGCCTGTTTTTTAGCGCTTTAAGGTAGCTCTCTGGCAGCTGCTTGAGCTAACCTTGTGCTGCCGCAAGCAAAGACGAAGGTACCACATAACTGCAGATATGTGCGCTAACCTTTATTGTTAACGTAAAGACCATTACACCGAAAATGCAAATACCAATTGACATACCCTCGCTCATGCTATTCACAGTGGTAGTGTGATGATGGCTGCTAAGTGAATGTTGGTGTGAAACACAAGCATGGAGGAGGTGAAACTGAGCCTGCTTTGTGTACTAATCACGCTGCTCAAAAAATGGTTCAAATGGCTCTGAGCGCTATGGGACTCAACTGCTGAGGTCATTAGTCCCCTAGAACTTAGAACTAGTTAAACCTAACTAACCTAAGGACATCACAAACATCCATGCCCGAGGCAGGATTCGAACCTGCGACCGTAGCGGTCTTGCGGTTCCAGACTGCAGCGCCTTTAACCGCACGGCCACTTCGGCCGGCTTCACGCTGCTCAGTAATAGATACACTGAAGAGGCAAAGAAACTGGTACGCCTGTCTAATATCGTGTCGTGCCCCCGCGAGCACTCAGAAGTGCCGCGAAACGACGTGGCATGGACTTGACTGATGTCTGAAGTAGTGCTGGAGGAAATTGACGGCATGAATCCTGCAGGGCTTCCCATAAATCCGTAAGAGTACGAGGGAGTAGATATCTCTTCCGAACAGAACGTTGCAAGGCATCCCAGATATGCTCAAAACTGTGGACGTGTGGGGTGTCACACTGCTTGCTGGAACTGCTCAAGTACATCGGAATGCACAATGCTCATGAATGGATGCAGGTGATCAGACAGGATGCTTACGTTCGTGTGACGTGTCACAGTCGTATCTAGGCGTATCAGGGGTCCTATATCACTCCAACTGCACACGCCCCACGCAATTACGGTGCCTGCACCAGCCGGAACAGTTCCCTGCTGACATGAAAGGTCCATGTTCAAAAAAACTGGTCAAATGTGTGTGAAATCTTATGGGACTTAACTGCTAAGCTCATCAGTCCCTAAGCTTACACACTACTTAACCTAAATTATCTTAAGGACAAACACACACACCCATGCCCGAGGGAGGACTCGAACCTCCGCCTGGACCAGCCGCAAGTCCATGACTGCAGCGCCCAAAACCGCTCGGCTAATCCCGCGCGGCGATGGGTCCATGGATTCGTGAGGTTGTCTGCTTATTCGTACACGTGCGTCTGCTCGATACAGTTTGAAAAGAGACTCGTCCGACCAGGCAACAGGCTTCGAGTCATCAACAGTCCAATGTCGGTGTTGACGGGCCCAGGCGAGGCGTAAGGCTTTGTGTCGTGCAGTCATCAAGGGTACGCGAGTGGGTCTCCAGCTCCGAAAGCCCATATCGATGATGTTTCGTTGAATGGTTCGCACGCTGACACTTGTTGATGGCCCAGCATTGAAATCTGCAGCAGTTTGCGGAAGGGCTGCACTTCTGTCATGTTGAACAATTCTCTTCAGTCGCCGTTGGTTCCGTTCTTGCAGGATCTCGGAGATTTGATGTTTTACAAGATTCCTGATGTTAACGGTACACTCGTGAAATGGTCGTACGTGAAAATCCCCACTTTATCGCTACCGCGAAGATGGTGTGTCCCATCGCTCGTGCGCCGACTGTAACACCACATTCAAACTCACTTAAATCTTGAACATCTACCATTGTAGCAGCAGTAACCCTTCTAACAACTGCGGCAGACACTTGTCGTATATAGGCGCTGCCGACCGCAGCGCCGTGTTCTGCCTGTTTACATATCTCTGTATTTGAATACGCATGGTTATACCAGTTTCTTTGGCGCTTCAGTGTAGAAGTGTGTCGGTCGCGAGTGCCGATGTGGTCGTTGGTGCGCAGGTGGAGACGATCGGCGACGCGTACATGGTGGTGGGCGGCCTGCCGGTGCGCATCACGGACCACGCCGACCAGGTCGCCACCATGGCGCTGGACCTGCTGCACCAGAGCGGCCGCTTCCGCATCAGGCACCTGCCCGGCACTCCGCTGCGCCTGCGCATCGGCCTCCACACAGGTCAGGCACACAACCTAGCATAGCGCGGCGCCAGCTTTCACATTAAGACTGTAGTTCAGTATCTAATGCAGGTAGGGTCCTTGCTGTTATAATGGTACGTCAAAGTACGTTACTGATCCTCATTCAGCTTGAACATACACTGTCTCACAAAGAGAGTGCAGCATTCACAAGACACGGTCGGATGCCAATGTAGTTCGTACACATACACGTCATGACCAGATATGTTAATGACTGCAGTTGCAATTCCGAAAACAAAGGAAGTAGGTTACAGTACACTTGTTCGCCCACTGCTTGAATATTGCTCACCAGTGTGGGATCCGTACCAGATAGGGTTGATAGAAGAGGTAGAGAAGATCCAACAGAGAGGACCGCGCTTCGTTACAGGATCATTTAGTAATCGCGAAAGCGTTACGGAGATGATTCATAAACTTCAGTGGAAGACTCTGCAGGAGAGGCGCTCAGTAGCTCGGTACGGGCTTTTGTTGAAGTTTCGAGAACATACCTTCACCGAGGAGTCAAGCAGTATATTGCTCCCTCCTACGAATTTGTCGCGAAGAGACCATGAGGATCAAATCAGAGAGATTAGAGCCCACACAGAGGCATACCGACAATCTTTCTTTCCAAGAACAACACTAGAGTGGAATAGAAGGGAGAACCAATAGAGGTACTCAAAAGTACCCTCCACCACACACCGTCAGGTGGCTTGCATAGTATGGATGTAGATGTAGATGTAGAATTCTCCGTGACAGGCAGAATGGTCGCCGGAGAGCATTAGTGTTCATGTTTAGTGTTGCTACCATGTCTGGTAGAGTATACAAGCAGGCTGAACAGCGTCAGATGTTGAGTGATTACTTTGAAGGACATGTAGGGGCTCTGTACTCGTGTGAGACAGCATTATCAGCACTTCACAGAGTTGAAAGGGGGTGCATCGTCGGTCTTAATTTGGCCGGCTGGTGGGATCTTGCAGTATTCAGAGAGACTCTTTCTCTCTCTCTCTCCTCCCTCTCTCTCTCTGCCCTTCCCCCTACCCACAGCCCACAGGCAAGTGCGCACACACACACACACACACACACACACACACACACACACACACATACATACACAGAGAGAGAGAGAGACAGAGAGAGATGGATTATATATTTTTGTTTTAAAAAAAATCACAGATTGACAACGCTCACACCTTACAGAAAAAACAAATGAACAATCATAAATACTGTAATATGGTGCTGAGAGCAAACACATGGAACTGCAGTTGCGTTTCTAAAGCGAAGTGAGGAGCAAATGTGCCAATGCAGCATAAGAGAAAGTGCTTTCAAAAAACCCAGAAAAACTACCAAGTTCATATAAACAACGAAGTTCCTTTCGAACTCAGACTCCGCTAACAACGAAATAAGCTGTGGTTTGCAGAATATTTGATCAAGAGGCAGAAACACCGTAATTATCTGTCACCCTAATTTTAATAAGAAATACTATTTTTACTCTATAGCAACCAAAACGTACAATCATATGTATCCATACTTCCAGAATGACCATCGAAGATACTTCGTAATAAAAACGAAGTGCATCTGGCGTAAAATTCACTTTAATTACCTGCAGTAAGCTTAAGACTGAGGAAGTAATAATAATTGGTTAACACCATCATTACACCGACAAAACTTTTATTCTCAATGTGCCATTGTGTTACAGATTTTGTTCTCGGTGTTATTATTTAAGGCCCGTACACCCGATCAAAGAGTTCGTCAAACTTCACTATGCCTGCCAAATAGATGACTGTGTACGGTGCTCTTTGAGTTACTTGTCAAGTATAGAGCCTGATTGACGTGTCTAAGACAAATTTTGATGACGGATAATTCGACAAGACTGCGAAGGTTTTTCGTATTGATGTTTCGCTGCATACGTTTAGTGAAAATGAGTTTTATTACAGTTTATATCATTGTATCATGAGGTTTCAGGACTATGTAAACTACGATCAAGGATAAAAACAAAATGGCTATCGCTGGCAGTTGCCAAAATGGCAGAGATGTTGCATTTTTTACGGCCGTATATTACGCAGGAAGAGGTTAAGAAGAAATATTCTACGCGCAAGAAACAAGCTGGAGTGCAGTACAATACAAAAATCAAAGTTTTCCGGTTCTTCCACTGACGATGTAGGCTCTATGTTTCCACGTTACGGTATTTTAATGAACTGTCAGCAGAGAGAGAATAAATTTTTGCATACTTTTGTCTTCTTTTCCAGTGCGAGGGCACGGTAACTATAAACAAATTATCAAAAATTTCTCTGTTCGTTTGGAAAAAGTGGATGTAATCATCGGGTTCCGAATGTAACATTTCCTTTAACAGGTTTTCTTATTTATATTTCTCGTCCATTTTAAGCCATTCCTTTGACCATCATCATCTTTTTTTCTTCTTCTTATCCACAGTGCCCAAGTCAGTGTTACAAAAAAATGGTGCAAATGGCTCTGAGCACTATGGGACTTAACTACTGTGGTCATCAGTCCCCTAGAACTTAGAACTACTTAAACCTAACTAACCTAAGGACATCACACACATCCATGCCCGAGGCAGGATTCGAACCTGCGACCGCAGCAGTCGCGCGGTTCCGGACTGCGCGCCTAGAACCGCTAGACCACCGCGGCCGGCAGTCAGTGTTACAAATCCTTTAATAGCGTTTGTAGCCGTTTCCATTAGTGTCAAAATATAGCATACACGAACAGCGATTTGCTTCTAAAGTGAGGTTAAACGGAAAAAACTTGTTGGATCGTGTACGGGCTTGTTTCACAAATCAGTGATAGATAAGAGCGAGTTTTCCAGTAAGTTTGTCGTGTACGCGGTCTTAACTACAAATAAATAAAAATGAAAGCGAAAGCGAGTATCAGAACACACAGCTGTACAGCTAGCAGCAGCATCACCGAGAGGGAAATCTTCCACACAGGCGCCAATAGTATACTGGTCTTTTCCCCACTTTTACTCGTGTTTGTATCCCACAACTGTCATTATTAAATCTGTTTCAGAGACTGTTTACTGTAGCGTCCGTAATGCCTCATCATCAGGTATTCGTAAATGGTTCAAGTTCCATATTGTTCTGTTGCAACATGAACAAATGATGTAGAAAAGGAAAACTACTTGGTAATTATTACCAGATGGACCCTTTAACGTGTTCATAAAATCAAACGCTGTGTGAACAGAGCTGAAAAGAATCGGAAAGTACGAGGGTCGCCCAGAAAGTAATGCTCCAAATTCATTCTCAGCCTAAAACAATGTCGTGAATGAGAGACGCTACATATGAATTCTGACAAGGGACGCTGCCCATCAAACCCTCGTCATATTGAGTGGTAAGATGGCCCAGTGGACAGCTGGTCAGAAACTGAACGCAGATCAAGCATGAAAACAGGGAGAAAGGGTAGAGAACTGTGAAAAAAGAGGCAAAATACAGGGCTATTACAAATGATCGAAGCGATTTCATAAATTCACTGTAGCTCCATTCATTGACATATGGTCACGACACACTACAGATATGTAGAAAAACTCATAAAGTTTTGTTCGGCTGAAGCCGCACTTCAGGTTTCTGCCGCCAGAGCGCTCGAAAGCGCAGTGAGACAAAATGGCGACAGGAGCCGAGAAAGCGTATGTCGTGCTTGAAATGCACTCACATCAGTCAGTCATAACAGTGCAACAACACTTCAGGACGAAGTTCAACAAAGATCCACCAACTGCTAACTCCGTTCGGCGATGGTATGCGCAGTTTAAAGCTTCTGGGTGCCTCTGTAAGGGGAAATCAACGGGTCGACCTGCAGTGAGCGAAGAAACGGTTGAACGCGTGCGGGCAAGTCTCACGCGTAGCCCGCGGAAGTCGACGAATAAAAGCAAGCAGGGAGCTAAAGGTACCACAGCCGACGGTTTGGAAAGTCTTACGGAAAAGGCTAAAGCAGAAGCCTTACCGTTTACAATTGGTACAAGCCCTGACACCCGATGACGAAGTCAAACGCTTTGAATTTTCGGCGCGGTGGAGATCATGATCAGCAATTCATGTCATGGCCTCCACGCTCTCCCGACTCAACCCCATGCGATTTCTTTCTGTGGGATTATGTGAAAGATTCACTGTTTAAATCACCTCTACCAAGAAACGTGCCAGAACTGCGAGCTCGCATCAACGATGCTTTCGAACTCATTGGTGGGGACATGCTGCGCCGAGTGTGGGAGGAACTTGATTATCGGCTTGATGTCTGCCGAATCACTAAAGGGGCACATATCGAACATTTGTGAATGCCTAAAAAAACTTTTTGAGTTTTTGTATGTGTGTGCAAAGCATTGTGAAAATATCTCAAATAATAAAGTTATTGTAGAGCTGCGAAATCGCTTCAATCATTTGTAATAACCCTGTAGAAACAGTGGTCGGCCCAGGCTTAAGATGTGCAACATCGAGCGAACTGTAGTCAACTGACGTTCGTCCTGTGTTTGTTTCGTTTTGTTCCGATTTTTGTTTGCTTCGACGTAGCGTCCTCATAGCACAGCGCTGTTATCTCGCATCGGAACTACTGTTTATAGTGGGGTCCGAACCACTAGCAGGTTTGTATCCGAGATCTTGTGTGTTTTCACCGGTTCTCGACCAGGGATCCCGTGATTACAAGGCAATGAGCCTCCAGACGTGCGTAGCTCCTACTTGTTCTACTCAAGTACCACATGTTGTGACTCTTGCGTTGCGTTTAGAAAGTTTTGTCTCTTGAATTCCTTTGTTTAACATAGTTCACACCCATTTATTTGTTGTTTTTTTTTCGTTTCTGTGAGAGGTCTATGGGGTGTATCACCTGCTATCAGTACTAACATATTTTACTTGCGTCACTTAAGTCATTCTTACCACTTGACACATATTCTGTAACCAATGTATTGTGTGACAGTTTCCAGGAGTACAGAAAGGGAACAGACACGTCAATGACCGGCTGGACAATTCAAATTTTGTGAAAAAAATAGGGTCCTTGGGAGACTTGAACACGGATCTCCCGCTTTGCAGTCCAACACCTTGACCACATTTTTTTTAATCTCATTTTGTTCGCTTTCGTTCGTTGATCTGCTCGGGGCGGACGTCGTAAGACACCCGTTTAAGTTCGTTGTTGATCGATTAAGTCAGTTTTTTTTTTGTTTTTTTTTTTTTTTTTTTTTTTTTGCAGAGGGCAGCTAACCCTCTGACCGAACACGCTGAGCTACCGCGCCGACTTGTTTTGCACATCTTGACCTTGGACAGTTCGCTCTTTCTATTTTGATTCTTCTTTCACAGTTCATTAAACCGTCTTCCTATTTTCGTGCTTGATCTGTGAAAATCCGATGATTCTTTGCACAGATGTGTTGGGCAGTGACGCTCCTGCAGCCTTTTCGATGGGAAGTGTTTGATCACCCACAATACAACCCTTAACTGGCTGCCTCCGATGTTTATCTCTGCTCACATGAACCGCTGGCTACGAAGACAACATTTTGGCACAAACAACTGACGACAGAGGGAACTGACGTAGGGAACTGACGTAAAGCACAGGTGGCTGCTTTCTGTGACGAGGGTACTGGAAAGTTTGTACGACGCTACGACAAGTGTCGAAGTCGGGGCGGCGACTATTTAGAGAGGTAGCTAAAAAGTGTGGTTAACTGTTGCGAATAAAAAATTTCAAATTATCACTGTGGTTTCCATTTCGCGACTGATCGGGCCTTACTTTCCGAACAGCCCTCGCGTAGTTCACATCACTTTATAACGCTTTCTCTCCAGTCCTGCATTTAAAATTGTCAACTTAAATGTGAACGGCCGGGCTGGTCGGTCTCATGTGATTCACTTCCAGTGGTCCTAACAGATGGCCAGTATCGTCACACCAAGGTTAACCAACTTAGCTCCCTCCTTCGTGCGCGCAGGTCGGCGTTCTGCGCTTACTCTAGGGTGTGTGTGTATTGTGTATTGAAGCGGGCACCTAGAAACGACGGAGAAGCTTCGGCCCGCCGTAGCCCTCAGTGTAAAAATTATTTTTAGCACACTTCTGTTGATGGCTTCAGTAACTGCGCCTGATGATGGGCAGTTGTTAGCCCGAAACCGGTCGTGACTGACTAAATAAAAGCCTTACAACTGAAACGGTGGTTTTTCGTGCCTATTACGCTTGCAAGATGATTTCAACGCTGTCTGACGGTGGAACGCAACTCCACAGAAGAAACATATTTGCTGCTGCCACATTCTGAAGCTGAGGACGATGTCTTCTTGTCCCGGACTGTGACCGGTGAGACCGAAACAAAAAGACAGTCTATGGAATGGCAGTATCCTCAGTCTCCGCAGAAGAAAAAATTCAAATCAAGTAGTTCCGCTTGTAAGGCCATGATGACTGTATTTTGGCGCTGTGAGGGTTTGATTCTCATCGATCTGATGCCAAGAGACAGTACCATTAATTCGGAGGCGCATGTGAACAAATTAACCACACTCAAAAAGCTTTTCCAGCGACTTTAGCGTCATAACAACCCACGGGATGTTTTGTTTCGACACGATTACGCTTGTCGCCGCACTAGTTTAAGGACGTCTGAAAACATCACGAAACAGGGTTGAATAGTGTACACATCAAAAAAATTTTTGTATCACCCCGGTTCCCAGAACACCTGACGATAAACGTTGACTGTGGATATTTTATCACAGACACAGTCCCTTTGACTGTTCAGAGATGTCACTAAACCCGCGCAATGATGTAAACAACCACGCATGAGCATCGCCTATTAGACGGAGGGTGTCCGACAGCCGATCAGTTCCAGTCATTCCACCAGGAAGGAGCTACACGGCTCGATTTGTCTGTAGTTCAACCGTGCCTAGACGGTCAACACCGCGGTTCGATCGCGTCCGCGTTGTTACTTTGTGCCAGGAAGGGGTCTCAACAAGGGAAGGGTCCAGGCGTATAGAAGTGAACCAAAGCGATGTTGCTCGGACATGGAGGAGATACAGGCAGACAAGAACTGTCGATGACATGCCTTGCTCAGGACGCCCATCGTGCACATCTTGTGAATGACTTCATTCAGAATAACGACATCGCTCAACTAGAGTGGCCAGCATGTTCTCCAAACATGAACTCTATCGAACATGCCTGGGATAGGTTGAAAATGACTGTTTATGGACGACATGATCCACCAACCACTCTGAGGGATCTACGCCGAATCGCCGTTGAGGAGTGGGACAATCTGG
The DNA here is from genome assembly GCF_021461395.2 of Schistocerca americana. Taxonomy (NCBI): domain Eukaryota; kingdom Metazoa; phylum Arthropoda; class Insecta; order Orthoptera; family Acrididae; genus Schistocerca; species Schistocerca americana. The sequence goes on from NC_060120.1 coordinate 742,255,885, forward strand.
ACCAATAGTGCTTTGATGAACTTGTGGCTGGTATGCCACGGCGAATACAGGCAAGTATCAACGCAAGAGGACGTGCTACTGGGTGTTAGAGGTACCGATGTGAACAGCAATCTGGACCACTAGTTCTGAATATTTCGCTGTATGGTGGCACAAAATGCAATGTGTGGTTTTCATGAGCAATAAAAAGGGCGGAAATGATGTTTATGTTGATCTCTATTCCAATTTTCTGTACAGGTTCTGGAACTCTCGGAACCGAGGTGATGCAAACCTTTTTTTTATGTATGTATTATGCAGCACAGATGCAAACGAATGCTGCTGACGGAGATACTCGTAGTATTGTAATGAAACAAGTGTGGCCATCTGAAGATGGGCATCATGCGTAGTCCGAAAGCAATCATGGCAGTAAAACGAAGCTTGTTAGATTATTTTGGCTGGTAGTCTCTTACTTTGATAATCCTTGACTGGATAACGCCCAGAGAGTTTGTGGCGATCTTCATATTTTAATGGCCTGAATAATTAGTTACAACGTACAAAAGTCTAACACCCAGTTTCCCAGCGCTCACTTCCTACGTAATATTAGTTCTGCTGTTCTGAATCAGATGAACCGTCCACTAGAATCGGCCAGCACAACAGTCCGGTACTTGAAGTCTTACTGAGGCCCTAAATTTTTCCCTGACCGTCTAAACACACGTAATTGCTACAATAAACAAAATTTCACAGCTCCGAGCGAATAACAATTCCAAGAAAGGATAATTTCGCTCCCTGCAACATCTGTTAAGCTTTTAATAAAAGGTAGAGTGCACTGAGTTGTAATAAACTGAACAATAAGTCACCACAATCACTCCGATACTCTCATGACGTAAAATAAAAGAAAACAGTGAATAGCTTAGAAAACAGGCCCTGTCTATGAAATTTACATTAAAAGTGAGCCGGATGGAGACTCGAACTCGGGACCTTTGTATTTTGCAGGCCAACTGCTCTACCATCTGAGCTACCCAAGCATGACTCAGGACCCGCACTCATAGCTTTACTTCCACCACTATCTCATCTCCTGCCTTCAAAACTTCACAGCAGTTCTCCTGTGAAACTTGCGGGTATAGCACTCGTGGAAGAAAGGACTTCGCGGAGATATGGCTTAGCCACAGCAAGGGGACGTTTCCAGAATGAGGTTTCCACTCTACAGCGGAGTGTGGGTTCACACTAGCTATGATATGGGCTGAAAATCGGGAAATCCATTAAGATAAGCGACATTGACAAAGATTCTGTCAATGAGTGTCTCGGAAACTGCGAAGGTGGTTGAATGTTCACGTGCTAGTGACGTGACCATCTACGGAAACAGGTAGGACAGTTAAACTACCACTAGGTGCTAAATGGTTGAACGTCCAAGGCTCTTCACAGAACGTTAGGTTTGGAGGCTTGTCTGGTCTTTAAAGTAGGATAGATGATGGTCTATGGCATCTGTGCCGAAAGAGCACAATGCTGGAGCACGCACGAGTGTTTCGGAGCACACTGTTCATCGTACATTGTTGAACATGGAGTTCCGTAGCAGTCGTGTTCACATGTTGACCCAACGACACCGTTAATTACCATTGCAGCTGACACTGTGGTAGCAATTGAGGCCACGCTGAGAGCTACGAACCAACTGCATCCCTTCATGCTTGATGTCTTCACCGACGGCGATGTCATCTTTCAGCAGTATAACTGTCCGCGTCTCGGAGCTAGAACCGTGCTACAGTGGTTTGAGGAACATAATGGTGAACTCCCGTTGATGACTCAGCGACCAAATTCGCCTGATGTAAATCCTACGGAACCCACCTGGATTGTTAACGGGCGCCGTCACCGCGTACGGAAAACAGCGGTCCGTTATTTACGCGAGTTACGTGACCTATGCCTACAAATCTAATGCCACGAACCTCCAAAAACCTACCAGTAAACTTTCGGATCAATGATACACGTAATCCTAGATTTATTTCGTTCAAAAGACGGACAAACAAGCTATTAACAGGTGGTTTTGGCTCATCAGTGTATATCAATGTCTATTGTGCGCATGTAAATGAGCACATCAGTCAGCAATCGATACAGTGCAAAGACTGACCCTAATACATTTATATTTTGTTTTACATTCTGCAGAAAACAGCGGCAGGCGGGTTGTGTAGCAGCGCGTTGTTCTTGGAATCCTTTCCGCGCCGTCACTACCTCCACGGTGATAATCCGGGTACTGTACTCCAGTACATAGCGTTATGTACACTCTTTTAAATTGACATGAAACATGCTTTTCGCAAACATTAATAAAAGTTCTTTTGCCCAGTTTGCCAACCCCTCTTCCATCGCTGAGCAAACGTTTTCAATTCAATTACCTATAGCTGAGTCGACGTTAGTTAATCCCTGACAGTTGCAGTGAGCTGGGCACTGTTCCTCCGTGGGCCTACCTCAACCAATAACATAAAGTAATTTTGTAAACGTCTCCATGGCAATGTCTCAATGTTGTCACAGTTCTGTAGAAAGCTACTGTTTTCGCCTGCAGCCGTTAGTGCTTCGCAGCTGCGAGCTCTCAGGAAGCTACTCACGTCAACTAGACTATAGTGTTACTACTTTAAAAGGGGGAAATAAAAAACAGCGTGGACGGTCGATCTGGTTGGACCGTTATCAATTCAAGAAGAACCAGCATGGATAAAATAACTGTTCTTGTGAATGAAATAACTCTTGGACTATAATGTTGCTACTTTAAAATCGGGAAATAAAAAAAGCGCGTGGATGGATGATCTACACTCATACTCACAAATTAAGGATAAATGCAGAATGTGGTGCAACACACTGTGGCACTACACAAAACTGGCGCTAGTAGCATAGGCACACAGGGAATACACACGACGCTGATCTGTAAGTCCACGGTATTGGTGATAACCTGAGAAAAGCGTCCCGAAGCATATGTGCTACAAAACGTAACTGTTTCCTGCGCATGTACTCCGACATCAGTATGGGATATGATCACCACGCACACGTACAGAGGGCGCTCAGCGGGTTGGCATACTCTGGATCAGGTGGTCGAGCAGCTGCTGGGGTATAGCCTACCGTTCTTGCACCAGTGCCTGTAGGAGCTCCTGAGTATCGACACGTCGACCGAGAGCATCTCAGACGTGCTGGATGGGGTTTAGGTCTGGAGAACAGGCATGCCACTCCATTCACGTGATATCTTCAAGGTACTCCTCCACGATGGTAACTCGGTGGGGCCGTGCGTTCTCATCCATCAGCAGGAAGGTGGGACCCACTGCACCCATGAAAAGGTGGACGTACTGGTGCAAAACGACGTCCCGATACATCTGACTTGTTACAGTTCCTCTGTCAAAGACATGCAGGGGTTCAGTTCAAATGGTTCTGAGCACTATGGGGCTTAACTGCTGAGGTCATCAGTCCCCTAGAACTTAGAACTAATTAAACCTAACTACCCTAAGAACATCACTCACATCCATGCCCGAGGCAGGATTCGAACCTGCGACCGTAGCGATCGCGCGGTTCCAGACTGTAGCGCCTAGAACCGCTCGGCCACTCCGGCCGGCCATGCAGGGGTGTACGTGCACCAGTCATAATCCCACCCCACACCATCAAATCACGACCTCTATACAGGTCCCTTTCAAGGACATTAAGGGGATTGATCTGGTTCCTAGTTCACGCCAAATGAAACCCGGCGAGAATCACTGTTCAGACTATACTTGGACTCGTCCGTGAACATAATCTGGGACCACTGTTCCAATGACCATGTATGTGTTCTTGACACCAGGCTTTACGGGCTCTCCTGTGACCAGGGGTCAGTGGAATGCATCTTGCAAGTCTCCGGGCGAATAAACCATGTCTTTTCAGTCGTCTGTAGACTGTGTGTCTGGAGCCAACTGTCCCAGTGGCTGCGGTAAGGTCTCGAGCAAGGCTACCTGCAGTACTCCGTGGCCGTCTGCGGGCACTGACGGTGATATATTGATCTTCTTGTGGTGTTGTACACTGTGGACGTCCCGTACTGTAGCGCCTGGACACATTTCCTGTCTGCTGGAATCTTTGCCATAATCTTGAGATCACAATTTGTGGCACACAGAGGGCCCGTGCTACGACCTGCTGTGTTTGACCAGCCTCCAGTCACCCTAGTATTCCACCCCTCATAACGTCATCAATATGTGTTCTTTGAGCCATTTTCAACGCACAGTCACCATTAGCACATCTGAAAATATCTGCACACTTACTCTCTGCACTGTTTTTTGACATGCACTAACACATATGGACTGCTGCCAGCGCCACCGTGCGACGACCGCAGGTCAAATGCGCCGCATTGTCATACCCCGAGGTGATTTAAACCCGCAAACCGCCCACCAGAGCGTTGTTTCACTATGTATAGGCATTATCCTTAATTTATGAGCATGAGTGTAGTTGGACAGTTACGAGTTCAAGAAGAACCAGCATGAATATAATAAATGTTCTTGTGAATGAAATAACTGCTCTTCTTGATCTTTGAAAGTACCTATTGCCGTTCCTGGGTGTAACTGATGCTTGACGGGTTCACTGTTAACGTCTTTTCCTGATGCGGCAGGTCCGTGCTGCGCTGGAGTCGTCGGCCTGACGATGCCTCGCTACTGCCTGTTCGGTGACACCGTCAACACCGCCTCACGTATGGAGTCCACAGGTAAGCCACGCGCTCGCTACTCTTCTACTCCTAGCATCGGCGAATGGCATTCTCTGAACCAAGTCGTGTGCAGCTATGTACAGGGTGATTCAAAAAGAATACCACAACTTTAAAAATGTGTATTTAATGAAAGAAACATAATATAACCTTCTGTTATACATCATTGCAAAGAGTATTTAAAAAGGTTTTTTTTCACTCAAAAACAAGTTCAGAGATGTTCAATATGGCCCCCTCCAGACACACGAGCAATATCAACCCGATACTCCAACTCGTTCCACACTCTCTGTAGCATATCAGGCGTAACAGTTTGGATAGCTGCTGTTATTTCTCGTTTCAAATCATCAATGGTGGCTGGGAGAGGTGGCCGAAACACCATATCCTTAACATACCCCCATAAGAAAAAATCGCATGGGGTAAGATCAGGGCTTCTTGGAGGCCAGTGATGAAGTGCTCTGTCACGGGCTGCCTGGCGGCCGATCCATCGCCTCGGGTAGTTGACGTTCAGGTGGTTACGGACAGATAAGTGCCAATGTGTTGGCGCTCCATCCTGCTGAAATATGAATTGTTGTGCTTCTTGTTCGAGCTGAGGGAACAGCCAATTCTCTAACATCTCCAGATACTGTAGTCCAGTTACAGTAGCACCTTCGAAGAAAAAGGGACCAAAAACTTTATTGGCTGAAATGGCGAACAAATGTACAACTAAATGATACTTTATAGCTCCCTTAATTCGCCGACAGATAGTGCTTAGCTCTGCCTTTTGTCGTTGCAGAGTTTTAAATTCCTAAAGTTGTGGTATTCTTTTTGAATCACCCTGTATAATAAGCGACCAAAGAGTTTCCTTTCGAAGGCCATACAGTCCAGAACCGGTATGCCAATCAGAAAAATCGCTGTGAGCGTTGAGGTAATCATCCCACGGACGCATCTGGTTGGAGATACCCGTCTAGTAAAGCACCGTGTCCTGCTGCGTGAAGAAGTCTGTAACTGACTGCTGCACATCCTCGTCCGACACGAATCGTCGACCGTTAAGGATGAATTTTAAGGGACAGAAGGCGTGATAATCGCATGGCGAGACATCAGAACTATAGGACGGATGCTCGAGTATCTTCCACTTGAGTTGGCATAACTTCTGCTTAATGAGATTCGCGATAGGGGGACGCGCGTTATCATGAAGCAGGAGCCTGGAACTTGGCGCACCATTCGACAAGGATAGTTTTCGACGGACATGCTGCCCCATGAACATCATCAATTCTCCTATGGATGTCTACCGGTGTTTGCCCTTCGGTAGCCAACAAGCGTTGGACGCATTTGGTAATAACGTCGCCCTAGTTCACGTTTCCACATTTGCTGCACACGCGATGGGAAGACACGGATGCCACAAAAACCTCTTGGCTACGCGTCGCTCCTTATATACCTGCACTGGAGTCGCGCTACGTTCCATATACGTTGCGGCAACGCCCTCAAACGGAAACTTTTTGATCGCCCCTTATACTAGTGCACACTAGATGGTTCAGCTAATTTATTTAACGAACAGATAACAACGACACTTCATTCTGTTTTGAGATATAAGTGATTAAAAAGCTTACTTTACGTCTGGTTGATTATACGGTCATTCCTGAGACGGAAAACATGCACAAAGTAGGCAAAAATCTTGCAGAAAATCTATAGAGACGGTTTGAAGGGAACCATCCAGAATTTCACGTTAAGTGATTAAGGGAAACAACTAACACCTGTCGCGTTATCCCCACCGCGCTTTTGACTTTATATGCAATTTATATGGTATGATGCTTTAATTAACTGTATATTGCTTATCGTTGCGAGCACAACAGATAGAATGCGATTCTCACTATTAGTTTCTGCAGTTGAAAATATTTTAACTTTGTGCTCCTTGATCTATTACGTGGGGATTCCCACAACACTAAAGGATTTCCTGTTGTGCATGTATGATCTTTAACTTGCAAACTTTTTTATGTAACCCTGATCTGGCTTGTTATAAATGGAACACGGTATCATTAGTGTAACTAATTATGAAATTAAACGTGTCCTTCGCTACTTTCAACTCTGAAATGCGCTGAAAATTACTCTTATTACACGTACAGAAGGTACAGTATGCTATGTTCGCTAAACGTAAAAGATTTTTAATATATGAACACTATCGGTTGCCACGACTAACACAAGAGCATGAGACTAAAAATGACGTTTGGTTTTTGTATTATTAGCCAGAACAGGTTTCATCACAGCAGTCTTTGATATCACACAAGTAAAATTTTATTGCACTGATTTACTTAAATTATTTACGTCACAGATATTGTAATAGCAGTTGCCCATGCCCACCTGAAAATTACATAATAAAATCCACCATTCACCTCTGAGGTCTCCGGGAAGTTGAAGGAAATAATTTTAATGTACCGTTACCTGCCCGCTTAACTGCGGGAAAACTGCTTTCATTCAATTTAATTTGAATTTGCCGCGGCAGCTTCTCCCGCGATCGCTGCACAGCTCTGCCTCATGAAAAATTCTAAATATGCTGAAAACGGCTAAAAATGTGGAGTGAAATACTGGGCAAGCTAGCAATAAATTGTTACAAGTATTTTTAACAATCTCTATATTCAAAAATCAACATAAATTTATAGTACACACCTTTTACATTTATCAGCCTCCAATGGCGTCTTTCTCGAATAGGGAACAAAAGAAAGCTAACCAAGCACTCAATCGAGCGTTACAGGTTCTTACAACTTTGACGGCTACAAGAAAACAGAGAGAGTAATATTTTAACCTCCACTATTTATAGGCAATTTAAAATGCATCTTTGTTATCTTTTTTAATTATCATTGTCTGTTTCGAACACTACACTCACCGACCACAGACGTTATTTGAAAAATATAGATCCATAATGATTGCACAAACATAAAAATGGAAAAAGGTTATTTTTTTTACACAGTCTACATAATCAACAACCGTTCATACGAAAATGAATAATAATAATAATAATAATAATACAGAGAAATGTTTCTTTTTTTACCACTTGTATTACAACGATTTTGTGAATGTCTTTGCCAGGAGACGTCACAAATCGTGGACGTGGATGGCCAGCTTAAGATTTCGACGCTACTTTTTCAGAACACGAGTCCATTGTTTTCACAAAGAAAATCAAGTAATACACATAAATAAAAGCCTTAAATTGTTGCAGTTATCGTGTGGTTCTTCATCTAACCTGACAACGTGATTAAGTCCGGCTTTATCCCTCCGAAACACAACACACACAAATTCCTGTGTTAGAAACACGCATCCCGCATTCTTCTCTTCGAACAGCCGTAAAAGATGAATCACTTTGAACTTCCAGACATTTCATGGTGTCAGGGAATTAATATTTGTTCGTGAAGTTAACAGGCTGATGTCTAAAATCTAACCGATTGATGTACATTTTTACTTCAAAATCTAGGGAATCTGCTACCTGAATTTATAGCACATGTATAAGGGCAACAGTGTCCGCCGAGATAGCTGAGTGGTCAGCGTGACGAATTGCAGTCCTACGGGCCCGGGTTCGATTCCCGGCTGCGTCGGAGATTTTCTCCGCTCAGGGACTGGGCGTGGTGCTGTCTTCATCATCCTTTCATCACCATCCGGCGCGCAGGTCGCCCAATGTGGCGTCGAATGTAATAAGACCTGCACCAAGGCGGCCGGACCTGCCCAGCAAGGGGCCTCCCGGCGAATGACACCAAACGCTCGTTTCCATTTCCAGGGGAACAGTATAGTTCAAATTTCGGGCATGACGTCTCAGATTTAGGTTTTCGCTGATTTTTCTAATTCATCGGAATCGAGCGCTGGGATGGTTCTCCTAACAAAGACAGAAGTGATTTCTTTCGTAGTCTCCGAACAGCCAAACTGGTGTTCTGTCTTTAGAGACCTCAGTATTGTCGGTACATTTCCAATCTTCCTGCTTCTTTAAAGTCGACAAGTGGACTAAATACATTTCGGAGCTTGCGTCGTGACTTACTATCCGGCTCTCAAAGGATTATGTCGCCAAGGAAAGAAACCAGTTACGGACGTGACCTTAGACCCCTTGTTGGTTCGAAAATACCGACTAAGCAGCCATTGCTACACTTTTCTTATTTTGTAAGCGAACTCTGAAATCACTACTCACCAGCCGGTCGGTGTGGCCGTGCGGTTATAGGCGCTTCAGTCTGGAACCGCGTGACCGCTACGGTCGCAGGTTCGAATCCTGATTAGGGCATGAATGTGTGTGATGTCCTTAGGTTAGTTAGGTTTAAGTAGTTCTAAGTTCTAGGGGACTGATAACCACAGATGTTAAGTCCCATAGTGCTGAGAGCCATTTGAACCATTTTGAGCCAATCACTACTCACCATCTTCGCACTATGTATAGTAAAGGCAAACATGCAGCTATCGAATAGAGCTTTTTCTGGTACTTGTGGCATCGTCGCGGCAGATAAATATGTTCATGCAGGAAAACAATTCGGTCTGTATGTATCTTGTGGCGGTTGCAGCCTATCAGATATGTGTTCTACTTCGTACAAACGTTAAACGATTAGTTTGTGATATCGTTGTACCACAGTACATAAATTCCGCAACCAAATTTCGCGGGCAAGTGCTCTACCAACTGAGCTACCCAAGCACGACTCACGCCCCGTCCTCACAGCTTTACTTCTGCCAGTATCTCGTCTCCTACCTTCTCAATCTGGAGTGGTATCAATTACTTTAAGAAGTTCTTTTCTTCCCTACACTGACATTGCTTGGTGACATTTTCTATCGGTGCAGCCTTTCGTCTCGCTTACATACCGATCTAAAATGGGTCAAATGGCTCTGAGCACTATGCGACTTAACGTCTGAGGTCATCAGTCGCCTAGAACTTAGAACTAATTAAACCTAACTAACCTAAGGACATCACACACATCCATGCCCGAGGCAGGATCCGAACTTGCGACCGTAGCGGTCGCTCGGTTCCAGACTGTAGCGCCTAGAACCGCACGGACACTCCTGCCAGTATACCGATCTAATAACTATTGTGGAGTTCAGCGAAAGCAGTACCTAAGAAAACACATCACCTCTGAAAAACAGCAGAAAGAGTGAGAGATTTAAAGAGAGGCATAACTAAGCTTATTAGTTGTGAAACTGTTGGTGGATACATTCATGGTCACCGATTAAGCATTTTCCTTTTCTTTGAATTGCGTAGATCAACATATTTACCGTTCCTTAACTCTGTCCGCCGTTCTCATCTCATGCTCGACGAAGCGGGTAGCGAACGCTGACTGCCGAGTTAGAATCTCATCACAGAAGCCAAACGATGCCTTCTTCCCCTCAGTTTACAGATATCACAGCTTTATGAAGTATTCAAGAACATAAAAATACCTTCCAGAGCATAGCTTCCATGAATATCTATTTTGTTCCCCCTTCACTAAGTTTACCCACACCAGTATGGAAGCAACTGTTCGCTAAAGTCACTACTATCCCATCACTTACTTTCATCTTCTCGATCGCAATCTATTACTGTGTCTCTGACTCTCCACTTGTACATTCGACCTATCGTTCATTTGAACGATGATTCTGTCCCATATCCAATTATCTAGGGTTCGATCCTCAGTCAGTCCTTGGATTTTTATCTGTCAATTATCACTTCGCTCACCCGTGGCAGTGTTTGTTAACCTGAAAAATTCCGAGCTGCATCGTGATTGGGAGTCCACATACAGTATTTGGTTCCCCCGTATCTGACTGTATGGTTCAGTTCAAAGGTCGAAGGGAGGTAACAGTATACCGTACCACTTCCAACTGGACCGCGTCAAGTAAAGCACTGTGCTGCTCAAGCAAAGCTTCGACATGGTGGCCACTGTACTTTTCCGATTCTCTTCTAGAGTACTGCTGAGGATGTCGAAAAAGCTCAAAGAAGGGCAGCTGATGGCGAAATAATGGACAGAGTGTCACGGAAATGATACGCGAGATTGGGCGGCAGTCATTAAAACAAAGGCAGTTTTCGTTATGGCGAGATCTTTTCACGAGCTCGCAATTTCCAATGTTCTCCTCCGAATGCGAAAATGTTTTGTTAACACCGGCCTGCATAGAGAGAAACGATCACTTAAATAAAATAAGAGAACCCAAAGCTCACAAGGAGATATTTAACTGTTCATTTTCTCGCGCGCTGTTTGTGAGTGAAACTGTAGGGAAAGACATGTTGTCCCAAAAACTTTATACACTCTTTTATGACTGTAACACTAGTATTTAAAAAGATACGGGAAAATTTGAAAATCCAGAATAGTGTGAATAAATGTATGAAACAGTCATTTATTGGAAGGTTCCAGATGGTGGAGAGTTCAAGGGTAGAACACAATTATGGCAGAACGAAGAGGATAGCAAAGGACAGGACTCCATGCAGAGGTACATGTGAAGACTTTCCCTAGGGCAGAAACTGATGATAATGGACCATTTATCGAAAGTGTTCAAATTGTTGGCCATTGTGGCCCAGACACACAACGTTGACCGATGGAATCCAAGAACTTACTAATCGTTGCATATAGTACTTCGGCACATTCATTTTCAGTGGCTGCTTTCAGGGTCATTGATTGTAGCTGGTCGTGTGCTATAAACATTGAGCTTCTCAAGGTCCCATAGAAAAAAGAATGAATATAGGGATTTTAACGCTTTATAATATTTATTACATTAAACTTACAGTTATAAATGATATGTCAAATGAAAGAGCAACTCAGACAGTTTTACCAAGAACCTTATAAATGTTCAATGTGAGCACCATCTGTCACACGGCACACGTCAAGTCTATAGCCGAGTTCTTCCCAAATGCAAGGGGCCCTACAACAGGGCTTGCTTTGCATGGCCTCCACGTTCACCCGACCTAACGGCATGCGATTTTTTTCCTTTGGGGGCTTCATCAAGGATTGTGTGTACGTGCCTCCGCTACCAACAGACCTCCCTGAATTAAGAAACCAGACTGAAGCACTTGTTGCTACAATCACTGAAGACACACTTGTCAAAGTTTGGTAAGAACTAGACTATAGACTTGATGTGTGCCGCGTGACAAATGGTGCTCACTTTGAACATTTATGAGGTTCTTGGTAAAACTGTTTGAGTTGCTCTTTCATTTGATATATCATTTATAACTGTAAGTTTAATAAAATAAATATTATAAAGCGTTAAAACCCCGATATTCATTCATAAACACCCTGTACATAGGTGTCAAATGTAGTGAGCGTGGAGGGAAACTCGGTTTTGCCTTTTCGTCCTTTCCATCTGTCCGGTAGGTGTTCGTCAATGTAGGCCCTTACGTTGCGACATTAGCGGGAGATGTTCCTTGCTGCTAGAAATACCATTCTCCATACCAAAACATCTCTTCTATGCGTGGAACTGCGTATTCCTGTAGTAAGTACAGGTTTTGTTCATCGACACTCCATGCTCCAAAAACAAAGGTCTACTCAAACGAAATGCTGATAAATCATACCACACTGTAACTCTTGGCACGTACACACGGTGTTCCACTCTCACGTCAGGGTTCTCAGCTACCCAGTAGTTACAGTTCTGATGATTAACTGAATCATTTAATTTCAAAGTCGGTTTATCACTCCAAACAACCTTGCATGGGAATTGTTTAGCGTGTGCGCATGTTGCTTGGTACTACTCACAAAATTCAATTCGACATTCATGAACATGCTTATTCAGAGCGTGAAGTAATCTACGAATAAAACATATCCACTGGACGCGCTTCAAAACGCGATGGACGCCTGTCTCAGGAGACCCCCATCTGCACAGACTTTCTCGGATATTGCTGAAACCTTTAGATCATTTCTCTTCCTCTTGTGGGGCCGATGAATGATCGTGGTCTTCTAGAATGGTTCTTGTAGGCATTCTGAACAGTTCCTTCTTCCTTAAACTTATCTCGTAGACGAATAATTGTGAGGCGCTTTGGTGCATCTCGCTGAAACTTCATTCAGGACTGTCTTTGCGCTTTAGTTACGTTCTCAGTCACTGAGTAGCACTTCTGAATGAACTTTCTGTGCTCAAAATCCAGCCTGCCTTCAGCCATTTTTCAAATCGTCACACCTGAAAAAGGGAAAGGAAGTGTTGTAGCAACGAGCTGTAAAAGATTGTATGTATTACCTTGGGACACCCTGTAGTATGAAACTGGTTCGATGAACCCTCTGCCCGGCACTTAACTGTGATCGGCAGAGTAGTCATATACATGTGGATGTACTTTTTACTGCTTCTCCTCCTTCTTTTTTCCTGGCCTTATCCCGCATCAAAATAGGACCGGCATGTTATTCTGGATATGGCAATGTTAGTGGTAGAGGGATGCCGCATGCCCTTGCGACACCATCCTCCCTCCACCCCCCCCCCCTTCCCCTCCACCCCTGTCTCCGTGATGGATTTTGTGTACCACATCTCTCTCTGTCTAGTGTTATTCCATGTGAATGTGTGAGTACGTTTTTCGACCTGTTTGCGCGGCTCTGTTTAAAAATAATAGCTCCATGTAGTCATAGGGTCGAGGCAGGCACATCTGCTTTTATGTCCCACAGTTAATTCGCTGCAAATAATAGCCTGTAGCTGCAATTCTGAAGACAAATAGTCGGTGCATTGCCTAGAATTGCGAGTTAATAAAATATACAGAAATACAAAATACAAGTCAAATGAGAAATTTAGTACCAAGGGTTCTATTATAACGTCTGTAATTGGTGCAGACGACAGAGAATTATATTGAATAATGTTTATTTAAGAAAGGAAATCTCAAATAAATAAGAAGTGGTGCTCCAATACTCAGTTAAAATACAGACAGAAAATACCCTTATCAGATAAAGTAATGTTGAGAGCGTTACAAGAATAGTAGCGAAATCCCCAAACTAAATAGTAATCAAATATGCGCGAAAATGAAGTCCATTTTGTAATCACAACACGTGATATTTACTAACTCAAAACAGTTCACAGTTCAACATGATGATTCACAAATTAACACATATGATGTGAAGAGTAGTAACACATTCTCTGTCTATTGTCAGTTCCGTAAATCGAGCGGCAAAAGTTAGAGTCCTACTTTGGAGCCCTTTCAGACTTCTCGAAATATGAAGTCCCTTCAAAAGTTAAAATATTATAGCGGGCGTTCATGCCCAGAATCTGTCAGCCACATAACTAAGTAAAGGACGATATCAAAGGCAGGTATGCCTTCTCTGAGAACAAACGTAAACGTGTCCAGCAAGCCTTCCTACAGCTCTTCACTCGAAAAGACGCAGTCTCCACTTGACTCCTGTGGCGTTTCACAACTGTCTGCTTTTCCATTGGCTGAAGGCAGTCCCCACCTTTTCACATCCTTCTTATGTTCTACAGGCATCATTTGATTATACGTGACCACTTCCCAGACTAAACTAATATATTACGACAATAATTAAATAAAGAAATGTCATAAACATTTGGTTACAATCAGATCATTTACAATAAATGTAAGTAATAGTAGGTTCATAAATAAATAAGCCATCATTCCTGCGCAAGTTTGCTGATGATGAATGAGAACAGATTGTCTTCAAAATGTTCAAATGTGTGTGAAATCTTATGGACTTAACTGCTAAGGTCGTCAGTCCCTAAGCTTACACACTACTTAACCTAAATTATCCTATGGAAAAACACACATACCCCTGCCCGAGGGAGGACTCGAACCTCCGTTGGGACCAGCCCCACAGTCCATGACTACAGCGCCCGAGACCGCTCGGCTAATTCCGCGCGGCAGATTGTCCTCAAATATTGTTTAAACAGTTATTGATGCCTTCTTTACAATAACGCCTTTTGGTTCTCTTTTCTATCTTAGTGTCCACTAACACATACAATTGGGCACTTTTAAGTTCGCAGTTTTTAATAGCATTTGCAATCAACATTTGAATAAAGTTACTCGCAAAATGGTAAGCTGTATATAGATATAAAAGAAGTCGTAAGTCAATAAATAAAATAGATACAGATGAGTGACTTTCATGGATAATAGCTATCTTGCAATGCTATCATCTGAGATTTCATTTGTTGAAATCGCAAGAAACATTTAAAAGCTGTTAATTAGAGACTGATGTTGAAAATACTTAGTCACCGTAAATTATTAACTTTTACTTTTCTAAAGTTCTTGAAATCAGGGATGTGCCTCATTTTTCTGGGCTCGCCGATGTATTCAGATTTGCACTGATATTTGATTGTAAATTTTTATAGGCTCTCAGAGCTGTAAGAAGCCATTTTTCAGTTTGTCTCCAAGCCTGCCATTGCTGGGAGGATGGCCAGCCTTCTTAAGCAATCGACTCGTCTTCCAAATTCCGCATACCGTGATTTTCCCCACATTCGGCCCTTTGCTTCTCTCTACACTTTGGTTCGTGTCGAGCGGCATCACATACGAATTCACGTTACCTTGTATCAATTCTAGGCGGCCTAGGCGGCCTACTAGCTCACCTACATGCACGTAACAGTGCAGTACCAAACTAATACAGTCTGTTGGCCGTTTTATCTGGACGGAGAATTGGAAGTCCAACCATTTACATAGTGTACAATGCTGTATACAAATACGAAAGTACATCGTCATCCGACCGTGTCTTCTGTGTGCCTCAGTCTTGTTATCAGTCAGTGTAATTTAAAATTAGTTGTCCTCTGAAGTCACAAGCAAAGCAGTTTTTCTCTTTCAGAGAGTTTGGATCTGATTCATTATCTTCTGCACAAGTCTTTTCTGCAAAGACACGCGATCTCTTACCTCTTGAGTGGTTTTATTGTCACGCCGAAAACAGTTCCAATTATGAAAGTGGGACCAGTTTTAGCTAGTCTTATGCTTGTTGTTCTTCCGTGTAGCTAGGTCCATGTGTAACTCAGTGTACTGCAGTGCAGTACTTCAGAAGTTAACAATTTTCATAAACTTTTCGAGACATGGAAAAATAGATTTTCGAGGAGGGATAACATGAAACTCAGCAACGACTTTGCTCTACAGCTAATACAAGCTTTTACAAGAAAATATCATAATTTACATTTATTCTTCAGTGGAACATAGGACAACTAGAATTTTAGTCTATTTAGCAGGAAAATATTTTTGATATTGAACTATGGTAATTTTAACAGAATTCAACATGTCTTCAAAGAAGAACACAGCTATACACATAATTCTGTCTAGTACTTACAAAAAAAAGGTTTTGTTGGTACAGGGTGTCAGATGGTGAATATGAGGGAGCGCTGAAAAGTAAAGCCTCCCATTTTTTTTATGTGAGAGCTCTTAAAGGTTTTTAAATAAGACAAAATTTATTAACATTCTACGTCTTTTTCTTCATGTCTACACATTTGCAATCGTCTGCCGCTAGAGGGCCCCGAATTGTAGCGTGTAACTGTGTCGGTGTGTGAAGGACGGCGCTCTCTCCTTCAGAATGACAGTTCCAGACCACACATGAGCATTTCGGCACCTGCATCAGTCCGACGCTTTGGCTTCACTGTCCTCCTTACAGTCCCGACTTGCCCCCATCCGATTTTCATCTGTTTCCAAAACTTAAAGAACACATTTGATGACTCCTGGAGCGGTGCAAGCAGAGGTGAAGTTCTGCCTCCGACAACCAAGTCAGACAATCTACAGTGGTGCTATCAACAAACCCATCTCTCGTTGGGAGATATGTGTTCGTCGCCAGGGTGATTATGTTTAGAAATAAATAACGTAGACCTGAAGAACGAAGATGTACAATTTTAACTGTGTTTTGTTCGGAAAACTTTAAGACTTTTCGCATGAAAAAATTCGGAGACATTTCTATTCAGCAGGCGTTCTTATGAAGAGGCACTCTATGGCTTTGGGGCGATTTGCTCGCTAGTATCCACTGAGAGATGGTGAAGCTGAAGAAACTGTGCTGTCCTGGCGGACAGTGGTGCATTACGATGCTCATTGCATTCTTATGCGTAAGGTAGCATCTCATATATTAACAAGTGGCTTCTCATATCGCTGCGTTCTTCTTTCCACAATCTCTTAGACGCATTAAAAAGTGCAAATTCCATTACAAAAAACATCTGTTGTGATAAAAGGTTATGAATATCAATCATACAGCAAACCCCGTTTCCCCATGATCCGGTGTGTTGGAATATTAGGAATGTCCAGCTTACTTGGGGTGTAATGCCGTGTGGCTAGGGCCTCCCGCCGGGCAGACCGTTCGCCTGGTGCAAGTCTTTCAAGTTTACGCCACTTCGGCGACTTGCGCGTCTATGGGGATCAAATGATGATGATAAGGACAACGCAACATCCAGTCCCTGAGCGGAGAAAATCTCCGACCCAGCCTAGAATCGAACCCGGGCCGTCAGGTATGACATTCCGTTGCGCTGACCACTCAGCTACTAGGGATGGACGGGGTGAAATGTATACTAAAACTACTAGCGCTCTACGTCAACTTTAACTACGGACGGACTTGATCGTATCTACAGTACTGTTTGGAAAGTTTCTTCCGATACGTCCTCTGCGCTCTGCGTGGTTACGTGGCTACAGCGGTCGTCTGTAAAACGGAAGGGCTATGTTCAAAACTTCCTCTAAAATTTTTTTCCTAACAAAATTATGAACTGTCCGTCCGGTCACTGAAATGTTTGTTTTCTTTGTGTAATCTTGCCAACTGTCATACTTTATATTGGTTATAGAATATGAGTCATGTGGTAAGAATACATTAGGTAAATGTGATGAGTAGTGAGAGCAGGGGAGATACCACAAAGACATCTCACAGAGATTAAAACAACAAATAAACGGGTGTGAACTACGTTACAATGAAGGAATTCAGGAGTCAAAACTTCCAAAACAGAATACAACTTCAAAAACGTTAAAACATATGTTTTGACAGAGTACAGAGAAAACCGTGTGATTGCGGAATTGTTCCGGTCATTTGTTGCAACTTATGTGAAAAATTACACTACTGACCATTAAAATTGCTACACCGAGAAGAAATGCAGATGATAAACGGGTATTCATTGGACAAATATATTATACTAGAACTGACATGTAATTACATTTTCACGCAATTTGGGTGCATAGATCCTGAGAAATCAGTACCCAGAACAACCACCTCTGGCCGTAATAACGGCCTTGATACGCCCGGGCATTGAGTCAAACAGAGCTTGGATGGCGTGTACAGGTACAATTGCCCATGCAGTTTCAACACGATACCACAGTTCATCAAGAGTAGTGGCTGGCATATTGTGACGAGCCAGTTGCTCGGCCACAATTGACCAGACGTTTTCAATTGGTGACAGATCGGAAGAATATGCTGGCCAGAGCAGCAGTCGAACATTTTCTGTATCCAGAAAGGCCCGTACAGGACCTGCAACATGCGGTCGTGCATTATCCTGCTGAAATGTAGGGATCGATTAAAATGGCTCTGAGCACTATGGGACTTAACATCTGTGCTCATCAGTCCCCTAGAATTTAGAACTACTTAAGCCTAACTAACCTAAGGACATCACACACATCCATGCCCGAGGCAGGATTCGAACCTGCGACCGTAGCGGTCACGCGGTTCCAGACTGAAGCGCCTAGAACCGCACGGCAACACCGGCCGGCTGTAGGGATCGAATGAAGGGTAGATCCACGGGTCGTAACACATCTGAAATGTAACATCCACTTTTCAAAGTGCCGTCAATGCGAACAAGAGGTGACCGAGACGTGTAACTAATGGCACCCCATACCATCACGCAGGGTGATACGCCAGTATGGCGATGACTAATACGCGCTTCCAATGTGGGTTCACCGCGATGTCGCCAAACAAGGATGCGACCATCATGATGCTGGAAAGAGAACCTGGATTCATCGGAAAAAATGACGTTTTGCCATTCGTGCACCCAGGTTGGTCGTTGAGTACACCATCGCAGGCGCTCCTGTCTGTGATGCAGCCATGGTCTCCGAGCTGATAGTCCATGTTGCTGCAAACGTCGTCGAAATGTTCGTGCAGATGGTTGTTGCCTTGCAAGCGTCCCCATCTGTTGACTCAGGGATCGAGACGTGGCTGCACGGTCCATTACAGCCATGCGGATAAGATGCCTGTCATCTCGACTGCTAGTGATACGAGGCCGTTGGAATCCAGCACGGCGTTCCGTATTACCCTCCTGAACCCACCGATTCGATATTCTGCTAACAGTCATTGGGTCTCGACAAACGCTAGCAGCAATGTTTCGATACGATAAACAGCAATCGCGATAGGCTACAATCCGACCTTTATCAAAGTCGGAAACGTGATGGTACGCATTTCTCCTCCTTACACGAGGCTTCTCAACAACGTTTCATCAGACAACGCCCGTCAACTGCTGTTTGTGTATGAGAAATCGGTTGGAAACTTCCCTCACGTCAGCACGTTGTAGGTGCCGCCACCGGCGCCAACCTTGTGTGAATGCTCTGAAAAGCTTATCATTTGCATATCACAGCATCTTCTTCCTGTCGGTTAAATTTCGCGCCTATAGCACATCTTCGTGGTTTAGCAATTTTAATGTCCAGTAGTGTATTATGTTTTCATCATTTCCTTGGGACTTATCACATTCACATTCATACAAACATCTAAATCGGGCACGGAGGCATATCTCGTTCACTCATCAGGTGTACAAGTTAGGTGTGTCGATAGGAGATTCCTAACATGTGACACACGTACTGTCACTAATACCGTGGGTGACGTACCAGACGTCGTTTTTGATGGAAAATTCGGCTGACTTGTCGCCTTGTCATAAAACGTTTGCGGTACCCATTCGAAAGCCACTTCCTTTGCAGCTACTAATAGAGTAGTTGTGTGGAACCAACTTTCATTATAGGTCCCTTCCGTTCACTTCGCTGCTGCAAACGGATGTTACACCACGACACAGACATAAAGTTGAATACAGCGAACAGACATGTCAATGATCGGATGGACAGTTCATAATTTTGTGAAAAAAATTTGGAAGAGGGAGCTTCGAACACACCTCGCCAACTTTGAAGTCCGACACCGTAACCAGTTAGCCACAACAACAAGGCTCTGATTTTGCTCGATATTGTACTTTTTGAGGTTGGACCGTTCACTGTTTCTAGTTTGCTTTTTTTTTCTCTCTGTTTAGTTCACCTTCTTCCTGTTTTCATGCTTGATCTGTGATCAGTTGTGAGGGACTGGCCAGTGGGCCCTCTTACCACTAAATCTGAAGGGAAAAGGGGGGGGAGGAGCTGGGGAATTTCCCTTGTAAGTACTGGCATCACGTTTCACTCCCACTTTTACTTCTACCAATAAATTCATCCACGAAACAACAACAACAACACACACACACACACACACACACACACACACACACACGCACACCACACATTACACTGCACAACTAATCGCGAAACCATCTGACACATCACCATTGGAAGAATGCAAACAGGTAGAATCGCCACAAGAGCCTTACTAATACAACAATGTAGAATATCCAATACTGTCACCATCATTGGCATTCGAAGGACACAACCTGGTGGCAAACTAGTTGTATTCTGGAGCCTTATTGCTTTGACGTCAGAGTGGTACTGATGATGATGATGATGATGATGATGTCCCATACTCTGGGGAGTGTAGGGGACGATGCGGGAGACACGCACTGCCGACTAAGCAAGATCCTAGCGGAGGTGGTTTGCCATTGTCTTCCTCCGACCGGATTGGGGATGAATGATGATAATGAAGACGTCACAACAACACCCAGTCATCTCGAGGCAGGGAAAATACCTGACCCCCGCCAGGAATCGAACCCGGGACCCCGTGCGCGGGAAGCGAGAACGCTACCGTAAGACCACGAGCTGCGGACCAGAGCTGTACTAAGCAAACACAATATCTCATACTAAAACGCTGTAGAAGAATAATACTTGAATATCTCCAGCTTTGAGCCAACGATCTAGATGAAGTCTGACATTCAGCCACCGCCGCTTGGATGAGGTATCTGACATCGGCTGTTGACGTCACTTGTCGTGACCCTCTGCTCGTTTTACGAGCATTCCACATAGTTGTGTCATGTAATCTTGGATGGAGAGCTATCGACAGACGTGGAAGTGACTTCAGGGAGAATGTTGGGATCCTCTTATAAATCGTGTTGTACATTTATGAACTCGCAGATAATATTAATGGTAACCTTAGAATTTTCATAGATGATCCAGTTACCTACAAAGTAGGACTGTCTAAGAAAACTGCGCAAATATTCAGTCAGATCTTGATAAGATTTCAAAGCGGTAAACAGTTTGGCAACTTGCTTTGAATGATAGAAATGTAAAATTCTTGTTGACTTAATGTCAACTGGTCACTAATGGAGTTACTCAACTCTTACGAATACATGGGTGTAGGAAATGGAACGGATCACATAGGTAAGTGGCTGACCTGGATTCATTGATGAGATTCTTGATAAGTGAAATCAGTCTATAAAGGAGGCTGCTTTCAAAACATTTGTGCGGCTAATCGTAAAATATTTCTGAACTATGTTGGATGCGTATCAAATTGGACTAGCAGTGGATATTAGACGTTTACAAAGAAGGACAGCATGAATGGTCACAGGTTTGTTTGACTCACGGAGATGCTGACAAACTTCAACTATCAGCCACTTGAAGATAGACGCAAATTTTCCCATCGAAGTCCATCAACAAACTGGTCTCTCGTTGGGAGAAATGTGTTCGTCGCCAGTGTGACTACCATGAGAAGAATAAAGGTGTAGAATGTTAAGAATGTTTGTTTTATTTACAAAGTTTGAGTTTTCACACAAAAAATTCGGAAGCATTATTTTTCAGAACGTTCTCGCAGACTCAACAGTAGGACCGAAAAGCTTCTTACCTTTCTTAAACAGTTTTTAATCAGCACTTTGTTCTTTGACTTCCATTCTTATTTTTACCTGTTTGATCGTGTACGTATTATATATTGCCCGTCTTTCCCTGTAGCTCATCCCTGTTTTACATCGTCTAATACTTCTTCTGGATTAACATATTCTCTTTCTCGATTTTTCTTAAGTCTTGCTTCCATCGTCAAGCGTAATGTCAGAACTACCCCTGAGGTACATCTGTAAAGCCAAACTGATCGTTCTCTTAGAAATCCTCAATTTTCTTTTCCATTGTTCTATGTATTATTCTTGTCAGCAGTCTGGAAGCATGAACTGTTACGCTGATTGTGTGATAACTGTCTCACACATCGGCACTTGCTCTCTTCGGGATTGTGTGGCTGTTGTCGTTATTGTTGTTGTTGTTGTGGACTTTAGTCCGACACAGCTCTCTGTGCTAGTCTCCTTTATTTCCAACAATAACGCGCGTGGCTACGCCAGGAGCTCCACCCGCTGGGAACTAGTCGCCTGGTGCAAGTCTTTTCTGCGACTTGCGTGTCGATCAGGATGAAATAATGATGCAGGCAACACAACACCAGGTCCCTGAGACGAGAAAATATCCAACCCTGTAGGGAATCGAACCAAGGCCGCGCTGACCACTCAACCATGGAAGCGCGCTTTATTTCAAATAATTACTGCAACCTATATTTCTTTGAACCAGTACATTGAACAGTAACCATTCCCTCACCTCTTTCTATAATTTTACTCTCCACACTTCCCTCCACTACCAAATTGACGATTCCTTAATATCTCAGAATTTGTCCTATCAGGCGATCCCTTCTTTTGATCAAGCTGTGCCAAAAAATTTTTTTTCCCAAATCTGATTAAGTACCTCCGCGTTATTTATTCGATCTACATATCTAATCTTCTATATTCGTCAGTTGCACAACATTTTAAAAGCTTCTATTCTATTCTGTTCTTCACTGAATAACTTATGATATACATTTGAAATCCGTTGAAGGCTACATTCCAGAAAACTGCTGTCAGAAAATACTTTCTAACATGTAAACTCATAGTAGATGGTTACAAATTCCTCTTTTATAGAAATGCTCTACTTGTTGTAGGTAGCCTGCATTTCATATCCTGCCTACTACGGCAATCATCCGCTATTTTAATGCCCCAATAGCAAAACTCATTTATTGCTTTTAGCGTATCACTTTGTAATATAGTTCCCTCGGCATCACTTGATTTAATTCGACTACGTTTCATATCTCTTGATTTACTTTTGTTGATGTTCATCTTATAATTTCTTTTCAAGACGCTAAACATTCAATTCAGCTCCTCCTCCAATTCCTTTGGTATCCTTGTCAGAATTAAAATGTCATCGGCAGACATCAAAGTTTTTACTTCTTATTCCCCTTTTAAAATTTCTCCAGCGTTTCGTTTACAGTCTTTTGAATGTACACACTGAATAACGTTGGGGATAGGTTACAATCCTGTCTCAATCCCTCCTCAGCTACTACTTCCCTTTCATGGTTCTCGACTCGTATAACTGCTGTCTGGCTTCTGTACATGCTGTAAATAGCACTTCGCTCCTTGTATTACACCCCAGCTAATTTTAGAATTTAGAATTGATGGAAGTATTACAGTCAACATTGTCAGAATATTTCTGTAAGCCTACAAATGCTATAAACGTAAGTTTGCTTTTCCTCAATCTATCTGATATAAGTTGTAGGCTTAATACTGCCTGCGTGTACCTACAGTTTTCCAGAATCCAAACGAATCTTCTGCGAGATCAGCTCCCACTAGGTTTCCCGTTATTCTGTCATTTGCAACCACGACTCATTAAACTGTTAGTTCGGTAATATCCACACCTGTGGTCTTTGTAACTGAAATTATTTTGAAGTCTGAGGATATTACGCCTGTCTATCTCGCACACAAGGTGGAATACTTTTGTCATGGCTGGCTCTCGCAAGCATCTCAGTAATTTTGAGGCAATGTCGTCTACTCCAGGGACTTTGTTTCAGTGCACTTCTACTTCTTCCCTACCTATAATACCGCCCTCAACTTCATATTTCCTGAATAGTCTTTCTATACGTTCACTCCACCGTTGAGCTTTCCCTTCTTTGCTTAGTACTGGCTTCTCATCTGGGAGCATGATAGAAGTCCTTCTGTTTACTCCAAAGGTCTCTAATTTTCCTATTGGTGGGATGTTCTTTTCCCCCCGTTCTGAGGCATCAAGGGATCACAAATTTAGCATTGGAGGACAGTGTGGAGGGTAAAAATCGTAGAGGGAGACCAAGAGATGAATACACTAATCAGATTCAGAAGGATGTGGGTTGCAGTAAGTACTGGGAGATGAAGAAACTTGCACAGGATAGGGTAGCATGTAGAGCTGCATCAAACCAGTCTCAGGACTGAAGACCACAACAACAACAACAACAATATACACTTCTACAATGTTGCATTTATGTTCTTGCGATTCTTGTACAGTCAGTTTGCACTTCCTGTCAATCTAGCTTTTACCCTGCTCTATTCCCTTTCACCTGCTTTATTTGCTACATTTTTATATTGTCATCTTTCGCCAATTAAATTCAGCTATCTCCTTCGTTATCCAAGAATTTTACTACACCTTGTCTTTTTATCTATTTGATTATCTGCTGCATTCACTATTTCATTTCTGGGAAGTTACCCATTCGTTTTCTATTGCGTCCGTTTAACTTGTTAGTCAGTCTTTGCGTAGTGCACCCTCTGAAACTCTCCCCAAACCTCTCGATTTTTCAATTCATCCAGGTGCCACCTCCGTAATTTCCTACCTTTTTGCAATTTTATAGTTTTCATCTGTAGTTCATAACTAGTGAATTATGGTCAGAGTCTAATCTGTCCCTGGAAATGTATTACAATTTAAAATTTGGTTTAGAAATATCTGTCTTACCCTTATATAATGAATCTCGAAACTTTCGGTATTTCCAGGTCTCTTCCAAATATACAACCTTCAACATGAGTCTTAAAACAGGTGTTAGCGTTGATTAAATTATGCTCTGTGCAAAATTATACCATGCGGCTTAATCTCTGAATCATTTCCACCCAGTCCAAATTCTCCTACTATTTTTCCTACTGTCGAATTAATTTTTCGTCTCTCTTAACCAGGTGAATAATGTCACTTGTGTTATGAGACAGCCTTTCAGTTTCGTCATCTGCGGAGCGAGCTGTCACACAGACTTGTACTTCTATGGTTGGATTTTGACTTCCTATCTATCTTGGCTATGATAAATTGTTTACTATGCTATTCATAGTAGTTTACCCTCATGCCTAGTTTCCTATTCATTATTAGACATTGTCCTGCGTTAGCCCTATCTGATTTTATATTAATAATCCTAAACGCACCTGACTAAGCCCTGTTCTTCCAGCCACCATGATTCACCAACCCTCGCTACGTCTTGTTTCGTTAGTTACATGTCCCATTGATGATTTGTACAGTAAATCGTGATAATGTTGATCGAGTCATTTTACATTGATATTACGCCTTCATACACAGGACACTTATAATTTGGTTATACAAAAGTAACCTTTAATTGTGAAAAGAGTGACCAGCTTATGGAAAAGATTGATACAGCACTGAATGCAATATATCTTCAAGCATTATTCCCGCCTAACACTGTCAGTAGCTGACGTTTCCGCTAGGTGCCTTGTACAAATGAGTTTTCAAACAATCATCATAAGGTCGTATAAAAGTGCAGAGTGTGCACAGAGTTATTTACGGTTTCATGAATCCAAATGCGCTACTACAGTTCAGAGACAATTTAGGACTAAATATCGAAAGCCATCACTTCAAAGACAAACTGTTATTAATTTTGTTTCACCAAAACCGACCGTGTGTCACACAGGACGCCAGATATGGGTTGGAAAGCAGTTTCTGACGTAGAAATGGAACAAGTTTGGCAGTCTTACATTCGCAGTCCATTTAAATCAAAGAGACGTGGCAGCTTAGAACGTTTGTTCCTCCGCTCCCGGGAAACATCTATGTATTGCTGCAACGGATGGTGACACAAGCAGCTGCCACCATACATCAAGATTTTCTTCACAGGATTTGGCAGGAAACTGATTACAAATGGGACATTTGTCGTGTTACAAAAGGTAGCCACACTAAACATTTGTAAATATAACTTGAAGATATATTGCATTCAGTGCTGTGTGAAACATTTCTAAAGTTATTTACCGCTTTCAAAACCAAATGTTACTTTTGTATAATTAATTTATGAACAACTTGTGTAAATATGGCTACACGCCAGTGAAGATGTGAATTATTAATTCTTGCCCACCAGCTTTTATACGTTACATAAATATAAATTCTTCTATGGAATAAAAGAAGTTGGCAAGTAGAAACTTTTCCGTTTATTTCCAAATTTAACATTGATATCTGTCAGGCATTTAAATCATTGGGTAAGCGGTCAAAAATTTTGGTGGCAGCATTGTGCACCCTCTTTTTGTGTGATAAAGACAGTCTTAATGTGGAGCAATGAATGTAATTTTTTTCTTTTGGTATTATAATTATATACATCATTGTTGGTTTTGAACTGTAGTGAGTAGTTCAACAAACTTAATGATGACACTAACACGCTGTGAAGTAGTTGTCAACCATTCTTAAGCGATGTCATCTTGCTTTTAAATGTTAATGTTTTATTTTATGATTGCAATTTCGGAATTTGTGCCATTTTCAAACATCTATAGAACTTAATACAACGTAATGAGAACAATGTAAGGTGAGATTAACAGTACGTGTAAACAGTTTTGTGGTTTGTTGACATTCATGTACTTAAAAGATTTTTGACATATAGGTTGACTTCAGGCAGAAATAACAACGTAATATGCACACCAAAGAACAACTAATCAGCGATACTAGACAATATTCCATTTTATGTACTGCAATTTTGAATAGATTGTACATATCAAAACAGGTTGACACATCTAAAAGTGCGTACTTACAACACATTAGAATAAATTTCAAAAACAATCGAGAATTTTTTTCATTTATGATGACCGTTTGTTCATTGATTTATGTATTGTGGTTGTTCGTTGAAGGCACTATAAATTTCTTCTTCAGTGTCCATTAATCTGCGTTCCTGTACCCTACGTAGAATCTTTAAGGATTCCTCGTCGCTGCTGTTGTTATAATAACACTTTCACAGATGTGCACTAAGTGATAATTTACATGGTGTGTGATGGCTTCGACTTTCGCTTACTAAATAAGTTTCGAAGCAATGAAGTAATGCACGTTAAAATTATCCCAGATTGGTGTTGGGAGTAGCGCAATTAAAGATGTGGACCAATGGAAATGCAAACTGATAAGCGTACTGTAATTAGTTAAAATTCTCTGATTTTTTTCTTCGAATGACAGCAGGTTCACGTTGTAGGATAAAAGAAAAAAGATACTGAAAATTAGTAACAAAGTCACGCCAATGGCGGATCGGTGCCACGTCGTAATGTTGTGTGTCTCCCATAAAAAACTGAATAACGGAAATGACAAGATCAAGATAGCGAAAGACAAAAGCAAAGAGCAAGGCATTTCTTAGCTGTCCTTGAAAGAAACCGTAGGCTAATCCTCCATTTATTTGTACAGTTAATATAAATATTGGCATTTAAAATCGTTAGCCCGCAATCAAAATATCAATTTCACGTTCCTTTTCAAAAGCATACACAAAATTTTACTCACAAAAAATAATTTTAGTGAAGGGGTATTACAAGCTGTCGCTTATGTTTGTGTGCTGTTTGAATATGGTGGATAAACGCCTACCCTTTTGCCCCACATAGAAACTTTCACATTCACCGCATTTGATATTATTAATACCTGATCGTGTAAATGGTTTTGTTTTGTGGCTTGTGTTTCTGACTATTGTCCCTACTTTGTTTTCCGTGTGGAACCCGATTCGTACGTTACTTCTACTACAATTATTTGCTGTTCTGTCTGATACGGCACCACAGTTACATATAGCAATGTATTTCATTTTTTATGGTTCTGCTGCTCTTGCTAATGTTGTCTTTATCTATGTCGGTGTTTTTGTTATGTAAATTTATAGTATACACTTTGTCTAACATATCAGCATTGTAGTCTTTATCTGTTGCCGTGTGTTTTAGTGTACCTAATTTTTTTGTAATTTTGTTTTGTTCTAATGACAAGTTAATGATTCTGTTGGTCATGGACTGAAAAAAGATTTTCTTATGTATTTCTGGGTGACCGGTAACACACAGTGTTGTAAATTATACATATAACAACAAATAACGTGAATATGAAAGAACCGTTTCAAGTGTCTTATCTGAGAACAAGTAACTTCATCTGGTGATCCCAAAAGGCTCGACGCTACGGACTGGTCGTATATGGCATTGGTGTTGGAAGAAGTTTGTGAAAAAAATTTCAGATCTAGTTTGCTGGAAGATTATGATGTCAATCTCTGCTTGAGAAACAGTATAATCGAGCTGATGTCATTAGCACTTTATCAGTTCTCTTCACTGCAGTTTTCCAGTGTACTGAAACAAGCCTGATACAAATCAGGATGTTTAGAGGATCGCCCGCAAAAATGTGCGAAACCAGTTGAATTCCGTTTTATACTGTGTCGTCCGTCGTGGATATTATGTGAAGAAATTTCATTCATTTTATGTGCATGGTGTAAAAAAGTTATGTTTTAACGATTTCTTTACGAATAATGATTATTTTAATGATTTTGGATCATAATAGTGAGTTACTGATTATTCTCAATTCAGAAAATACACTCATGTGAAATGGTAAACTAAAATACAAAAAAATCATGAATTTAAAACGTAAAATAACAGTTTAAAACATAAAAGAAAAATAAGTGAAACAAATAATTAGGATAATAATGAACATTTAGATATGTTAAGTAGGCATGTTCAAAATAATCCAACAGTGCACTGTATGCAGCTTATTGCCCAAAAATGGCATTTCAGAAACCAGATTTATTGCACACGGATGGATGTGGCGTGAAAGCTTAATTAATTTATGCTGAAAGAGAGGTTTTTCTCCAAATTAATTAATGGTGGTGGGACATTTTGCAAAATTTCGGATTGTTACAGACCTTGATTATATTGTTTTCAAGAAAGTTAATTACATTTCAACTTTTATTTGAAACACGCACACATATGTCAAAATAATGTAATATTTACCTTTTTTTGTGCCCAATATCAGTTTTAAAAGATAAAACTCATCCAAAAAAGCTAAACTGGTATTTTTGGGGTCCGTTTTATCTCTTATCCGAGCTAAACTGGTCGAAGTAGAGATTCATGCTATGCCTTGGCCAGCTCGAAGCTCTGATTTGAATCCTATTGAGGAAGGGTCCATGAGCAATCTTCAGAGACCCTACAGGATTTGCAGGAACCCCGCCCCTCCTCCCCTAAAACAATAGCAGACGATTCCTCAAGAGTACAGTATAGCATTAATCAGGAGCATGTCTTAAAGTCTGGATCTCGTGATTTGTGCAAGAGGAGCTGACACACGCTTCAAAAGATGCAAAGACAGATCTGTGAAGTGTAGAAAACCAAAGGAGAGATGCATTACCTCCATGAGATTGGTCAAACTTTGCTTCAAGTGTTAATTAATTCATGTTACTTCCACATCTCTGGCTTAATTTGTTTATAATCGTCTATTTATTTCATTTTAGATACCTAGAGGGACTACACCACAGTGTTTTATCATGAAACAGTATATTAGTATTATAAAAGTGACGAATTTAAAATAAACATTTGAAATACATTTTTTAAGAAACTGAAACGTAGCGCTTTTCCTATTAGTCATTGTTATATAGTCCTCCTGTGAGTAATATTCTGATGATTTAGACTTTTCATACCTTTCTTCCTTTATATATTGAAATAGAAATATACGACAACAATATTATGACTCATATGGTGATTGAAAGTGTGTTTTTTCGCGTCTAGCCTAGCTGACAATTAAAATTTTACGCACGTCATTACTTAATATCTATACTACATTTAAATCTACATCAACATACATTCTCCATAAACCACTACGAGGTTCGCGTTGGACGGTACCACGTACAATTCGTAGTCACACTCTTTCCTGTTCCACTTGTAAGTGAACTGAGGGAAAACGACTGTCTCTATGCTACCGTAAGAGCCTTAATTTCTCTTGTCTTGTCTTCGCGGTCCTTACGCGAAATATGCGTTGGCAGTGATAGAATCGTTGTGCAGTCAGCCGCTAATGCCGGTTCCCTAAATTTTCTCAATAGTGTTCCACGAAAATAATGTCTCCTTTCTTCCATGGATTCGCATTTCGTTTCATTGAATATTTCACTAATACTTTAGTGTCAATCGAACCTACAGGTAACAAACAGCTTTTCTCTGAGTTACACCGATGTCATCCTTTCATTTGACCTGGTGATGATGCCAAACACTCGGGCAGTACTCAAAAATGGGTCGCGTTGGTGTTCTGTATGCAGAGTCCGTTATAGATGAGCTGAAGGTCCCTATACTTCTCCCAACAAACGGAAACAACCAACTTTAGTGCTTATTCATTTCATTTCACTTTGCAGCATTCCGTCTAGATATTTAATCGACATGACTGTGTCAGTAGCACACCACTTACACTGTATTTGAACACTGCAGAATGGATTGTCCCCCTTATTTGCTTTAACTTACATTTTTCCATATCTAGAGCAAGCTGCTGTTCATCACACCGAACAGAAATGGTAACCAAGTAATCATGTTTTCGCCTACAGACCAGTTAACAATGACACTTTCGCCAACAGTACACAATCTTTAGCAAAGGTTCGCAGATTGCTCCTCGCCCATTA
Organism: Schistocerca americana; assembly: GCF_021461395.2. Taxonomy (NCBI): domain Eukaryota; kingdom Metazoa; phylum Arthropoda; class Insecta; order Orthoptera; family Acrididae; genus Schistocerca; species Schistocerca americana. Next base: position 742,286,128 of record NC_060120.1, read on the forward strand.
GTCGGAACATTTATGTATACAGCGAATAAAAGCGGTCCTGTCATGTCTGTCATGTTTCACTGGTGAACTTCAGAGAATACCTTCGCTGCCACAGTTCAGGACAACATTTACACCCTATGTTCGAACTTTCGTTGAAAGTCTGCTGAAGGGCATTGTTTCAAACGCTTTCTGGAAATCTAGGAATACGGAATCCATCGCCCTTCATTCGTGTTTCACAGGATATCGTGCGAGATATGGGCAAAGAGCGATGCTCCTTAAACCTGTGTTGATATGTGGACAATAGTTTTTCTATTTCAAGGAAATTTATTATATCCGAGCTTAAAATACGATCAAGAATTTACCAGCAAACGGACATTAAGGATGTTGATCTGTAATTTTGCTGGTCCGTTCTTTTACGCTTTCTATATACTTGTCTCCCGCGCTTGTTTCCGTTCACTCGGGCCTCGGTGAATTTTCAACAGGGCTGGACACTGTGAAATAAGAGGTCTATCAAGCGGCTCAGAAACAACTCGATCATCCCGTATCATCCAGCTTGCTGGTGTACGTTCAAGGTTCTCTGGGCGACGGTTGTTCAGAGTTTGCGGATGATTTTGTGCCGTGCTAGGAACTTGCACACATCCTGATGGCAGCTGTAACCGAACCAGAAACCGGGGTTTGCATTAGAACAGCCTGGGGCATTATCAAAAAACAGTATTTTAGAGTCATTTAATTACGTAAAAAGCTACCCTACAAATATTAACAGCAGATGTAACGCAGTGGACCAACTTCCCTCGTAAATACTAATGCCGTGTCAGTGATAAAACATTAGAATTGATGATAATGTAAAAACATGATTAGAAATTAACAGAAATATTAATTTTTCTTACTGTTTCATTCCATTAGAGTTTTTTAGCTGTTGCTATCCTATTTTCAATTTCACATCACCATTTTTCATTTCAAAATAATTTCAAATTACGAAATTTATTATGTTATATTGCATTGTTTCGGGTTTTTATTTGACCAGGTTTATGTTATACGGTCACTCAAATGTTGCAGGAAGGTATGGTTACTTATAATCTTCTACGTAATTTTACTTGAGGATAACATGACGTCATATACAAGAGCTGTCGCATTCTACCTAGCACTTATCAGTTAGTCGCAACACACGGCAGTCTGTTACATCTGACAGGGTACTGTCTGGCACCGTAACTCTAGGAGGCTTCATTCTAAAATCACAACCGAGGCAACCTTTTGGAGAAATATCTAGCATTCAAACATCGCATACTATAGCAGAAGTGACGGTAGAAACGGCAGTGTTACAAGGGGAACATGGGTGACTGCGAATATACGGAATACGAGAAGACTGATTTCTGTGTAGTCGTAGATGGAAGTTATCCTTACAATAAAAGTTGCTGCACCCAGTCATTTTGGAAGATCCATTATATGATTGGGTTTTTTTTATATTCACTTCATATGTGCCCCTTCCCCTCCCTTTTCACTATCACTACAGGATATGTAGGATAGAGCCTGCAGGAATGCCGCACAATCTTTGTTGAATTCTGTTCTCTGAATTTACCCTACACGATTTCCCGAAATCTGCGAGTCCTTTATGTCAGAGATTCATACTCAAGTTCTCTGCATATCGCTGTTACACTTTCGTATGAGCTATACAAGCTTGTTACGATCCTGGCAGTACGTCCCTGAATTAGATGTCTGCTGTCAGCCCCACTTGATAAGTACTCCAAACAATATGGGATTTCTTGGACCACCTCGATGCAAACACTTCGTTTGTTATCCCTACACTATATACTGATTTAAATTAGTTCGCACCTGATGCTCGCGGTCCAAAGTTGCATCGATGTTACGATAAGTAGTGTCTGCAAGTAGCAGCCACAGCACACATCAAAGATCTGAAATTAGCGTGTAAATGTAGACCTATGCAGTGAATACCTCCTAAGAGGGTGCGTTTACCCTGGTGTTTCAGCAGATACTTGAAATTTTGCTTTTGCAATGTTCGGCTGGAGTCAGTTAACGTAAATGCTACCTACTTCGTCTTTCATGCGACGCCCAGCGACGACGAAAATCTTGTTTTTTTTCCGTTACAAATAAAAAATTTTAAAGCGGAATTCTACGTGCCCATTTCGATAGAGCAGTCGCAAATCAGTCTATCGCGATGTTAGTTTTATCGATATGTATTAACAGATACGGTAAAATAGGAAGAATAACCAACATTCCAACAATGACTGATTAGCGCTTCTGCATGTCGGTACCAGTCACTAGGACCAGGTACACGATTCGCTGCTGAAGTACTGTTTATTCTTCGTTTTATAATGTTCCTTTTAATACGTAAAGATAAAATTAATATCGAACTAAACTAATTTGGGCGCGAAAAATTCCGCTATAAAAGTCATTTTGTCTGTAATGGGAAAGAAACCGACTCTTTGCGTCGAGGTACAGTGTCACATGAAAGACATGGCGAGCATTATCTGTTTGGACCGACTCCATCTACACATTGCAGAAACGAAAATGTAGATATCTGCCGAGACGACCCTGACGTCTCTTAGGATCGACACCGTATATGTTAGAATACTGTTATTTACGTGTCCATTATCCGTACCTAATTTATATTTTGCTCGGTAATCTGCCTCAGTAAAAATTCCTCGACAAAAGTACAACAGATCAACAATATAACTGGATACAACGTACTGTGATTCTATATGCGTAGTAAGTGATAGCTTATGAAAGCAGTATAATAAAAAACCTCTCAAGAGAAAAACTTTTGACCCGATCCCTGTACTACATTGCGTGTTAAGCGCCTTATTGGGTCATCGGTGCATCCGATACATCGCATCATTCGAAAAAAAAGGCAAAGTTGCGATTCATCGGATCACATCACACGCCATCTATGTTGTCTGGTTCACTGAAGACTGGCAGCATTCCACGCCGCTGTGAGCAACGGCCTCTTGCGAGTTACCCGACTGGATGTAATTCCGTTTACAACATCCGCTCGGTAACCGGCTGAACTGGACCTGCATTCCTAGCGCGAGGAATTCCTGTCGGATTTGAAACATACTGCCATTAACTCTTCTATGGTCCTCGCTGGTTAGGATATTTATGCGACCACTGCTCTTACGCTGCATTATATAACTGCGATTGGTACACTATGTCTTCATCTATATCTAATCTGCAAATCACACTTAAGTGTCTGGCAGAGGGTTTATCGAACCACCTTCTCAATAATTCTCTATTATTCCACTCGTGAAGAGCGCGTGGTAAAAACGAACACCTACATCTTTCCGTGCGAGCACTGATTTCCTTTGTAGGTCGGTGTCAACAAAATATTTTCGCATTCGGAGGAGAAAGTAGGTGATAGAAATTTCGTGAGAAGATCCCGCCCCAAATACTCTTATCACGTCCCTAACACTCTCTCCCCTAGTTCTCGATAGCAAAAAACGTGCTGCCTTTCTTTGAACTTTCTCGATGTACTCCGTTAATCCTATGGGTAAGGATCCCACACCAGGCGGCACAGTTCTCCAAAAAGAGGACGGACAAGTGTAGTGTAGGCAGTCTCTTTAGTAGATCTGTTGTATCTTCTACGTGTTTTGCAAATAAAACCGAGCCTTTGGTGTGCCTTCCCCGCAACATTTTCTATGTGTTCTTTCTAGTTTAAGTTGTTCGTAATTGTACTCCTTAGGTATTTAGTTCAATTTACGGCCTTTAGATTTGATTGATTTATCGTGTAACCGAAGTGTAACAGATTCCTCTTAGAACTCATGTGGATGGCCTAACACTTTTAATCATATAGGGTCAATTGCCAATTTTCCCACCATGCAGTATCTTATCCAAATCGTTTTGCATTTGCTTTTGATCTACTGATGACTTTATTAGACGATAAATGGTAGCATCATGTGCAAACAACCTGAGACGACTGTTCAAATTGTCTCCGTAATCGTTTATATAGATAAAGACTAGCAGAGGCCCTACAACACTACCTTGGGGAACGCCAGAGATCACGTCCGTTTTACTCGATGACTTTCCATCAGTTACTACGAACTGCGGCCTCTCTGACAGCAAATCACGAATTCAGTCGCGTGACTGAGACGATATTTCATAAGCACACTGATATTGTGTGTCAATTCCTAAGGGACCAAACTGATGAGGTCATCGATCCCTAGGCTTACACACTACTTAAACTAACTAAAACTGACTTATACTAAGAACAATACACCCACCCATGCTCGAGGGAAGACTCGAACCTCCGGCGGGAGGGGCCGTGCAACCCGTCACATGGCGCCTCAAACCGCGCGGCCACTCCGCGCGGCTCCATAAGCACTCAAGTTAATTACAAGCCGCATGTGAGACACGGTGTCAAAAGCGTTCTTGTAATCTATAAGTATGGAATCCATTTGAAATCCGTTGTGGACAGCACTCAACACTTCGTGTGAGTAAAGAGCTTGTTGTGTTTCACAAGAACGATGCTTTCCAAATCCTTGTTGACAGTGTGTCAATAACCGTTCTCTTCGAGAATATTCGAACACAATATATGTTCCAAAATCGTACTGCATATCGGCGTTAATGATATGGTCCTGTAATTTAGTGGATACTCCTATTGCCTTTCTTGAATATTGGTGTGATCAGTGCAACTTTGCAGTCTTTGGATACGGATCTTTCGTCGATCGAGCGGTTGTATATGATTGTTAAGTGTGGAGCTATTGCATCAGCATACCCCGAGAGCAACCTAACTGGTATACTATCTGGATCGGAAGACTTGATTTTATTAAGTGATTCAATTTGCTCCGAGGATATCTACTTGTAAGTTACTCATGTTGGCAGCTGTTCTTGATTCGAAGTCTGGAACACTTACTTTTTCTTTTCTGGTGAACGAATTTCGGAAGGCTGTGTTTAGTAACTATGCTTTAGCAGCGCCGTCTTCGATAGTATTCCCATTGCTATCGCTTAGAGAAGGCATTGATTGTGTCTGCCGCTAGCAACAAAGTTTCGTTGTGGAAACTATTATAAGCATCTCACATCCACGTTAAATTTCGAACTTCTCTAAAAGATCGCCAATCTTGGGGATTTTGCGTTCGTTTAAATTTGGTGTGCTTTTTTCGTTGTTTCTGCGACATTGTTCTGACCTGTTTTTTGTACCATGGGAGATCATCTCCGTCTTCTGTTAATGTATTTGGTATAAATCTTTCAACTGTTGTCGATATTATTCCTTTGAATTCAAGCCCCATCTGGTCTGCACATACATTGTTAATTTGGAAGAAGTGGAGATTGTCTCTCAGGAATGCGTCAAGCGGATTTTTTTTCTGCTTTTTGGAACAGATATATTTTTCGCATATTTTTGGAGGATTTGGGAGTTGCGGTATTCAGTTTCACTACGACAAACCCAAAGGTCCCGAGTTCGAGTCTCGGTCCGGCACACAGTTTTAATCTGCCAGGAAGTTTCATATCAGCGCACACTCCGCTACAGAGTGAAAATCTCATTGTCTCTCAACCTTATGTTGATTAACCCCTGTTCCGTTTTGATGATCGTTATTAGCTCGGGATTATTTGCTGCTAGGAGGTCAAGTGTGTTTTCACAGCCGTCTGCTATTCGAGTGGGCTCATGAACTAACTGCTCGAAATAATTTTCAGAGTATGCGTTTAGCACCATTTCAGATGATGTTTTATGAGTACCTCCGGGTTTAAACATGAATTTTCGCCAACGTATTGAGGGTAAATTGAAGTTACCACCTACTATCATTGTATGAGTATGGTATGTGCTTGAAATTGTATGGTATGTGCTTGAAATTAGACTTGTATTATCTGAGTAGGGAGGTCGATGAAAGGCTTCCCGTTACCAAGAATGACCTCAAGTACATATTACAATGTACTTCATTTTCACTATAAGGTGAACTTCTTCTAAGAGCAACGAACACGCCACCGCCAACTATATTTAGCCTATCCTTTCCTTCGCAAAAATTTCGGCTGAACTTATCTCCGGCCTTAGCCAGCTTTCGTCGCCTTTACAGGCAAGCATCAGTGCTTTCTATTAGCGCTTGGAGCTCTGGTACTTTCTCAACACAGCTACGACTATTTACAACTGTTGTACTAGTCCACGCCACACAGCCCCAGCTACCCATGCAGCCGCCTCCTGCGTATAGTCCCCACCTGACCTATTCGGCGGAACCCGAAACCCAACCACCCTTTGGCGCAAGTCGAGGAATCTGCAGCCTACACGGTCGCAGAACCGTCTGAGTCTCTGATTCAGACCCTCCACTCGGCTCTGTACCAGAGGTCCGCAATCGGTCCTGTCGACTATGCTGAGCTCTGCTTTCATCTCGCAGGCACGACCGGCAGTCTTTACCATTTCAGGTAGGCATTTGACACCAGAGAGAATCTCCTCCAATCCAAAGCGACACACGTCATTGGTTTCGACGTCATCCACCATCTTCAGTTGGCTGCACCCTGTGCTCTTCGAGGCATCTGGTATGCACACGGAGTGCCCACTGCCTTCCTCCCCTCCTTGGCAGCCAAGTTCCCGATGAGCTCAGTAATGCGCCTCACGAGCCGGCCGCTGTGACCGAGCGGTTCTAGGTGCTTCAGTCCGGAACCGTGCTGCTGTACGGTCGCAGGTTCGAATCCTGCCTCGGGCATGGATGTGTGTGATGTCCTTGGGTTCGTTAGGGTTAAGTAGTTCTAAGTCTAGGGGACAGATGACCTCAGATGTTATCTCCCATAGTGCTTAGAGCCATTTGAACCATTTTTGAATGCGCCTAACATTGGAGTGGGTCAATTGAGCAATGCGATAAAACCCGTCGGCTTTGAACAACAACGTCGTGTTGTAGATAGCAATGGGACAACTCGGGTTTACGCCAAACCGAGTTCACCGAGTTGCAAGTTTGCGTAAGCCGGGTTCAAACCGAGATGGAGCGAAAACACAGAGATAACATTCAACATTTACGAAGTAGAAATCGGTGTTGAATGCAATATTGTTCCTTTTATAATATGGGCTATTACATTAATAAAACATTTGTTACTTTCTAAGTCCAGGTGTCAGATTTTAAAGCAACATGTACAATCTTCTGCAAATTTTTCTTATAGGCTTCAGGTTTTTTTTTTTGCGTTATCAGCGTTTAATATTTTGGAGTGTTTGCACAAAACTTCATTCTCGACAATTTGCAATGGCTGTTAATCCTTAACTATCGTATGAATCACCGTACATCTATATATTTCTGCAAAAATTTTTGTGACACGGTCAAACGACTTTACCTGAATCGTTTTGTTGAAGGTTCAACATCAACAGATGAAGATGGCGGTGGTAGCGAAGTCGTGATCGAGGAACGGTTGCCAGTACTTGTAGACACCGAAGTATTACTGTCTAACTTTGAGAGTCGGCAATATTCAATATGATGCTTTTTTTAAATATGATTCATCAATGCGTATATGTTTCCAGAATATGTGTAAGTGTCTGAACACTTTTTGCGCTTTTCCTTTCTATAGGTGAATCTAAAATTTCCCGAACTGGGAAAGTTTTTTATGGGCCCTGGCATTGCTCAGTCACACACAATAAAAGTAAAACAGTACAATAAATAACGCTTATAAAATACTTCGCGAACTTACAGCAAATAAAATATCTCATCAGATGTAACTGCACTTCGAAAAATCAGTGACGTTCAGTTCACGCGCTTTACTTAAGGAAAAAACATCTGACTCAGATAAACGCTTCCAGTTAAGCACTTGAGAAACGGTTTGAATTCACGAAACCCAGGGATATATGGCACTATATGGTATTATCGTTTACTTTGAGAGATGCATATGGGGCCTGAAGGTGGCATAGTGATATGCCGAAACTGGTTGTCGTCAAAATAAAATAACATCTTAGTTGCACAGCCAACTGATGTCCCCGGTCCAAGATGGATCACCAGAGAAACTCGAGTTCGGTCAGTGCGAGAGCGGCGGCGCCCTCCGGACTAGCGGGAAACAAACTCAGCGCCGCCTGCTTTGATGCCGGTCGGTGTTGCCGTGCTGTTCTAGGCGCTTCAGTCTAGAACCGCGTGACCGCTACGGTCGCAGGTTCGAATCCTGCCTCGGGCATGGATGTGTGTGATGCCCTTAGGTTAGTTAGGTTTGATTAGTTCTAAATTATAGGCGACTGATGACCTCAGAAGTTAAGTCGTATAGTGCTCAGAGCCATTTGAGCCTGCTTTGCAATACGTTCGACTCGAGTTAGTAATAATCTCAATTGAAGTTAGCCCGTTTCATAAACAGAGTTGACCCTAAGCTCGTTCATATCGAATTGGCAGGAAAAGCTAAATTAACGTTCTATGTTATTTGCCACGTCCCCCTTCCGCTCGGGTTGTAACTGTTCTTAAGATACGATAATCAAACTGAGTTGTTAGGAAAACTCTAATAGCGTTCAATTCTCTCGTTAACGTCTCCGCGGTTTGCGAACCGGTTTGATTGAATTTTTTTTCTCATGTGAAATCGGAGCTCAAACTGAACACACTTTTTTTATTGTCTGAGATCCAAATATCTGATGCAAAAGCAGTATGTTCCACCTATTGCAATTTTTTTTCTTACAGGCTATATACTCAATACTATACAAACCTACTAACACATCCGTCAATTTCTTTCTTGACGGCAGTTCTTAATCGGTGATCTAGAAGCCAAATGCCTCGCCACGAGCGTGAACAGCTACCGCGCTGCAGGCGGCAGTTTCGAATCTTTTGGCATGAAATTTTGAGGACAGTGATTCATAATGGTTCAAATGGCTCTGAGCACTATGGAACTTAACTACTGAGGTCATCAGTCCCCTAGAACTTAGAACTACTTAAACCTAACTAACCTAAGGACAGCACACAACACCAATGCCCGAGGCAGGATTCGAACCTGCGACCGTAGCGGTCTCGCGGTTCCAGACTGTAGCGCCTAGAACCGTACGGCCACTCCGGCCGGCTGAGGACGGTGATACTCAGGTACTTTGCTGCAATGCTTTTTCGGGGATCTAACGATCTTTAGGTAGCCAAATGCCTCGTCAAGCCCATTAATGGTTGCCACACTACAGGCTGAAACTTGAAAATACACTCATGACACACTCTGAATTTGCTCTAAGATTTGGACCGTGTACAGACGATCTTAAGGTAGGCAAATATCTCGTCATTTGCATAAATGGTTGCCATGCTATAGACCGCATTTCGAAAATACACTCATAAAACACCAGGAATTTGCCGTAAGTATTTTGACGACAAAGCAACGATATTAATGAAGTCGGATGGCAAGGATCGAGCACGGATGGTGTAAAGTTACCGCTTCGTCATCGTTTCCCTCTGTCATTTTGTACTCAAAATCTTCCGAGTTGCCATGACGCTAATGTTCTGCCTACACACGCTTGTAAGTCGCGGTTATCAAATGCCTCAAGATCACATTGATTGACGTGAGGTTCTGTAGGCTTAAACTCAGCTGAGTTCAACCCGGGTTCGACCGGCGTGACGGCAGTGAACTCCAACCTCGCGCGGAACCGTCATCGATAGGGGCGGCCCCGCGCCCCGCGTGAATACAATTCGAGTTACTAAAAATCTAACGCGGGCTGACTCGAATTATTCACAACCCGAGTTAACACGGTTTGATAACTCGAGGTGACCCATCTGTGTTCTTAGCACAGATATTAATGGACACTACAGAGCCATTTAGATGAATGTTCTTGGAGGCATAGTGTACCCCGCACATCTGCCCGTTCAAGTGTTTTCTTAAACGTTTTGGGCAAATGTATCCACCAAAATTTGTTAGCTGATTTCATTGTACACTGGAATAAATGAATGTGTTTTTAAAAGACAGGGCTAGATACTGTGTACGATTTTTGTCGCTTGTCTTAATTTAAGGCATTTGTTCGTTCCAATTCATTCCTAGTGACCATGAGATATTTTAAAGAATTCTGTTTTCATTCTGGAAAATTTTCACGTTTTGATTTTCGTTTGTAGGTATGGATTTATCAATTTGTTATGAATATGAAAGCTGCTTGAAGCAGGCTTTGGGTGTAGTATGTTGTCAACCATTCGGTTTTTGCAGCTGATTATGTTCGATGTCGTGAGTGCGGCGAACATATGCCCCTGATAAGTGTGTCAGCGGGTCGTACTCATGATTTATTGATGTGCAGGTGTACCAAAGATCGAGTATGGCGTTCAGTTGGAAGAGGAACACGGTTTTGAGAAATTGAAGCTGGCCTTGAGAGATATAATAAGAATCACATACTGTCGGTGTCTGAGGTACCCTGTGTGTACATGAATGTCGTGTGAGTGAGCATACCGTTCTATATTGGTATTCTTTTTGTAGGGAAATACGTGAAGTACAGAGGACCTTTGGGGCGGGGGGGTGGGGGGGGGGGGGGGAGGGGAGGTGGTCGAGTGCTGTTGTCGAAATTGATGTGTCCGCTTTTGACAAAACCAAGTTAAAAAAGAGGGGGGGGGGACACCTGCAATGGGATTACGGGTTTGGTGGGCTGTAATTTTAGGCAAAGAGTGTAATGATATAGTTTTTTAAAGTGGTTCCTAATAGAAAATAGAAAGTTTTGGTTAAATTAATTGATGATCATGTGAGCGAAGGTTCTGTAGTTATTTCCGATGGGTTTTCTTCATATAGGGATTTGTGGAACAAGGGCCTTCAGCACCTTGTGGTGAATCATAACATCAAATTCAGAAGTTCAGCTACTGGGTCTTGTACCAGTAGTATAGGGGGTTATTGGCGGGCCATAAAATCTGTTATAGACAGGGGGAAACTACACATTTGGACACTACAGAGCCATTTAGATGAATGTTCTTGGAGGCATAGTGTACCCCATACATGCTGCCCGTTCAAGTGTTTTCTTAAACGTGTTGGGCAAATGTATCCACCAAAATTTGTTAGCTGATTTCATGTTGTGTTCGGGGGGAGGGGGGGGGGGGATGGAGGGTAGATGATAATTTACGAAAATGATGGGTTTGGTCGGGATAGTTAAGGTACTGATTTGGAGTTTTTGGTGTTGGTGCATCATTCTTCATTTTTTTATGTTAGGTAATGTTTTGTCTGTGGTTTACTTTTTTATTTTTTTCGTTCGTGTTGTTGATTTGGGCTTCTGGGTATATATGTTTGTATGTATGTGTGTTTCTTTTTTGTGATGTGGTTCTTGTGTATTTCAGTGTGGATATGTGATTTTTGTTGACGGCTCTCTATGGCAGCATTTGTTTTTCTCCGGAAGAATTTGTATATGGGAAATTTAGTGTCTTATTTTTATGTTGTGTTGAATTTGTCTTATTTCACGTATTTCTTTGTAGTATCATACTGTTCTCCGTTATCTCGGGGTTCGCCTCAACTGTAGTACGGGACACTGGCCCCAGCATTACGACGATATTTTTCAGCCGATACTAGTACTATCAAAGGCGAAAAGATCGACATACAAAAAGAGTGTGTCCTGTACTGCAGTTGACCTGCATAGGTCACCTGAAGAACAGGATACTAGCGCTAGCGAAGGCGAAGAAATCTACATAAATTAAACTTGTATTCCATACTGCAGTTAATCCTATACAGATCAACTGAAGTTCGGGATACAAGTCATACATGTCAACTGAGGTAATCCACGCTAACGTTACGCATGTCCCTTTTTTTCTTTCTTTTTTGCACTCTTATCCCATTCTTCAGTTGAGTTATAGAGGTCTACTGAAGAATAAGATGTTAAGACTCAAATCAAAGTGTGTGAAATCTTATGGGACTTAACTGCTAAGATCGTCAGTCCCTAAGCTTACACACTACTTAACCTAAATTATCCTAAGGGCAAACACACACACCCATGCCCGAGGGAGGACTCGAACCTCCACCAGGACAAGTCGCACAGTCCATGACTGCAGCGCCTTAGACTGATAGAACTCAAAGAAGCGATAAACCTAACTTTAAGTTCTAAATACGGATGTATGTGATATATGTCTACGATCTATTTTCTCTGTCCTGCATTCCTTTGTTTCTCAGTATTCGTCTTCGCTGTTTAATCCATGCAATACATCATCTCTGGTAACGTCTGACGTCATTGGTCAAAGCCGATGGTTTGTATCCCATTCTTTAGTATTCCACATTGGAGCTCCCAACTACCAGTAATCCCACCCTGTGTGACTGCCCGGATCTTGCAGGCTGAGAGGTTTCCTCTGAAACAGGACAAGCGATTGCACCTGGCTGATGGGCATTGTCAGACACAGATAACACATGGTATCTGTTTGTCAGACTAACAGAGGAGGCCTTACTTTCAGTTCCCCAGGAAGTCTTTCGCAGTCTGCCACGCCCCGAGACGACATCCCACTCGACCACAGGTGATGGGGCAACTTCAACGCGAACAGTGACTGGGCTGGCCATAGGTGTGGACCGATTCACTGAGTCGTGGGTCGTGCAGGATGTCTGTTGGATCCCCATAGTCGGGACACAGCAGTGATGCCCATCCACTGCAGCCTCAAGCTGTGTAACTGAAGCCAACACAGCCTAGAGCTGAGTGCAAAGCGTCACCAACTCAACTCGCATCAGCACACAGCAATCCCTATCCATACTAAAGACGGTGGAAAACAACACCTACACAGACCGACAAATGATTATCATCGCGCACTACGAAACTCTACTGTAGACATTGACGAAAACATAAGAACTGTGTCTAGTAAAGTACACTCCTGGAAATTGAAATAAGAACACCGTGAATTCATTGTCCCAGGAAGGGGAAACTTTATTGACACATTCCTGGGGTCACATACATCACATGATCACACTGACAGAACCACAGGCACATAGACACAGGCAACAGAGCATGCACAATGTCGGCACTAGTACAGTGTATATCCACCTTTCGCAGCAATGCAGGCTGCTATTCTCCCATGGAGACGATCGTAGAGATGCTGGATGTAGTCCTGTGGAACGGCTTGCCATGCCATTTCCACCTGGCGCCTCAGTTGGACCAGCGTTCGTGCTGGACGTGCAGACCGCGTGAGACGACGCTTCATCCAGTCCCAAACATGCTCAATGGGGGACAGATCCGGAGATCTTGCTGGCCAGGGTAGTTGACTTACACCTTCTAGAGCACGTTGGGTGGCACGGGATACATGCGGACGTGCATTGTCCTGTTGGAACAGCAAGTTCCCTTGCCGGTCTAGGAATGGTAGAACGATGGGTTCGATGACGGTTTGGATGTACCGTGCACTATTCAGTGTCCCCTCGACGATCACCAGTGGTGTACGGCCAGTGTAGGAGATCGCTCCCCACACCATGATGCCGGGTGTTGGCCCTGTGTGCCTCGGTCGTATGCAGTCCTGATTGTGGCGCTCACCTGCACGGCGCCAAACACGCATACGACCATCATTGGCACCAAGGCAGAAGCGACTCTCATCGCTGAAGACGACACGTCTCCATTCGTCCCTCCATTCACGCCTGTCGCGACACCACTGGAGGCGGGCTGCACGATGTTGGGGCGTGAGCGGAAGACGGCCTAACGGTGTGCGGGACCGTAGCCCAGCTTCATGGAGACGGTTGCGAATGGTCCTCGCCGATACCCCAGGAGCAACAGTGTCCCTAATTTGCTGGGAAGTGGCGGTGCGGTCCCCTACGGCACTGCGTAGGATCCTACGGTCTTGGCGTGCATCCGTGCGTCGCTGCGGTCCGGTCCCAGGTCGACGGGCACGTGCACCTTCCGCCGACCACTGGCGACAACATCGATGTACTGTGGAGACCTCACGCCCCACGTGTTGAGCAATTCGGCGGTACGTCCACCTGGCCTCCCGCATGCCCACTATACGCCCTCGCTCAAAGTCCGTCAACTGCACATACGGTTCACGTCCACGCTGTCGCGGCATGCTACCAGTGTTAAAGACTGCGATGGAGCTCCGTATGCCACGGCAAACTGGCTGACACTGACGGCGGCGGTGCACAAATGCTGCGCAGCTAGCGCCATTCGACGGCCAACACCGCGGTTCCTGGTGTGTCCGCTGTGCCGTGCGTGTGATCATTGCTTGTACAGCCCTCTCGCAGTGTCCGGAGCAAGTATGGTGGGTCTGACACACCGGTGTCAATGTGTTCTTTTTTCCATTTCCAGGAGTGTAGATTAATGCGCTTAGATTTGAAAACTAATCCACCAAATCACCCACACGAGACTAAATAATTCACTCCTGGTTAGGAACTTGTAAAATTTCACAAAAATGTTACTTTCCGACACAAACGAAAAGGCGAGAACTGTGACTAGTTAATGTTAAATTAACACGCTGAAATTCAAAAACTAAATTACCAAGGCACACAGATGAAACAAAATAATTCGCTCCTAGTTAGAAACCCGTAAAATGCCACAGAGTCAGTTGCTTCCTTGTTGTAGCTGCTGCTCGGCCAGTAGCTGCTGCCTGTCTTGTAGACACAGGCGACAGTCTGCGCCCGCGACTGCCATTGACGAGGCACGACACTTGTCTCCAGTCTCCATCAGTTAGTATTTTCTCAAGACCACCGTCCTTACGCCGCATTACGTAGTAGCGAGTGTTACGTCATGCTTTGTAGACACGTTGGAGCCATTGATAAGGCATGACACTCGTCTACAGTAATCGCCAGTTAGAATTATTTATACCACTGTTCTTAGGCTATTTTACGTCATTGTGACTGGTACCCGTGGTCTAGGGTAGCGTCTTTGAGTCATAATCAAAATGTCTTCGGTCTCGGGTTCGATCCCCGCCACTTCCTAAATTTTGATAAATAATCAGCATTGGCGGCCGAAGACTTCCGGCATAAGAAGTCAGCCTCATTCTGTCAACGGCCTTGTCAAAGAGGGCGGAGGAGCGGATTGAGGTTCAGGGCACACTCTTGTCCTAGGGGTGGGAAATTGCCCCTAAAGGCGGAAGAATCAGCAATGATCAACGGCATGAGGATGCCCAAGGCAATGGAAACCACTGCATTAAAGAAACGTAACGTGTATCCACAGGACATGTGGCCTGTATTTGAAGAAGTGTCATGATGATCTCTCCATTGGCAAAAGATTCCGGAATAGTCCCCCATTCGGATCTCCGGGAGGGGACTGCCAAGGGGGAGGTTACCATGAGAAAAAGATTGACTAATCTACGAAAGGATAACCTTCTACGAGTCGGGGCGTGGAATGTCAGAAGCTTGAACGTGGTAGGGAAACTAGAAAATCTGAAAATGGAAGTGCAAAGGCTCAATCTAGATATAGTAGGGGTCAGTGAAGTGAAGTGGAAGGAAGACAAGGATTTCTGGTCAGATGAGTATCGGATAATATCAACAGCAGCAGAAAATGGTGTAACAGGTGTAGGATTCGTTATGAATAGGAAGGTAGGGCAGAGGGTGTGTTACTGTGAACAGTTCAGTGACCGGGTTGTTGTAATCAGAATCGACAGCAGACCAACACCGACAACGATAGTTCAGGTATACATGCCGACGTCGCAAACTGAAGATGAACAGATTGAGAAAGTGTATGAGGATATTGAAAGGGTAATGCAGTATGTAAAGGGGGACGAAAATCTAATAGTCATGGGCGACTGGAATGCAGTTGTGGGGAATGAGTAGAAGAAAAGGTTACAGGGGAATGTGGGCTTGGGACAAGGAATGAAAAAGGAGAAAGACTAATTGAGTTCTGTAACAAGTTTCAGCTAGTAATAGCGAATACCCTGTTCAAGAATCACAAGAGGAGGAGGTATACTTGGAAAAGGCCGGGAGATACGGGAAGATTTCAATTAGATTACATCATGGTCAGACAGAGATTCCGAAATCAGATACTGGATTGTAAGGCGTACCCAGGAGCAGATATAGACTCAGATCACAATATAGTAGTGATGAAGAGTAGGCTGAAGTTCAAGACATTAGTCAGGAAGAATCAATACGCAAATAAGTCGGAACGGAAGTACTAAGGAGTGACGAGATACGTTTGAAGTTCTCTAACGCTATAGACACAGCAATAAGGAATAGCGCAGTAGACAGTACAGTTGAAGAGGAATGGACATCTCTAAAAAGGGCCATCACAGAAGTTGGGAAGGAAAACATAGGTACAAAGAAGGTAGCTGCGAAGAAACGATGAGTAACAGAAGAAATACTTCAGTTCATTGATGAAAGGAGGAAGTACAAACATGTTCCGGGAAAATCAGGAATACAGAAATACAAATCGCTGAGGAATGAAATAAATAGGAAGTGCAGGGAAGCCAAGACGAAATGGCTGCGGGAAAAATGTGAAGACATCGAAAAAGATATGATTGTCGGAAGCACAGACTCAGCATACAGGAAAGTCAAAACAACCTTTGGTGACATTAAAAGCAACGGTGGTAACATTAAGAGTACAAAGCGAATTCCACTGTTAAATGCAGAGGAGAGAGCAGATAGGTGGAAAGAATACATTGAAAGCCTCTATGAGGGTGAAGAATTGTCTGATGTGATAGAAGAAGAAACAGGAATCGATTTAGAAGAGATAGGGGATCCAGTATTAGAATCGGAATTTAAAAGAGCTTTGGAGGACTTACGGACAAATAAGGCAGAAGGGATAGATAACATTCCATCAGAATTTCTAAAATCGTTGGGGGAAGTGGCAACAAAACGACTGTTCACGTTGGTGTGTGGAATATATGAGGCTGGCGATATACCATCTGACTTTCGGAAAAGCATCATCCACACAATTCCGAAGACGGCAAGAGCTGACAAGTGCGAGAATTATCGCACAATCAGCTTAACAGCTCATGCATCGAAGCTGCTTACAAGAATAATATACAGAAGAATGGAAAAGAAAATTGAGAATGCGCTAGGTGGCGATCAGTTTGGCTTTAGGAAAAGTAAAGGGACGAGAGAGGCAATCTGACGTTACGGCTAATAATGGAAGCAAGGCTAAAGAAAAATCAAGACACTTTCATAGGATTTGTCGACCTGGAAAAAGCGTTCGACAATATAAAATGGTGCAAGCTGTTCAAGATTCTGAAAAAAAGTAGGGGTAAGCTATAGGGAGAGACGGGTCATATACAATATGTACAACAACCAAGAGGGAATAATAAGAGTGGACGATCAAGAACGAAGTGCTCGTATTAAGAAGGGTGTAAGACAAGGCTGTAACCTTTCGCCCATACTCTTCAATCTGTACATCGAGGAAGCAATGATGGAAATAAAAGAAAGGTTCGGGAATGGAATTAAAATACAAAGTGAAAGGATATCAATGATACGATTCGCTGATGACATTGCTATCCTGAGTGAAAGTGAAGAAGAATTAAATGATCTGCTGAACGCAATGAACAGTCTAATGAATACACAGTATGGTTTGAGAGTAAATCGGAGAAAGACGAAGGTAATGAGAAGTAGTAGAAATGAGAACAGCGAGAAACTTAACATCAGGATTGAGGGTCACGAAGTCAATGAAGTTAAGGAATTCTGCTACCTAGGCAGTAAAATAACCAATGACGGACGGAGCAAGGAGGACATCAAAAGCGACTCGCTATGGCAAAAAAGGCATTTCTGGCCAAGAGAAGTCTACTAATATCAAATACCGGCCTTAATTTGAGGAAGAAATTTCAGAGGATGTGCGTCTGGAGTACAGCATTGTATGGTAGTGAAACATGGACTGTGGGAAAACCGGAACAGAAGAGAATCGAAGCATTTGAGATGTGGTGCTATAGACGAATGTTGAAAATTAGGTGGACTGATAAGGTAAGGAATGAGGAGGTTCTACGCAGAATCGGAGAGGAAAGGAATATGTAGAAAACACTGATAAGGAGAAGGGACAGGATGATAGGACATCTGCTAAGACATGAAGGAATGACTTCCGTGTTACTAGAGGGAGCTGTAGAGGGCAAAAAGTGTAGAGGAAGACAGAGATTGGAATACGTCAAGCAAATAATTGAGGACGTAGGTTGCAAGTGCAACTCTGAGATGAAGAGGTTAGCACAGGAAAGGAATTCGTGGGGGCCGCATCAAACCAGTCAGTAAACTGATGACAAAAAAAAAAAAAAGACTGGTACATCGCTGGCCGGAGTGGCCGAGCGGTTCTAGGCGCTACAGTCTGGAACCGCGCGACCGCTACGGTCGCAGGTTCGAATCCTGCCTCGGGCATGGATGTGTGTGATGTGCTTAGGTTAGTTAGGTTTAAGTAGTTCTAAGTTCTAGGGGAATTATGACCTCAGCAGTTGAGTCCCATAGTGCTCAGAGCCATTTGAACCATTTGAACTGGTACATCATGCCTTTAGACATGTTGGAGAACCCTTGCCCGTGGCTGCCATTGGTGAGGCGTGAAACTGATCTCCAGACCCTGTTGGTTATAATCTTTTACGAACACTTTTCATACGTCGTATTACATAATTGCAAGTGGTACACCTCGGCTTGTAGATACAATGGAGAGTCCGCTTTTGCAACAGTCTTTGACAAGGCTGGTTCAAATGGCTCTGAGCACTATGGGACTTAACATCTGAGGTCATCAGTCCCCTAGAACTTAGAACCACTTAAACCTAACTAACCTAAGGACATCACACACATCCATGCCCGAGGCAGGATTCGAACCTGCGACCGTAGCGGTCGCGCGGTTCCAGACTGAAGCACCTAGAACCTCTCGGCCAGCCCGGCATCACATTTGTCTGCTGTCCTCTTTTGTTAGGAATATTTTCGACCATTGTTTTATTCCTTACTGCATAACTGCGAGGAGTCCACCATACCTTGTAGACACATCGAAGAGCCCGTGTCAATGAATGCCACTGACGAAGCATGACACTCGTCTCAGGTCCTCGTCAGCTAGAATTTTTAAGACCTCTGCCCTCATGTCACAATCCATAGTTGCAAGTGGTACGTCGTGCGTTCTACACACGTTGGAGAGCCATTGTCAGTGGCTCCCATTGAGGAGACATGACGCCCGTCTCTGGTCACTATCAGTAAGAATTTTTCACGACCACTCTTCTTACGCCATATTACATAATTGCGAGTGCTACATCATTCCTTGTAGGCACTTTGGACAAAACGTGTCCAAGACTGCCACCGACGAGGTGTGACACCAGTCTCCATCCCAGGTCAGTTTCAGTCTTTTATGATCACTGTTCTTATGCTGTTTAGATAAATGCGAGTGGTACGCCATTAGACCGCTCGGCTAATCCCGCGCGGCACACCATGCACTACAGACACGATGGAGTGCTCGTGTTTGCGACTGTCGTTGACGAGGGATTACATTTGCCTCCAGTTCTCGTTTGTTAGCATTCTTTTACGACCATTGTTCTTATGCCTTATTACATAATTGCGAGGGCTGCACCATGCCCTGTAGACACATCGGAGAGCCCGTTTCCGTGACTACCATTTACGAATCATGACACCTGTCTCAAATCCCTGCCAGTCAGAACTTTTTCCGACCACTGTTTTTGCGCTATGTTATATAACCGAGTGGTGCATCATGCCTTGTAGACACGCTGAAGAGCCCGTTTGGTTGACTGTCATTGACAAGGTGAGACACTCCTCTCTAGTCCGCGACAGTTAGAATTTTTTAGACCACTGTTCTTACGCTATGCTACATAACTGCGAGTGGTACGTCATGCCTTGTAGACATGAGACGTGATAGAGAGCCTGTGTTCGTGGCTGCCACTGGCAAGGTGTTACACTCATCTCAAGTACTCCTCAGTTAGAATTTTTTATGACCATTGTTCTTACGCTGGCGTACATAATTGCGAGTGGTACCCCATGCCTTGTAGACACAATGGAAAGCCCGTGTCCGCGACTACCATTGACGAGGCATGACACTCGTCTCCAGTCCCCACTGGTTAGGCTTTTCTTACGACCACTGTTCTTTCGTTATATTACATAACTGCGACTGTTATACCTTGCCTTACAGGCATGTGTTGAAACACCAATCAAAAGAACAACTTCATGGACGTCGTGGTCATAGACACGACCAAATGGCACATACACGCAACTTCAGGGTCATTACTTACCCTGGCAGTGGAGGGTCACATGCGCACCTCATAGCTACCTCTTCTACATTATCTACAGGGCTCCAAACCGACTAGTGTGCTCTTTCCTTTGGGTGGCTGACGAATATTTCATCCAGTGAACTAAGTTTGGGCTATGGAACAAAATGTTTGCATCAGAGTGGACGAATCCCATACTGTTGTTCTGCAGACGCAGATCATTCAGGTGAAAAGCTTAAACGTAGAACAACTCAAAACGCTGGCGCGGTTGGTGCTCTAGAATCAGTAGCACCGGAGTCTTGCATGCGGTTTCATGTACAATTACATTGCACTTAATTGTTTTGTGTTCACTATTATTACTGTAGATCAGCAAGTCTCCACACTTGTCTGCAGGTTCGGCGTGGCGCATCCACCTCTCGCAAGCGACCAAGGAGCAGCTGGACAAGGTCGGCGGCTACCAGCTGGAGTACCGTGGCGAGACCGACATCAAGGGCAAGGGCAAGATGCACACCTACTGGCTTCTGTCCAAGGCCGGCTTCAACAAGGAGCTCCCAGTGCCGCCGCCCATAGGGTGAGCTCCGAACCACCAGCACACTTTCTCTGCACACCTACATCTACACTGACATATGCATCAGCACTGTCCAAATGATTGTGAAGTTTGTGGAAGAGACTTATTTTTTATTGTGCCATATTACTGTTTCCCCTGTTTCATTGTATTCGTACCATACCTACATGGCCCAGTTCTTTGGTACCCAAAGAGACATTCAATGGGCATATAGCTTTGGCAATGTGGACTTTTTGTTGGGTCATTCCACACCAAGTGGTCTAAAACTGAAAAAAGTTCCCACCATCATGGTCTCCAATTTTCGTCAAATTTTAACTGTAGCTTTAGTCAAGTGTTGAAGTAAGTTTCCCAAGATTTCAGGCCTCTAGCTGCAATAGCTGCTGATCTAGACCCCCTTGTCTGAAGTGTACTTAGTCCGTGTGCATGCAACATAAAAAAAATGTCATATTTGGAGTCTAATAAAATCGAAACTAATTCATAAGAATGGTTAGTAAGATGCGACCCTGTACAGTTTTTTTTGCTGATTCCAACGAAATTATGTATAACATTACTCATGCAAACCCCGGTCAAATAACTCGACTCAAAGTATACTTCAAAATTTGTCGTGACACAACGCGACAAATTTTGACCAATATTAAGACTGCAATGATTTCCTTGCAGTTGAAGATATGGACTTGAACTTTTGGCCAAGCTTCATGCTTGTGCTAGACATAATGCAGCCGGATTTGCAATGATCCAGGCCATATGGTCGCCCTGCAGTATCTCTTCAAATTAGGCAGTGTCAGCACAAACGGTAAAATTTACCAAAGTTTCAAGCCAATTACTAAAAAATAGTTGGCCTGAATCTGCTTGTGAATAGTATCACCTAAAAGAGAAACTCTTGCTCTACAAGACTGACATTTGTTTTTTTTGCAACGCGACCATTAAGTACTCATTAACTCACATCAAAGTTGTTATATTTTGTATGCGCGATGCACTAATTTTTCTTCATTTCTAGGAATTTGAATCTTAATAGTCGCTTAGAATTACTGATATAATTGGATATTTCATTCGTGTTTTATTCAGTGATTGGCCAGTGAGAGATGTCAGAAGTTAATGAAGAAGAAGAATCGTTGGCCCCCTGTTCAATTGGAAAAGATGCTGCTGCATCGAAGTGCCATGTTATCTTCTATGCTAAGAAGACTGGATTCAAAGCGTTTAGTGATTTCACAGAATGTGACCAGAAATTGCTTGTTTCGCGTTCAGAAGCCAAACTTGACGAAAATTCCATCATTTGCTTCCACCATGAAGCCCTCTTCCTACATGAATATCAAGCGATGCAAAAGAAATGTTGCAGTCCATTCAAGAAGAGGAATCACAATGTAAAAGCTGGACTTAGACTGCTTGATAATGAAACAGCTGCCAAACTTTGCCTGTTAAAGAAAAAAGAAGTGATTGATATAAAACCTGGTCAGAAGCTTTGCCCTCGCTGCATGTCGGCACTGAACCAAAAGCTAGAAGATTCATCATCACTATCAACCCAATCTGAACAAGATTTCACAACGGATGAAACTGAACCAGCCATCAACAAAAGTTTATCATTTATTGGTGCTTCACCATTGAAAAGAAGACAACTAAGTAAAAGAGATAAGCAAAGCTATGCAAAAAGAAAGATCTTGGATGCACAAAGTTTAATTGGGAATCAAATTGCTGCTGCTGTAGGAATCAATTACGATGAACAGCCAAGTTCAAGTAAAAGTCGCCCATGCAATAATTGTGCAGATCTTGATAATCTTATAGAAGAGTTGAAAGAAAAATGTAAAGTGTCAAATCGTAGGACAAAAGTTCAAATATTGACCTTGGTTCCAAGAAGCTGGACAATTAAAGATACGACAACAGCATTTAATGTATCAGAAAGAATGGTAAAGCAAGCGAGAAAACTGAAGAATGAGCAAGGTGTTCTAGCTTTTCCAGCAAATCGGCAAGGAAGGAAGCTTTCAGATGAAGTTGTTCAGAAAGTACATGACTTTTTTCAAGATGACGAATTCAGCAGACTTTGTCCAGGGAAGAAAGACTGTGTGCCTGTGAGAATTTCAGGAACAAAGGTGTACAAGCAAAAGCGGTTGTTGCTTTGCAATTTGAAGGAAATGTACGTGTCTTATCAGAAGCAAAATGGACCAGAAATTGGCTTCTCAAAGTTTTGCGAGCTTAGACCAAAATGGTGTGTTACAGTTGGCTCTGCTGGAATGCACTCAGTTTGTGTCTGTACAATACACCAAAATGTCAAGCTTATGCTCACTGGTGCATCAATCAATGAAGACTACAAGGAAATTCTTAGCAAAGCTGTTTGCAGCTTGGAAAACAAGGATTGTATGCTTCATCGTTGTGAAAACTGCCCTGGTCCAGAAGGTGTAGAAGCAGTTATTGCAACATATTTTGAAGATAATGACCCTGAAGAACTGATTGAGTACAAACAATGGATTCATACCGACAGGGATACTTTAGAAACAAAGCAGCTTTCAACAGAAGAGTATGTTGAAGATATTGCAGCAAAAATTTGGAACCTGTCTTGTCATCACTACATTGCCAAGCATCAAAGCCAGCACCTGAAAGCTCTCAAAACTGATTTGAAAGAAGGCGAATTCATAATACTAATGGATTTTGCTGAAAACTATTCATTTATTGTTCAAGATGCAGTGCAAGGCTTTCACTGGGAAAACAGTCAAGCAACAGTTCATCCATTTGTAGTCTACTACTGTGAAAACGAAGAGGTGCAATGTGTGAATCTTTGTGTTATTAGTGACTGCCTTCGACACGATACGATTACTGTCCATGTTTACATTGGAAAAGTAATCAATTACCTGAAGATGCAATTTTCCAAAATAAGCCACATCCACTACTTCAGTGATGGTTCAGCTGCACAATATAAGAATTTCAAGAATTTTCTCAACTTATGCTATCACAAAGAAGATTTTGAAATAACAGCAGAATGGAATTTCTTTGGAACAAGCCATGGAAAGTCGCCTTGTGATGGCATTGGAGGCACAACAAAACGGTTGGCAGCAAGAGCAAGTTTGCAACGTCCATATGAAAACCAGATTCTAACACCCAAAGATCTTTTCAACTTCTGCAATGATAATATCAATGGAATCAAATTCTTTTTCATCAGCAAAGAGGAAGTTGAAGAAGAAAAAGCTTCTCAAGAAGAAAGATTCCTGCAAGGGCACACTCTAGCTGGCACAAGAGAAAACCACCATTTTTTGCCCATTGATATGACGACAATTAAGGTCAGTAGAGTTTCTAATGATGCGACATCTTTTTTGGCCAAAATTAGTGCTGCTGAAGTAGTAGTTCAAGTCATGGATCTTCAGCCTGGGCAGTATGTTGCTTGCATTTATGAAAAGAAATGGTGGATTGGAAACATCGTTGAAATCTCAGTCGAACAGAAAGATGCTTTCATAAGCTTTATGCATCCTCATGGTCCTGCAAGTTCATTTTATTGGCCCTTAAGACGTGATACTTGCTGGATTCCAGAACAACTTATCATTGGTGTTATTCCAGCTCCATCAGTGACATCATCTGGTCGGCAATACAGTTTTCCTGAAAGCATTCTCTTGCAAATCAACGATGCTTCCAGAATGATGAAGTAACTGAGGAAGACAGGCTTGGGAACCTGCATAAAGAAACCCACAATCAGGCTTGGGATCCTGTGGTAAAGACACCCTGTAATCAGGCTTGGGAACCTGCAGTAAAGATACCCACCCGTGGCTGTTACTGCATGGCTATCGGGCGTGGCCCCTATGGCGATGGGGATGCTGGTTTTATTGTGATAACCAGTAATGGCTCAGCCATCATGGACCAACGCAGGGCACTGCGCACACAAAATATAAGATACTTTGACCTGAGTAAATAAGCACTTAATGGAAGCGTTGCAAAAGAAAAATATATCCATCTCGTAGAGCAAGAGTTTCTCTTTCAGATGATACTATTCACAATTAAATCCAGGCTGACTATTTTGTAGTAATGGGCTTTGAACTTTGGTAAATAAAGCCATTTGCGCTGACACTGCCAAATTTGAAGAGATTTTGCAAGGCGACTATAAAGCCTGGGTAGTTGGAAATCCAGCTGTATTATGTCCAGCACAAAGATAAGACTTGGTAAAAAGTTCAAGTCCATATCTTTATCTGCAAGGAAATTATTGCAGTCTGAATATTGGTCAAAATTTGTCGCATTAAGTCACGACAGAATTAGGGGTACACTTTGAGTCGACTTGTTTGACCGGATTTTGCATCAGTAATCTTATAATTAATTTCGTTTGAATCAGCACAAAAAACTGTACAGGGTCTCATCTTACTAACCATTCTTATGAATTGGTTTCAATTTTATGAGACCCCAAAAATGGCATTTTGTCTGATGTCGCGCGCATGCGAACTTACTACCCTTCAGACAAGGGGGTGTAGATCAGCAAGTATTGCAGCTAGAGGCTTGAAATCTTGAGAAACTTAATTTAGCACTTGACTAGTGCTACAGATAAAATTTGAAGAAAATTGGAGACATGATGGTGGGAAGGTTTAGACCACTTGGCATGGAATGACCCTGTTCGAACACCCGTGCATTTTTAAATCAACTGGGCACATATACACTACTGGCGATTAAATCCACAGTACCTATAAGACGGCATGCAATAAACATTCAGCACGTGGTATTCCTGCTCGAGGTGGTCGGAATCCCATGACAGTCATACTACATGTAATATAGAAGCAATGTGTTCAAGACGGTCTCGAGTAGCTAGTGCACGAGAGGACACACCTATTGCTCGTTCGATCGTGCAGAAGCGTTCAGTCACGTCACGTGATTTGAGTCAGGACATACACACACAATAAGCAAAATTTTGGTATTAGCTATCGGTCACGTTGTTGCGTTTTTAATGGCCATCAGCATATTTTGTACAGATGCTTCTCACATCTCGTAAATCTTTAAGGAAAGTAGTACTCGTGTACCACAAGGAGCTGCTGATGAAATAAACATCTACAAGCTATTAGTTTCTATCGAATCATCATCAAGAAACAAAATTACTACAGCACCCAATTTGGCATCAGTTTTACCGTGGCAACAATAAACATAGACTGGTGCGCAGAACTTAAGGACGAAAGTAACTTTCGCATGACTTGTCAACTACCAAGCAACACAACCGATGAAACTTGGACCACACATAAAAAGCTGCTACAGTATAGTACAGTGCAGGCAGAACAGTACAGATGGTAACGGAAAGAAATGCGCACTCATATGTACAGAAATGGCATTTTTATACAATGACAATAATTTCGCTGTAGGCACAGCAATTACGCAGATTACCTGGATATTAGATAATGGTTCTTAATATTGTGTATGATTACAATGGACGCCCCTGAATGCTCTACAACCTGTTCCCATGCTCGCCACGAGTTGGTAAGAAGTTCTTGTGATATGGCGTTTCAGTTCTCCACAAGGGCGGTTGACAACTGATGGATGGTCGTTCGTCCAACGTGGACGTCCTGAAACCCGTCTCCCCAATGCATCACACGCGTACTCGATGGTATTTAAGTCGGAGGAACCGACAGGTCATTTCATTCGCCGCATATCCTCTCGTCCCAACAGCTTCTCCACCGGCGCAGCCCAATACACTCACGCACTTTCATCCATAAAAATCAAATTGGGGCCGAACGCACCCCTGAGAAGATGCACGTGAGGAAGGATTACAGTATCACAATAAGATAGAACGGTGAGTATACCGTGTTCACAGATTTGGAGGTCAGTACACCCACGCAACATTATACGTCCTCACACCATAACATCTGCACCAGGAAAACTATCATGTTCGTTATTGTTCCTGGTGAATTACGTATTCTCCCCTCTCTTTACATGAGAGTACCTCCACATTGGCGAACAGGATCATTTCCGTGGTCGACGTGTTATGATGTGGAAGGACGTGAATGTTGCACGTGTATACTGACCTACAAATCTTTGAATACTGTTCACTCACCGGTCAATGTTATTGTGACACAGTACTCCTTCCTCATGTGCGTATTTCCAGAGGTACATGCGATCCTGACTTCATTTTCAGGGTTCCGTACCTCAGTCGGTGAAAACGGAACCCTTATTGGATCACTTTGTTCTCCATCTGTCTGTCTGACCGGCTGTTAAGACCCTCTTTATTAGGATAGAACAGCAGTTCGAAGATGAAATTTGTATCACCTACTAACTCTACACTTCCTTGCCGGGATGGAACATTTAAACTTCTAAATCTATGCAGTCAAAAACTACGGCCATTCGTATTACATATTTTGATACTAGCAAACTCACTCATCAAAACGCGTAGGGCACCTCCCTTTGAACCACGCCGGCCGTTGTGGCCGAGCGGTTCTAGGCGCTTCAGTCAGGAACCGCGCTGCTGCTACGGTCGCAGGTTCGGATCCTGCCTCGGACTTGGATGTGTGTGATGTCCTTAGATTAGTTAGGTTTAAGTAGGTCTAAGTCTAGGGGACTGATGACCTCAGATGTTAAGTCCCATAGTGCTTAGACCCATTTGAACCACAATCATAACATTTGGTAAGAAGCAAAGCTTCACAGTACAAGTAAAGAAAACGATCCGAAAATTGTTAATTTGTAATTATATCACATAAATTTTTGTTTTTTGGCATTTTTTGTCCGTCTGCATTTCTGTCAGTTGGTTAAACCTCTTTATCCCAGGAACGGGCAGAGGTATCAAGTTGAAATTTATGTAAAATATTAAAGTCTGCAGTCTATGGAAACTACTAAAGTCTGCTGTCCCATGACAGTGTAAATAGTTTAAGTTTCAAAGTCATTGTAGTCAAAAGATACAGCCATGCATGTCACATAATTTGACACTCGCAAACTCACTCGTCAACACCTGTGAACTATGTACTTACATGGCATGTATGGAAACCGAGAGTCGCGGTATCGAATCTCGGGCGGGTCATGGATTTTTCAGTCTCTTTTTAACCTAACCTACTCCTCTCAACGATGTGAGGAGTCGTCAGAAACAACACATGGTTCGGTTTGCTCGTTAAACTGTAGGCTTTCTTCCCCCAGTTGGATAATTGGGGTGGTTTAGGGACACGCAAGTCACCGAAGTGGCATCCAATACAAAGACCTACACTAGGCCATTGAACCACACGAAATTGTTATTACTATTACCTGTATTCATAACTAAGTTTGTGCGGAACCGTCAGAACGCGGGTTCTTTTCTGATTTCTCTGGTTATTTTATGGATGGTAATGCGTGAGCGAGATCTTGGAATGAGAGGATATTCGATGAATGGATTGGCCTGCCCGTTCAACCGACGCACTGCAGCACGTCCACATGGACCAACGCGCACCAGCAGGAATGGAACTCCCTACCGCAAATGCTCCTTACCAACATTGTGGCCAGCATGGGAGTACATTGCAGAGCATACACTACCGTCCCTGGTGATCACACACCCTATTAAGAAACTTGTCACGCCTTTTGTAAGGTCCAGGGGACCACCAGGAATCGCAGTGGATTCGGTGTACTTATGGTCTTTGAATAAAAGTGTCTTTTCTGTTCGCCTCATTGAGTGTCTCTTTCATTTAGCTTTTGTATTGTAGCAGTTTTTTCTATGAATGGTCCAAGTTTCATCGAGTTGTGTTTCGTGGTAGTTACTCAACATGCGAAAGATACCTTCTTCATTAATTTTCGCACACCAGTTTAAAATTAAACAAAAAAAATCCCGCGTCACGAGCAAGATGAAAGTTCAAGATAAGTTGCACAAATACTCTCAGAAAGTAACCATTCTGCCGCGTATTTTTCTATTTATAGGATCAGTAAAGCCCGTAATTTGGCTCTGCAGAACGGTATTTGTTTTAAGAAAATCAACGTAAATATAGTCACAACATTAGAACTAGATTCCGTTTTCCTTTCCCATTTACTGCCGCATTTTCTGCTCTTCCCTAAACGACTTCTATATACCGTTTTTACCGCAACTGCATTATTATCTGCTACAGCATGCACGTCTCTGTTGACTTAAAGGCAACTCTCACTCTTAAGCAATGTTTACAAACCAATATTGGTTGATGATGCGTAGTAATGCTGTAAAAACCAAACTGGTTTAGTCTGTAATACAAATAATATGTGATTACATAGTAAACTGCAACATTAATAGGTTTATAGTTTTTTCTGAAAGCGATATTTTGTAACACCTAATGAGGAAATGATAATTATTTTGTTCTCCTCAGTCGCTTAATTTTCTTCCTAGAGCCGCCAGCCAATAACCAGATAAATAGGTACCATAAAAGTTAACAGAAACATGTTTATTTTGTTTTCCTAAAATCAGCGCAAGTTTTTGTTTGAGAAGAGAAGGGATGTATTTAAATATAATGGCAAATAGTATCCCTGGTTTCCTTGGTGGTATATTTTGTTACATCATTCTTCGAAATGATGTATGTAGTACATAAGAAACAAACGTTGGATTTTCATAGATATTTCAGCTACAGATGACGTTCCGTGGGACAGATATAATACCTTGCTGGTCCACATTTTCTGTATACATAGCAACGCTGTGCTATTGGTAAGATGTTACAGCGTACTCGTATAGTGACCTCGGTAGTTTACAAGAATGATTGCCTATCGAAGTCGCGGGGTCCAAACGATACATATCGAACGTGCGATTCTAAATCGATCACGGGTCTCTGGTGGCGGACGTTATGTTTACGGTGGTCACTACAACAATGACAAAAGAAGACCGTTACAAAAATACTTGTAATTACAAAGGAAATGACTTACCTTACTCGTCGTCGGTGTTGTCGTCATGTGAAAGTCCATGTGATGTGTACGCTACGGGAACAATTCCCTTTTTGCCATTAATTCCCGGAGGTATGTAACTTAGAGTAATTAAAGAAACGACGGAAAACAGATAAAATGACGGTCACAAATAATTGTAATTATGTTCGCTTTCAGAACTAAGCTAGTGTACCTTTTAGTACAAATTATTCTTCGGTTTCTAGATTTCCAAATCACACAATTAAGATAAGATAATTGCGTAATTTCAATATGCATGCCGGATTTATACCAGAATTCTAACCTTTTCTCATTTGGGTCGTAATTTGAAACACCAGCACAAAGAACGTTCACTTACCACGAAAGTAAGAGGCATCCTGAACTATCGAATCATCTGATAATCTCTGATAAAATGCTGTAAAGTCGCCACACCTTTGATGAAAGTTAACATTGCAGCTGTAACGGAGTAACATAGTCCGTTATGTAAATCAACGATGTAATCACTACCATTGACCAAAGTGTGCGTGTAAATCAATAATAACTGACGGCTTCCCATGAGCGAAATTTTCATTTGCGCGCACCCTTACTTCTGTATCCCAAAACAATGTCAGAAGTTGGAATCTCCTGTAACAATCCTCTCTGACAACAAGATAATCTGCGGAACGAAATTGTTGAATGAGAAGCTATCTGCATATATTAATACGTTCATCGGCCAAAACCGTTTGTAATATCTCACCCTTTTTCAAATATTTGCTGTAAATGTACAGATATGCATCACTTCATTTGTATGTCAACATGTCAATGACTGTAAACTGTTTCAGAGATAACAGGAGGCACAGAAACTCCACACCGGCTATAATGTGTACTGTAGCTCCGGCCGCCGAAAATATTTTTCTCTCCCAGTTAGTTTTGATATTTATTCGTACAGAATTTACTTTGAAGATATTTTATTGGAGAACAGCAGGCAATTAATCTTGAATGGGTGAACTTTCATTTCTGTGAAAAAGATGTCGCTCAATTTCAGTGTTTTGTTTAACTTCCTTGCAACAGCCACTGAAATTTAACTCACTTGGCAGAGATTATCGATGAACACCTGACAGTTATTGAGGCGAAACCTTCATTGCAAAGCGTTTTTTAAGTTGAAACGTATACATGGAACAGGTTGATTCGCTGTGCAGGCACTTAAATATACTTCGCTTTCGTGTGGGATTTGTTTTTAAAACTAAGTCTTGTAAACAATTCGCCGATTTTCCTTGCGTATATATGACAGATCATGCTGAAATAAGATAATGATTCGTGCACTGTCCGTGTGAAACACAGTTATTTTCAAGACTATTTACAAACGTTATTTGACACAGAAATTGTTGCAGTATGTTGGTGGATGCAGTGATAAATTAACTAAAAATTTACTTCTTCGAAGATGTGTCATTGTTCTCAGAATATATGCCGTTCTTGTGCTGATGAAGAGAACCTCAACCTGAACCCTACGACAAGGATACACGAACTCGAGCAAGAAGTAGAATACCTCAGATATGCGCTTACGTCGTTGAGTTTTTACTTCGCCCAAGTCCAGTTCCGAATTTGCCAGGCCGCTAACGCCGAACCTGGAGAGAAACAACAGTGTTTCCTGCAAGAACTGGAGGATTTCGCCTTCAGTGGAATAAACAAGAAGAATACCTCGCAGATTTTACGCCGTTGTTGTGATGAGGACACCTTGGGAAATGCGACCAGGTGCCACAGAAGTCGAACATCGATCTCGGAAGAATGCCTGGTCGTCCGTCCAGGTGGTCAGAAGCAGATTTCAAGGTCTGGCGGTTTGTCAAAGCACGATGCGGTAAGGTGCGCCGAAACCTGCTGCGGTTCACAGACGAATCTGGCTGCCGGTGAAAGTATTGCAAAGCGACTGTTGAACTACGTCAGAGCGAAATACGGACGTCGGAAATTTAGAGTAAATTACTTGAAGGAAATGAAAATTATTTGTCACTGGGGTGACGCGAGAGCGCGGATGGAAGTGGCGGTATGGAACATCTTAGAGACTCTGTCAGCTAGCGACGGAGATGAAGACTGGTCGTGTATTCGGCGTCTGGTGCGCAAGGACCTAGCCGACAATCTGCGGGACCTGCTCGAGCACGGTTTTAAAGCTAAGAGGCGCGGGTTCTGCCGCTTCTTCTTGCGGCAGCTGGGATCTTGTGACATGGTGAACGAAGGGCACGCCTGGGACCTTTTGCTAGCCTACTACCGAGCCAGCAGTGGACACCACTTCAGTGCCTACCCCAGGAGGAGTCTTTCGCGCAGCTACGGGCTTTGCATCGGGTCCGAAGCGCCGTCGGGCAAGGAGAGGTTGCTGGCGGTCGTCGAGGAGCTAGAGGCGACAAGGAAGACGTGTGGCCGCGACGCGGACTCGGTCTTCCGAGCTTTCGTGTGCGCGGCGCTCAACATGCGGCGCCTAGCGGCGTGGCTACGGCGGGTCGTCCGCTGCAGGGCGCTGGTGCAGACGTTGTACGAGCCGTGGGCGTACGTGGCCCGCACGCGAGCGAGGGACGCGCTGGATTCGCTGGCTCGTCTGCAGGCCCGGACCTTCCGGCTGCCCTTGGACCCAGCCCTGCGCAGTTTGCATGCGCAGTGGCTGTCGCTGCCACCAGCACCGTGTCTACCATCTCCAGAAGCTGCTGACGTTGACTCGGCAAAATAATAGTTGCCTCTTATACGCTTTTATCTGCACTTTTATCTATTTTATACAATAGATCGACAACAGAATTTTTTTGTGTTTTGTTTCTGTACTTTTCTCGTTATTTAGTATCATTTTTTGCTCTTAGAAGTATCTCACATTCTGTCTTTTATCTGGGTAATTTCCAAGAATAATTGCCTATCGAAGTCGCTGGGTCCAAACGAAACATATCGAACGTGCGATCGTAAATCGATCATGCGACCCCGGTGGCGGACGTTGTGATCAATTATTTGTGATCGTCATTTTTATCTGTTTTTCGTCGTTCCCTTACTTGCTCTAAATTACATACCTCCACGAATTATTTGTGAGTTGCTAGGGAAACCCAGACGATTTATGTCGTTACTGAGTGGGATGTCTGGCGTTCTTCACGTTTCTTCGGCGGATTCTCTCACATGGAAGAATCTAATTCCATGTCTATGGAGCGTAGAAAATTGTTCAACTTTTTGTAGCAAATATGGAGTACTACCAGACAAGGAAAGAAGGGGAAATACAGAAGCGTCCGATCTTACCCGTCGGCTTTGACCCATGACGTCACAAATACCGCGGAAACGACTATAAACAATTCCAATATGGCGGATATAAAAACATCGCATACGTATTGTAAACACTGAAATACACAAGTTTCACAAAAAGCCTAATGACTGTAACGGGACAAGCGTGGGAAATTAGGGGTTTTTGGGTGCGGAGAAACTAAATATACAGAAATGTAGCCACCGACCGCCATTCAAAACCACGCAAAACAACGAAATAAATCAACATCACAAAACTGACCAAATACCAAAAAACACATTCCTATCCATAATCGGACACTTCCCTTAACCTATATAGCTCAACAGAACCTACCGATCACATCCCCCAATAGAAAACTAAGAAACGAAAGCTTCCCTTACACCTACATACATCGGCACTTATGCAGTTTAGCAGGTACGGAAAAAATTTTTCATTTTTTTTCAAAATTTGATCATCATGTGTCGTTATGCGGTGGGGGGAGTCTGCAGTGCCCCCCCATCCCCCCACAGGCTTCATTAGTGTCAAATCAATATTTTCGAATCATAGGCGGCCGCTGCCGCGGCAGCATTCCAAAAAAAAACTCCCAACCTAACCTCGTATTCAGGGCTACGCTACAGATCAATGTGTAGGTCCCTTACGTCACGGGTCAAAGCCGACGCGTGAGATCGGATGTTTCCAACCTATACCCAATACACAAAACATACATAAATAACCAAAAAAAAAAACGGAACTTACCTCAAAAAAGTTCCAGCTCCACAAACTAGATTGGCCACCACAATCACACACAAATGCACACACGCACGCACGCACACACACACACACACATACAAAAACACACACACATACACCAACGAAAAAATACTGAACTAAAATAAAAACCCAACCCACCTAAACGTCAACCCCCTCCCCCACAACTCCAAAATACAACACACAAACACTACACAACAAAATAAACCACCCACCCACCTACCCAGCCCACCCTAACTAACCACTTTCGGTCTATACATTTTACCCACAGCCCTTAAAAAAACCCGAAGAATGCAATAGCCCTCTGGGACACTCTTCCGCCAACAGTACTCATCTAAATGAGACTGAAGGTTGGAAGAGCGCCTCTTCCCCCTCCCAAGAACTGACTTAACCGCTCCCCACATCCCCTCAATTGTGTTAGTGCAAGCCCCAGTATCATAATTCTTAAACTCTAGACTGTGGTTCACTACTAAATGATTAAATCCCCTCTCACCCAACCCCCTATATGAAGAAAACGCATCTGAAACTACTGTGGACCCCGGCTCTACATACTCCTCAATTAACCCCACTAATTCAGGCTTCGACCTCCCCCCCTCCACAACCCTAAAAACACATTCAGTACCCCCACCCCCCTGAACAACAGCCCCCCACACCCAAAGACCAGCCACAGACTTCCCCCTCCCATACTTCCTTTTACCAAACTGCGACTCATCCACCTCCACAAGCACCCCATGCCCACCCAACTTACCCCTGTACTTAATAAATTCGGAACACACCTCACGACAAAAGGAATACCAGTCTAAAACAGTCCTCTCACTCACACCAGTCTCAAACGCGCAAAAACTCTGCCCGCAACTATAACAAAAATAATACGTAATAAGCACAATCTCACGCATGGCCAATCTAGACTTCTCGAACCAGGTACCACGCCTTACAGAACGCCATACGCCATCTTTCCGGCAACACCACATGTATCCGTCCCTGGTCCGAGAGTCCGGAACTTTAACCAATTTCATAGGTTCACCGCACACACCGCACTTCACGACCTCGGCAATTAAGCCAAATAGCTGAAGAAATTTAATCAGCTCTAAAGCTGTCTCCCCCATCATCGTCCTCAACCGAACACTGTTAAGGCGGTCTTTCATATCCATTCCTGAACAAAAAACCACAACCAAATACACTCAATAACAAACTCACCCGACGTACAGCAATGAGCATTAAATTAACCATTAACTCACTAATAGAAATTCCGCTTCAAATCCAACACCTGAGCAACAGAAAACTGACCCCACCACACGAAACAAACGAAACAAACGAAAACCATGAACACACCACCAGAGAGCACGACAAACAAAAACAAGACATCTACAAACACGCCACAATCGCAAATCAAACTCCGCGCCGTAATGACGTCACACACCACAACACGCTTACGTCACGGGTCAAAGCCGACGGGTAAGATCGGACGCTTCTGTTGACCCAAAGAAGGGACTGTGTAGACTGTGGTGGTGCAAAGTGTGTAAAACTCCGTAAGAACAGTTTCGATGCTGAAATGCCGTTACAATTTCATTGCGGACAGTGCGGAAAACGAACGAGTATCAAGAAGAATACATGGTCCGACTCTTCCAAATTATCCATCCAGATCACCATAATGGACTTTCACATGACAACAGCCGGCCGGTGTGGCCGAGCGGTTCTAGGCGCTTCAGTCTGGAACCGCGCGACCGCTACGGTCGCAGGTTCGAATCCTGCCTCGGGCATGGGTGTGTGTGATGTCCTTAGGTTAGTTAGGTTTAAAAGCTCTAAGTTCTAGGGGACTGATGACCTCAGATGTTCAGTCCCATAGTGCTCAGAGCCATTTGAACCATATTAGAACACCGACGTCGAGTAAGGTAAGTCGTCGCCTTTGCAATTAAAGGAATTTTTGTAACGCTCTTCTTTTGTCGTTGCTGTAGTGACCAACGTAAACATACTCACAACGCCCGCCAGAGTCGCATGATCGATTTACCATCGCACGTTCGATATGTTTCGTTTGGTCCCAGCGACTTCGATAGGCAATCATTCTTGGAAACACCTTTATCTGTCTATATATCTTCTTCTATCTATACTTCCCCAACGCATTTGCTGTCTAAATGTGAAGGCTAATCTCAGGAACTTTTACGGTAAGGGGCCCTAATAACGTCACCGCTTCTAATTTCCTCCCCCTAGGAATTTTCGGTTTCCACAGTTGGTAACAAATTTTTAGCTTCGCGTACACGCGTGACCTCTGCCCATTGCACTGCTGAGAGATTTTGTTGTGTGGAGCACGTGTAGCTTTCGCGTACAAAGGAATTCATTTTTTATGCTGAGTGGAGTTAGTGTAGCAGTCAAATTAGCAGCCTACAGTTTCTAGTGTTGAGTCCTGAATTGTGTTCAAATGTTCGGCTGTATTTCAGTCGTGTGTTTTAGTTTCTAGTGTGTAATCGTTATAGTCAAGGGTTTGGCCAACGTTATGTAGCGGCCAATGTAATAAATCTGGGGATGTTCATAATTTCGTCCCACGTACAACACCTATTTTTGCCTGTTTATTAAACACTGACTTTATTTCCTATCTATAAAGGTTACTTTACTCTTTTATATGGGAAAACGCTAGGCGAGAGAAATGGACACGTTGCACGAAATGCTTAATTTGTTATCACGAAACATGCTGTTTATCCACACAGACATGGAAATTCATGTGGTACACGTCTTTGGAAGGCTGAAAAAAAACATGACAAGATTGTTCATTCATGACATTCCAGGGATCAATGTTAGAAAGGAAAAATACATTCAGATTAATTGTACTTCAGATAATTTTTGTGGGGGGACGAAATTACAAACATTTTTATTTTCTGTTTCTGTTCTTGCAGTGTTAACGTTTTTGGTCAAACACTGGCTTTAGTGTGTTACCGCAATTTAATATTAACTTGCCTTCATGTGGAGCATAAATTCAGGAATATATATATATATATATATATATATATATATATATATATATATACATAACAATTTGTAGCCTTCTCCGTAAAATTTCAGGACTAATGCAGATCCTAACGCACTAAGGTGGGGAAAATTAGGACCCCTCCTTACAGAGATTTTGATGCAATTTTCATTAATAGATAAAGTGATTATCGGGGAACTCTTGTGTCTGGTTTTCATAATTATAGTACCGATGGGCGTGTAATACATGTATTGCTATCTGTTCCACATTTAATTGCCGTTTGGAGTGACATCTCGTGGCAGTAATAGTAGCTACGAGCTGGTCAGTTACATAGGAGGCGGAATTTGGCAGGTAAAGCAGTAAACAGCTGCCGTAACTCTAAAGAGCAGCGAAGCTTCGCCGGAATATATGCATATCTATAAATATTATAATTAAAGTCCCCCACCACCTTCTTGAGTCTGTAAGGATTTTGAGTCGACTTTCGTTAAGAAATAGCCTAATTCACGAGGAAGGTTTGTGTAAATGGTTTATAAATACTTCTTGCAAATTGGTTCGACTGCGTTTTTCTGTCTAGACGTGAAGGCTAATCTCACGAAGTACTGTAAGGATTTTCACACAAGTTTCAGTAATAGACTGCTTCACTAGGTAGATTTGTCTATATAATTTATTACCACTAAGCCAGACGCCATAGATACTTAGTGCTACCAATCTAAGCCACGGCGGGTTGCTAGTGCATACACAGTTCCCCACCATGGTTTCTGTCCGTATGTTCAAGATAATCTCAGGAACTACTATAGGGATTTTGATACAATGGTCACTGATAGACAGACTGATTCACAATGAAGGTTTTTGTATACACACTGCCGTAAAACAATCGCAGCACCAAGGAGTTGTGCGACATAACGAAAGTTGGTAAGCGTGTTACTGCATCTGAAATATAATGTCTGTTCAGATTACGCGGCAGTCGCATAAGGCTGGCGCTAGTAGCATTACTGTGAGGATGCAAAGCAGTTCTACTTTAAATACAAGTTGCAACGGTCGTGAGCGTCATTTACATGTGAGATTGGACGTGGTGAGTTGATGGTGGTCAAGAACGTCCTTAGGGTGACAAAGACCCATTATAGACACATCTCTGAGTCTGAACGAGGTCGTGTAACAGGGCTACAAGCTGGATGTTCCTTCTGCGAAACTGCAGAATGACTTGGCAGGAATGTGCCCACTGCGCGTGACAGCCGGCTGCGGTGGTCACGAGAATGTACGGTCTACAGACGTTAAAGTAACCTCTGGCGTGCCACAGTGGTGTGTTATGGGACCATTGCTTTTCACAATATATATATAAATGACCTAGTAGATAGTGTCGGAAGTTCCATGCGGCTTTTCGAGGATGATGCTGTAGTATGCAGAGTAGTTGCAACATTAGAAAACTGCAGCGAAATGCAGGAAGATCTGAAGCGGATAGGCATTTGGTGCGGGGAGTGCATCTGTAAAGTTTGGAAGGTAGGAGACGAGGTACTGGCAGAAGTAAAGCTGTGAGTACCGGGCGTGAGTCGTGCTTCGGTAGCTCAGTTGGTAGAGACTTGCCCGCGAAAGGCAAAGGTCCCGAGTTCGAGTCTCGGTCGGGCACACAGTTTTAATCTGCCAGGAAGTTTCATATTCTTTGCTGTTTGTATAAAATTTATAAAATGAAAGAGCGAACCACGTAGACATATAGATCTAAACAGGAATTTGTTAGTACTTCCCTCATTCTCTGAAAAAGGAGTACAAGATCTGTTCACAATTATTTATCAATTTTATTGGTTGTTGAGCTTCGTGAATGTGGATTATATTATTTTAAGCAATCCGGCAACCCGCCACTTCTTTATGTATTTACATTCACGCCGATACGGGTTTCGGGCTTTCATCCATCTTCAGTGGGCGTAATTCAGACTTCAGTTCGTACATCGTTAAAAGCATCGTCTGCAGTTGGGATGCTGTAGCTGGCTTGTGCAAAATAACAATTTTGTTTAGCTACTATACTTCTCAAATTGAGTATTTACGATAAATTACTGCTTAGATGTACTTACTTTCTCTCTGCTTGTTGTTCTTCCGATTTTCGCATTTATAATCGTGGCACAAACGCTTATTTATTTTCTTGAGGCACAAAGCAGTGTAGCATCCGCCATCTTGGTGACTGACACCTTTTTTCAAATCAGAAAATTAGGTTTGTAGTTAAGTTACATTTGAATTACGTTTCTGAAACTACGGTTTCTAGTTTAATCGTCTGTATGACTGAAAAATTGAAATAACGTAGCACCAATGTATTGAGTGCTGTTATTATTATGTTTATTTAGTAAGAGTAGTAGTGACTGGCTAATGTAACAACACGCGAATCATAATTAATGGCGTAAACGCGTACACTTGGAAGTACACGATACTAGAAGCCAGAAAGTGTCTGTAAACATGGGATCTAAAACATACCGGAAGAGCTAAGAGCACTAGTTCATCCTCGTTACTGTGAAACAAATCTCTAGAGTCGCCTTATACTCCAGACATCCTGGTTCAGGTATCCCGTGGTTTCTCTAAATTACTTCAGGCAAATGCCGGTATCGTTCGTACAACAAGGCCACAGCTGAGTTATCTGCCCCAGCCTTGTCACATTAAATCTGTAAGTATGTAAATACCGGTATATGTGAAATACGTTTTTTATTCCTAATCTGTAATACCAAGACATGTCCAGCATCGTTGTAAATGTTATCCACGAATTGGCGGCTGAATGAAAGAACAACTACTACTTCTGCCTGCTACTCACGACAGTGTCGGAAAACCAGAAGCACTGTCGCCTGTAGTCGAGTCGGGGTAATAACACTGACAATTGACAGAGGAACGAGCACGGCAATTCGCGCACCCACGTCTGCCAATCACGTAAAGCTGTTTTGTAAAAGTTCCTTTTCAACGCCTCACGATTGTCGCTGCTCAACTATTGTTGTCAACTGCAGCCATTAGCGTTACGATGCTGAAAGGTGGCAACAGCGCTATAGTGGACGGTTAATGCCCTCTTCTCTCGAATGATAGATTACTGCTTTAAACACTGCGACGTTTCTCTAGGATGTGAGGATGCCTTCCGAAAAAAAGGAGTGACGCTCAAATCTCCGTCCGACGAAGCAGATTTATGTTTACCACGTTTTCCGTAAAATACTTAAGGGAATGTGAGAATGATCCCTTTCAAATAGACACAGCTGATTTATTTCCCAACCCTTGTCCAGTCAGAAGTGTCCTCCAACTCTAATGTCTTATTTTGCTACAAAAGTGCTAACTGATATCATTTGCTCCTCCTGCCGCTTGTTATTACTGTGGAAACGCCGCTTCTGGAACACTGTGACTGCATCATAAGCTTCAATTTCATCTCGGTAGTCGACGATTCAGCGCATGACAGTTTTATTTCCTTAAAACAGGCAATCTCACTGAGCAGAAAAGTGGGCTGCACATGGTTCATTTTGAACGGCAGGAGGGGAATTTTGGGAAATATTTGACAGCCCCAAAAGCGTACTTAAGTTTAGGCTACTAAGCTTAATTCGATTGATTCAGATAATTTGCTTCGAAGGGGAAACTCCATTCGCCTGTATGATGATAATTCCGTGTGGCTCTACAGACTGGTGTACGTCATTCAAATGGACGTCACATCGGCGGAGGATCGAGTCCTCCCTCGGGCATGGGTGTGTTTGTTGTCCTCAACGTAAGTTAGATTAAGTAGTGTGTAAGCCTAGGACCGATGACCTCAGCAGTTTGGTCCCACCACAAATTTTCAAAATTTTTGATCTATGTGGGAAGGGTGGTCTACAATTTAACGTGGAATCCGAACGACGTGTCTTTCCTGGCGAGCCTTCGCATCACTGAAACTGCAGGCTGGGTTAAAGGCAGACTGAAAGATTCTGTCATCCGACCGGGATTCGACCTCGTGACCGTTCAGTTTCCAGAAACGCGCTTTACCTATGTAACAGACCGGATCATTGTTCTCTACGGAGAAATGTACACTGTTGTGTAAATATTTGACAAATTAGAACTGTGTGTCGGAGCGGGATTCAGATTGGACTTTTGCTTTCGTGGGCGATGTTCCTACCGACATAGATTCACTAAGTTACGACCACAGTGCGATTGTTTATAACGTTATGGCGCGACATACGAACACGGTGTCATAGAAACATTGATTCGTAATAATTTCATTGTAGGACTGAACTGAAGATGGTGTCATCCGACGCAGCTTACAAAATAGGTGATCAGCTACACGTCTACACATGGCACAGATTCTGCAAGTAACAGCGGTAGTGTAATGGTAGAGCTAATCAAATTTAAGAACTCTATTAAATCAAAGATTACTGGATGACGTGTCATATATCTTGTTGATTAACATTAAACAATACAAATTTTAATATAAAACTGTTTTCCGGTTGAAAGTCATTGTAAATGTACCACTTCGGCTGTAATTTACACTTGCCTACATTATTTAATTAAGAATAATTGTCCAGTTTCGACCTTACTGGCCATTCTCAAGTTCTGTAGGTGTCAACAAGTTACACATCCGGTTATTTAACAGCAAATATGGCAGTTTTGAAAGCGAACCCATATACGAGCAAGCGTATTATTGAAACCAGAATGTTGACCAATACAGAGTTTGAGAAAGTCCTGTAAGGCCGAAACTGGCCGATAGTGCGCAATTAAATAAAGTAAATAGTGTAAACTACAATTGAGCGGGAAACTTTGCAATGTCTTTCAGCAAATATGCGGCTGTGGTACCCCACATGAAGAAAATAATTGTTTTCCAGTGTATTTTCACGTAGTAACATGCAGAACTCCTCATACCTGTGCAAAATCAAACAAAAAGTTATAATGTGATCCTTCTTTTTTTTCTTTTCTCGCTGCAGGGAAAGCCACGGGTAAGCCTAACCATTATCTCTTCTCTTTATTTGTCTCTGCTTGATCGAACATAATTAGGTGTTGGTCTCCTTCTTGTGTAGTTGTTGATAGTTTATTCTTTTATCCTTGTTTAAGAACAAATTTTGTAGCTAGCGTAGTTCGCCAACAGCCTGCGTTATATTACGAAGGATGCATGAATATATTTGGCGAAAGCTAATATGCAGGTTGCATGTTCAGTCTCCCGATGAACTTTCGAAGGTTCATGGCTGTTTGCTAAGCGGTTTGTAAGGGATCGACTATATTCAACTGCTTATTACTAAAATCAAAATGATCAGATGGAGATCTCCTAACCCATGCGTTACGTGAACTGGTGAAAAGCCAAAGTGCTCGGCAAACATTTTTGGACATCACTCAAACTTTGTCGGTAAAGTCGTATCTGATATGACACAAACTGTAGTATGCGTACGAAACATAGAGTGTTGTCTCAGAATTAAATTCGGAGGGACGTGCAGTAAGTAATGCAACACTTTTTTTTCTGAAAGCAAGTTAGTTTTATTCAGGATTCCAATACGCCACAGCACTCCCTACTCTTTTGGCTACAAAAACCTATTTTCAATCTCCGTTCAAAGCGACGGTCTTACGCAACCTTACTGGAAGGGCCCTTTATCCCCACATACTACCCTTCCCATCGTCCACATACTGCTTCTCGCGGAGTACTTGCTTCATGGAAGTCGGAAGGTGCGATTTTCGGGCTTTAAGATGGTTGAGGAAGAATGAGACGTGTGTGTCAGAACTACGAACAGTGACGTCTAGTTGAGGAGAGAGGGCCGGCCGCTGGTGGACGATCGGTTCTAGGCACTTCAGTCTGGAGCCGCGTGACCGGTACGGTAGCAGGGTCGAATCCTGCCTCGGGAATGGATGTGTGTGATGTCCTTGGGTTAGTTAGGTTTAAGTAGTTCTACGTTCTAGGGGACTGTTGACCTGAGATGTTAAGCCCCATAGTGCTCAGAGCCATTTGAACCACTTGAGGAGACAGGTATTCGATTGTGTTCCGTCGATCACCTCGGATAAGAGTGTCCGCACGTTCCAGTATTGCAGAAGTTCTGCTGTGTATGGCAGGCCATCGTGCGGGAGATTGGACAAGTTTGCGCGACTTTGTTGCGATGATGACAGACGTCTCACCCAACGAGTCACCGTGCTTTTGTTCAGTGCTAGGTCTCCGCAGACATTCTGCAAGTGCCTATGAATATCTGTGATACTCCGACAAAAGGAACTTAATGACAGCTCTCTGCCTGGAACGTACCTCCTCTACAGACGCCATTTTGAATGTTACGTATAGCGTCGCCACTTATCAGAATTTCGTGAAACTATAGGGGCTGAAGCGGGAATATTCTTCGACGTCCCACAACAAATGCCGCATTTTGTCAACCAAATCGGCTGAGAAAAAAAAAAGTGTTGCATTATAGATTGAATGTTCCTCGTAAAAATAGCTCCCCCCCCCCCTCCCCCCCCTCCCCCCCCCCCCCCTCGAACCCCATCAAGACTTTTGGGAGCTTTCGTAGGTTTTAAGGAAAATGACGGAAGTGGAAATCTCTCAGATATTCCCAGTTCGGCCCTTCCGTGCCCCAGTTTCAGTTCACCAGATATTTGGAAAAAAATAACCGGGTTCTACCGTGGCTCGAATATTGGGCAGCCCATTTTGCCCACTCGAGTAGAGAATGAACCTGTTTTAATACAATTAATAAATAATTAAATAAAAGACATACCGATCGCATTCTTTTCTTCATATAGCTAGCCGTTCCTCGTGACGAAGGTAGCTGATATAAACAGATATCTCTCTCAATACCACCAGTCTCCATAGAAGTTTAACTGAGTTCACACCAATCGAGCACGCAGACTTGGTTAACGGGAAAAATTCTCCAGAACGAACATTAAAGATGATTTAGAGATTCTTATTAAATTGTTGTGTGATTTGCAACGCTGTGGTCAGAAGATGGCGTGTAATGAACATTAGCTGGGAGAAAAACATTGACACTAGGATACAAATACTTATTTCTCGAGCTTTTCTGACCTACTCCTTCGCACTGTCACTGTGTTATATCATCTGCAGAAGAGCTTCGTTTGTAATACAGGCTTCGCAGCTATTCATTAAAAGAATGAAATTAAGAAAAATGTTTGCGTATAACTGCTCCAGATATCTTTCAGTTTCAGTATATACATTTCGTAAGCATTGTTCTTTTGTAAATCTTTCCGAAAGGAACCATTTCATACTTTTGTGTTTACAGACGACCAACAAAACATAAACTGAACACAGTTTATTAATATGCAACTATGAAATTCGTCCTTTTGTAACGCTTTGATACAAACAACGAAACGAACCCGGTTCTAATGAAAGAAAAGCCGTGAAAGCAGACAGTCTTCATTATTTCCTTTGTCGAATCGGAAGTGTTTTAAGCCGCTCATAAAACAGTCATCGTCATAGTATCGTGTTAGGCTATTCATATATCGGCACTTAACAAACATAATACGCAACATGGTACATATCTAATAGATATCTTATAATCTTCGAGAAAGTAAGCAATATTTGGATTATTTCTTTAAGTACTCGAAATTGATCTACCAAGCTGTGTTGTGATACCAATGGGATCGTCTTTTGATATTTCTGGAACCAGTTGAGCTAACCATGTCTGAAAACTCGTTAACATTGTGGCGGTGCCGTTGCAGAAATGTCACCAGTGCTTCTATGCAGTTTCTTTTGTGTCCACTAGTCTGGTTCCTCCATAGCTATTTGGTAGCAAGCGGGAGCAACACGTATTTCGTGATAATTTCGTGCAAGGATGTTGGGGGCATACTGGGGACGTAGCTGGTGGTGATTATTTTATTTTCTTACTGTCCACATCGGCTCAAACAAGCAGCAAACCGCTCCAAGTCCCTGAAAAAAATGACTGGACTTTTCACAGAGTCCGAAATATGGCGACTGGGTGTCCGTGTATGTCCTCTGGCCATACTGTGTTGCTGTCACCAATGAAGATTACTGGCAACGTTAGACACACACACTGACCACCATGTAATCAGACCATTTTCCATCTGTCGCAATGGGTCCTTTCTGTACTGAAAACCTTAAAAGAAACTCGGATACGGGCGAAATTATAATCATCATATCTAAAGCTTGGAAATACTGCGTATCAGTTGGGTAGCGTTCGATCAAGTTCTGCATAGTGTAGCACAGTCCATTTCGAACATTTTCTTCGGTCAGTTGTTAATTGCGCAAATATATTTCACAAAACTCGTAGCACAATTCATAGTACTGCCGATTTCGGTTGCAGACCCTTATCCGGTACATATATCTTCTTCGTAAGTGTAGCATGAGTCACAAATGTAACTAAAATCGCATAAATAAAATGTAAATGACAAGAGCAGTACACTGTAGTAGTAACGAATCTCGAACAAAAACACCTTATGTACCGTACGGCTCCCCCCGTCGGAGGTTCGAGTCCTCCCTCGGGCATGGGTGTGTGTGTAGCGTAAGTTAGTTTAAGTTAGATTAAGTAGTGCGTAGCCTTAGGGACCGATGACCTCAGCCGTTTGGTCCCAAAAGACCTTACCACAAATTTCCAATTTTCCACCTTACCTATTACAAAATTGGAGAGACAGAATGTAGCTATTGGCATATTCACTGATAAAAATACAGCAGTCAGGTTCAAGTTAAAAAATAGCATTATACTCTACTAGAAATCGAGAAGAAGAGTTGCAACATATAGATGATTTATAAGCAGGTCGACAGGAAAAAAAAGGTGACACAGGGTACCCGTTCAGTCAGTATATTAGTACCATGACATGTGTGTTCTTCATATAATTCTATTTTAACATTACTTCTGCGGTAATGAATTATCATCGATTTGTACCTGTTAATTAATATTATACAATGATGTAT
Source organism: Schistocerca americana (assembly GCF_021461395.2). Classification (NCBI taxonomy): domain Eukaryota; kingdom Metazoa; phylum Arthropoda; class Insecta; order Orthoptera; family Acrididae; genus Schistocerca; species Schistocerca americana. Next base: position 742,331,101 of record NC_060120.1, read on the forward strand.
TTATCATCCTCATAGCATTTGACTACATGTTACTTTCAACAGATTGACATAAGCTATCTTAGGATAATATATTCTGCATTTCATTTCGGCTTGTGAATTTTCTGCAATCTTAACATGCCTGCTGCTATTCATTTTCTACTCAACTGGTATGACCACTAATAGACATGCATTGTACTAACATCTTTATTTTTGTTCCACGTCCCTCGTATTTAAGACATCGCGATGTGTCACGATGGACTCATCTAAGTTGACAACAGAAAATGTTACTTCTCTTCATCAATAAAATTTTATTACTTTCACTAAGAACCCATTCTGACAGTTCAATAATTATGTTGGTGTGGAATACATACGTGCTGACAGGTTAATTTGTTGTTTTAATTGTCACAATTCTCCGCCCTGGATACAGCCCTTAATGCTATTGATTTCGAACACTAATGGTTTATTAAAAGAATTTGTTTTACACTATACACTGACGCGCCAAAGAAACTGGTATAGACACGTGTATTAAAATACAGAGATATGTAGATATGCAGAATATGGCGCAACGTTCGGCAACGACGCAGTTGTTCGCTCGGTTACTGCTGCTGCAATGGCAGGTTATCAAGATTTAAGCGAGTTTGAACGTGGTGCTATTGTCGGCGCACGAGTGATGGGACACAGCATCTCCGACGTAGCGATGAAGTGGCGATTTTCACGTACGACCATTTCACTAGTATACCGTGAATATCAGGCATCTGGTAAAACATCAAATCTCTGACATCGCTGCGGCCGGAAAAAGATCCTGCAAGAATGGGACCAACGGCGACTGAAGAGAATCGTTGAGCGTGAAAGAAGTGCAACTCTTACGCAAATTCCTGCAGATTTCAATGCTGTGTCATCAACAAGTGTCAACTTACGAACCACTCAACGAAACATCATCGAAATGGGCTTTCGGAGCCAAAGGCACACTCATATATCCTTGATGACTGCACGACCCAAAGTTTACGCCTCACCTGGGCACGTCAACACCGACATTGGACTGTTGATGACTGGAAACATGTTGCCTGGTCGGATGAGTCTCGTTTCAAATTGTATCTAGTGGATGGACGTGTGACGGTGTGGAGACAACGTCTTGATTCCATGGACCCAGCATGACAACAGGGGACTGTTCAAATTGGTGGAGGCTCTGTAATGGTGTGGGGCATGTGCATGTGCATGTGATATGGGTCCCTCATATGTCCAGATACGACTCTGACAGGTGAACGTACGTAAGCATCCTGTCTGATCACCTGCATCCATCCATATCCATTGTGCTTTCCGATGGACGTGGGCAATTCCATCGGGGCCATGCGACACAGAATTGGTACAGACTGGCTCTAGGAACTCTCTTCTGAGTTTAAACAGTTCCGCTGGCCACCAAACTTCCCAGAGATGAGCATTATTGAGCATATCTGGGATGCCATGCAATGTGCTGTTCAGAAGAGATCTCCACCCCTTGGTACTCTTCACTGATCTGTGGACAGCCTTGCAGGATTCATTGTGTCAGTTACCTACAGTCCTACTTCAGGCATTAGTCGAGCCCATGCCACGTCGTGTGGCGGCACTTCTGCGTGCTCGCGGGAGCCCTGCACTATATTCGGCAGCCGTACCAGTTTCTTTGGCTCTTCAGTATATACAATTATCCTCTGTGACGTACCATTTTTACCAAATCTTGACTCGTCCATCGATATGGTGATACTGTTTTGTACTGTACTCTGGTTGAAATGTCTTGTTAGTATCTACGAGGTGCATTCAAGTTCTAAGGCCTCCGATTTTTTTTCTAATTAACTACTCACCCGAAATCGATGAAACTGGCGTTACTTCTCGACGTAATCGCCCTGCAGACGTACACATTTTTCACAACGCTAACGCCATGATACCATGGCAGCGGCGAAGGCTTCTTTAGGAGTCTGTTTTGACCACTGGAAAATCGCTGAGGCAATAGCAGCACGGCTGGTGAATGTGCGGCCACAGAGAGTGTCCTTCATTGTTGGAAAAAGCCAAAAGTCACTAGGAGCCAGGTCAGTTGAGTAGGGAGCATGAGGAATCACTTCAAAGTTGTTATCACGAAGAAACTGTTGCGTAACGTTAGCTTGATGTGCGGGTGCGTTGTCTTGGTGAAACAGCACACGCGCAGCCCTTCCTGGACGTTTTTGTTGCAGTGCAGGAAGGAATTTGTTCTTCAAAACATTTTCGTAGGATGCACCTGTTACCGTAGTGCCCTTTGGAGCGCAATGGGTAAGGATTACGCCCTCGCTGTCCCAGAACATGGACACCATCATTTTTTCAGCACTGGCGGTTACCCGAAATTTATTTGGTGGCGGTGAATCTGTGTGCTTCCACTGAGCTGACTGGCGCTTTGTTTCTGGATTGAAAAATGGCATCCACGTCTCATCCATTGTCCCATTCATGCTGTCGTTGCGCGTCAACATTGCTTGGCAACATGCCACACGGGCAGCCATGTGGTCGTCCATCAGCATTCGTGGCACCCACCTGGATGACACTTTTCGCATTTTCAGGTCGTCATGCAGGATTGTGTGCACAGAACCCACAGAAATGCCAACTCTGGAGGCGATCTGTTCAACAGTCATTCGGCGATCCCCCAAAACAATTCTCTCCACTTTCTCGATCATGTCGTCAGACCAGCTTGTGCGAGCCCGAGGTTGTTTCAGTTTGTTGTCACACGATGTTCTGCCTTCATTAAACTGTCGCACCCACAAACGCACTTTCGACACATCCATAACTCCATCACCACATGTCTCCTTCAACTGTCAATGAATTTCAATTTGTTTCACACCACGCAAATTCAGAAAACGAATGATTGCACGCTGTTCAAGTAAGGAAAACATCGCCATTTTAAGTATTTAAAACAGTTCTCATTCTCGCCGCTGGCGGAAAATTCCATCTGCCGTACGGTGTTGCCATCTCTGGGACGTATTGACAATGAACGCGGCCTCATTTTAAAACAATGCGCATGTTTCTATCTCTTTCCAGTCCGGAGAAAAAAAATCGGAGGCCTTAGAACTTGAATGCGCCTCATGTTTCTGCAGTCCACTGATATCTCTTTGTATTCGTTGTGCTTTGCTCACTCTGCTACGCAGTTGACCTGTTTGTACGTGACCCATACGTACACGGTTCATATTGTTGGTTTCTAATAGCAAGCAATGCAATTTTTCAGCTGTGAACGGATTGATGTATTTTTGTCAATGAATGTGTCGACAGCTGCATTCCTGTGCTTCCATTTTCGTACTATGTGAGGCGTTTTTGGTCGAGTTTCGGTAGTACTGCAGCGTATTGCTCTTGTAAGTAACATTTTATTTTTAAGCTTCTAGTTACTTACACGATAAGTTACACAATTCTATGGGGTGTAAATTCAACTAAATACTAAGGGATTACAATTACAAATAACCTAAATTGGAACGATCACATAGATAATGTTGTGGGTAGAGCAAACCAAAGACTGCGATTCATTGGCAGAACACTTAGAAGATGCAACAGGTCTACCAAAGAGACTGCTTACACTACGCTTGTCCACCCTATTCTGGAGTACTGCTGTGCGGTGTGGGAACCGCATCAGGTGGGACTGACGGATGACAACGAAAAAGTACAAAGAAGGGCAGCTCGTTTTGTATTATCGCGAAATAGGGGAGATAGTGCCACAGACATGATATGTGAATTGGAGTGGCAATCATTAAAACAAAAGCGATTTTCGTTGCGACAGGATCTTCTCATGAAATTTCAATCACCAGTTTTTCTCCTCCGATTGCGAAAACGTTCTGTTGGCACCTACCTACATAGGGAGATATTATCATCACGATAAAACAAGAGAAATCAGGGCTCACACGGAAAAACTTGAGTACCCGTTTTTCCCGCGTGCCGTTCGAGAGTGGAACGGTAGAGAGAGCATTGAACCCTCTGCCAGGCACTTTATTGTGAATAGCAGAGTAATCACGTAGATGTAGATGTGTACATTTATGACTCATGCTCCACTTACGATGGTACAGGTGACAAACCGGTAGTACAAGAAAAGAACCAACCAGAGCTTTGTGTTATGATTTTTGTGAAAGACTGTCCGTTTCCTCCAGTTTACTTTCTGGATGGAATTAGTATGTTGGCGTAACGTCGGTGGCTCCAGCGGTGTGTGTTCCGCAGGCTGGACGAGCGGCTGATCCGCGCCAGCCGGTACCGCGCGGGCGGCGGCGGCGGGGCGGGCTCTGGAGGCTCCAGCGCGGACAGGGAGAGGGAGCGCTCGCCGCAGTCGCAGCAGTCGCAGCAGTCGCAGCCTCTGCCCCAGCAGCCGCAGCAGCAGCAGCAGCAGCAGCAGCAGCACGCCAGGTCAGAGGACGGCGGCTCGTCCGGGCACGCCAGCCCGCTGCCCGCCAAGAGCGTCTCCACGTGCGACCTCAAGGTGCGCGCCTCCGTGCACAGCAGCGCCGGCGCCGCCAACTCGGCGCCGCTCGACCACCCCGTCAAGTCCGCCTCGGCGGAGCAGGTGAGCAGCGGGTGTAACGTATCGTCCAGTGGCTATTGTGTACGGTAGTGTAGGACCGCACCACTGCGCATGTGGTGTTATTGGGGAGGGGCCAATCGTAGTGGTGGGGTCCCCGTTGCGAGCAGTCACCGCGCCGTTGGGGAGTTGCTGCACAAGCCTGCTCGCATGCAGAAACTTGCAGGCTACGGCTAGCGAGACTACGAAACTTCGTATTAAGGGGTTACACTTATACACTGCTGGCCATTAAAATTGCTACACCACGCAGATGACGTGCTACAGACGCGAAATTTAACCGACAGGAAGAAGATGCTGTAATATGCAAATGATTAGCTTTTCAGAGCATTCACACTAGGTTGGCGCCGGTGGTGACACCTGCAACGTGCTGACATGAGGAAAGTTTCCAACCGATTTCTATAACACAAACAGCAGTTGACCGGCGTTGCCTCGTGAAACGTTGTTGTGATGCCTCGTGTAAGGCGGAGAAATGCGTACCATCACGTTTCCGACTTTGATAAAGGTCGGATTGTAGCCTATCGCGATTGCGGTTTATCGTATCGCGACATTGCTGCTCGCGTTGGTAGAAATCCAATGACTGTTAACAGAATATGGAATCGGTGGGTCCAGGAGGGTAATACGGAACGCTGTGATGGATCCCAACGGCCTCGTATCGCTAGCTGTCGAGATGACAGGCATCTTATCCGCATGGCTGTAACGGATCGTGCAGCCACGTCTTGATCCCTGAGTCAACAGATGGGGACGTTTGCAAGACAACAACCATCTGCACGAACATTTCGCCGACGTTTGCAGCAGCATGGACTATCAGCTTGGAGACCATGGCTGCGGTTACCCTTGACACTGCATCACAGACAGGAGCGCCTGTGATGGTGTACTCAACGACGAACCTGGGTGCACGAATGGCAAGACGTCGGTTTTTCGGATGAATCCAGGTTCCCTTTACAGCATCATGATGGTCGCATCCTTGTTTGGTGACATCGCGGTGGGCGCACATTGGAAAAGTGAATTCGTCATCGCCATACTGGCGTATCACCCGGCGTGATGGTATGGGGTGCCATTGGTTACACGTCTCGGTCACCTCTTGTTCGCATTGACGGCACTTTGAACAGTGGACGTTACATTTCAGATGTGTTGCGACCCGCAGCTCTACCCTGCGTTCGATCCCTGCGAAACCCTACATGTCAGCAGGATAATGCACGACCCCATGTTGCAGGTCCTGTACGGGCCTTTCTGGATACAGAAAATGCTCGACTACTGCCCTGGCCAGCACATTCTCCAGATCTCTCACCAACTGAAAACGTCTGGTCAATGGTGCCCGAGCAACTGGCTAGTCACACTACGCCAGTCACTACTCTTGATGAACTGTGGCATCGTGTTGAAGCTACATGGGCAGCTGTACGTGTACACGCCATGCAAGCTCTGTTTCTCCCATGTCAGTTCTTTTTTTTTTTGTCATCAGTCTACTGACTGGTTTGATGCGGCCCGCCACGAATTCCTTACCTGTGCTAACCTCTTCATCTCAGAGTAGCACTTGCAACCTACGTCCTCAATTATTTGCTTGACGTATTCCAATCTCTGTCTTCCTCTACAGTTTTTGCCCTCTACAGCTCCCTCTAGTGCCATGGAAGTCATTCTCTCATGTCTTAGCAGATGTCCTATCATCCTGTCCCTTCTCCTTATCAGTGTTTTCCACATATTCCTTTCCTCTCCGATTCTGCGTAGAACCTCCTCATTCCTTACCTTATCAGTCCACCTAATTTTCAACATTCGTCTATAGCACCACATCTCAAATGCTTCGATTCTCTTCTGTTCCGGTTTTCCCACAGTCCATGTTTCACTACCATACAATGCTGTACTCCAGACGTACATCCTCAGAAATTTCTTCCTCAAATTAAGGCCGGTATTTGATATTAGTAGACTTCTCTTGGCCAGAAATACCTTTTTTGCCATAGCGAGTCTGCTTTTGATATCCTCCTTGCTCCGTCCGTCATTGGTTATTTTACTGCCTAGGTAGCAAAATTCCTTAACTTCATTGACTTCGTGCCCATCAATCCTGATGTTAAGTTTCTCGCTGTTCTCATTTCTACTACTTCTCATTACCTTCGTCTTTCTCCGATTTACTCTCAAACCATACTGTGTACTCATTAGACCGTTCATTCCGTTCAGCAGATCATTTAATTCTTCTTCACTTTCACTCAGGATAGCAATGTCATCAGCGAATCGTATCATTGATATCCTTTCACCTTGTATTTTAATTCCACTCCTGAACTTTTCATTTATTTCCATCATTGCTTCCTCGATGTACAGATTGGAGAGTAGGGGCGAAAGGCTTCAGCCTTGTCTTACACTCTTCTTAATACGAGCACTTCGTTCTTGATCGTCCACTCTTATTATTCCCTCTTGGTTGTTGTACATATTGTATATGACCTGTCTCTCCCTATAGCTTACCCCTACTTTTTTCCGCGGGGCTGCTACGGTCGCAGGTTCGAATCCTGCCTCGGGCATGGGTGTGTGTGATGTCCTTAGGTTAGTTAGGTTTAAGTAGTTCTAAGTTCTAGGGGACTTATGACCTAAGATGTTGAGTCCCATAGTGCTCAGAGCCATTTGAACCTACTTTTTTCAGAATCTCGAACAGCTTGCACCATTTTATATTGTCGAACGCTTTTTCCAGGTCGACAAATCCTATGAAAATGTCTTGATTTTTCTTTAGCCTTGCTTCCATTATTAGCCGTAACGTCAGAATTGCCTCTCTCGTCCCTTTACTTTTCCTAAAGCCAAACTGATCGTCACCTAACGCATTCTCAATTTTCTTTTCCTTTCTTCTGTATATTATTCTTGTAAGCAGCTTCGATGCATGAGCTGTTAAGCTGATTGTGCGGTAATTCTCGCACTTGCCAGCTCTTGCCGTCTTCGGAATTGTGTGGATGATGCTTTTCCGAAAGTCAGATGGTATATCTCCAGACTCATATATTCTACACACCAACGTGAACAGTCGTTTTGTTGCCACTTCCCCCAATGATTTTAGAAATTCTGATGGAATGTTATCTATCCCTTCTGCCTTATTTGACCGCAAGACCACCAAAGCTCTTTTAAATTCCGATTCTAATACTGGATCCCCTATCTCTTCTAAATCGACCCCTGTTTCTTCTTCTATCACATCAGACAAATCTTCACCCTCATAGAGGCTTTCAATGTATTCTTTCCACCTATCTGCTCTCTCCTCTGCATTTAACAGTGGAATTCGCGTTGCAATCTTAATGTTACCACCGTTGCTTTTTAATTTCACCAAAGGTTGTTTTGACTTTCCTGTATGTTGAGTCTGTCCTTCCGACAATCATATCTTTTTCGATGTCTTCACATTTTTCCTGCAGCCATTTCGTCTTAGCTTCCCTGCACTTCCTATTTATTTCATCCTATAGCTAATCTTGATTCAGTAACGCTACTCACTACGCTAAAGCGATTACTACTCAGTTGGGGTCTTCTTACAAGGGCTTACGACATGCTAAAAGCTTTAATCGTAGCTATGTTACTAACTAAAATTTAATTATAACAAATTGTACCAAGAACAATGTGTTTTTCGTGGATCGTCAGTGTGTCGCTACTTTCAAATACGCAAGTTACAATAATTCTTTTGCCACGAATATGGTGTCTCTCATTATTTTATTGCAACGAATCACGCAGTTAACAACAGGTTTTCGAATGATTCTCAGTTTGCTGGTACTCAGAAGCGACATATATACGCGTAGGCTGGAACTGAATGCCAATAAGGCACGTGACAGCTCAATGCTGAAGGGAGGTGGGGTGCACGTGACGTAGGTGGCGTCGTGCCATCTGATTGGTCAACGCTCAGACGCACGCTCAGGATATCTGACATGCCAGATACTGCTCTGCACGTTCGGAAAGACTCCCGAACGTGCTATTCCACGCTATGACGTCAGAAACTCGGCCCACTCAACGTTCGGATGCACGGTGCGTGTGCCGACGGATTTAGTAATGAACACTGCTCCTGGTACACCCAGTATTGTGAACAGGCCCTGTAGTAGATGGTTGGGGAATCCACAAGTCTACAAGTGCCGACTGTTGTGTGTGCCCGTGGCAGAGCTCGGGCCTGGCGGCGTCGGAGGTGGCGGCGGCGCTGCTGGGGGTGTCGGCGTCGTCGCTCAACTGCCGGTCGGCGGCGGCGGCGGCAGCGGCGGCGGCGGCGGCGGCGCACGCGCACCAGCGGCGCGACCTGAGCGCCAACTACAACCACTACCGCTGCCTGTCGCCCAGCGAGCAGCACCTGAACGTGCCGGCGGGCCGCTCTGCGGGGGCGGGGTCGCGCTTCCTGAGGCGCCAGTTCAGCCTGGACCGCGGCGACGAACCGGCGGCGCACGCCGCCCACCACGAGCAGCGCGCCGCCTCCACCGGCCGCCTCTGCAAGCAGAACAGCGCCGGCGCCGCCCCCGACCTCGAGCGCATCGAGGAGATCCCGCTGGGCGCCGCCAGGCACCACTCGCGCCTGCCCGCCTTCGCCTCCATCTCCGTCTCCGCGGAGTCGCTCAACTGAGCCGCCGCACCCTCCTCCTACACGACATCACAGCAAAGCTACGATCTCACGGGCTGTGGATACGAAAGCGTCCCGAGCCTCCGTACTAGCTTTCGGGCATTTTCGGATGCGACGCCCACCAGTCGGTGGTCGAGGGTAGTTCCCACTTGCTGAAGTATCTACGAAGGCGTTATTCGATTGAATGTGGAAAGCCGGCCGTGAACGATTCCTCACATTTATTTATTTATTCATTTATTTATTACACTGTGACCTGTCGCACATCATTTAAATATAGGCTGTACTCATTCGTACTCAAGTTGTTACTTGCAACAGTCGAATTTTCTTCCCTATGCGTTCGCAGCTAATGATGCAAAGTGCGTTATTGAAGGTTACACCATAGCACTTCCCTTCACCATAACTTTTTCGGCTGTTAATGACGACTTCAGGTTCTACCATACCTAACAAGGCCTACCATAACTATTGTTGCGCAACGTGTTTTCCTCCTGTCTGTAACTAGTACACACTGTAACTAACTGAAATAGATTAGGAACAAAACAGGAAGGAAGGAAGCTGACAACAACACCACAAAGCAATAGGATTTTTGTAATTTTTTATAAATTGTGGTACGTGAAGTACAGAAGTCAAATATGAATCACCAAAAGCAGAACGACACAGCTCTCACAGATCCTCGGGAAAATGGAGTTTGAAGTTTTCGTCTCGTTTTTAATTCGCTTAAATAAGGCCATGTTTTCGACGTGCAGTGTGGCTCTGCGGCACTCACACTCCGTCTTCAGGCCACGAGTGGCCTACCGGGACCATCCCACCGCCGTGTCATCCTCAGAGAAGGATGCGGATAGGAGGGGCGTGGGGTCAGCACACCGCACTACCGGTCGTAAGATGGTATTCTTGACCGAAGCCGCTACTATTCGGTCGAGTAGCTCCTCAATTGGCATCACGAGGCTGAGTGCGCCCAGCACATTATTTGCCTGTCTTGCGAGTGGGCAGGGTTGGATTCTTGTTGCATTCAGTTTTTTAAGCTGAACTACATCCTCGACGAGCATTTCCGTGTAGTTTAACGTAGATAAATGTGGAATAAAAATTTGCAATTTTTTAAAAAATGTAATCAATCTTCATTAACAATGTTTCATAAAATATTGGTAATTAACAATTCATATTCGCTATGAAAAATGGAATTTTGTGTGCTTATTCATTTATAAATAAGAAGACGTCCATTTCTGATAAAATTGACAGATATGTGTTAATCAGCATATACTTCATAGATTTTCTGTTTAAATGACGTAAGTTTCGAATTGAACAGAAAAAAAAACGAAGAAACTAATGAGCGAAACGAGACTCGATCCAGCGATTACAACTTTCGAGCGCTATCGATATTTTTCCCCACCTTTGTGTTTTACGCTACACGGAAAAGCTCGTGGAACATGCACCTTTGTTTGAAAAATCTGAATCGAACGGGAGTCAAACCGAGGCTCCCACACAGTGGGCGAGCAGTCTGCCAAAGAGCCATGCTGCTTGTCGAAACATTGCCCATATTTAAGCTTATTTAAGATGGTCGGGAAACTACAAAGTTCATATCTCGAGAGTTTTTGCGAGAGCATCGATATGCTTTGGGGGAATGGTATTTGGTTTGACGCCCTGTTGACATCGAGGTCATTAGAGGCGGAGCACAAGCTCGGTTTGCTCCAAAGGTGGGGAAGCACATCAGCTGTGACGTTTTCAAAGGAACCATACCGCCATTTGCCTTAAGCGATTCAAGCAATGTGCGAAAATCGTATATCAGGATTTGAGCCGTCGTCGTCCCGTATGCGAGTCCAGTGTGCTAACCACTGCGCCACCTCGCTCGGTGATTATGAACGACGGACGACACTTTTCCCCTTAGTTGCAGGAGGCGACTCCACTATTGCAGTCGTTGCTGCCGGCGACGAGAACAACTACAAGCCGGCCCACATCAATCCGTTCCTAGTTCCATGGGTGGCGAGGCACGGCCCACGGCAGCCCTTCCATTACGGTGTCGTTGTTGTTAGTATCACAGTACATATGCCGTTAGCTGTTCCTCTGCTGCAACTGATGACCTCAGCTGTCAAATACAGGGCTTGATTGATAGAATGACCGTCTTAGGTTGACGCTACCCTGTGCAAGGGCCTTCGTCTCTGTATACCTACTGCGACCTACATCCATTTGATCCTGCTCACTATATTCATGCGCAGGACTCATTCTACAGTTTTGACACCCCACCCCCACCCCAGTTACTTCCAGTATCAAAGGGACTATTCTCTGATGTCTCATGCTGTGTCCTCTCAAGCAATCCCTTGTTTTGGTCAACTTATGCCATAAATTTATTTTTCCCCTCAATTCAATTCCGGACCTCTTCATTACATATTCGGTCTACCCATCTAATCTTTAGGATTTTCCATGGAGCACCACATTTCAGAAGCTTCTATTTACATCTTGTCTGAGCCGCTTGTATTCCATGTTTAGTTCCAGCACTCAGACAAATACGTTTAGAAAATACTTCCTTACGCTTAAGTTTGTACTGGATATTAACAGATCCTTCTTTTTCAGAAATGCTTTTCGTGCTGTACGCACTCTACATTTTATATCCTCTCTACTTCACCCATCAAAATTTATTTTCCTGCTCAGATAGCACATACGACTCTCAGTGGCGCATTTCCGAATGTTATTTTTTCAGCATGTCTGACTTAATTCGACTGTATTCCGTAACACAAAAAATTCAGTTAGTAAATTAATGTCCGATATCTGGTAAGTCGAGCGAGGTGCGCAGTGGTCGGAACACTGGACTCGCATTCGGGAGGACGTCCGTTCGAAACCGCGTTCGGCCATCCCGATTTAGGTTTTCCGTGAGTCCCTAAATCGTTTCAGGTAAATGCCGGGATGGTCCTTTTGAAAGGCCACGGCCGATTTCCGTCCCCATCCTTCGCTAATCCGATGGGACCGATGACTTAGGTGTTTGATACCCTCTCCCCCTTCCTCCTCCCACCACCAGTAAGCCAACCATCTGCTAAGTTTTCCACATCCTTACTTAAACAATTCGTATTATTGTTTTTTAGTTATCAAATTCGATTGTGTGGGTCGTTCCTGAAGAAATTGACGAATGGTGGGAGCAGGAGACTTTCTGCACGCAAATATCATCAGTGAAGGATCATGACCCCTCTCTATCAGATATCTTCTTCAACCTGTGACAGTAACTACTCGTCAAGTTTATAATTTTGAAACCAGCTCTTTTGGTCCGAAGCTAGGAATTGCACTGGAAATACCCTTTGTGCCACCATTCTTACGTCTCCGCATGTTCCATGCTTACACCGTACAACACTGCTTCACTTGCGTACAATTTCAAAAGCCGCACCTTTTCACACTCTTATAATAGTATCACCCGACCTGTTGTTGACACGGCACGGACAAATTCACGACTATAAATCAAACAAGTTTGTTTTGAGATCTGATCCCTCACACCTGCGATGGCATACGATTTACCACTTTGTTCACATGGGTCGTGGGTCACTCTAGCATTTTACTCCAATAGTAAAGCACGAGCACAAGAAAATAGTTTTCACAACTGTTTGCCCTCAATTTCTGTGAAGACTCACGATGAAACCCGTAACAACGATAGGCCGATCTGTTGACTGCGATAAGCCGACCGCGAGTTGCTTTGTTGTCAGGGAACCACTTGCGTCACTTTATTGTATCGTTAGCTGTTATTTCAACTAGCATTCGTCAACAATGATGTCATTGTCGCGTGGTGCTGGAGTCCCATTAGTGACGTAAAGCTATGTTCTACTCTTCTGAGTTTCAAACAGGATTTTCTGGAAGTTCCGTTTGTCTGAATACAAATGCCGACCCATTTTGTGGACTTATGTGACACGAGTATTGCGGATGCGGCAGTCACAATAATTGCTTTTTTTTTCAGGTTGACGTTTGACATTTGCACCTTGTTCCCGATATCTTCTCCATGTTACGCGATTCTTATTTCTGCACCCAACACTGGCATAATTTCAGTGCTTCTTCGTAGTTTTCATCCTGTTAGAAACCGAACGAGATGCCACAGTGTGTGGTATACTGGACTCGTATTCGAGAGCACCTTGTATCAAATACCCGTTAATCCAATCCTACATCGGATTTCCGTGGTTTTCCGCCATCTTTCAATTTAACTCCGGGGTGCATCGTTTGGCAAGTACTCAACCGAATTCCTTCCCCATTCATGCCCGTCCAGAGCTTTTGCCCTGCCTCTAATCACCTCGTAGTCGACGGTATGCGAAACCATAAAGTTATGTCCATCGTTCCTTCCTTCCTATTTGCGTGTTGGTTCTTTTTCTGACAATCGTGATGCACAGCTGGAAAGAAATTTCAGCTTCCTTGATTAGAAATTAGAAATGAAATAGTGCAAACAAAATGCCCTCGCTCTCTGCGTATAAATGCACTCCTACGATGATTTTGACCAGATATTTTTCTGACTCTGCTCATCGTAGAGATGTTATGTGTTTAGTACAACAAATTCTTTATAAAATTACGTTTAGGAGATTAGAATAGCTGCTTACATCACAAGTCTGTGGTCATCAACAACTGAATTTGATGAAACTTTTTCTTAACGATGATATAATGACTACTTTATTGCCAATATTACATTATCTCAAAAATTTACAAGTAGTATTGTTTTTTGGACGCTTCAGTCTCTGTCTTCTCATCGCTCCAAGAGACATTCAACTACACATCGTTGGAAAACTTTCCTATGGAAGTCTGTGTTCTATATTACGTGACTACAACATCACAAGGATTGCTGTAGCTGTTAATAAAACGAACAAATAATAAATTGTTTGTTCATAATTGCAGCATGTGCCAAAAATAATTACGAACGAATGAAGCTATACAAGCATAAAAAGTTGTTTTCAGTCGCCTACATGTACAGTAGCTGATGGTGGAAGACAGTCTACTAAAGGTATGCAACTCGAACTCACCACGTCTATGTATTTTCAGTATTTTCAGATGACAAAACTATCAAAAACGGACATACGAGACGTACATCGCTCTTAAAATCAAGGCAGTACTAGAATACCCAATGCTTATGCGTGCCTTCCATGTGGTATTGTTGGCACTTTGCTCTCTTCTTATTACCCTTGTTCACGTCAATGCAAGATCCAGTTATTGACAATACGTCAGGTGAATCGGTGCCATGGTAGCAATGTGAACTAACTGAACGAGCTGCAGATGGTAGAACAGAGGAAGAAATCCCGTGCCGCGGTGTGGAACACCGTAGTTACTGCGTACTGCCGAATTACTGTTTACTTCGCGTGTTAAGAATGTAAATAGTGTTCAGTTAGAAATATTATCGTTGACGAATAATTGGTGCCAGCAACTGTCAAGGATATGACACATACAAGATGACTTTTCAGTCAGTACCAACAAAACGGTTCGACAACGCCACTTACGTGTTGAAGAGCACCAGTGATACAGACTAGTCACACAAGGCTATAGAAAGTGACACTGAACATCTTCACCCATCCGGAGTAAGCGTTCTTTCGAACACCATTACACGCCAACAATGGAACTCTATAAAAACTGTTCAGATACGCACAGGTCCCAAAGGTGTGTGATTTCCAGTAGTTACAAAGGCGTAAGGCTTTTCCAATGAATGTCACTATCATCGAGGAAGACGTCAACAAATCTCCTCAATATGTGTGACTTTCTGAGTTATACCACTCCTGTTAAGACAGGTGTCATTACAACAGATTATGCTGAGAGCTTCTAGCTCCACGACGTCAGTTTTATAACATTGAATGAGAAAACTTCATTGTACATCGGCAACATTGCACTTTTCATTCAGAAAATTATTTTGTCGGGACTTGTAGTTTTTCTTCTCTTCGCAGTTTTACACAGTTAACGTACCACTTGTGAATTCGAAAAATTTAGGGTATCTCTGACAATAAGTGCTTTCCAAATCAAAGTTTCTCTCGGAAGGTATGAGATCGTTTTAGAACGTAATTAGACAACAGTCGTTTGTCTTTTATAATCGGTATTTGTAGTAAAAATAGTATGTAAAAAAGTCTGTAACAGATGGAAAATGAAAGCGCAAAATAGTTTTTTGAATGAGCGTACGTTGCAATCTTCAAAAAAAAAAAAGTATCGGTATTTCGACAATGAGTAATAAAAAACGCTTGTAAATATTTTTACACTGAGCTTTTTTATACTGGTATAAGTTAAAGTGGATGGAATATCGGAAGAAGTATATAAGTTTGTAACAGAAATCGGCCTAATTAAGAACAAAACCAGTATTTTTCAGTATTACTCTTGTTGTCGTACTTCATTCTATCTCCAATGAGAAAAGTGTAAACTTAGCAACATATATAGTTAACAATGTATATTATGTGTGATAAAGAGCGATATTTTTAAGTGGTAGTGCTCTTACAATATTATCCAATTAAACTGATTAGCTATGTCCGACGATTAAGGCAACGGAAGTTATCACAAACTGAAATCGACACATGCGAATATAATACAGTAAGCTATTTGTATTGATGAGGAATTTGTTGAACTTCTCTTGTAATGTAGACTACGCTAAAAGATTGTGTGTGTCACATGATATCTGGCATGGACAATGATGATAATCGAAGCAAAAAAATTATACTATGAGGCAAAGGTCCTTTGTCTTGGAATTTACAAAGAGTGCTACTTTTTGTGTACATACAATAGCGAAAAGACCGTACCTGATCCTGTATCTCTGGAGACTGTCAATCACAAATGAATCTTGTGTTTCTACCGCGTGCGAAAGGTAGTCACGCGCAATTCGCAACAGATCCTGTCACTATAGCAATAAACAGGGCCACAGCGATGGCTTCTTGCCTTCAATCTATCAACCTAAACTCTTGTGTGTAATGTTTCTGCACTTCTCAATCTCTACGTGTGGGTGTTTGTGCGTATGTGGGTGTATGTGTATGTGTGTGTGTGTGTGTGTGTGTGTGAGAGAGAGAGAGAGAGAGAGAGAGAGAACGAGAGAGAGAGAGGGGGGGGGAATGTGTATATACACGTACATCCATGTATAGCTTTTGATTTTTCCAGTTACTTCCCCTACTCGTTCATGTTGGACGGTGTAATGTATCCGAAAGCTGGTAAGCACAGTGTATCCGGAAATGGGCGTCACTCGTGCGGGCTACCCATATGTTCGACTGACCTACAGCCGAATTTGTCATAAACCAAAGAAATAACGAACAAGATCGTTCCGCACAAGATTCTCCCTTTCGTATAAACACCCGTATTTCACGCCTGACGACTCGACGATTTAATGAACTGAAGTGCAACTGACGTTTTCATAGCCAAACAGACATTCAGAGTTTCAAATGAGCCAATTGTGCCTACTACCCATGCACCGCATCCAATAAGGTCTAGAAATTCCTTCGCTCCTTCGTGTTTCGCAGAACACGGTTTGAAGCAAGCGTTGCCCGGACGCCAGACATACTCCTCTGGTACACGAAACATGTGTTGTATGGTTATGAAGGAACCTTCACAGGACTAAAAGGCTACAAAAAAAAAAAACCAAGAGCACACATTCGTATATCGATATTTCCAATCTGATTTATTTTGTTACTTTTCTTGTTGCAATCACTAAGCCCGAACACTGGTCTGATGCTGCTCTGTGCATTAATGAATCTTGTGCGGTTATCTTAATACCCTACACCAATTTGAATCGGCTTACTCTTTTCATTATTTGGTCTCCCTCTATAACTTTTTACCCTTACACTTCCCTCAATTGCCAAATTCACTATTAATTGCTATATAAGGTTGTACCCGATCAAAGTAATCTTTATTTTGGGAAGTTCTGGTACGAATTCCTTTTCCCTCCGACTCTGTTCAGTACCTCGTCACTACTTATTCGATATATGCGCCTAACTTTCAGCGTTCTCCTGCAGCACCACATTTCAGAAAAACAAAAAGGAATCGTTCTCGTTTAATTTTCGTATAAAACTACACCCAAGAAAATACTTTAAAAATAACTCCTCATACCTAAATTTATGTTTGATGTTAATATATTTCTCTTCTTCAGAAAAAGCTTTTATTGCTATTGCGAGTCTAAATATGCATCCTGTTTCCTTCCATCGTAGTCCAAAAATATTCAAAACTACTTTCAGTGGCTCATTTTCTAAATCTCTCAGCGTCTCTAAGCCTAATTGTACTAAACACCATGAATCCAGTTTAACTTTCACTGAAGTTCACCTTGTAACATCTTTTCAAGACTACAGTCGACTGATCTTCCGAGTTCTTTTCCGTCTTTGGCCGAACTGCAGAATTACAGAATTATAATTAGCCCTCCGGATACCAACGCATTTGCGGTAACGTGTTTTACCAGGAGGGGGGGGGGGGGGCTACACTAAGTCTTGTTGACTTACAGTATCAACAGATTTTTTAAAGAGGTACTTATTCTTAAGTAGGGTCCAGATATTGAAAACATCTTTTAGAAAATCCTTAGAAATACCTACGCACTTACAATAACGTGAATTACTAAGAGTGGAACCGGGGGATGCTTTGTGACCATCACAAAAAAATTGAAAAATACAAATTTCCTTAATTATTGTTTACTTTTATTCACAACATACTTTCCAAACAGGTACTGGTGTGTAAGTAGTATCCTAAACCAGAAAATACTGAGTATGACATTCACTGAGAAAAGTCGCATCTACTCTACAGATATGTTCAGTGTAACAGCAAAACTTAAAACAGTAATTGCATCTCCAGAAGACTACATTAAAAATAATAAATACTTTTTTCAAAATTTTAAAGTATTAAGTATCTGACTACATTACAAAATTTTCGAAAGGTGGGCACCCCCCGCCCTCCTCCGCGCTCCCCTCTGGAGCTGCAAGGAGGTTTAATGATATGGATTCGGGTGTTCAACCGAGTTGTTTACAAAACACTCGAAAATAAACTATTCATCAGTCACCCCGACAAAACATGAGAGAATTACAGTGTCACCGACAAATCTTAATCTTTATTTGATTTTATTGCTTCCTTTATGTTCAAATTGAATATCATGGGGTATAGTATGAAACGCTGTCTCACTCCCGTATCATTTACTATATCCCTTTCCTGTCCTTCTGCTCTTAGAGCTGCAGTCTGGTTTCTGTACAAGCTGTTGATAACGTTTCGCCCACTGTTTTATATGCCTGTTATTACTTGTCATCGAGCCTGCCCATATTAGGGCTTTCGATCACTTCCATACATCTAATCAAAAATAATATATCACAAGAAAAATCGAAAAAGAAAATTCCGGAGAAGACCTGATCAGGGTCACCCATTCATATTTTTTAGAAATTGTAATTGTCGTATATGTTAGATAACAACTATGTATTAACTGGAAAGAAATTGGCGCAGCTACTTCGTTGCATTATTACTTCGTAAGTGGATGAAAAGAAAAAATAGTGAACAGCAGTTGTTAAGTACGAAAGCTCAACTTTTAACCCTAGCAGTACCAACGTATTTTCCATGGCGTGTATACCCAAGGGGCGGGGTACTTCATGTCCACCACAAAGAGGTTTAAAAAAAAACAAATTTCGTTAATTGTTGTTAATCTTTATTAACAACACACTTTTTAAATAGATGCTGATATGTAAGTAGGGTTCAGGACCTGAAACTTTATTTTAGAACAATCTCAGCATTTTCCATAACGAAGGTGCGATGCTTTATGACCACCACGAAAAGCTTTAAAGAAACAAAATCCCTAGTTGTTGTTCACTTTTATTCACAATATACTTCTTAAAGATGTGTTGATGTCTAAAAGGGTCCTGAAAGTGAAAATATGAATATGAATTTTATTGTGAAAAGTCAGCTCCAATAAGACCTAAATATTTGGGTTAAGTATTACTGAAAAATTTAAAACAGTTCCGGAATATGGTATAACACATCACTATAAACAATAACAATTTATTTAAAAATTATAAAATATAAGGTACATAACCAGATAACAATATTGTGAAAAGGTAGGTGTAACGTATCCGCCCCGTGGCATTGTGAGAATACTACCGTTAGGAATCGAGAATTATTACATTACGGTTTTCCTCAGCAGCAACATAATTCATAAAACAAACGTGCTAACGGCTAAAGATAATGTACTAAGTTCCATGTTTACACTTAATTGAGGTATACATAAACGTAAAGACGCATTAAGGCGTAAAGCGTTAATTTCGACTAATCTCTAAGCGGTGTGGCACAGTGACAGGAAAGCTTAAAAGAAAAGGTCGGGAAGAGAAGCAAAGAATTTTTTTTTATAAAATACTGATAGAGACTAATCTGCTGAGTGACTCAGAATGTTGACGTCTATCAAAATCCTACGCAAATGGAAATTCGCTGTCGAAACTCGTGAGATCTGAAAATGAATTCAAAATAACTGGCATGAAACATAGATTAGTAGCATACTCCATAAGAAAATGTTGCAAATGAACAACGTGGGACACATTCTTCGCCGATCGTGTCACAGACCAGTTCCTGTCAAACAAACCCTCAAGGAGGAAAGATATCTAAATACCGAGCACAAGATACTCCAAATGAAAGTAGAGCAGAACTATAAATTAATAAGAATAGGAAAATGCTCCATATTTTTGCGAGAAAATGACTTAAATAACTCTTGGAGAAGAGTAATGTCCCAATGCTTTAATGTAAATGGTTGGAATTGTTTCTAAACAAACCAAGTCAGTACAGTTATCTTACTGTACATTATGAGTTATTAAAAAACCGCCCCTTTCTCCTTTATCCAAAAACATAATTGAAGCATTACGGTAAGAGAAACTTTAAGAGTTAAATACATTTTGGTTTTTTATTTAGGCATCAATATATCCTTTGTACTCGCTTTATTCTATTTATTACTTAATCCATCAAAATCTCCATTTTCGCTTTAGTGGGCAATATTACAATCAATGACTATGATTTGTGCCACGAATTATCGTCATCAAGTATACTAATATATTTTATTGTTGTTACTAATAGGCAAGAAACACTATTTATCGTTACATAGCATCTACAGGCATGTAGTAGACAGATATTCTTACACAAATAACCTCCAAATACTTCCTTCAGCATCTACATTACCACAACCACCATCACCACCACCACCACCACCACCCCTACCACCACCATCATCATCTTGCCTAAATTTCCTCCATTATTTCAACTGTTATCGTCACCACCTCTGCGTTACTATTTGGTGATCCTTTGCGATAACTACATGTTGTAGCATGACACTTTTAAAAAGTTATTGTAACGTTTCATTCACTTCCATTAAATTATTGCATCGCCAGATTATTGCGTTGTTACCTTAAACACAGAGGACAACTACAACATTACAAACTTGTATCATAAATATAATTTTCCTGATGTTGCAATGAAAATCTCGCATATGCGTTTCAAATATTCATTTCATATTCTGGAGAAAAAGTCGAACCAAATTTCGTCCTCTCGATCTCAGTTCATAAAATAATAGTAGAATCCCTTCAGAAACTTCACGACCACAAAAGTACATTCTTTCAGCAGCGACAAGCAAGGTCGATGTTTGATGATATCATCAAACGCATAAAATGACTGCTAATTCTCGGTGCTAATCGCTCATCCCTAGCTGTCCGAAACGCAGGGACGGTAATCGCAGTGGTTAACATGGAAACTAAGGTGGAGACGTAAGGTTACCGGCGATATTTTTCGACAGCCAGGCCCTTGTCACACGATTAGCCACCCGTGCGCCCATTTCCGGTACTGTGCACCGAAACGCTAGGAATTTCGGAAAACGACAGGCAGTCTGCCTGACAAAGGCACGAAATTTACTTTTCTCCCCAAGTGGAGCTTTTAGCTCCAACACCTGTAAATACTGCGTCACTTGTTTACATGTTTCAATCATATTTCCACTGCACTATCGAATAACTCGACGTGGAAGCGCTAAGCGTGTACCTGCGTTCATTTTTAGTTCAGAGCGATCAGAATTTGCTATTTTCAAATTATTCAGTCTTACGTATGTGGTTTATTTTTTAACAACTGTACTAGATCTACAAAAGTGGGAGATAATTTCACTTGGAACTCTCATTATTTTTATATCATAACTCCTTTCTTTCTCAAGGAAACGAGATATTTATATTCGCTGTAAAATAACCTTAGTTTTCCAATTAAGAGCATAAATTCTTGTTTCCTACTGCAAACGATGGTGTTTTAACGTATATACTGCGTAATAAAACCATCAACGAAGTCATTTCTTTAGCCATGGCTCCTCTTTGTTCTAGTAAGAATCTCTTCATCAAGTTCAGATATCTTCTTTGTTGTGTATGGTATATTATATTGCATCATGTATAACTGAAATCAAATCAAGTCATTTTGTGAAGCTTTGCATTTTCTAATTGCTAATTTTCTTAGTATTCATGATTCAACAGTCTATCAGTGAAACGTTATACAGTGCAGAGGAAGAAGCAATATCATCTCCTTTTGTTTAATATTGTACAGAAAAGTAAACTGTATGTATTACAATGTTATAACCGAAAAATAACTTAGATTAAAAATAAGAATCACTCTTTCTATTTAGTTCTTATAGAACTGGATGCTATACATTGTACTTTGTTGTCTACTTTCATTGTATATTAATGTAAAATGATAGAAATAAAGAAATAGCAAGGAAAGGTAGTTCCCTCAATGAATGCAAAAAAAGATGGTATTTTCCTTGCTCCCGCCCTGTCCTGAGGGGTCGAAGTTCCTAAGCTGTGCATTGTCATATCTTTCTTCGATTGGCCAATAAATTGGTAGGTTTATACAGGGTGAACCAGAACACCACCGATGAACTTTCAGGGGTGGCAGCATGGATCAAAACAACAAGGAAAAATACCCACTAATCTTGTGCTCTAAAAATCATATGTTTAAGACTATGAGCGCTTGTGTAACATGTTCTGCTCCTTACTACTTTCTCCCAAACAAAGATCTTGCAGTAGAAGAGATGTACTTCATGGTATCGAAGATGAAGAAGAGGTCATATACACGGTATAACGGGCATAAGTGTAAGCATTTTTATATGTGTTACCTCAACATGCTTGGCTGGTTTTGCTTTGCGTGGAGGAGTCTTCTCACAAACACGTCACGGAATTGACGACCTGTTGGTTTCTGCATGGCCACAGCAGCACCACTAAGTGGACCATGCCTGTCAGTATAGACTAACCGCTTTGTTCCACGTGTCCGCATTTCAACACCTGACCTGCTGCCCAAGGGAAGATAAGGATTAGGGGCTTGCTCTTGCCACGTATACTTGGACGTACTAACCAACCTAAAAACATCCTATTCTTAATGAAATAATTATTAGTCTGCAAAGAAAGTAAATACTGTTGTAAAGTTGATCTCATCACTGTCCTCAGTTACCACTAAAAATGTTGTGTTGGCAGAAGAGCCAACACCGCGTTACTAGAGGAGGCCGAAATGCACGCGTTTTAGCTCACGCAGGCTGGCGTGAGGAGGGAAGAACTATACTGACGTGAGGTCTGGAACATGACAAGGAATTAGAATTCAGAAAGCGGGCGTAATTAGTTTGATACTTAACTTTAATCCATTAATGAGGAACGTCGCTCTTGACGGTACATGATTCACAATATTATCTGTTCAGAAGACATATAGTAACTGAATATGGCGCCTTGCTAGATCGTAGCAAATGACGTAGCTGGAGGCTATGCTAAACTGTCGTCTATGCAATTGAGAGCGTATGTAGCCAGTGAACCATCGCTAGCAGAGTGGGCTGTACAACTGGGCGAGTGCTTGGGAGTCTCTAGACTAGACCTGCCGTGTGGCGGCGCTCGGTCTGCTATCACTGATAGTGGCGACACGCGGGTCCGACGTATACTAACGGACCGCGGCCGATTTAAAGGCTACCACCTAGCAAGTGTGGTGTCTGGCGGTGACACCACAAAAAATATATGCACTTCGAACCGTTACACACTGTACATATTTATGTTCACAATCACATAACACTTTTGAAAGACATGAACGTCATCTTTAACTGTTTATCTGTTGGTAAAATCTACTTGTCATGTCGACTGCTTAGCTGTCGACATCCTCAGTTGCTAGCAAAGAATAAACGTGTGTGTGGTTCAATGTTATTTGGTAAGAGATGCCAGCAACATTAAATACTCAGCCTATGCATCTGATGAAGAATATACATGTCAGATATATTTAAAATTTTTGACATGTGCTGGACTCCATTTTATTAAACCTAACCAATGTTTCAGTAGTGGACGTTTTAACGGTCAAACACGAAGCTGACGTCTTTCAATAAAACATTTCGTTGAGCAAGCCAACACTTTATGGGTGAAGATGGATGTATTAAAGGAATATCTATCACCAGGAATTAGTGACAGTGAAAAAGTATGACGAAGGGAAGTAGGAGTTAATGAAATGTAACTGATTTCTCATTCTTGTATACTTTTCCTCTACTTCAGTATTTGTTGAGATTTTTAGTTTCATACCCATATAGAAGCATCATCATCCGTGTCAAGGTTAAACAATTTCACCCGATCTCAAACTTCATCATCAATATCCGTAACAGTTTTTCAGCCCAATACCGCTACACACTAGTAAACAGTTCTATTCTGGACTCCGAATCTGTACGACGGCTATGGCAGTCTGCTTGGCTTAAGGTGAATAATTTGAATCTTATTTTAATTTTTCTTTTTTTCTACAATACTATAGCACTATGTACCATAACCTAGCTGTTGTATATTAATTTCAGTTTTCGTGATTTCACTAATAGCATATTCTCTGGTTATCAGGTGAGTAACAGAAGCCCCGTGGTCTAGGGTCAGTCGGCTCACAGCCGTGCCAGCGTGCGGAGCTGCTCCGCGCGCCGTCCGACGCTCCGCTCTCGGCGGTGTTTACTTCCGCGTCGCGGTGTTTGTGTCTATCGAGTCCAGTACTAACGTACACCATGGCGCACTCGTACCGCCGTGCAACGATCAAAGTAACGTTTCAGGCCGAACATCCACGACCCAGAGCTTTCGAAGTCGAACAGTTCATACGTGAGGATCTACGTTTGAACCCCCAGGACGTAATCGGCATACATTTTTCCATCACTGGAAGTGTTGTCTACATCAAGATGTCGACGGAGGAAATTTGCAATGACATCATTCACCGTCATGCCACCGGACTGAAATTTAAACACTCTGATAGACATATGGGTACTGTGACGGTCGCCCATGCTGGATTCGGTCTCCGGACATTGCGGGTGTTTGAGCTCCCGTTCGAGGTGCCGCAGGATGTGGTCATTGCCGCTTTCCAACCGTATGGCACCGTCTTCGGTCACGTCGCGGAGAAGTGGCAAACATTTACGACCTACCCCGTATTAAATGGCGTCCGGCAAATAAAAATTGAGCTGACGAAACATGTCCCATCGTACCTGCTGATTGGCGGTGTGAGGGCCATCGTCATGTACGATGGACAGCCACGAACGTGCGCAGGATGTGGCCAGGAGGGACATGTACGTTCCGAATGCTTACACAGGCGTTTAATACAGACGCCGTTACGTGAAGAGACCCATGCTTCGACGGTCACGTCCTTACCCATCACCTACGCCAAGGTTGCACAGGACCCCGTCGTACCAATCTCGATTGTGCCAGCATCATCGTCAACGCCACCCGCCGCCGCACAACGCACCGAGGACACAAGCACGGCGTTGCCTCCAGTGCTCGCTTCAGGACCGTCCGGTTTGCAGACCGAAACCGATGTTCCTGTTGGAACCATGGACGTCGACCTCGGTGTCGTGCCGACGTCTGCCTTTGTCCAGACGGGTTCGGCGTCAGACGACGGGCGACCACATTCTGATTCAGAAGGCCACATCAGAAAACAGCGGTCGCCTCGCAAACACAGGAAACGAGGACGAACGCCTTCCGATGACGCCCTTTCTCAGACGGCCCCGCGAGGTGTCGACCTGATGTCTGACGGTGATCTCCCACATTGCGTCCAGTCACGCGATGTGGCAGCAACAGGCGCCCCTCCTGTGACGCCTACTCTCCCAGCCAGGGACGTGTCCTCGCCGTTGTCAACGAACGATGACGGCGGTCCCCCCGCCACTCATGTTGCAGAATCCACAACACCCGTTCCGGAAGTACGTGACCGTCACATGTCCACGTCGTCAGCTTCCTGGGCCGATGACGTTCAAGAAGAAGTGGAACAGACTGCCACCGAGTCTGCACAGGAGTCCACCTCGGCAACACTGGGGCTAGCGCCACGCCAGTAATTATCACCACTGCGGCACCACCGGCGGGTCTACACCTGCCGGCTACTTCTACCGCACGTTCTGCAAATACTGAGGATGGCCGTACACAGCAATATCGTATCGCCACGATGAATCTTGCCACCATTCGTGCCCCCCATAAACTGGCCATGATCAGAGACACTATTTATTCTACGGATGTGGATATAGCACTCCTACAAGAGGTGTTTGTGGCTGACTTCCTAGTTCCCACCGGATACAACGCCCATGTTTCCCCCGCATCCGATACCGGTAGCGGCGTCGCCATCCTGCTACGCGACGGACTCCCTGCAGAGGACGTCATCTACCTCCCCACTGCGCGAGGTATGGCCCTCACACTGTTCGGCGTGCGTATTATTAATATCTACGCTCCGTCCGGCACTGGCCGCCGTCATGACCGACAAACTTTTTTTTGCCGAAAGCGTCACACCCCTCTTCACCGGTCTGCAGGACGATTTGGTACTCGGTGGGGATTTTTACTCGACACAAGAACCCGCCGACCAACTCCCGCGACTTTCCCCTTGTGCATCTCTCTCAGTGGTCATCGACCGTCTACGACTTGTTGACACATGGAAGAAGCTCCACGGAATTCAACCGGGCTGTACATTCTACACCTCTCACTCGTCAAGCACACATCTCGCATCTACGTTACCCGCTCCATTGCTGATGGCACACGTCATGCGGACGTCTGGCCCTTGGCCTTTTCAGACCATGATGCGTACCTCTGTGACGTCACTCTCGCCCGACAGCAAGTGTGGCATAGTCGTGGTCTGTGGAAACTCAATGTCGCTCGCCTGACCTCCTCAGACTGTCGCCGTATGGTCGAAGAAGCTTGGGCACGCTGCCACCATCGTCGAGAAGTCTATGACTCCACCTTATCATGGTGGCTCTCCTGTGCAAAGCCGACCCTCAGGAAGACTCTGATGAGTTATGGGAAGGAATTAAAGCCGTGGCAAACTCACACCCTGCACTTCTACTACACCATTCTACGTGACTGTACGACGATACCTTTCTCGCCAGCCCGGCAGTCGATGGTCCATCGCACGAAGGCGCAGATCTCCTTGATCATGCGGCGTAACTTGGAAGGCACTGTAGTCCGTTCTCGAGCTTCTAATCGCATCCCTCAAGAACGTCCGTCGATGTTCCACCTCCTTCAGGAAAGACGACGACGATGACGAGCTCTGATCCAAGTCCTCACTGATGTGGAAGGGCGCCGGCACGACACCCAACAAAGCATCGGTCGTACTCTCCATGCTCATTTTGCCGGGCTATACGCAGCCGTACCGCATTCTGCAGAACTGATCACAAACGTCGCTCAGCTTACTACGAACACTCTTCCGGAGGATGCAGTGCATGACCTCCAAGACGACGTAACCACAGATGAAGTGGTAGATGCTATCAAGGTGGGTTCCGATAACAGATCTCCTGGACCTGACGGTATACCCATCGAATTTTATAAAAGTTTTCACTATTTGTTGGCTTCCACGTGGACGGAAATCGCACAAGAGCTGATGTCACCGATGACAGTGGTCCCGAGCGCCTTTCTAGAAGGCATTATTATCCCCGTACATAAACCGCGCGGGTTATCGAGGATCCAGGACTATCGACCAATTACTTTGCTCAACAGCGACATGAAAATATTCACACGGCTACTGGCATCGCGGCTCAAGAAGATCGCCCGTTACGTCACATCCTGCGACCAGACTTCCCTAGGAGGCGACAACAACATCCGTACGGCCCTTTGCCGTTACAGAGACATGATAGCATTAGCGCATTATCAGCGTCTCCCTGGCGCCTTGGCTTCAATGGACTTTAGCCAGGCTTTCGACCGTGTTGACCACTTCTATTTACGGACAGTTCTTCAGCATATGGGTTTTCCTGGCGGTATTGTCACAGTGGTTATGCTCCTGTTGAGTAGTGCAACCTCTAAAATCATGTACAATGGTCGCCTTACACCGTCCCTGGTCATCGCACGATCTGTACGACAAGGCTGCCCTCTTTCCACGATTTTGTATGCTTTCGCCTTGGAACCCCTGCTCCCGGGCATGCGCCAACGTTTGGAAGGCATGGTTGTGCAAGGCCACCGTTTTTGTTGTACAGCCTACGCAGACGACATAGTACTATATCTGCGCAGTGAAGATGAAGTACGAGCAGCACTGACATGGGTGGCGACTTAACGGCGAAGCTTCGGGGAGCTGCCTCAACGTGTCAAAATCCAAGGTCCTGCTCATTGGTGAGGGCTTGCCGGAGAGATGCGCTGCTCACCTTAGTGTCGCCGCCACCATACGGTGTCTTGGACTTGATTTCACAGCAGACCTGCGCCGCTCAGCGACTATCAATGGTAGACGCTTGCTACAGACAATCAGAGCAAATCTCGCAGATCACCGGCTACGAGCTGTCGACGTTATCCAACGTGCGCAATACGTGAACATGTATCATGCTTCCCGTATACCACACGTGGCTCAAGTACTACCAGGCCCAAATCTCCTGGCGCGACGACTGTTGATGGCTTTCGGCTCCTTCGTCAGCTCGGGGATGTTATTCAAGGTGCAGTATGAATCGCTTGCACTACCACGAGATCGTGGCGGGGTGAGACTCATCCACGTGCCGACTCGTGTCAAGGCACTATACGTCAGCTCCCAACTAAAACTCTGGCATCGTTGCCCGCAGAGCCTTACTAGCCTCCTGCTTCACAACTTTGCACCGGCCTCCTTGTCCGCCCCCGATGAGTATCGGGTACTATCAACAACAGCAGAAAATGGTATAACAGGTGTAGGATTCGTTATGAATAGGAAGGTAGGGCAGAGGGTGTGTTACTGTTAACAGTTCAGTGACCGGGTTGTTCTAATCAGAATCGACAGCAGACCAACACAGACAACAATAGTTCAGGTATACATGCCGACGTCGCAAGCTGAAGATGAACAGATAGAGAAAGTGTATGAGGATATTGAAAGGGTAATGCAGTATATAAAGGGGGACGAAAAACCTAATAGTCATGGCCAACTGGAATGCAGTTGTAGGGGAAGGAGTAGAAGAAAAGGTTACAGGAGAATATGGGCTTGGGACTAGGAGTGAAAGAGGAGAAAGACTAATTGAGTTCTGTAACAAGTTTCAGCTAGTAATAGCGAATACCCTGTTCAAGAATCACAAGAGGAGGAGGTATACTTGGAAAAGGCCGGGAGATACGGGAAGATTTCAATTAGATTACATCATGGTCAGACAGAGATTCCGAAATCAGATACTGGATTGTAAGCCGTACCCAGGAGCAGATATAGACTCAGATCACAATACAGTAGAGATGGGGGATGCGCTCTTGAACTAATTCATAGAGTTGAATCTTTCAAAGGAGTGAACAATCAGTGATTCAGAAAAAAAGAACGGTAGCTCCAAACGTTTCTCACAGCAGAGAGAGAGAGAGAGAGAGAGAGAGAGAGAGACGGAGCATATCAGCGGGGCCTTTGCTGGTCAGAGCACACTGGACGCCACACAACACAGCCAGCGCCGGCCTCTGCCCTGCTTCTACCTCGGCTGCCTGCATTGTGCAGTGCCCCATTGGATTTTGTGTTTCACATATGCCGTGCTGTCCATGTGCGTCGTCTGCCGCGCGCAGTGTCTGGCGCAGCTTAACTTCGCATCGCACTCTGTCGGCGATCGTTTCAGTCGCACGTCCTGCCCTCTGGGCAGTTGATGCGAGCAACAGGACAGAGAGCCACCTAGCGAATAACGTAGGAACTACTTGCAACAACCTGCTCGCAAGAGAACAGACGATTTGTTTCGGAGCGGGTGAGTTCACCGCTCCCCCCACCCTCGGAACTCGCCCGCTCAACGCTCACCCCACCGTCTCGACTCTAGCCAGAGCGTTGAGCAAAGCGACTCAGGTGTCACTCTGGTCTCTGCGGTCTTAGCTCACGCAGCAATACAGCTCGCGGCTCGACCTGCTTGACTCAGCGCCTCTGCATCGGAGTTCGTCCCTACTGGATATTGTTCTTCGTAGTAATACCGCTATGTATATTACATTATTATGTTATGTATACATCAATTGTTTTTATTTTATTTTTATTTGTTTAAACTCATTAGATTAGGTTCCTGATGACTCCTCTTACTATAGGATTTTTATTATGGACACTCGAATTTACGCTTTAATTACGAGCGAACCGATAAACGTATCGCAAAATGTGATACACCAATATTTTCCTTGTTTTATTCTGCGTAAGGCTATATGCAGCACTTTCGTTTTACAGTCAAATTTATATTTTTTTTTTTCTTATTCTGGTACGGATTTTGCGATTTTAGGCGTCTTCGGAAGGAAACGTTCACTTTAAAAATATATGGCTTGCGATGAATTTGTACGAGGTTAATGAAATTTTAATACATTATAGCCAAATATATTGTTAATGTAAATCTCAAGTTACAACATTTTCCGATCACCCAAAAAACCACGATAGTGCAAAACAAATCAATAATCAAAAACTTTGTCATATCGTGGAAATTTCAATAAACAATACAAAATTCTTACTCATTATCTGTGTTACTTAAAAATAGGATCAAATAAGATCAAAATACAGGTGTAGTACTGGAATAAACCAAGTTTAAAGGACAATGTGCCTTCCATTTATTTTCAATTGTAAATGAGTGGTGAGTCATGAAAAAGAGCTAATTCATTTCAGGGAGTGAATAGTTCTGATCCAATCTCTGAAAAGAACAGTTTTGCCCATCTCTACAATACAGTAGTGATGAAGAGTAGGCTGAAGTTCAAGACATTAGTCAAGAAGAATCAATACGCAAAGAAGTGGGATACGGAAGTACTAAGGAATGACGAGATACGTTTGAAGTTCTCTAACGCTATAGATACAGCAATAAGGAATAGCGCAGTAGGCAGTACAGTTGAAGAGGAATGAACATCTCTAAAAAGGGCCATCACAGAAGTTGGGAAGGAAAACATAGGTACAAAGAAGGTAGCTGCGAAGAATCCATGGGTAACAGAAGAAATACTTCAGTTGATTGATGAAAGGAGGAAGTACAAACATGTTCCGGGAAATTCAGGAATACAGAAATACAAGTCGCTGAGGAATGAAATAAATAGGAAGTGCAGGGAAGCTAAGACGAAATGGCTGCAGGAAAAATGTGAAGACATCGAGTAAGATATCATTGTCGGAAGCACAGACTCAGCATACAGGAAAGTCAAAACAACCTTTGGTGACATTAAAAGCAACGGTGGTAACATTAAGAGTGCAACGGGAATTCCACTGTTAAATGCAGAGGAGAGAGCAGATAGGTGGAAAGAATACATTGGAAGACTCTATGAGGGTGAAGATTTGTCTGATGTGATAGAAGAAGAAACAGCAGTCGGTTTAGAAGAGATAGGGGATCCAGTATTAGAATCGGAATTTAAAAGAGCTTTGGAGGACTTACGGTCAAATAAGGCAGAAGGGATAGATAATATTCCATCAGAATTTCTAAAATCATTGGGGGAAGTGGCAACAAAACGACTGTTCACGTTGGTGTGTAGAATATATGAGTCTGGCGATATATCATCTGACTTTCGGAAAAGCATCATCCACACAATTCCGAAGACGGCAAGAGCTGACAAGTGCGAGAATTATCGCACAATCAGCTTAACAGCTCATGCATCGAAGCTGCTTACAAGAATAATATACAGAAGAATGGAAAAGAAAATTGAGAATGCGCTAGGTGGCGATCAGTTTGGCTTTAGGAAAAGTAAAGGGACGAGAGAGGCAATCTGACGTTACGGCTAATAATGGAAGCAAGGCTAAAGAAAAATCAAGACACTTTCATAGGATTTGTCGACCTGGAAAAAGCGTTCGACAGTATAAAATGGTACAAACAGTTCGAGATTCTGAAAAAAGTGGGGGTAAGCTACAGATAGAGACGGGTCATATACAATATGTACAACAAGCAAGAGGGAATAATAAGAGTGGACGATCAAGAACGAAGTGCTCGTATTAAGAAGAGCGTAAGAGAAGGCTGTAGCCTTTCGCCCCTACTCTTCAATCTGTACATCGAGGAAGCAATGATGGAAATAAAAGAAAGGTTCAGGAGTGGAATTAAAATACAAGGTGAAAGGATATCAATTATACGATTCGCTGATGTCATTGCTATCCTGAGTGAAAGCGAAGAAGAATTAAGTGATCTGCTGAACGAAATGAACAGTCTAATGAGTACACAGTGTGGTTTGAGAGTAAATCGCAGAAAGACGAAGGTAATGAGAAGTAGTAGAAAAGAGAACAGCGAGAAACTTAACATCAGGATTGATGGTCACGAAGTCAAAGAAGTTAAGGATTTCTGCTAACTAGGCAGTAAAATAACCAATGACGGACGGAGCAAGGAGGACATCAAAAGCAGACTCGCTATGGCAAAAAAGGCATTTCTGGCCAAGAGAAGTCTACTAATATCAAATACCGGCCTTAATTTGAGGAAGAAATTTCTGAGGATGTACGTCTGGAGTACAGCATTGTATGGTAGTGAAACATGGACTGTGGGAAAACCGGAACAGAAGAGAATCGAAGCATTTGAGATATGGTGCTATAGACGAATGTTGAAAATTAGGTGGACTGATAAGGTAAGGAATGAGGAGGTTCTACGCAGAATCGGAGAGGAAAGGAATATGTGGAAAACACTGATAAGGAGAAGGGACAGGATGATAGGACATCTGCTAAGACGTGAGGGAATGACTTCCATGGTACTAGAGGGAGCTGTAGAGGGCAAAAACTGTAGAGGAAGACAGAGATTGGAATACGTCAAGCAAATAATTGAGGACGTAGGTTGCAAGTGCTACTCTGAGATGAAGAGGTTAGCACAGGAAAGGAATTCGTGGCGGGCCGCATCAGACCATTCAGTAGACTGATGACCAAAAAAAAAGAACAGAGGCATCGCCTCAACTTGTTTTTTGCCCATCATATTCCGCCGGAATATTGGCATCCTGTGAGGCATCGGTTGAAAATCCAAGAAAATTTCATATGCTATCTGCTTTTTATGAGCCTTGATTCAGCTAAGACGCTCAATCAATACTAGAATTGTGCCTCTAAAGGAAATGAAATTAATCAGGAATATCTCCAATAACTTCAGAAAAAAGTACAAATGTGTTTACAGGTGGTACTATCTGTTCGAGTTAGTCCTGCTGCAATTA
The DNA here is from genome assembly GCF_021461395.2 of Schistocerca americana. Lineage (NCBI taxonomy): Eukaryota > Metazoa > Arthropoda > Insecta > Orthoptera > Acrididae > Schistocerca > Schistocerca americana. The sequence goes on from NC_060120.1 coordinate 742,363,574, forward strand.
ATGCGAATATGGACTACAGGTTTCGTAATAAACAGAATACCAACCTCTCAATTTCAACAGAAAATAATATATTTCACATATCTTGTAATGGCATTGCTATATTTGGCAATGATCTGAAAAAAGATAATGTGTTCATTGCAACGCGGTTTCAATTTCAGTGCAGATACTGTAACTCAAATTTAAGAAGTGCCCATTTATTCTAATTGTTTGCTAGATATACAGGATGTTCGGATATTCCCGTTTCAAACTTCTAGGACTTAGAGAGGGGAGTCAGTACAAAATATTGTGAACTGCAGTCCATGTCTGTCAATTCAGATTTGTCACCCGTCCACATCTGCTGCACTAGAAATGCAGAATAGGTGGGGTGGACAAAGTATACCAGAAGATGCTTCGTTGGTACAATGTCTGTAATAACGTTGGTGGTCGCCACATTGAGACGCTGTTGTAATGCATCAGTACTGTTCTGTACGTAAAGTATGGTAGGTTCTTTTTTGTTGTGGGGTAATGTAAACACGTAACGTTTAACTGTTAATTCAAACAAATGTTCTTAAGTGATATATGGATGTTTCGTTACGTTACCTTTCGAATTGTTACCTAGTAATTGTACTACATTACCCTAATTCAGTTCCTCAGGAAGTAGTGAATGAACCTTTCTATTTCCCATAAGTGTTGCACTTGTGTTTGCACCGAAGCGAGGGTTCATATATGAGAGGAGATCAGCATTTGTATGTTCGAGGGAACGATCCTGGAAGTGAAAAGTCGGGTGGGAGTCATAATAAACCAACTCAAATCGAAACTTCATCTTCCAAAGTGCCACACAGTATGTTATCACTGGCCACGCACGGCAGCTCGAGACGCAGAGGGAATTAAATGTCATCGGGTAACTATTTCGATACGTATTTGATAACAAAGCGATTTTACGCTATAAATGAAAACAAGAAAAGAACAAATTTATCTATTGAAGACCTTCATACGGAATTCATTATCTTCAACTGCTACTTTTCTAAAAGAGTGCAAAACAGTATCTGCTACGCGACAGGTAACTATTAGTCAACAGTAACGAAACAAGTATGAAACCAGTTTCCAGCTCATTCGGTATTTTCTAAATGGGAGTGTAACAAAATCTCGTAGTAAACGAGAAAGCAATTCCAAGTGAATCACCTATTCTCCAGCAAACAAGGCGAGGATAACACAAACAACAGCCTGAGTCAACTGGAAGCAGCTGCGGCCGGTGTTTGGGGACCATCCCGACTCAGGTAAGCCCAGATTAATTGCCCTGGTATGAAAACAAACAACTAGCTGCCCCGATCGCAGGTGCCAATCGTCCTCTCTCTCAGCGCTTCAACATAATCAGCTCGCTATTTCTGTCACACACAGCAAACAGGCGTTTAGCCATCCGTTGAACACGACCTATTTATGGACGTCTCTGTCTTTCTAACACTAATTTTGAATAGAATAAATAAATCAAGTGTTATGAATGAAACACACAGAGTACTTGTGTAGTATTCTACAATATTTATTATATGTTATACGAAACGGTTTTCAGCTGTTACGCCATCATCAGGTACAGAGATATGTATGTGGTGCAGTGAAATTTTGTTGCATCAGTGATTTTAAACGAGTGCATCTACAAAGAATCTCGGTTTCCAAAGCTGAATATTGTTTATGTATGATTAAAGACTAAAACGAGAAAATTTATTTCAGTGAAAATGCAATGTAAATTATTTAACTGAGAAATGTGACACATTAACAAATGACCTGTATAACAACTTACAACAATCGTTCTTAGAAGAAAACACATTGAACAATGAACTTTGATGACATATTCCAAAGACGTGGCTGAGGAAAATGATCTTGTTGTTAATAGGTCATAAATTACAAATAGATAAGTTATAGCAGTGATATTAAGCAGGTGAGTGAAGCAGCTGTGATTATAAAAAGTAAAATACCCGCAAACTCCACTGTGAATTTCAAGCTGTTGTATGTAGGATTTAGTTTTCTGCGGACTTCAGCTTTGGAAAAGAGTGGAATACTTAAAATTACTTGTAACTGCGGCAAATTCTATACAGTTAAGTCTGGGAGAGCAATATGTACCGCTTGAAGGAACACCACAGAAGTTGAAAACATAGAAGAGGAGACTCTGCTTTTGCAGATCACCTGCTTAAAGAAGGTCTCAGTTACAAGGTGAATCAAGAAGTATTACATCACACCCATATAGGAAGGAACATGAACTGCCTTGAAATAATGAACATTAATAAACACATGTTCATTAATCCCAACTTAATACTGAACGACCAGACACAGTTCCCTTACTCACCACTTCGAACTGCAAATACTACTCATAATGTCAGCCACACCATGTTGTAAATTATTCCTCTTGCTCACAGACCCCATTTTATTTCAGTTACTACACTTTCTCTCGTTGTGTTAAAAAAATTTACTTTGTATAATGACAGCTGTTTCTCTCCCTGCTTAACATCACTATTATATCTTATCTCGTTGTAATTTAGTACCTATTAAAGACAAGATTATTTCTTTCAGCCACGTATTTGGAATGTGGCGCCAAAGTTTATTGTTCAGCTATTTTCTTCCGTGTACAGCTGTTGTAATTTGTCTCTTGTTCATTAGTTAACGTGACACGTATTTTACCTCAGTTAAATAATCTTATATTGCATTTTCATTTAAATAAACAATTTCGTTTTATTCTTAATTCTAACATTAACATTTTTCATCTCTGGAAATGGAGATACTCTGTAGATTCACTAGTTTAAAATGTTTGATCTAATAAAATTTCATTGCACCATATATTTATTTTTGTACCTGATGATGGCGTAACAGCCGAAAACCGGTTCGAGTAACAAATAATAAAATTTGTTGTGTGAGATTCATTTATAATGTATAAAATACGCTATCAAGAACCGACGGATCAGTCAGTCAGTACAAAGCAGGTGTTGAAGCCCTTCGGTTGAAAACATTAGCAGACAAGTTAGTTACACGAGAAAAGTCGGTTTTTTTGAGAATATTTATATCGAATAGAAAGAAGCAGCTAGCTTTCAAAAAGATAAAGGAAAACTTAGAAACTTACCTAGGAATATCCTGAATATCTTCGCGGACTATAACGCCTGGGAAAATAGATATGGTGGGGAATGTCTTCCGACATAGCGAAGTTAATGATATTGTAGCAATTAAAGGCAGCCGCCACTCAGCGGGAATGTCTGTTATAGTATACTGCGGCTTTACTTGCAAGTAATATGTTTCTGTATGGATTTGCACAAGTAATTTTTATAGAAGACCTTGGGAGATGCATTATTCGGTGTAAGTAACTGCTTCGTATGTGATTTGTATCCTATTGGAGTCCTAGGAACGACAGAAAAGACCACTATAAGAATTTTGGTAACACGTTAACAATTGTTATTAACAGTGATCAGCTCCCTACCACAAGGGAGGTGAGAAAGTCCCCTCTCTCGTCTTGACTTTCTACAGTTGAAATATAAATAATATGTGATTTGAGGCTTTTCTGTTGTATATGTTGATTCCATGGTTGTCGGGTGTACTGTCGGATCCGATCGTCGAAATTCCACGATATTTCGGCAGACAGCCGTTCTATCATCGAGTTATTTTCTATTCAATGAAAAATAATAGGAGCAGATCGAAGGCGTAGCCATGGGCAGCCCTCTCTCGCCAGTTGTAGCAAATCCGTTCATGGAGTGCTTGGATGAACGAGCACTGGAAACTGCTGAATTAAAAGCTTTTTCTTGATGATTGGGGCTGCAGTGAAATATATGTCTTGAAAGGACATTGTAAGTAAGGTTCCAGTATCACTGCTTAAAACACTTATTGATTATTACGGCAGCTGTGTCGGAAGATTTCTATTTTCAAGTACGTCTACGTTGTTCTGACGTCTATATACCATCGGGTGTGACTGTATCTGGTGACTGTTCTCGTTATACTTCGCATGAAATTCTAAAATATTGATTTCACGTCGATTTTGGGCTGTTTTATAGAGTTTGGCTAATATTTTGATATAATACAGTAGATATTTCCTATAACTTTTTGACAGTTCACACCATAGATGCTTTATACTTGCGAAAATATGAAACGTGTATTTGGATGCGTGAATGTCCACAGACAGAGCAAACAATAGCAGGGATAGTGAATGTGTTTAGGAATTGCTTTGGCAACGGCCTACCTCGTAAAGTAACCCCGCATGAGTCAGGGAAACGTGCTTTTGGTTCAGACACGTAAGAGACGAGTAGTGGGCGCAGAAAATGCGAGAGGAAATGTGTGCCATCGTCAGTGAATCAACTGAGTAGTCTCCTATGAAATCCGTTGGCAAAAGATTGCAAATGGTTCAGAGCACTATGGGACTTAACATCTATGGTCATCAGTCCCCTAGAACTTAGAACTACTTAAACCTAACTAACCTAAGGACATCACACAACACCCAGCCATCACGAGGCAGAGAAAATCCCTGACCCCGCCGGGAATCGAACCTGGGAACCCGGGCGTGGGAAGCGAGAACGCTACCGCACGACCACGAGATGCGGGCGTTGGCAAAAGAGCAGCTGAACAATTAAGACGACCATATTTGCTAGACCCACATTCGGGACACATTGAAAAAATTGATGTTGTAGTACAAGAGCTTAATCAGATGTAATATATTCAAAATAGCTCTTTAATTTGTTACAAGAAGTACTTTCGTAAAAATTTCTTACAAGGGAACCTCCCCATCGCACCCCCCTCAGATTTAGTTATAAGTTGACACAGTGTATAGGCCTTGAAAAACTAGACACAGATCAATCGAGAAAACAGGAAGAAGTTGTGTGGAACTATGAAAAAAATAAGCAAAATATACGAACTGGGTAGTCCATGTGCAACATAAGCAACATTAAGGACAAAGTGAGCTCAGGAGCGCCGTGGTCCCGTGGTTAGCGTGAGTAGCTCTGGAGGGAGAGGTCCTTGGTTCAAGTCTTCCATCCGATGAAAATTTTACTTTCTTTATTCTCGCAAAGTTATGATCCGTCCGTTCGTTCATTGACGTCTCTGTTCACTGTAATAAGTTTAGTGTCTGTGTTTTGCCACCGCACCGCAAAACCGTGCGATTAGTAGACGAAATGACGTGCCTCTCCAGTGGGCACCGAAAACATTTGCTCGCAAGATCGTACGTCGACCGATTCCTCCACAGGAAAACACGTGTGATATATTCTATACGATACTGGTGACGGCATGTGCGTCACATTACAGGAATATGTTGTCGACCCATCTAACTTGTACACTTGGCGAATGGGTAAAAAGATTCTTCTACTTTGCCGATTTAGGTTTTCTTGTGGATGTGATAATCACTCCCAAAAAAGTGATGAAAACATAAGAGTTTGTCACATGAACTGCAACAAATGACTACAACAGTTTCGCAGTCGCACAGTTTTCCCTGTGCTCTGTCAAAACATATGTTTTTAACGTTTTCAAATTTTTCCGTGTGTAGACCGTCAAATCCTGCATGTGTCCAAGCAAATCTGAACATGTCCTGGAATTTTGGAGAGCGAAGTTGATTATGTTTGAGTGCCTTAACTTTGATAATAGTCTGAAAATAAAAAATTTTTCACACGAGGGAGGCTTGAACCGAAGACCTCTCGTTTCGCAGCTGCTCACGCTAACCACGGGACCACGGCGCTTGAGAGCTTACAGTCCCCTTGATGGGACACAACTTCTTCCTGTTTTCTTGATTGATTTGTGTTCAGTTTTTCAAGGCCTATCCACTGTGCCAACTTGTAATTAAATCCGAGGGGGGTGCGATAGGGAGGTTCCTTTGTTAGTACCCCTTCTAAGACAGAGTGCGAACAGACATACCGTACTTATGAGTGCTGTGAATTATCTTCAACATGTCTTTATTCTTGAACAGCATACAAAAATGCAACACAAGTTGCGTATAGGTCACTAACATTGCTTTCTAATAACTTCATGGACTTAAAACATTCTTTTCGGTTTTCATCTCCATTTGATGTCAGATATGACAAAATTTCGTTCAAAAATTGCGTTCTTTCTTTCAGATTGTAAGTTAAACTTCATTTAACATCATTCGTTTCTAACGTGTTAATGGGTAGTTTGGCTTTGTAGGTAGGTTTCTTGGGAAGTTCAAGATTCACCTGAATATTACTTAAATAAAACCCGTCAGCTCGCAGGCCATTGATATTAACTACGCAGGGAAAGCTTAACCGTCTACAACGACCTGCAATGGGCATAGCAAAAAAGGAAACTGAGTTTACTTAATCCTGAGTAATCGTCACAAATATCTCACCATGCATGAAAATGCGATGGGCATCTGGACCCTGTCTGTTTCGGAAGCTCACAGACACGAGAGAACAAATAATCAGATTTTCTATAGAATGAAAGACTCCGACTTCGCCAGATGTGTCAACACGCCGCGCGGAGTGGCCGTGCGGTTTGAGGCGCAATGTCACGGATTGCGAGACCCTCTTCCGGCGGAGGTTCGAGTCCTTTCTCGGGCATGGGTTTGGTTTCTGTAGTGCGTAAGTCTAGGGATCGATGAGGTTGGGTTGGGTTGTATGGGGGAAGAGACCTAACTGCGAGGTCGTCGGTCTCATCGGATTAGGGAAGGACGGGAAGGAAGTCGGCCGTGCCTTTCAAAGAAACCATCCCGGCATTTGTCTGGAGCGATTTAGGGAAATCCTGGAAAACCTAAATCAGGATGGCCGGACGCGGGATTGAACCGTCATCCTCCCGAATGCGAGTCCAGTGCGCTGTAGGGATCGATGACTCAGCAGTTTGGTCCCTCAGGAATTCACACACATTTGAACATTTTGGTGTCAACTGCAACATCTTTATACCGTGCTGAAAAATCATGTATAGAAACGTGAAGTATAATGTTCACTGTAGTTTTGATATCAATTCCAGTACGCGTTCTATAGAATCTCTGCCAATTGCTGGAGGCAAATAGTACGTTCCACATCGAATGATCATATGCTGAGTACTAAATGCAAGTCGGTGTAAATTCGTCAACATAAGAAAGTGATGGTAAGGAAATATTGAGTTAAAAGAATGTTTCAATATAAAAAAGTTAAATCACGATACTACGTCCAACATTGATGCTCAGAAGCCACGTGACACAAAAAGATTCAACATGGAGAAAAACCAGACAAAAGAAAATCTATACCAGTCGCTAAACATTGACAAAGATTTCAAGGAAGTGTCACAAAATTTAATGCTATATCATTTACACGGATTGGTAACAAACAGATTGTGTACCGAATATGGAAACCTACCCTCCGTAGAAAGGAACAACGACCAGATATTCATATCCTGACACGCTCCCAAATCGCCTAGTTTCAGTGGAATCTGACACCTTAAACCTCGCGATGCTAATTAAGAAAATAGTTGCAAACTACACGTTCGCTGTGAATGAATACACGGTTCACTCACATTACTTTCACCACCGCACATGTTCGACATCACTCACAGACGGCAGCTGCTGGAACTGTATTAAGAGTGTCGGGGGTTTCGGGGGGGGGGGGGGGGGGGGGGGAAGAGGAGGGGGGGGGGGAGAGGAAGAGAGTGCAGCCATTGTCGTAATGCGGGAACGCAGCGCTTTCTTTGACGATCGAAAGAGCATGATCATTGGCTCTCCGATCAAGGGTGGAAGCATTTCCGAAACGGCTAAGTTTGTAAACAGCTCACTCATGGCAAAATGACTTTTCGTTATTTGGGGTCAACTGCCACTTTTCGAACCATTCCGACATTTCTTCTAAATCGTTTTGCACTTTGTTTTGATCTTCTGATGACTTTATTACTCGATAAACGACACCTTCATCTGCAAACAACCGAAGACGGCTTCTCAGATTGTCTCCCAAATCGTTCATATAGATAAGGAGCAGCAAAGGGCCTATAACACTACCTTGTGGAACGCCAGAAATCACTTCTGCTTTACTCGATGACTTTCCTTTAGTTGCTATGAACTGTAACCTCTCTGACAGGAAATCACAAATGCAGTGACATAACTGAGACGATATTCCATAAGCACGCAATTTCACTACGAGCCGCTTGTGTGGTACCGTGTCAAAAGCCTTCCGGGGATCCAGAAATACGGAGTCGATCTGAAATCCTTTGTCAATATCACTCAACACTTCATGTGAATAAAGAGATAGTTGTGTTTCGCAAGAACGATGTTTGCTAAATCCATGTTGACTGTGTGTCAATAGACCGTTTTCATCGAGGTAATTCATGATATTCGAATACAATATATGTTCCAAAATCCTGCTGTATATCGACATTAACGATATGGGCCTGTAATTCAGTGGATTACTCCTCCTACCTTTCTTGAATATTGGTCTGACCTGTCCAATTTTCCAGTCTTTGGGTACGGATCTTTCGTCGAGCGAACGGTTGTATATAATTGTCAAGTATGGAGCTAATGCATCAGCATACTCTGTAACGAAACTTATTGGTATACAATCAGGATCAGAACACTTTAGTGATCTGAGGAATGTTTTCATGGCATCCCCTGGCTGATCTCGTCATTCTGGAAGGCGCAGTCGACAGCACAAGTATGCATATATTCTACGAGATTACGTCCACCGCTACATGCAGTTTGTTTTTCCTTTGGTGCGATGGCATCTACCAAGAGGACAATGCAATTTGTCAAACAGCTCGCCGAGTACTTGTGTCGTTCGAAGAGCACCAGGATAAGTAGACATTACTCACCTAGCCACCAAACTCCCGACATCTGAACCCAATCCAGAATCTTGGGGCTGCCTCGTTCGGGCTGTACATGCTATGAATACTCAACCGAAAAACGTAACGCAGCTGGCCACCGCTCTGGACCCAGTATGGCTCCATATCGTTGTAGGACTTTCCAGAACCTCATTCACTCTGTTCATACACGTCTAGCAGCGGTCCGCGCTCAAAAAGGTGGCTATTCAGACTTTTAGCAGGTGGTCATACTAACGTGACAGGACAGTGAAGAATCGTATTGCAGTTGTACTCTTCCTGCACACGGCCAACTGCATCGTGCCACAAACAGCTAACAAGGGGACCACCTCCCCATCGCACCCCCCCCCCCCCCCCAAGATTTAGTTATAAGTTGGCACAGTGGATAGGCCTTGAAAAACTGAACACAGATCAATCGAGAGAACAGGAAGAAAATGTGTGGAACTATGAAAAAAATAAGCAAAATATACGAACTGAGTAGTCCATGCGCAAGATAGGCAACATCAAGGACAGTGTAAGCTCAGGAGCGCCGTGGTCCCGTGGTTAGCGTGAGCAGCTGCGGAAGGAGAAGTCCTTGGTTTAAGTCTTCCCTCGACTGAAAAGTTTACCTTCTTTATTTTCGCAAAGTTATGATCTATCCGTTCGTTCATTGACGTCTCTGTTCACTGTAATAAGTTTAGTGTCTGTGTTTTGCGACCACACCGCAAAACTGTGCGATTACTAGACGAAAGGACGTGCCTCTCCAATGGGAACCGAAAACATTTGATCGCAAGGTCATAGGCCAACCGATTCCTCCACAGGAAAACACGTCTGATATATTCTATACGACACTGGTGACGGCATGTGCGTCACATGACAGGAATATGTTGTCGACCCACCTAACTTGTACACTTGGCGAATGGGTAAAAAGATTGTTCTACCTTGCTCGATTTAGGTTTTCTTGGGGATGTGATAATCACTCCCGAAAAAGTGATGAAAACATAAGAGTTTGTCACATAAACTGCAACAAATGAATACAACGGTTTCACAGTCGCACAGTTTTCCCTGTGCTCTGTCAAAACATATGTTTTTAACGTTTTCAAATTTTTCCGTGTGTAGACCGTCAAATCCTGCATATGTCCAAGCAAATCTGAACATGTCCTGGAATTTTGGAGAGCGAAGTTGATTATGTGTGAGTGCCTGAACTTTGATAATTGTCTGAAGATAAAAAAAAATTATCTTTTCACTCGAGGGAAGACTTGAACCAACGACCTCTCGCTCCGCAGCTGCTCACGCTAACCACAGTACCACGGCGCTACTGCGCTCAAACCATCCTTGATGTTGCATATCTTACGCATGGACTACTCAGTTTGCATATATTGCTTATTTTTTTCGTAGTTCCACACAACTTCTTCCTGTTTTCTCGATTGATCTGTGTTCAGTTTTTCAATGCCTATCCACTGTGCCAACTTATAACTAAATCTGAGGAGGGTTCGATGGGGAGGTTCCCCTGTAAGCTAACTGAGCCACCAGGCTCCAGACAAGATCTTCTGCTAAGCACGCCAGACCACAAGTGCCTCTTCAAACATACGAGGTGGAATCCTAAATTTTTGGGATTGGTGCTGCCATTTGGAAAGTAGGAGTAGCAGATCTTTGCACCGCTAGGTGGAGACAGCTGCATATCTGATGAGTCAGTGGGCGGAGTGGCATTCTGCTGGGAGGGCGTGTCGCGTGTCCATAGTGATTTCCGTAGTACTCTGTGTTTGGTGTGTGGCGATTTTACGATGGATCCGCGATCAGAACAGCGCGTGTGTAGCAAATTTTGTGTGAATCTCGGGAAAAGTGCTACAGAGACCCTTGCAATGAGTCAACAAGTGTTTGGGGGACAGAGCATGAGCCGTACGCGTGTGTTTGAGTGGCTCTCCAAGACCCAAAAAAGGGAGACAGGTGAAGAGCAAAGCGAAGAGCATGATCATCTTTTTCTTTGATACCAAGCGAATTGTGCACAAAGAATCCGTCCCACCCAACCAAACAGTGAATTCCGTGTACTACTGTGGCGTTTTGCGACGGCTCCGTGAAAACGTGCGGTGACGACGGCCCGAACTTTGGCGTCAAGGGAAGTGGCTGCTGCATCACGACAACGCGCCATGTCACACGTCCTTGCTCACCAGGACCTTTCTGACAGAAAACAACATGGCGGTTGAACCCCACCCACCGTACTCGCCAGATTTGGCAACTTGCGACTTCGCGATATCCCCAAAACTGAAACTCAAGGTGAAAGGCCGTCGGTTCGACACCCTATAGAGGATTCAAGAAGCATCGCAGGTGGTGATAAACACCCCCAAAGAACAGGACTTCCAGAAAACGTTTGACCAGTGGCAGAAGCGCCGGGACCGGTGTGTACATGCGAATTGAAACTACTGTAAGTAGGTTGTTTATGTTTTCTTATTGGCAACGTTACGTAGCGCTCTGTATGAAAATCACTGGCTGTGCTGTGTGCAGTCTGTGGCTAGTTTGCATTGTTGTCTGCCATTGTAGTGTTGGGCAGCTGGATGTGAACAGCGCGTAGCGTTGCGCAGTTGGAGGTGAGCCGCCAGTAGTGCTGGATGTGGGGAGAGAGATGACGGAGTTCTGAAATTTGTAAGACTGGATGTCATGAACTGCTATATACATTATGACTTTTGAACACTATTGAGGTAAATACATTGTTTGTTCTCTACCAAAATCTTTCATTTGCTAACTATGCCTATCAGTAGTTAGTGCCTTCAGTAGTTTGAATCTTTTATTTAGCTGGCTGTAGTGGCGCTCGCTGTATTGCAGTAGCTTGAGTAACGAAGATCTTTGTGAGGTAAGTGATTTATGAAAGGTATAGGTTAATGTTAGTCAGGGCCATTCTTTTGTAGGGATTTTTGAAAGTCAGATTGCGTTGCGCTAAAAATATTGAAATATTGTGTGTCACTTTAGTGAATGTTTGAGTACGTTCAGTTTTGCTCAGCTGTTTGAAAAGCAAATAATGTAAGAGGTTTATCAGCACAGTAATTCAGAAATTTTTCTAGGGGGACGTTACATATGTCGACCCTTAGCCGAGGATACCTCGCTGGAATCTTCCGATTTTTTCTTGTGGTTTCTGTAATTAGTGTAGCTATTGTTTATTGCTAGCGCGTAATTGTAGAAAGAATCTCCTTTGTAGCTGCAGTCTTTCATTGTTGTACAGTAAAACAGTTGTGGCATGCATGTAGATTTGCACCAAGTATATCGCAGCTGCGCTTGCAATTAACTAGATATTATTTTCAGTGCTATGTTAATGTGTTTTCTTATTTTGCTCTTCAAATTGTACTTTTCTGTGTTGTCGTGCGAAATATTGTGACAGTAATGGCGTGTGAAAAACGTAATACTAGGCTCTAAAATAAACTGAGAAATGACAGTGAAGACAAAAGCAGTGTGTTAGCGCCACCGTGTAATGAATTAACTAATGTTCAAACTAGTAATTTGGTAATTGTGCATAGGGAAATGGAGCGGGCGGCAAATAATGGCGTAGACAGTGAAACAATTAGTGAACAGGGAAGCATTATCGGTCGATCGGTCGGCAATAGCTCGCCTCAGGAATCAGAAATGACAGGACACAATCTCGCAAATACTGTAGATTCAGGTTTTGGGTCCTCACCGTTCTCTCAAATAAGTCAAGACACATTTTCTGCTTGTCAAAATGTGAATGTTGCCGGTACAAATTCACTGCTGAAAAGCACTGAGGAACATGTTTCAGACACAAGTGCATTGTTATTACAGTTAATGCAACAAATGGGACAAAGGCTACAAAAGTTAGACACAACGCTTGAACAAAATCAGAAACAAATGGAACAAAATCAGAGACAAACACAGCAAAAGCTTCAAAAGTTAGACACCACGCTTGAACAAACACGTGAAGATTTAACTACTGAGTTACATAACATCGAATCGAAATGTCAAAACGTCTGTAATAACGTAAAAACACAAATTTGTGAGCACTTTCAACCTATTTTTTCGCGGCATGAAAATGCATTACAGAATCACGAAGCAGCCATAAAAGAACTGCAAACTATTGTTCATGAAAATCATGAGACCTTGCAAGCTAAAATTGACTCAGTTGCATCTACCGATTCGGTTACGCAACTTGAAAAAACTCAGGAAAACTTAAATGACACAGTAGATACTCTGAAAATTGGTTCAGAAAGACACATGGAGGAAATTAGTTCATTATCAGAGAAAGTAGTTGAACTTTCGGATCAGCTAAATAATTTATCTACGAAGGTAGATGATAATCTGAATGACACAAAACCCATAGTCTTTAATGCCACAGAAGAGTGGAAAAAAATTAGGAAATTCAAACAAAATCAGAATCAAATTAATACGCAACACCAAAGAGAAATCCGGGAAGTACAAGATCAGCTGACACAGGTAATACAAGAATTACGTATTTCAGAGGACACTCGCGCTCCAATACGGGAAGAGGGACATAGAAATACGGAACAGCCACAAAATAATAACACAGCGCATTTCGGAAATTATTAAAGAAATTGGCAAGGTGCAACGAATTTTGAAATGGAACCGCCGAAACGACGCAACAGTGACCGATATGCGACTCGCCGACATGATGATTTTGACTATAAGCTGTTCATTACTACACATAAATTTAAAACATTTAAGAATTATGGCAATGACATTCATCCACAAGCCTGGCTCCATCAATTCTCTCATTGTTTACCTCCCAACTGGTCATTAGAGCACAGATTAGAATCTGTGTGTGGCTATTTAGAGAATGAACCAGCTGTAAGAATGCGATCGGTCATTCACGATTGGCACAGTAAAGGAGAATTTTATCATGCCTTCCTCTCAGCATATTGGTCTCAAGCTACACAAGACCGAGTAAAACATAGCATCATAATGATGAAACACTTCGAACAATCTCAGTTTTCCAGTCTTGTGAAATATTTTGAAGACTTGTTGCACAAGAATCAGTATCTTTCAAACCCGTACAGCCCCTCAGAACTCATCCGCATTTGCTTAATCAAATTGCCTGAACATTTACGACATATTATTTTAGCAGGACGTTGCAAAGACGACATTGAAGCTTTTCAGGGACTGTTACAAGAACTGGAAATTGACACTGAGAATCGCGGAACGCGAAAACAGGAACACAACAATTACAGGTCACATCCGTTGCAATTCCGCGATGACAGAAATAATACACGACAAGGCTATTCTTACAACGTAAATCGTGACCAAAACAGACACCACCAGTATGATAACCGTTGGGAGAGTAGTAATAATTATAGGGAAAGATCACCTCTCCGCGGTAGTATCCATCACAGAGACAATCAGAGAAAAAGACAATTTGGGAACCAAAATAATAATCAAGGGAGACAGAATAACTTTAGATGCAACGGTCCAGCGCGCATTTACGATTCAGGGAGAAACTCTCCACCACGTGACCGACAAGAAAGAAACTATGGAATCTACCGACACGACGACAGACGATATGATCGTAACGACAGACCTGAATTGCATTAGAACTGGCGGGATTCAAACAGAGCAGGGCCTCTCGACAAGGTGAATTTGTAGAAGTTAGGTCTCCAAATCCCAATAACGATGCGCCCCAACAAAGACACAATAGGCAATGAGTCATACCGCTGGCAGCCACAAAACGTACTTATGAAACTGACGACGCAGCTGCCGTAGCTAGTAATTACGTAAAAATGGAAGACATTAGGGACATCTTACTCCAGGAGCACGACGTAAAACATGACAACATTGCATATCCTGTGATTCACATTACTGTAAATGACGTAAAATTTACGGCAGTACTTGACTCTGGCAGTCCCTTTTCAGTAATTAGTGAAACAGCTTTTAGCAAATGCAATAAATCGAACGATTGTCCCACACTTCCGTTATGTAAGATTAAATTACAAGGTGCAATCTTTGGAAAAAGTGTAGATGTACGCCAACAAACCAACTTAGAATTCTTTTGTCAAAGCCACAGCTTCTCTATGAACTTTCTTATTGTTCCATTATTGTCGACGGAAATTATATTGGGAGTAGACTTTTTGAATGTATACAAAGTAATCTTAAACTTTCACGATGCTGAAATAAGTTTAGAGAAAGAAGGTAGGTCAATAGCTTTGAAATTTGAAGATTGGCTCTCAAACCATGACGAGGAAATAAATCGGCTTTACCTTCTGTTAGACAACAGTTCGGAATTTTCTACGGAACTAGACACTAACAATCACTCTGCAAGTACTGACAGAGATGATATCGACGGCATACTTGAAACTAATGAGTTAATTCAGAATAAAATTCAAACAGTTGAGAATTGTAATGACACTGATAGGCAGGACCTTTTTGATATTTTACAAGCGCATTCCACAGTTTTTACTCACAAAACAGGAACAATCAAGGGATTTCAATACCAATTTCGTGTTCGTGAGCATACTAAATTTTGTGTTAGACCATACGTAATTCCAGCACATTATAGGGACCGTGTTAGAACAGAAATACAATCTATGCTTGACGAGGGCATTATTGAGCCTGCAGTAAGCTCATACAACAATCCATTACATGTTGTTGAGAAGAAAAATGGATCGATCAGGCTTGTCTTAGTTTCTAGACAAATCAATACTATCATCATTCCTGAAACAGACAGATCGCAAACGTTAGAAGAACTTCTTGAAAATTTTAATGGTCTAAAAGTGTTGTCTTCTATTGATCTCAGATCCAGCTTTTATCAGATCGGACTTCATCCAGAATGTAGAAAATACACAGCTTTCCTTTGTTTCGGCGTTTGTTATCAGTTTCTTAAACTTCCTTTTGGTTTGAACATTTCTTCGGCAGCATTCATTCGTGGGCTAAATTCCATACTACCTGAGTTCTTAAAACGTCACATCACCTTATATGTGGACGATATTCTGATAGCAGAAGCCTCATCGGAACAACACAATCGCATCCTCAACAGCGTGTTACACAATTTTGCAGAATCTGGAATTACAGTTAACTTGGAAAAGTCTGAATTCGGTAGGACAAAGGTGAAGTTTTTGGGACATATTAATTCTTCTGAAGGCATTCAGCCGGATCCTGAAAAGTTAGAAGCAATCAGAGCCATTCCAGTTCCATCCACAAAAAAACAAGTCCGCAGTTCTCTAGGTCTTGTAAATTTTTACCGTCGTTTTCTGAATATGCAAATTCTTGTTACACCAAAACTTTGTTCTCTCACTGGAAAAAATACTATTTGGAAGTGGGACGAACAAGCACAGTTGGAATTCAATTCTTTGAAACAATCGCTACTTAACGCGCCAATACTAGCTCATCCAGATCTGTCACAAGATTTTTGCCTTAGCACAGATTCTTCTAAAGTCGGTCTTGGTGCCCATTTATTTCAAGAAGCCATAGAAAATGACACTACCATTCAGAAAACCATTGCTTTTGCTAGCCAAGTGCTAACAAAATCTGAAAAAAATTATTCCGTTACTGAATTAGAAGCTTTAGCTATCATTTGGGCATTTAACAAATTCCGTTTCTTTCTTTCTGGTAAGCACGTAAAAGTATACAGTGATCATCGTGCATTACAATTTCTTATGTCTTCAAAATTAAATCATGAAAGGTTAAAACGTTGGGCATTGTTTCTGCAAGAATTCCACTTCACAATAGTCTACATTCCCGGCAAGGAGAACATTGTTGCGGACACACTGTCACGCGCACCGGCTGGGCTTGAGAAAAGTAACACAGAAGGCAACCTCGAGAAAAATTTCAGTATTCTTTACATTCAGAAAGTCGCCTTTGAAAACTTCATCACCACATCTTTAAATGACATTGCTCATGAACAAGATTTTGGTCCACGAAAATGTTATCATATTCTTCGAACGACTTGTTATTTTAACAATATGGAAAAGAGAATTCGAAGAGTCTTGTCTATTTGTAAACTTTGTCAGAAGGCGAAACCATCTACTATATCATTCCTCCTAAATTAAAAGAATTTGCTGCTGTTGATCTCTTGGGACCGCTTGTCAGAACATCTAATGGATTTTCGTACGTTCTAGTCGCTGTTGAACTTACTTCAAAATTTGTTTCTTTCACACTGTTACGTAAAGCCACTGGACGGTCTGTATCCAACGCCTTTGTTAAAAATTTCTTACGTGAAGTTGGACACGTTAGTACAGTCATTTCAGATAACGGACCGCAATTCAGATCTGCTGTTTGGTCACGCATGCTCCGGAATCCTAAAATCAAACCTGTTTTTATTTCGTTGTACTCACCACATTGTAACATTATGAAAGAAATCAAAAAGCTTTGTAGACTTTATTGTCACAGAAAGCATCAGCATTGGGACAGATATTTACACTTATTTCAAAACGTGCTGAATGAAATGCCTCATGACTCCACTGCTTTACCACCTACTCTTGTACTGAAGAATGAAGAACCACCGAACAGAATCAGAGAGCTTGTACCTTTCCCGAATACACGTAAACTTCGACACAAAGACATAATTGATTTGGCTATTATAAATATAAAATCTGCAGCAGACAAAATGAGAAAACTACACGGTAAAGCAAATGCAAAGAAATTATATATTGGTCAGAAAGTTCTCATTAAAGCTCATTCATTGTCACATAAGAAGAAACACTTGAGTCACAAATTCTTTCTAGTTTACAATGTACCTTACAGAATCCGACGTATACCACATGATAATTGCGTTGAAGTTGAAACTCTGCGTACTAGGATGAGTAAAGGTTTACACCACATTGCACATGTAAAACCGTTTATTGAAAGATAATCTGCTTTTTAACTTTGTCTTTGCCATATAACTTTTCACGTTACATTACTAGTATGCTTGTCAGACTTAGAATCTGTTAACATGCAACAATGTTTGAAGTTAAATATCCAGTCAAGAACCAAGAGAACTTATTGAAACAGAAATTACGAATGCATTGTTATAGTGAACAGACGTCACAGTGTTATTGTGTGTGTACATTCTAGCTTGTTAGTTGCACGATTACGTAACGACTATAAGGCTTACACACTTAGAACGTATACTGGTACTGCTAATGAGATTTTAATGCAACATTTTGGTTTACTTGAAAATACATTCTGGATTTAAAGTACTTTCTGTGAGATACCAGATGAGACGGTGGTTAGTTTATGTGACAGCTACACGATTTTATCACGACGCTACTAATGAGTGACCATTTACAATGTTGCTTTTGCAGTGTTTCTGTTTTAAATCTGCATAGTTTTTCTGAATTATTCTGGAAAGCAAAACATGTTTTAGTAGTAACTTTGTGGTATAGCTACAATGAGACAGCCTTTTCCGTAGCACAACAATACGTTACAGCACCAGTACTTTCTTCATCACGGCAATAAGCGTAATAACTAAGATATCTATACGCAAAGCATTTCACTTTTGTTTATCATGAGGTAAGTACATTGGCTTCTGCAGAACTTAGCTTTCGGAGGACGATAACTACGACACTTCCACAGAGATTATCTTACAACAAGACGAACAGTTTAGCGCTACAGTACACGTATTTGAGTGATTAATTTTGTACTTAAAACATTTATTTTTAAAGATTCTTGAAGTACAATGATACAAAGGTTTTCCGTGATACATTTCATTCCATTGCTGTAATCTGTAACACCTGAGGGTATAATTACATTAATCCTCAGGGGGGTATACGCTTACTTTGTGTACCATGTGTTTGGCAAGCACAAGGAGCCCTAGCTAATATGGTATTTGCTTATACAACTTTACACATCGGTACCATATTTCTCTAACACACAAATTACACAGCTATCTGAGAGATAAAAATTTATTTCACTACATCAGTGACACATGTTTACGCAATTACACAGTTGGGTAACTTCACACTTATGAACTTGTATTTTGTCTGTACTTTGTGAACTGTTCATTTTTTTTCAGAACCATTGTGATACTATGAGAGCTTTGAATGATGTCTTTGGTAAGGGAGCATGATTTTAAAGTACGTTTGAGGTAGATGTCACTATTGAAATGAGCAGAGTATTTTTTTTTTTAGGTTTTGACATTATTGCAGAAAGCTACGACGTTTTTGAGAGTTGACTGAGGTGTTTTGATGTTATTTGTACGACGACGATGTGTATTATTCTGTTGAGGTACGTTTATGATCAATAAGCTGATGCTATATGAGTTATTTGAGTATGCTACGTATCTGTTATGATGAAATATTGAAGAAGTGTCGGCGAATAAGGTAAGGAATAATGAGTAGTGGTTAGGGACTCTGGTTTGTGAGAAAGGTTGTTGGAAACCAAGAATCGTACTTTAAGAGTTATGAAATGTATGTAAATTCGTGAATGTATTACAATGCCGACGAAAATTTTTTGGACTCTGTTATATCAATAGGATTTTGTTTCTACGGATTTGTAATGCAAATTCTTGACCTGTGAAATATTTTTATATGAGACTGTCACTGTAGCGGAAACTGCTGTCGGAAATATTTCCGTAAGAAAGTTAAGTGACCACTTGCACGTAATGTGTCGTGGGCAGCTGCACGACAGTTGCCTGGAAAAAAGCCATTAGTGTGTGCCTTTCAGAGGCACAGGTGAAAAAAAAAAGAGGCCATTATCCTCACTATTGACATTCCTTTGTAGAAAGCATCGCAAATAAGACACGCTCAAGCTTGAAAACATATGATTATACTGTGGAGCTCTTAATTTATGATATTTACTAAAATGCCTAATGAAACAATGTGAAACATTTCACGGCTATTGTCTTGCTAGTTGAGAGGAATGCCATATGGCTTGCTTTATGTATTTATTTACTCATTTTGTTTAATATCTAGTTTCTAGCTGCACTGCAGCATTGCTTAAAATAAAATTTAGTAGATGTACTAATATAAATATTTTATGCCTACAGATCCAGTAAATAATTTTATGATCATTCAAAAAAACGAAGGAGCATAAAAAGACATTTCCCTTCACAGGAATTGCATACGGAATTTTCTTTTCAACTACTTGGTAATTTTTTTGGTAGAATAACTTCTTGTGGTGCACCACTTTAATTACATCGACATTAAGATGTGAATATACATTTCCCTTGTCTGCATTGTTGCCTTTAGTGTAATATTTTTTCTGCTTGAGCTATGTCATGTTCAGATATAAGTTATTGCATTTGCTGCTGCTGTTTGCCAGGCATAGTGCTACTAAATTTCACTTTGTATTACTCTGTTAAGCTAGTTTTACTACTGATTTATTTTTCTTGTTGCTGCACATTGGCTCATATTAGTTGTAATATTGCAATTGCTTTGCCAATTTGAATTTTTGGCCCTTGCTGTTTGTGTTAATTTGTTATGTGCTGCTGCATTGCCTCGTCCCTTGGTACATATATCTGAGCTCAGTAGATTTAAGTTAGCTTAAGAGGGGGTAGACTATGTAAGAAACTAACTATGATGAATTGGAAGAAATGCATTGAGAAGCTATAAGAAAATGGTTTGGCCAAAAAAGTAGTGCACAGTGGAGAAAAAATATTTTTGAAAGAGGATGTGAACAACAGAATACAGAAAGCATGCTTGGATAGGACCTTTTTTTTTTTTTTTTTTTTTTTTTTTTTTTTTTTTTTTTTTTTTTTTGGCTGGAGCAAATGTTGAAATAAGAGGGACGATATATGGATTGAAGTTTTGGGTTGGACTGCAGTACCAAATGTTACACTGAAAACGAACCCTGTCCGTTCCATTGTGTTATCCCTCTATGTGTTTGTGTACTCTTGTATATTTGTGTTTTTCCTGCCTTTATGTGTTTAGCTAATAACAGTTATGTTGTAGAATTTTTCTGATAATATGTTATTTACTTTGTAAAGATGTTAGACACTATTAATTCTGTTCTGTTTTAATGCTCATGTGTGTAGTTGATGTTTCAATAATTATTCTGATCTTTTATGTATTTACTTATGTCATAATTCCTGTAACACTGATGTATATGTTTATTTCTATTCTTTTGTAAAGCCCCTATTACTACAAATGTTATCTGTATTATTACGTTTTTAATGATGTATTTTGTACCTTTGTTATTGTATTCATATGTTATAAAATTGTAATTGATACCAGTTCATCAAATTAAGTAACTTGTAAGTTACATTTCACCGCACACATTTCTG
The DNA here is from genome assembly GCF_021461395.2 of Schistocerca americana. Taxonomy (NCBI): domain Eukaryota; kingdom Metazoa; phylum Arthropoda; class Insecta; order Orthoptera; family Acrididae; genus Schistocerca; species Schistocerca americana. The sequence continues at coordinate 742,384,425 of NC_060120.1, forward strand.
TTGGTCATAGTATATGGACAATATGTGAGAAGTAGGGACTCATAGTGTTCGCACGTGTGTTAATAATTCAGCAAGGGACTGGATAACAGCATTGCTGGGTCTAAGGATATTTCAAAAATAATTTTGTGAGTGCACTAGTGGTGGTTCATGGTCTTGCTATATTAGCCACAAGACTCGTCAATGGTGATTGTGCACCTGCACAGTCACCACAGATGGTTGCTGGCTGTCTCTACAAGGACTACAGTGGGTCTGTATCCTTGATGATCCACCAATACCATTATTTCTACAAGGACTGCAGTGGGTCAGCACCTCTGGTAGCCCACCAATACCATAATCTCTACTAGGACTGCAGTGGGTCTGCTCTGTGATGACCTACCTACCAATACTCTTCAAAATTTCGACTGACTCTGCTGTGGGTTTGCTCTGTTGTGGACCAATACCGGTCTGCATGTCAAGAGTCAGCACTGTCTTTCCGTTGGAAGGACAACACTACTTCTTCAAGACTGCATGGAAATCCACTACTACCGTGTGCATTTTCTTTTACTGCTCAGACTTTGAGAAAAAAAAAACTGTGATGGATGATGAGGACTGTCTTTATGGACTGTGAGAAAATTTTATCTTTTGACCAACATTGTATCAATAAGTGTGTGCATTTGATATCTTTGTTATTGTAATTATGAAAAATTTTATCAAATCTGTATTGGCCACTGCCCAAAACAATTTGTAAATTTTTTTGTGGGGAGCATGGGGGCTATGTAAGTAGGCTGCTCATGTTTTCTTATTGGCAACGTTACGTAGCGCTCTGTATGAAAATCACTGGCTGTGCTGTGTGCAGTCTGTGGCTAGTTTGCATTGTTGTCTGCCATTGTAGTGTTGGGCAGCTGGATGTGAACAGCGTGTAGCGTTGCGCAGTTGGAGGTGAGCCGCCAGCAGTGGTGGATGTGGGGAGAGAGATGGCGGAGTTTTGAAATTTGTAAGAGTGGATGTCATGAACTGCTATATACATTATGACTTTTGAACACTATTGAGGTAAATACATTGTTTGTTCTCTATCAAAATCTTTCATTTGCTAACTATGGCTATCAGTAGTTAGTGCCTTCAGTAGTTTGAATCTTTTATTTAGCTGGCAGTAGTGGCGCTCGCTGTATTGCAGTAGTTCGAGTAACGAAGATTTTTGTGAGGTAAGTGATTTGTGAAAGGTATAGGTTAATGTTGGTCATGGCCATTCTTTTGTAGGGATTATTGAAAGTCAGATTGCGTTGCGCTAAAAATATTGCGTGTCAGTTTAAGCACAGTCATGTATAATTCTTCTAAGGGGACGTTTCACAGTGAACATACACAATTCCAAGATAGCTGGAAGAAACTATCATCATCGCTTTGAATCTTGATTTACTCATTCGAACTTTTTCGCTCTCGATGAAGATGAGCCCTCCCATTGCATGGACTGGTACTTAGTGAAAAACCCAGATGCGTCACATGTTATCATTCTTTCCAATAAATTAGAATCATTGTCAATGGTATTTAAAATGCCAGTACAAACATTTTCATGAGCTTCTTTTTCGACACTAGCTTTGCACACACATTTCTCATGTTAAATTGGTTGCGTAAAATTTGCATTATGCGTTTTTCGTCAATTCCTGGAGTTTCAGCAAATTATCGAATACTCAGCCGACTGTCAGATCGAATCAGGTTACCTACTTTTCGATATTTGAAACCGTGTTTGGGTTGATTTGGAGGAGGACACGGGGAAGGAAGTCGGCCGTGCCCTTTCAAAGGAACCATCTTGGCATTTGCCTGAAGCGATTTAGGGAAATCACGGAAAACCTAAGTCAGAATGGCCGGACGTCGGATAGAGCCGTCGTCCTCCCGAATGCAAGTCCAGTGTGCTAACCACTGCGTCACCTCCCTCGACAAATCCGTTTTTGATGTTGAAGGGTGTCCCGGGCGTGAGTCACCTTCAACGGCTTCTCGGGCATCTTGGAAACGATTGAACCATTCAGAACCTCACGTACGTGAGAAACGGTCTTCTTCGAACATTTCTTTTAGTAAAAAGTTGCAGGTTTTTCCAAGTTTCATGCGAAACTTCACGATAGTTCGTTGCTCTATTATTACACGTACTGTTTTTTCTGGCAAAGCAAAATAACAGCTCTTACACAAACGAACCACTGCCACACTGATTTGTCTAAAGACATCGAGTTACCGCTTTCAACTGACTAGGCTGCAGGCTTCACAGCTATTGGTCGTTCGTCTGTGGCCCATGCGTAGTTACTCTGTGGCAGCTTCAGTCCCGTTAATTTATGACCACACCTCGTAAGCCCCGCACACTGGGTAATTTAAATGCGTCGAATTGACTGAAGAGGATTCAAAACAACCCAACGCAAGAAGTAGCCAAAACTCTTACATGTTAGTTAACATGATTTACAAAGGTACATAACGAGGAAGAATAATGCTAAGGTTGTCAAAGTGTCTGCCGTCACAGTTGACTGTTAGATACAAAGTGTTCGTACATAGTTAGGCTTCCGTGTTCCGTGTAAATTTCCATAAAATTCTTGTGGGTTGGAGACTCTAGCATGTCGTAAAACGAACCAATGTTCTGATGATTGTCGAAAATGATCTTGAGCAGTGTAGGTCGCATACTTGCAATAACGGACGACACATATATCATTTTATAGTATTTAGTGGTTACATCTCAAGAAATTTGTCGAATTCCTTAGATGTGCAAGTAACTTCAGGTGTACCATGTAGTTTCTGTGTCGTCTACAGTATATACAAACATCAACAAAAGTTTTGCATCACCATCTTATTTCGAAGTTTCATGGCTCAGAAAACAAAAATTGGCTTTAAGGCAGGCGTTTATAGACATTTGAATAATGATAAAATATTATGCATCCCAAGGGAGGTTCTTTTACAGCAATTATGAGAAACGTCAGACGCAGGCTAGAATCTGTCGTGGCACAGCATCGATGATATCATCAAGCCAACATTGGTCCAATTTGTCCCACCCCTGAATAGCAATTTTGCGTAAGTCACTTTGGAGCACGTGGTACGTGGTCTTTGTTGATGTGCTAAAACAGTTCCTTTCAATCGATGGCACATTTGTTCGGCTGGGTTCATGTTCAGGAAACAGACTGGCCACTCCATTCTAGTGACCCTAACATGCTGAAGGAACATGCTCACCAGAACACCACGATGAGAATGCGCATTGTCATTCGTCTTGATGACACAGTTACCAAAATGTTGGCGATACAGTAGCACTATTGGTGCAAATCTCGTCTCTGTACCGTATATCAGTGAGATTGCCCGTAACAACGACGTAAGATGTACGATAGCTTCATGAAATACCACCCAGAACATCTCACCACCACCATCTAGTTGCACATGTGTGACGTAGTGTTGAATGCGTTCGATATTACCGGGTTGTCTCCAAACAGATCCGAGTAAACAACACCCAACGCCAATATTGTGGCGTCCATTATACATGATTTCTGCCCATCTGTAACGGAGACCATGGTGTTGGGGTGTAGGTCGTGATGCTCACCATTGTTTTTCGGGAATGGAAGATCGCATCATGTACTCGTTTCCTAACAGATATGACATATGTCGTGTGTGGCCTCTTACAACGAGGAATTCAATTCTGCGGCACTCAGCCTACAGTCACTTTCACTCAAAAGCCATAGATCTCGATCATCTTGTGCATCTGTGGAACGTAGTCGGCCTGTGCGATGTAAGCCCTCAACGTTATCTGTCAATTGCAACCGATCCCAAGTCCAGACCACAACAGTTCCACTCTGGTGCTCACGCTGAACAACTTCTCTGGTTGACAAGCCTTCCACGCACAACTTGACGACACTGGCCCGATGACTGGCTACGATTGTCCTGAGTGGATGTTAGCTTTGTTGTTCCACAAACGTCTCTAATGCGTGCTTTACTTTCAACTGAACTGCTGCAAACCTGGAGTGCGGCGTTCAACCCGTAGGTAGCGCTGATGGTAACCGTGTGTAGGCCGACCGGAGTGGCCGACCGGTTCTAGGCCCTACAGTCTGGAACGGCGTGTCTACTACGGTCGCAGGTTTGAATCCTGCCTGGGGCATGGATGTGTGTGATGTCCTTAGGTTAATTAGGTTTAAGTGCTTCTAAGTTCTAGGGGACTGATGACCTCAGATATTAAGTCCCATAGTGCTCAGAGTCATTTGAACCATTCTGAACCGCGTGTATATTTACAAACAACGCCAGGGGTAACCTTCCGCTAATGGTAATAATGTGTATGTTTACAAATAATGTCAAGGATGATCTTCGGATTGGTACAGAAACAATCACAATAGAAACACACCTCTACGATATATCTGAGTGATATCGATGTGTGTAAGTGATATTGTGAGTAACGTTGGCAACTCCGTGAGGCTGGTCGCGGACAATGCTGTTATACGTAGGAAACCAGCAACGCCAGAAAACTGCAGCGAAGTACAAGAAATGGAAGCTTAGTTCAGGGACTGCAGCTACCCTCAACATAATTAAATAAAAATTATTGCGCATAAATAGACGGAAAGATCAAATACTGTTCGATTACACTACTAATGTTAAGGGGTTTTCTCGGTCTCGAAATTTAAAAAAAAAAAACCTCCTTTTTCATATTTTGACTCCTTATAGTCTTAAGAATATGTGATCACAGGGGTTTTATAGGATAATTATTCACTGTACCTGAAAATCTCATTTGAATGCGCTTCCCGCATACGCCCACTCAAGGCACTCTCATCGCTTGGACCGTTTGCGACTTCGATTAGGTTGGTCAAGTATTCAAGTATGATAAAAGAGAGCGTAATGTCCAGTTGTAAAGGGTTAATGTTCTTGCATTTAATCGATGTTTTTGGAAATGTAAAAAGATCGTTTCTGATGTTAACTTTTCTGTATTGATTTTTAAGAAATTGGTAAGCGCTTTTACGTTAGGTATGTTCCTATAAAACTTTCTCTTGTACTTTACGTCAGAGGGCGTAACTTTATTTTATTTTTATTTTGCCGGTACTGCGTTTTGTAAAGTTTTGCTATGACTTCTAGCGGTAAAAAATCGTAATGTGATTTTAAAGGTTATTTTTTAAGTAATTTTTGGTTTATCTGTGATGGCATTTCTTGTATTTAATGTCTGCGTGTTGTATGCTTTGGAATACAGAGGGCACTGTGATGCTTCTTTATGCAATACTGAGCCTAGCTAGTTAATTGTGTAAGCTACAGGTTCAGTGTACGTTGGATCAGCAACTGCTAAGGTTACAAAATAGGCTTCTCTGTACATTTAAAAATTATTGTATGCTGTAAAAGTGAAGAAATTTGTTGTAAGTAATCATCACAGTATATGTTACACCTCATAAAAAATGTTGTGTTATTATGATATGGGCCTAAATGATTCGAATAATTTCGTATTTAGGAGAATCTGTGTATTCGTATATGCTTCTATGTTTCTGTAATTTTTTATGGTGGTTGTAAATATGGCCTCATTTCTGGTGGTTTTTATTTGTTTTTAGCACTGAAGGTGGTCAAACTGTGACCGAAATCTATCGTTAAAATAAAGGACTTCAACATTGACGGCCGATGCTGCATTTATCCGGAGTATGCAATGAGACGAACAGAAATGCCACTTTTATTCAAAGACAATAATTACACTGAAGTCATCGCCATTTTTGATGGTCGCCTGTACATTACAAAAGGCAGGACATAGTTCTCAGTAGGTTTGGTGTCCGCCCCGATAGCTGACTGGTCAGCGTGACGGACTGCGGTCCTAAGGGGCCCGGGTTCGATTCCCGGCTGGGTCGGGGATTTTCTCCGCTCAGGGACTGGGTATTGTGTTGTCTTCATCACCATTTCATCCCCATCCGGCGCGCAGGTCGCCCGATGTGGCGTCGAATGTAATAAGACCTGCACCAAGGCGGCTAGACTTACCCCATCAGGGACCTCCTGGCCAATATTGCCAAATGCTCATTTCCATTTCCATAGGTTTGGTGATCGCCATGGACGGCAAGGCGTGCTCTGGAACATACTCCCGCGCTGGTCACAAGGTTGGTAAGGATTTCTTGAGGTAGGACTTTCCATCCCTCCATCAGAGTGACTGACAGCTGCTGGATGGTCTTTGATACTCGTGGTCGTGCTACAACACGTCTTCCCCACACGTGCTCGGTGTGATTTAAGCCGAATATCTCCTCGTTCCAAGAGCTCCTACACCTGCGCAGTTTCATACGATCACCGGCCGTTGTGGCCGAGCGGTTCTAGGCGCGTCAGTCTAGAACCGCACGACCACTACGGTCGCAGGTTCGAGTCCTGCCTCGGGCATTGATGTGTCTGATCTCCTTAGGTTAGTTAGGTTTAAGTAGTTCTAATTTCTAGGGGACTGATGACCTCAGATGTTGAGTCCCATAGTGCTCAGAGCCATTTGAACCATTTGATACGATCAAGCACTGCCACCCGTAAAAATTAAGTCAGTGGCGAATGCATTCTTGGAAAGACGCACATGGAGAAGGACTACAGTGTCACAGTAACGTAGACGGGTCAGTGTACCGTGTTCAGGAGATCCGGGGGTCAGTATACCCATACAGAGTTATGCCTTCTCACACCATGACACCTAGATCACCAAAACGACCAGGTTCACTAATGTTCCCGGGTGCATTTCATGTTCCCACTTCTCGCCACACGAACATATGTCCAGAATTTCTACTCAGACTGAATCTTCTCTCATCTGAGAAGAGACGGAACCCCGCTCCGCGTTCGTCCAGTCCTTATGCTCCTGGCACTACCAAACGGTGCTGCCGATGTGCGGATTACATTCAAACACAACGTCCTGGTCGCCTGGCAAAAAGGCCGCCTCCATGTAGTCATCGTGCCAATGCGGGCCGCGAGATTGCATGCCTTCAGTTCCGTTAAACAAGGTTGCAATTGCATCTGGTGTTTCAAGTGGATCCTTTCTTGCCTAGTGGAACCCGTGTCTGGCCATCCTCATTTAGGTTGTTGCACATGTGGGACACTGCGCTTAAATCACTTCAGGCAAATACCGGGATGGTTCCTTTGAAGGGGCACGGCCGACTTCCTTCCCCATCCTTCCCTAATCTGATGCGACCGATGACCTCGCTGTTTGCTACCTTCCCCCAAATCAACCAAACAACCAACGAACTTAGCGGATCCTTTCTTGCCTGTTACACAACGTACAGATATCTCCTGCTGTAGTTGACCGTGACTGATCACTTGTTCTTCTTTAGCAGCAGTGTCTTTCACGTGAAACTCTGATACCAAACTCCTGGGCAACTCTCGTCACACTTGGTCCTTATTTCTGTTTCTCGATGAACCTTCCCCGTGTGAAGTAAATGTTGTCTCTGGGCCACGGAGAATACCAACACAATGCACTGTAACTGCTTGCTGACTGACACACGCCGTCTTTTCCCGTTCCTCCAACTACCTTGTTGCGGGGCCTTGTCACATTTCACGTTATAGCCACGCTGACTTCACGCGACGTCCAACTTCCTGTGCACGACTGGGTGACCTCAGGCAACATCATCGCACATTTTAATTCATTCCCACTGAGTAGTTACTATGTTGTGTTATCTTTTCTATCTAATTAAGTTTTCAGAGCAGTGTAGTTGTCAAAATATCTTCTTGCACATGATCGGCATATGGTCGTATGTTACGGGCGTGAGAATGTCGAAGCCAGTAACGCTACTAAATCCAGCTGCTGCGACTGCAGTTCTGATGTACACTGTCATACAGATTGCATCAAAAAGAATCATCCGAATTGGCACGTCTATATTTCTGGAACTAATAACATATACAATGAACTTTGTATTTTGATGACCGGGAAACTCAAGAATTTTTTTCATATATTTTCATAAGTGTTCAATATGCTCCCCTTGAGATGCACGGCATATGTCAATGCGGTACTCAAATTGATCCCACACTGCAGCGAGCATGTCTTGAGTTACAGCGACGTCTCAGTTCATTCATAGTTGTTGGTAAAGGAGGCACATAAACAGAGTCTTTTACAGCCCCCACAAGAAGTAATAACCTACAATCAGGTCCAGTGACCTTGGAGGCCATTAATGTAAGGCTGATGATTTGGTCCAGTGCGACCGGTCTATCGTGCAGTAATCCCTCGATTTAAAGATTCCCGCACTTCCAGATGCCGGTGTGGCGGTGTCCCATCCTCTTGGTAAATGAAGTCGTTCGAATCAGTCTCCAACTGTGGGAAAAGCGAGTTCTCAAGCATATCGATATATGTGCTTCCTGTGACAGTGCTCTCGGCAGATAAAAGTAGAACATACACCTTTCTCCGCGAAACTGCACAAAACACATTAAATTTTGGAGAATCTCTCTCATGTTGTACAACTTCATGTAGTTGTTCTGTATTCCATATTCTCACATTATGACGGTTCACCTTTCCAATTAAATGGAATGTTGTCTCGTCACTAAACACTAAGCGTGGAAGAAAACTTTCATCCTCCATCTTGCAAAGAGCGAAATTACAGAGCTCCACACGTTGTTTGTCAGCTTGTAAACGTCGACGCAACACATTCCAGATGAACATCGGGGGCCTTTTAAACTGTCGAGCGCCATGGCGAACGGATTTCTGCGGACCCCTTGTGAAACTATGGCGGATGCGTTCGACATTTGTGTCAGACACTCGAAGACGTCCCGATGATTCGCCTTTACGCAAACAACCTGTTCTCGGAATTGCTCATTCCATCGTTTAGTGCTCTGTGCTGTAGGAGGATCCACACCATATCTAGTACGAAAGTCATGCTGAACAGTTAGTTATTACTGACCACACTGCGCAAAACGTAGAACGCAAAACACTTCCTGTTGTCTCGACATCATTTTTACTAGAACTGAAGTGGGCGCACACTGCTGCTACCTAGAACTCGAGAGTTTTCGCTTTCCAACAGTACGTTGTTCATGCACATATTTCAAATACCATAATTATTATGATTTTTTTAATCGGATGATTCTTTATGATACACGCTATATTGTAGAACACTGCCGGCCGGAGTGGCCGAGCGGTTCTAGGCACTACAGTCTGGAACCGCGCGACCGCAACGGTCGCAGGTTCGAATCCTGCCTCGGGCATGGATGTGTGTGATGTCCTTAGGTTAGTTAGGTTTAAGTAGTTCTAAGTTCTAGGGGACTGATGACCTCAGAAGTTAAGTCCCATAGTGCTCAGAGCCATTTGTAGTACACTGCTACGAAACTGATCCCAGTGTTAATCTGTTGCTTTCGCCTTACAATATTCTTCACACACGTTCTTGTAATATGGCTTTCCGTCGCAAAACGAAACAACTTCGGCTTTTAATGAGGTAGCATTCATGCACGTCCGAGACCACGAAGTAGCTCCTAAATTAAACCCGTTAGCGTAAAATCCTCAATCTGCGCCGTCTTCTCTGGGCCACGTTCCCTCATTACACGAGCCACGATGGTCCGACTTTCCGCAGCGCACATTAATTTACTCCAGTCCTCATCTCTCGCAGGCGTCACGCTCTCTGACGCACGAAATGCTGCTCAGTTTCCTGAACGTGAGCTATATGCAGCGACAAACATTCCACCCTAAGAAGGCCATGTCAACAGAACGCAAAAATATGATTAAATAGCAGGACACGACATTCCACTATGGTACAGCATAATTAATTAGTCTGCATTTATAGCCTCTAAAGCACTCTTGTACGAATGAGACACATGCAGTTATAAACAACTATCTATTACCTGGTACTGGCCTATTAATTATTTATCGTAATAAAACATAATGTTAAATTATACCTCAGTTGTTATTTGTTTTCTATGTCTTAAGCGTATTGAAAATTAAAAAAGCGTTATACCAAATGCCTCTGCCGCTTATTTACTAAGCATCATTACTGATGGTTCTGTAAATACAGCATTTATAACACGTATCTATAAAATGAAATGATGGTATGGTATTACTGACCGAAAGACACCATCTGGAATAGTTCGGCAGCCCAACTGAAGGCTTCCTGCTTGACGCCACACTGACGACATGCGCGTCGATGAAAGTGAGATGAAACGACTAGGAAAACACAAACACGAAGTCGCCGAATGAAGAAAATCTCTGACGCCGGCGAGTATCGAACACAGAAACACGTTTCCACTATTTGATATGCACAGAGTAAAAACAGCTTTCGGTTATGAATGCAGTGTATAGATTACCTATGGCGTTTACTACCTCTTTTTACATATTTTAATATCGACTGGTTTTTCCCTCGTTGTTAGGCGAGATTGTAGTGGAATCAACTTGGTTACACTTTCTCCGTTCGCTGTTGTTTGACTTTAAGGTTCCGTTTCTTCTTTTTTTGCTGCGTTTGTGCACTTTGCACTTCTGCACTTCACTTTTGCTGAACTTCAAGCAAATTGTCTTCGAGGAAAACTTCCTGTGATTTCACCTATTTAGCAATAAGCACTGAATTTGCGTTGTTGGCAGTATTCACAACACACGCGAAAACACAGACGATCACACTTAAACACAGTTCAGAACGCAAAGTACGTGAAACCAAAGTAAGATTTTTGTGGAGACACCCTGTGAGAAGTTTTACAAATGTGAAGTGAACGTAAAAAAACGCAGAAAAAAAACGCGGGTGCCTTAAATCCGAATAACTGCGAAGGGCGACGATGCAACCAAAGAGGGGAAAACCAGCCGATTTCAAAACATTTAAAGAGGAGTAATAAACGCCATAAGTAAACTGTACATCACGTTCATAAGCAAAAATCGTTTTTAATCCACCAGTACCAAATTGTAGAAACGTATTATGTATGTGACATTTACACCACCACTGATGACTCTCAGTAAATAAAAACGGAGCTCTTTTGGTGTAATATTCTCGTATATCATAGCATTCTAAGACAGAGTAAACAAATAACGATTAAGATATGACAGGTACCGTGAAAGAGGGCCATAAAAACATTTCAAAGTTCGATTATGTACATGTTTTTTAGAATGTAAATACGGTTCATATATTATAGAGTAAATTGTTTCATCAGTTCATTGGAATATTAATTTAACACAAAACCTGGTTCTATACAGGGTGTTACAAAATGGTACGGCCAAACTTTCAGGAAACATTCCTCACACACAAAGAAAGAAAATATGTTATGTGGACATGTGTCCGGAAACGCTTACTTTCCATGTTAGAGCTCATTTTATTACTTCTCTTCAAATCACATTAATCATGGAATGGAAACACGCAGCAACAGAACGTACCAGCGTGATTTCAAACACTTTGTTACAGGAAATGTTCAAAATGTCCTCCGTTAGCGAGGATACATGCATCCACCCTCCGTCGCATGGAATCCCTGATGCGCTGATGCAGCCCTGGAGAATGGCGTATTGTATCACAGCCATCCACAATACGAGCACGAAGAGTTTCTACATTTGGTACCGGGGTTGCGTAGACAAGAGCTTTCAAATGCTCCCATAAATGAAAGTCAAGAGGGTTGAGATCAGGAGAGCGTGGAGGCCATGGAATTGGTCCGCCTCTACCAATCAGTCCTTCACCGAATCTGTTGTTGAGAAGCGTACGAACACTTCGACTGAAATGTGCAGGAGCTCCATCGTGCATGAACCACATGTTGTGTCGTACTTGTAAAGGCACATGTTCTAGCAGCACAGGTAGAGTATCCCGTATGAAATCATGATAACGTGCTCCATTGAGCGTAGGTGGAAGAACATGGGGCCCAATCAAGACATCACCAACAATGCCTGTCCAAACGTTCACAGAACATCTGTGTTGTTGACGTGATTGCACAATTGCGTGCGGATTCTCGTCAGCCCACACATGTTGATTGTGGAAATTTACAATTTGATCACGTTGGAATGAAGCCTCATCCGTAAAGAGAACATTTGCGCTGAAATGAGGATTGACACATTGTTGGATGAACCATTCGCAGAAGTGTACCCGTGGAGGCCAATCAGCTGCTGATAGTCCCTGCACACGCTGTACATGGAACGGAAACAACATTGCACTGACTGCAAAACCACGTTCGTGATGAACACTAACCTGTTGATGCTACGTACTGATGTGCTTGATGCTAGTACTGTAGAGTAATGAGTCGCATGTCAACACAAGGACCGAAGTCAACATTACCTTCCTTCAATTGGGCCAACTGGCGGTGAATCGAGGAAGTACAGTACATACTGAAAAAACTAAAATGAGCTCTAACATGGAAATTAAGCGTTTCCGGACACATGTCCACATAACATCTTTTCTTTATTTGTGTGTGAGGAATGTTTCCTGAAAGTTTGGCCGTACCTTTTTGTAACACCCTGTATAATAGGCTGACTTACCCAGATTGATTTTTCCAGTTAGTGATATGTGTACCAAGACGATTCGTATTGCTCGGGGCACTCCACAATTAATTTTAAATCTTCCTTGTCACCCTCGCCAAGCCCCTAGAGATGAAATGGTAAGGAACTGTTAACAGTCAGTCTTCTCCCTCAAATTTGCGTTCATTGCTGCTCCTTTCTGTCTTAGGTTTGTTTTCCTGTAGTATTAGTTGTATGTTAACAGTTATACACAGCATTATGAACAGGTCAACTGATGAAGAATTATAAAAGTTGCCAATGGAAAAATTTATATGTATCTTGCGTACCACAGTGCAGTTCGATTGGCACATTATGTTTCATAAAACTTCTTAAATTCTTGATAACAAAATAGTCCTCTTGTCTTACCTGTACTTGGGTGGCACGTGGGTGCAGAATTCTCGTGATAACGTGTGGTCATGTATTCGAATATTCCCATTACTTTGCTTTTACTATTAATCATCAATGGTGACTTCACATGATTATGTATCTATTTTTGGTCCCATATTTAAAATTGCTTAGACTGTATGATATGCTTTTCTTAAAACCTATTCTGTTCGTCAGCCTTGGCAAGTAGGTTAATTAACATTGGTCTAATTTTGTTCTCACATGGTACTTCTGTTTCGTTTTGGCTTGGGTCCCGATCACTCACTGTGCATAGGTTCAGAACATGGGGTTCTTGTGGTATGTAATACATTCTGACATTTTGAGCAATATGGGTGAAATTTTTAAATGAGTATTTACTGCATATCATATGACTTCAAAAAAGAGTTCCTTATGTATCTGGCGAATTTTGTCCCATTATCTGACAGTACAGCGTCAGGTTTCCTGAATTTGCTTAATTAGTTACCACGGATGTGCTTAATAATGTATGTGACGACAGCTTTCTTCATTGCACACACCTTCACGTATTATATGAATATATCGAAGTTTGCAAGTACATACATCCCCTCTTATTCACGCCCGGGTTCCCGGGTTCGATTCCCGGCGGGGTCAGGGATTTTCTCTGCCTCGTGATGGCTGGGTGTTGTGTGCTGTCCTTAGGTTAGTTAGGTTTACTTAGTTCTAAGTTCTAGGCGACTGATGACCTCAGCAGTTGAGTCGCATAGTGCTCAGAGCCATTTGAACCATTTTTGAACCATCCCCTCTTATTCTAGGCAAATGTTCACATACGTCAGTTGCTTCAATTTCCAGTGGCTTTGTCGGTATAATTGGATAGAATTAAATTCTTTCACAATCTTTCTGGCAAATGGAACATGTTACCTATAACGTTTTGCACTTGCTTTTGCCTGCTGTTGAAATACCAACACTCAGCTATATTTTTCGTCCTTTTAACCGCACCAGAGTGCCCTGACTGTAATGAGTATACCAAACTAACTTCAACTCACATGGAACGCTTACCATCCAGTGACATTGTTGACATGCTGCTGGTAGCACAAAACCTCAATGTCGGTGGTGCAGTGTTAAATCAGTTTGTCTTTTCTGTCGAAACTTCTTTCATACTTCTTGCCATTGCAGGTCCACTCAAGGTCACCAAACTCTCAGGACACTCATTTATGGAGGATTTCAATCCTTGTTCTGCATGAAGAAATCGTATTTCAGTGGAAACTGGTGTCATTTTACCTCTTGTCTCATTCACTTTCTTCTTGGCAGGAAACATCCAGCCAGGCCTTACTCTCTGCTGGTGCTAAAATCTTGGAACTACAAAAATTCGTTTAGGTCGTGACCTGTCATATTTGTCAGTAATCAATAAAAACTTGTACACAATCTCATTGTTTATTTTAAAGACAGTAACTGCTTTTCCATAATATGGTGCCTAGTGCTAGAACGTACAGTTGTGTTATATGTGTTGAAACCACCAGAATGCCACAGATATACAGGCTGACTCAGAAGTAACTGTACAAACTTTATGGGTGTAATGTGTGGATGAAAATAGGAATAAAATGTTAAATAAAGTTTTGTCTGAAACTGCTTTATTTCCGAGTTAGGATGCATGGTGTCATTTGTGGTAGGTACTACTCATGGGGCAGTACAGGATTTTGGTATGTCGTGCTCACCTTCATATCAACTGATGTCGCTTTGTTGACGATGCCCATGCACATTTCAGTCGGGAGGCGAGAGAGTGTCTCAAAACTGCCTATCCCGATCAATGTGAAGGTCGTGCAGGACCAGCTGCTTGGACCGCAAGTCACCGGATTTTAACGCCTGGACTTTTACCTTTGGGGCCGTCTCAAGAGCTCGTGTAAGGTGTTGGGGTTGTAAATGTAGCACAACTTCAGCTGTGGATTTAAAATAGCTGGTGGCCGAGCGGTTCTAGGCGCTTCAACCGGAATCGCGGTGCTGCTAAGGTCGCAGGTTCGAATCCTGCCTCGTGCATGGATGTGTGTGATGTCCTTAGGTTAGTTAGGTTTAAGTAGTTCTGATGACCTCAGATGACCTCAGACGTTAAGTTCCATAGTGCTTAGAGCCATTTGAGCCATTTGAACCATTTTTGAAAATAGCTGTGCAAATGTGTAGAATGAGATGAATGGGGCCCGCAACATTCTTTATCTACATAGATATCATTTTTATTAAGTCCTGGGCTAGACGTACAGTACGTAATTGAGTTGAAATTCAGGTCGCTTGGTGTCGTTGCTTTCTGAGAAGAATTAATTTTGTGTTGTTTGTTCAAATGGCTCTGAGCACTATGGGACGTAACATCTAAGGTCATCAGTCCCCTAGAACTTAGAACTACTTAAACCTAACTAACCTAAGGACATCACACACATTCATGCCCGAGGCAGGATTCGAACCTGCGACCGTAGCAGTCGCGCGGTTCCGGATTGAGCGCCAAGAACCGCTAGACCACCGCGGCCGGCTGTGTTGTTTGTGTTGCACTTGTGAACCCCTACTCTACTGCATAACTGTGAAATAAAACAATTTCAGACAAAACTTTATTTGACGTTTTACTTCTAGTTTGATGCATACATTACATCTAAGAAGTGTGTACACTTACTTGTCAGTCACCTTGTTATAGTCTGTAAACATATTCGTTTGTTCACAAAAAGTGAGAAATTCTTACACAAAGCTGCAAAATATTAACATCGTAAGGATAAACGTTTATTAATTGTAAAAGATTCGCCATCTGGGGATTTACATAGTGTAACGTGCTTACTATTGCTGTGGAAACTGCTCCGCTTAACGTTGTTGTGCCCCTCTTCGATTGCCGGCCGCGGTGGCCGAGTGGTTCTAGGCGCTACAGTCTGGAACCGCGCGACCGCTACGGTCGCAGGTTCGAATCCTGCCTCGGGCATGGATGTGTGTGATGTCCTTGGGTTAGTTAGGTTTAAGTAGTTCTAAGTTCTAGGGGACTGATGTCCTCAGCAGTTAAGTCCCATAGTGCTCAGAGCCATTTGAATTTGAACCTCTTCGATTCTGTTCGTTTAACCTGTTTACTAAACGCAGAGTGCCTCGATGCAAAGTAATTACCAAAATCCTATACACTGATTTTCCTAGAAATATCTCGTCATAATACTTTTTTTATTTATTTTCGTTGATGCACCTCTCCATTCATAACATAAATTTGCGATTTGTGAAATACCTGTTGGTAAAAACCTTAGCGTTGATACTACAGATGCAGAAGCTTCCATGTTATTGTAATGATCACATAATAAATTAGAAGGGAGATAGATGTAAGTATGACTTTACAGCAGTACGAAAGTGCCCCATTCCAACCAGAATTCTGCAATTTTGAAGAGCGGTCGGTGCTTCATAGTCGACTGCCAGTGTAAAACGTCCTTTGTAAGCAGACCAGATACGGTCGGGTGCTTCCAGACAAACTCTGGTGTATTGTGAGCACCATCTTTAATGTACGACACTCGTGGTGGGTCAGATACGTTTGATGGGAGATAAAACCTTGGATGGTTTTGTAATTGCTAGTAATTGGGACATAAAAAAAAACAGTTCCAGGAACTAAAAACTATGTGTGAATTTTTGTGAATATGAAAGTGCATTTATGTGTTTGTGTTTGTGTGTGTGTGTGTGTGTGTGTGTGTGTGTGTGTGTGTGTGTGTGTGTGTGTCTGTGTGTGTGATCGTGTAGCGATAATATGAAAGCAGCAGTTACACAGCAACGCCTGATCTCGAATAAGTGGTATTTACACTAGAAAGGTAGTTTCTGGAGGACTTATATTATATGTTGTAGTTGGTCGTTCTCTTATTACAGTGGCTGCTTTCCGAGGCAATAATAATACCATACGTCTAGGACACTGAGTTCACAAGCGTGTATTGGTACTAAGGTAAACGAAAGGTAAAGCTGTAATCCAAGATGGTTTGAACGCCAGGCTGGTTTCCTAGGCATCGTTCTTTGGGAAGTGGTATGCTGCTGTCTTTCTCTGAACCATGAACTAACTTATCCAGTCAGTTACTGAAACTCGAAACAGAGTCAGTTTTAACTAATCACAGCATTACGTGTGTGTGGCTTGGTGGCAAAGTGCCAGTCTATGGGTCTAAGGAGCCTGGGTTCAATCCTCCGTCAGTCCTAGGGTTTATCTGCCATTGTCACTTCATTTCTTACTGGCAACGTTCGTTAACCTGAAAAATGTCGAGTTGCGCAGCCGATTAGAGCCTACATTAAACAGTAGGTTTCTCTATAACTGAATGGATAAATTACTTTATGTCTACATACTTATTTCTCAACATAGCCATCCCGGCAACGAAAACATCTCTCCCAACGTGAGCAGTTTGTTGATACCGCCACTGTAGACTGACTTTTCCTTATGGAATCGCAGCTTCACCTTTGCTTTCACCGCTTCTTTACTATCGAAGTGAAGTCCTTTTCAATTTTTGGAAACCAATGAAAATTGGATGGGGCTAATTCGGTACTATACAATTCATGATGGCTGACAGTGAACCGAAGGCATCGGATTGTTGCAGATGTTGCAGCGATCATGCGATGTCTGGCAATGAGATATTGAAGGACAGGGTGCTCCAAGAGCGGACGAGCTTTTCGAATTCGAAACTCGATTCTAGCACGTTGTTTCTCAAGCAACGACGTAGTTACAGACGCTACAGTTCGGAGCTCTCTAGCGGCAGAGGGCTGCAAATATGTAGACATTAAGAATGAAGAAATAGAATGTTAACGAAATATTCATTTTATTTAAAAAACGCATAAGATTTTTCTCATAAAAAATTCGGAATCATTACTTTTCAGTATGCCCTATTACAAATTAATTGTCGGTTTGGGAAGAGCGATCCTCTGGGAAACAGATTAATCGAGATAAAAATCATTATCGGATGCCTGAAGAATAGTGGCAATAATAATATAGAAAATAAAAATAATTTTAGTTTGTAATCACTTTCATGTAATACTAATGAAGACAGTTGCGAAGAATTACTTAGCGCTTTCTTTGTTCGTATTCCCCCAATGCAGCTACCAACAAGTGAGTCTTATCATCCGCTTCTGATCTCATCCAAAGAAAAACAGCTTGAATGTCATGTTCCCGAACATATTAGACAGAAATAATTTTACTGTAAACGTTCAATAGTACATTTTTAAAGTATTAAAATTAGGAAACGAGTGAGATGGGGCAGTGGGGCAGTGGTTAAAAAAACAGTGGAGTCATACACTGATGAGCCAGAACATTATAATCACCTGCTTAATACCTTATTTGTCCATCTATGGAACGAAATACGTCACTGATTTTGCGTATCAGGGATCGGAAAGTTTGTCGGTAGGTTTGTGGAGATATGTCTACGCAGAGGTCATATAATTTGCGTAAGTGACGGGTGGCTGATTTGCGTACGGGTTGATAGCGCCCGATAGCGACACAGATGGGTTCCACAGGACTTACATCAAGCGAATTTACTCGCCAAGACATCAACGTGAGCTCACTATAACGCTCCTCAAACCACTGTAGCACAGTTCTGGCTGTTAGACACGGACAACTATACTGCTGAAAGACGTCGCCATCGGGGAAGAAATCAAGCACGAATGGATGCAGGTAATTCGCAGCTGTCAGCATGTGTTCGATTACTACCACAGGTCACATGCAAGCGCAGGAGACTGTCTGCCATAGCATAATACTGCTCCCACCAGCCTGCTTCCGCGGCGTGGTGCACGATTCGAGACCCGTTCACTTCAATGACGGCGTTCGTGGAGACGGCCATCGGCCTAGTGTACCATAAATGTGATTCACCCGAAGAGCCGACACGTTTCCTTTCATCGACTGATGGTCCCGTACCCAAGGCAATCGTAATTGGCCATGTCGTTGGGTCAACATGTGAACACGTAACGGTGGCCTGCTACTACCCCACTTTACAGAGTAGACAAGCCTCCGAAACCCACGTTGTGTGAAGAGCCTTGGACATGCTACCATTTAGCGTCTAGTTGTAGTTTCACTGTCCTTCTACGTCTTTCCGTAGTTGCTCACGACACTAGTACATGAACGTTTTCGAGGTACTCTGCGTAATAATAATCTGCCGTTTGCCGAAGTCTCTTGTCTCAATGTACACTGCTGGCCATTAAAATTGCTACACCACGAAGATGACGTACTACAGATGCGAAATTTAACCGACAGGAAGATGCTGTGATATGCAAATGATTAGCTTTTCAGAACATTCACACAAGATTGGCGCCGGTGGCGACACCTACAACGTGCTGACATGAGGCACGTTTGCAACCGATTTCTCAAACGCAAACAGGAGTTGACCGGCGTTGCCTCGTAAAACGTTGTAGTGATGCCTCGTGTAAGGAGGAGAAATGCGTACCATCAAGTTTCCGATTTTGATAAAGGTCGGATTGTAGCCTATCGCGATTGCGGTTTATCGTATCGCGACATTTCTGCTCGCGTTGGTCGAGATCCAATGACTGTTTGCAGAATATGGAATCTGTGGGTTCAGCAGGGTAATATGGAACGCTGCACTGGATCCCAACGCCCTCGGATTACTAGCAGTCGAGATGACAGGCATCTTATCCGCATGGCTGTAACGGATCGTGCAGCCACGTCTCGATCCCTGAGTCAACAGGTGAGGACGTTTTCAAGACAACAACCATCTGCACGAACAGTTTGACGACGTTTGCAGCAGCATGGACTATCAGCTCGGAGACCATGGCTGCGGTTACCCTTGACGCTGCATCACAGACAGGAGCCCCTGCGATGGTGTACTCAACGACGAACCTGGGTGCACGAATAGCAAAACGTAATTTTTTCGGATGAATCCAGGTTCTGTTTACAGTATCATGATGGTCGCATCCGTGCTTGGCGACATCGTTGTGAACGCACATTGGAAGCGTGTATTCGTCATCGCCTTACTGGCGTATCACTCGGCGTGATGGCATGGGGTGCCATTGGTTACACGTCTCGGTCACCTCTTGCTCGCATTGACGGCAATTTGAACAGTGGACGTTACATTTCAGATGTGTTACGACCCGTGACTCTACCCTTCATTCGATCCCTGCGAAACCCTACATTTCAATAGGATAATGCGCGACCGCATGTTGCAGGTCCTGTATGGGCCTTTCTGGATACAGAAAATGTTCGACTGCTGCCCTGGCCAGCACATTCTCCAGATTTCTCACCAACTGAAAACGTCTGGTCAATGATGGCCGAGCAACTGGCTAGTCACAATACACCAGTCACTACTCTTGATGAACTGTGGTATCGTGTTGAAGCTGCGTGGGCAGCTGTACTTGTACACGCCATTCAAGCACTGCTTCACTCAATGCCCAGGCGTATGAAGGCCGTTATTACGGCCAGAGGTGGTTGTTCTGGCTACTGATTTCTCAGGATGTATGCACCCAAATTGGGTGAAAATGTAATCACATGTCAGTTCTAGTACAATATATTTGTTCAATGAATCCCCTTTTATCATCAGCATTTCTTCTTGGTGTAGCAATTTTAATGGCCAGTAGTCTATTTCCCCATTTGCCGCCCAAGTCTTCGCTAGAGTGATACCCCGGCCGTGTCTGCTCCGCTTACACACTTTTGTTACGCGTCACGTGCCCGCAACGCCACCAGGCGCTATCCAGCACCACGATGGGCAATGGTCATAATGCGTTGGCTCATTAGGCGACTAGCCGTGCCGTCTAACGCACTGTTCCTGAGCGAGAAGGCGTGCCGGTCCCCAGCTCGAATCCGCCCGGCGGATTAGTGTCGACGTCCGTTGTGCCGGCCAGTCTGTAGATGGTTTTTAATGCTGTTTTCCATCTACCTCGGCGAATGTGGCCTGGTTATTCCGCCTCTGTTACACTAAGTCGGCGATTGCTATATTGGGATTAGAAACGTCTGGAATGAGACGTTCCTGGGGGTGGGGGGGTGGGGGTGCACTGGCGGCTGAAAGCGCTGGGCTCGATGTGGAGCGGCGGTAGGTGAGTGGACTGCTGTAGCCTGTTGTGTACCACTGAGGGCTACGTCGTTTCTAAGTCCCCAGTTCAATACATACAGAAATACGTACGTACATTCACAAGAAGCAAGAATCAAATCCTTATCTATCTGAATTAAGGTTTTTCGCTGTTTCCATAATCACCCTAAGTGAACGCCAAGATCATTCCTCTGAAGAGACCACGACGACTGAGGTTCCTCACCCTTTCATATTCAGATGAACGAGTACTCTCTAGTGACTCCAAACCCATCAGGAAGATAAATTTCAACCTCCCTGTCTTTGTTTGATATTAGGAAGTTTATTAGGGGCTACATGTAGACTGCTGCAGTAGGCATTAAGAAAATGGCTGTCCTCAACTGATTTTCATCGTGGCAGCACATAAACAACGTATGTTATAGGCGATTTTTCTGTAACCAAACAGCTAATTACTTTAGCTGTTGGCTATTTTAGAGGCAGCTGATTGCAATCAAGATCAGGTTTATGTTCATTATTTAAAAATAACATTTGTTTTTGTTGTGGTTTTCAGTCCAGACACTGGTTTGATGCAGCTCTCCATGCTACTCTATCCTGTGCAAGCTTCTTCATCTCCCAGTACCTACTGCAACCTACATCCTTCTGAATCTATTTAGTGTATTCATCTCTTGGTCTCTCTCTACGATTTTTACCCTCCACACTGCCCTCCAATTCTGAATTGGTGATCCTTTGATGCCTCAGAACATATCCTACCAACCGGTCCCTTCTTCTAGTCAAGCTGTGCCACAAATTTCTCTTCTCTCCAATTCTATTCAGTACCTCCTCATTAGTTATGTGATCTACCCATCTAATCTTCAGCATTCTTCTGTAGCACCACATTTCGAAAGCTTCTATTCTCTTCTTGTCTAAACTATTTATCGTCCACGTTTCACATCCATACATGGCTACACTCCATACAAATACTATCAGAAAAGACTTCCTCACACTTAACTCCATACTCGATCTTAACAAAGTTCTCTTCTTCACAAACGCTTTCCTTGCCATACCCAGTCTACATTTTATATCCTCTCTACTTCGACCATCTTCAGTTATTTTGCTCCCCAAATAGCAAAACTCCTTTACTACTTTAAGCGTCTCATTTCCTAATCTAATTCGCGCGGCATTACCCGATTTAATTCGACTTCATTTCATTAGCCTCGTTTTGCTTTTGTTGATGTTCATCTTATATCCTCCTTTCAAGACACTTTCCATTCTGTTCAACTGCTCTTCCAGGTCCTTTGTGGTCTCTGACAGAACTACAATGTCATCGGCGAACCTCAAAGTTTTTATTTCCTCTCCATGGATTTTAATTCCTACTCCGAATTTTTCTTTTGTTTCCTTTACTACTTGGTCAATATACAGATTGAATAACATCAGGGAGAGGCTACAACCCTGTCTCACTGCCTTCCCAACCACAGCTTCTCTTTCATGCCCCTCCACTCTTATAACTGCCATCTGGTTTCTGTACAAATTGTAAATAGCCTTTCGCTCCCTGTATTTTACTCCTGCCACTTTCAGTATTTGAAAGAGAGTACTCCAGTCAACTTTGTCAAAAGCTTTCTCTAAGTCTACAAATGCTAGAAATGTAGGTTCGGCTTTGCTTAATCTATTTTCTAAGACAAGTCGTAGGGTCAGTTTTGCTTCACGTGTTCCAACATTTCTACGGATCTTCCCCGAGGTCAGCTTCTACCAGGTTTTCCATTCGCCTGTAAAGAATTCGTGTTAGTATTTTACAGCTGTGGCTTATTAAAGTGATAGTTCTATAATTTTCACATCTGTAAACACCTGATTTCTTTGGGATCGGAATTATTATATTCCTTCTTGGGGTCTGAGGGTATTTCGCCCGTCTCATACATCTTGCTCACCAGATGGCAGAGTTTTGTTAGGCCTGGCTCTCCCAAGCCTGTCGGTAGTTCTAATGGAATGTTGTCTACTCCCAGGGCCTTGTTTCGACTTAGGTCTTTGAGTGCTCTGTCAAACTCTTCACGCAGTATCATATCTACTATTCCATCTTCATCTACATTCTCTTCCATTTCTATAATATTGTCCTCAAGAATATCGCCCCTGTATAGACTATATACTCCTTCCACCTTTCTGCTTTCCCTTCTCTGCTTAGAGCTGGGATTCCATCTCAGCTCTTGATATTCATGCAAGTGGTTCTCTCTTCTCCAAAGGTCTCTTTAATTTTCCTTTAGGCAGCATCTATCTTACCCCTAGTGTGCTTAGCCATTTTGCACCTCCTGTTGATCTCATTTTTGAGACATTAGTATTCCTTTTTGCCTGCTTCATTTACTGCATTTTTATATTTTCTCCTTTCATCAATTAAATTCAATATCTCTTGTGTTACCCAAGGACCGGTCGGAGTGGCCGAGCGGTTCTAGGCGGTACAGTCTGGAACCGCGCGACCACTAAGGTCGCAGGATCGAATCCTGCCTCGGGCATGGATGTGTGTGATGTCTTTAGGTTAGTTAGCTTTAAGTAGTTCTAAGTTCTAGGGGACTGATGACCTCAAAAGTTAAGTCCCATAGTGCTCAGAGCCATTTGAACTATTTTTTTACCGAAGGATTTCTATTAGCCCTCGTCTTTTTACCCGCTTGATCCCCTGCTACTTTCACTATTTCGTCTCTCAAAGCTACCCATTCTTCTTCTACTCTATTTCTTTGCCCCATTCTTATCAATCGTTCCCTAATGCTCTCCCTGAAGCTCTCTACAACATCTGGTTCTTTCAGTTTATCCAGGTCCCATCTCCTCAAATTCCTACGTTTTTGCAGTTTCTTCAGTTTTAATCTACAGTTCATAACCAACAGATCGTGGTCCGAGTCCACATCTGCCACTGGAAATGTCTTACAATTTAAAACCTGATTCCTGAATCTGTGTCTTACCATTATACAATCTATCTGACACCTTCTAGTATCTCCAGGCCTCTTCCATGTATACAATCTTCTTTTATGATTCTTGAACCAAGTGTTAGCTAAGATTTGTTATGCTCTGTGCAAAATTCTACCAGGTGGCTCCCTCTTTCATTCCTTACTCCCATTCCATATTCACCTACTACGTTTCCTTCCTTCCTTTTCCTACTATCGAGTTCCAGTCGCCAATGACTATTAAATTTTCGTCTCCCTTCACTATCTGAATGATTTCTTTTATCCCATCATACACTTCATCAATCTCTTCGTCATCTGCGGAGGTAGTTGGCATATAAACTTGTACTACTGTTGTAGGCGTGGGCTTCGCATCTATCTTGGCCACAATAATGTGTTCACTATACTGTTTGTAGTAGCTTACTCGCATTCCTATTTTCCTATTCATTGTTAAACTTACTCCTGCATTACCTCTATTTTATTTTGAATTTATAACCCTGTATTCACCCGACCAGAGGTCTTTTTCCTCCTGCCACCGAACTACACTAATTACCACTATATCTAACTTTAACCTATCCATTTCCCTTTTTAAATTTTCTAACCTACCTGCCCGATTAAGGGATCTGACATTCCACGCTCCGATCCGTAGAACGCCAGTTTTCTTTCTCCTGATAACGACGTCCTCTTGAGTAGTCCCCGCCCGGAGATCCAAATAGGGGATTAATTTACCTCTGTAATATTTTACCCAAGAGGACACCATCACATTTAACCATACTGTAAAGCTGCATGCCCTCGGGAAAAATTACAGCTGTAGTTTGCCCTTACTTTCAGCGGTTTGCAGTACCAGCAGAGGAAGGCCGTTTTGGTTAGTGTTACAAGGCCAGATCAGTCAATCATCCAGGCTGTTGCCCCTGCAACTACTGAAAAGGCTGCTGCTCCTCTTTAGGAACCACACGTTGTCTGGTCTCTCAACAGACACCCCTCCGTTGTGGTTGCACCTATGGTACGGTTGTCTGTATCGCTGAGGCATTCAAGCCTCCCCATCAACGGCAAGGCCCATGGTTCATGGGGGGAAGAAACATAGTAACATAATACAGTGTTATTTCATTGCACATAATGGGAACGAAATGAAGCATTGAACTAAGAGAGGGATAGTTGAGGGTGATTACTTTTACATCTGTACTCTGCAAGCCAATTTATGGTGTGTAGCAGAGGTTACTTCTGGTAGCACTATCTTATATATCTACATCTACATGGAAGCTCTGCAAATCACATTTGAGTGCTTGGCAGAGGGTTCATCGAACCACCTTCACAATTCTATTATTCCAACCTTATACAGCGCACGGAAAGAACGAACACCTACACCTTTCTGTACGAGCTCTGATTTCCCTTATTTTATCGTGGTGATCGTTTTCCCTATGTAGGTCGGTGTCAACAAGATATTTTCACATTCGGAGGAGAAAGTTGGTGATTGTAATTTCGTGAGAAGATTCCGTCGCAGCGAAAAACGCCTTTCTTTTAATGATGTCCAGCCCAAATCCTATATCATTTCAGTGACACTCTCTCCCATATTTCGCGATAACACAAAGCGTGCTGCCCTTCTTTGAACTTTTTCGGGTAAGGATCCCACACAGCGCAACGGTATTCTGAAAGACGACGGACAAGCGTAGTGTTGGCAGTCTCCTTAGTAGGTCTGTTACATTTTCTAAGCGTCCTGCCAATAAAACGCAGTCTTTGTTAGCCTTCCTCACAACATTTTCTATGTCTTCCTTCCAGTTTAAGTTGTTCTTAATTGTAATACCTAGGTATTTAGTTGAATTTACGGCTTTTAGATTAGACTGATTTATCATGTAACCGAAGTTTAACGAATTCTTTTAGCACTCATATGGATGACCTCACACTTTTGGTTATTTAGGGTCAACTGCCAATTTTCGCACCATTCAGATACCTTTTTTAATTTGTTTTCCAATTTGTTTTGATATTCTAATGACTAATTAGTCGATAAACGACAATTTCATCTGCAAACAACCTAAGACGGCTGCTGAGATTGTCTCCCAAATCGTTTATATAGATACAAAACAGTAAAGGGCCTATAACACTACCCTGGGGAACGCCAGAAGTCACTTCTGTTTTACTCGATGACATTCCGTCAATTACTACGAACTGTGTGACCTCTCTGACAGGAAGTCACAAATGCAGTCACATAACTGAGACAATATTCCATAAGCACGCAAATTCACTAGAAGCCGCTTGTGTGGAACAGCGTCAAAAGCCTTCTGGAAATCCAGAAAAACAGAATCGATCTGAAATCCTTTGTCAATAGCACTCTACACTTCATGCGAATAAAGAGCTAGTTGTGTTTCGCAAGAAAGACGTTTTCTAAACCCAGGTTGACTGTGTTTCAATACACCGTTTTCTTCGAGGTAATTCATAATGTTCGAACACAGTAAATGTTCCAAAATCCTGCTGCATATCTACGTTAACGATATGGGTCTGTAATTTAGTGGATTACTCCTACTACGTTCCTTGAATATTGGTGTGACCTGTGCAAGTTTCCAGCCTTTGGGTGCGGATCTTTCGTCGAGCGAACGGTTGTATATGATTGTCAAGTAGGGAACTAATGCATCAGCATACTCTGAAAGGAACCTAATAGGTATACAGTCTGGACCGGAAGACTTGCTTTTATTTAGTGATTTAAGTTGCTTCACTACTCCGAGGATACTTACTTCTACGTTCCTCATGTTGGCAGCTGATCTCGATTCGAATTCTGGAATATTTACTTCGTTTTCTTTTGTGAAGTCATTTCGGAAGGCTGGTTTTAGTAACACTGCTTTGGCAGCACTGTCTCGATTGCTATCGCGCAGAGAAGACATTGATTATTGCTTGCCTCTAACATATTTCACATACGACCAGTTTCTTTTTTGATTGTCTGCAAGGTTTCGAGACAAAGTTTCGTTGTGGAAACTGTTGTAAGCATTTCGCTTTGAAATCCGCGCTAAATTTCGAGCTTCTGTAAAAGATCGCAAATCTTGTGGGTTTAGCGTTGTTTGAATTTGGCATATTTGTTTCGTTGTTTCTGCAACAGTGTTCTGACCCGTTTTGTGTAGCAAGGAGGTTCAGTTCCGTCGTTTGTTAATTTATTTTGTATAAATCTCTCCATTGCTGCCGATACCATTTCTCTGGATTCAAACCACATCTGGTCTACACTTATGTTGTCAATTTGGAAGGAATGGAAATTGTCTCTCAGGAACGCGTCAAGAGAATTTTTTACTGCCTTTTTGAATAGGTATATTTTTCGTTTGTTTTTGGAGGATTTGGGGGTTACAATATTCAATGTCGCCACGACAAGCCTGTGTTCACGAATCCCTGTATCGGTTTTGATGCTCGTTATTAACTTAGGATTATATGTTACTAAGAGGTCAAGTGTGTTTTCACAACCGTTTACTATTCGCGTGGGCTCATGTACTAAATGCTCGAAATAATTTTCACAGAATGCGTTTAGCACAATTTCGGATGAAAAAAATGGTTCAAATGGCTCTGAGCACTATGGGACTCAACTGCTGACGTCATTAGTCCCCTAGAACTTAGAACTAGTTAAACCTAACTAACCTAAGGACATCACAAACATCCATGCCCGAGGCAGGATTCGAACCTGCGACCGTAGCGGTCTTGCGGTTCCAGACTGCAGCGCCTTTAACCGCACGGCCACTTCGGCCGGCTAATTTCGGATGATATTTTATGTGTACCTCCGGAATTAAACATGTATTTTCGCCAACATATCGAGGGTAAATTAAAGTCACCACCAACTATAATCGTATGAGTCGGGTACGTGTTTGAAATCAAATTCAAGTTTACTTTGAACCTTTCAGTAACTGTGTCATCTGAATTGGGAGGTCGGTTAAAGCATCCAATTATTATTTTATTCCGGTTGCCAACAATGACCCCTGCCCACACTATCTCACGGGAAGTATGTACTTCAATTTCGCGACAAGATAAACTACTTGTAACAGCAATAAACACGCCACCGTCAACCGTGTTTAGCCTATCCTTTCGGAACACCATTAGGTTCTTCGCAAAAATTTCGGCTGAGCTTATCTCCGGCTTTAGCCAGCTTTTAGTGCCTACAACGATTTGAGCATCAGTGCTTTCTATTAGTGCTTGGAGCTCTGGTACTTTACTAACACAGCTACGACAGTTTACAACTGTTATACCGATGGTTCCTGTATCTACGTTCTTCCTGTGGGCGGCCGGGGTGGCCGAGCGCTTCTAGGAGTCACAGTCTGGAACCGCGCGACCTCTACGGTCGCAGGTTCGAATCCTGCCTCGGGCATGGATGTGTGTGATGTCTTTAGGTTAATTAGGTTTAAGTAGTTTTAAGTTCTAGGGGACTGATGACCTCAGAAGTTAAGTCCCATAGTGCTCAGGGCCGTTTGAACCTTTTTTTTTTTTCTTCCTGTGTTCGGCCTGTACCCTTTGTGGCTGGAGCCTTTCTTGTGTTTTCCCGAGACCCTCTAACCTAAATAAACGCCCAGTCCACGCCACACAGCCCCTGCTATCCGTGTAGCAGGCTCCTGCGTATAGTGGACACCTGACCTATTCAGCCTAAACCGAAACAACTCGAAGTTTTTTGGACAACAGTATGTGATATAAACACAAGAGATCATGGAAGAAGGAAAGGGGTAGAGAGTAAATACTTAACTAGAAGACAACGTAGACGTGGCTGGAAAAATAGTGCAGTGCCAACAGTCCACAGGTAAGCGTGTTGTAGCCCAACATCTACACTCGTGGGCCAGGTGAAGTTGAACTGATATCAAGCCAACACGCATCTTAAGTATAGCCATGAGAATAAATATTTTTATGTACTGCACAATAAATAATATAATAAATAATTAAATAGAGGAGAACGACGACTATGCTGCAAAAGGACGGCACACCTTCCCTCCATAGGTAGGCGAATCGTGGCATAGCATCTCAGAAGTCTCAGATCGAAGCGGCTCGCATCGCTGAAACAATTATACTCCAGTCAATGAGATTCAAGGTCTAAGACGTATCTGGAGACGCCACGTACAGCGGTGGAATACCAACCTGACGCCTTACAGCTGGACAGCCAGCAGAGATGGTCTAGGGTGCCACTTATTTTCATAGCAAGGTTCCTTCGGTTGGCGTCTGCTGCTCCCTTACAGCACAGCGGTACGTCGACGATATTCTACGCTCCGTTTCGTCGACATCCATGGCAGGCCATCATAGGATTACATTTCGACATGATAATACCCGGCCGTATATGATGAGAGTTTCTACTGCTGATCTTCGTGCTTAGACAGCAAGGTCTCCGGATCTCTTTCCAATTGAGATCGTTTGGAGCATTATGGACAGGGCTCTCCAACCAGATCTGGATTTTGACCATCTAATGCGCCAATTGGACAGAATTTGGCACGACATCCCTCAGGATAACATCCAACGGCTCTATCTGTTAATTCGAAGTCGTTTAATGACTTATTTGAGGGACTAATGTGTTATTGACTTGCTCAATTTGTGTTATTTTTCTTGAACAAATCATCTGATTTTCAGAAATTGTAATCATTTGTTTGTCTGTACATGCACTTTACATCCATCGATTTCCGTCTTGCCTTATACACAGATACTGAAACGTCCCCTTTGGAAAATTGTGAATGACTGTGCTGGAAAAACGCTTACGTTATTTGATTTCCAAACAGCTGAGCAAAACTCAACGTACTGAGACAGTTTTCTCTTTACTTATTCTGATCATCACTAAACTGACACACAATATTTTAGCGCAACGCAGTCTGACTTTCAATAATCCCTACAAAAGAATGGCCCTTACTAACAATTACTTACAACTTTCATGAATCACTTACCTCACAAAAATCTTCGTGACTCGAACTACTGCAATACAGCGTGCGCCAATACTGCCAGCTAAATAAAAGTTTCTAACTACTGAAGGTACTAACTACTGATGGGCATAGTTAGCAAATGAAAGATTTTGATACAGAACAAACAACGTATTTACCTTAATAGCGTTCAAAAGTCATTATATATATATATATATATATATATATATATATATACAATTTTGTGACATCCATCTTTACAAATTTCATTTTTCTGACAGACACACGTACAGTTCGTCCACACATAGTAATCTCTCAAACCTCTGGCATCTCTCTCTCCACAGCCACCACTCCTGGCGGCTCACCTCCAACTCTACGCACTGTTCCCATCCAACTGCCCAACACTACGCAAGCGAATATTCCAACAATGAGTCCAACCAGCCACAGACTGCACACAGCACAGTCAGTGATTTTCATACAGAGCGTTACGTAAAAACCTAAACAGCCTACTTACAATACTCTTTACGTTCCAACCCCAGTGGTGCCCTGCACGGCGGGGTAGATAATCAAACTGACAAAAATAATTTTAAGATTAATGCAACAATATCCTTAGGTGACTTTCACACATTACCAGTCCACTAATCTGCCACACGGCGTAGCCGCGCGTTCTAGGACGCCTTGTCACGGTTCGCGCAACTCCCCCCGTCGGAGTTTCGAGTCCTCTCTCGGCCATGGGTGGGTGTATTGTTCTTAGCGTAAGTTAGTTTAAGTTGGATTGAGTAGTGTGTAAGCCTAGGGACCGATGGCCTCAGCAGTTTGGCCCCACAGAACTTACCACAAATTTCCATTTCCACTAATCTTGTATTGTCTGTTGTATTGCGCTGCACAAGTGTTTTTAGAGAGCAGCTGTTCAGAGAGTTGGGTTAAATGGCCATGACCAGCTATTTAGTAACGTATCTTGAACTATGACATGCGCTGCTGCAATGTATGTGATTCCCTTACACGTTCACGCGCTGCAAAAAGTTCTTTGGGAGTATTCATTACATTTTATAAGGAAGGCGTCGATGTGGATGTAAAAGAAGAGCTTCGGCCTGTTATACTGTGATCGAGATGGAGTCGTAACACAAAAATAACGTCCACTACGCAAATGGCCAAATTATACTTCAAACAGCACCCAAGGATAGATAGTGTAGCACGAGTATATACCTTATAGTGCACCGGTGCTTCCTAACATTAAAGTGACTCAAGGATACGAATCAGTACTGGCTCTTCCTCTAGGAAAGCCATAAGGGATGTCGAGGTAATAATTCGCTGACGGCTACTTCCAGTCTCTGGTGAAAGGCAGCTGCTCACTAACAGAGACGACGAATTGTTTACATCATACCACCCAGAAGACTTCCCACAACAACCCGTGAAGGTCTGTCAGCGAGTTACATACAACATACACGTACTTGCATTTTTCAGTTGATATGCTCAGTTCTGTTTAAAAGTGAAATCACATCACTTGTGAAGAAGGGGAACAAGCATTCGTGATATTTCTGAAAATGCAAACCATTCTAATTATTTTATTAGTAATTCTTTATTAGGCTTAACTGTATTTTAGGTAGAAAGTTCCAATCTCACTAATAAGCAGTGAAGACATTTACAAGTTTCAGCTTATCCTACGAACATTGTCAAACGCGTGTCAGGTACGAAATATAGGAAAAATTTTGTCACATACTTACACGTAGAGAATACACGTCTGACACAGTTACTTGTGTACCTCAGAAGCAGAAGGGTATTACAACTACAGGGTGCCCCAAAAGCCCGTTGAAATTTGAAAATTCATTACTTCATGGAACAATGTAGGTAGAGAGGGAAAAATTGACACACAGGCTTGAAATGACGTGGGGTTTTATTAAAACCGAAAAAAGATTCACAAACTAACCACCAAATAGCGCTTCATACTATACAAAAGTAACAATTAACATAATAACTGATTTTTAGCAAAGACGATGTTCTTTATAACAAATGATCAGCATGTCGGCCGTCATTCATCAATAACACCTGTAGTCGAGGAACAATGTTGTGAACAGCACTGTACAGCATATCAGTACGTATGGTGAGAAATTGCCCTCAGATGTTGTATTTTAGTGTCAGTAATGAGGTCGGACGATCGCAGTAGATTTACAACTTCGGGTAACCCCACAACCAATAACCACACGGATTGAGGAGGCCAAGCATGACGGACATGGTGGCTCAGAACGCGATCCTCACCAAACTACGTACACAAGACCTGTTTTTGAATAGCTATTGATCGTTGACGAATTTAAGCCTTTGCTTCTATGACTGTCGAAGATTCGAAGATCGCTCCTTACATATCTTTCAGATAAACCGACAAATGGCTCCTACGAATTTTAAAAAATACCGAATTTCCTAAAGATGATCATATAATTCCTTTCTTAGCGAAAATTGGAGCTACATATTTCAAGTAGGGCAATGAATACGGGTTCCGAAATGACTTAATGACAGCCTCGTCTAACTTCTTTGGATCGCTGAGCCCTTTTGCGTACTCTGCGCCGTTCTCCTCGGACGTGAGAACAAACCCACTCATGGTGCTGTAGAAGACAGCTGTGACCAGGCAGTGGTCCATGTCGCTCCTGAGCTCCTGCATGGTGTAGGCCTCTGCCTGCGGTCCCATGCCCAGACGCCGCAGCAGCCCCACCAGCGTGCTGTGGTACTCGCGCAGCAGGTCGTCCATGTGGTGCCGGTGGATGTCTTCGCTGGCGTTCGCGTACAGGAAGTACAGCAGGTCCGAGGCCGGGCTGGTCACTGATGAACACTGCAACGTCATCATGGTGTCAGTTATCAGGCAACGTCAGGTCTCCCAAGTAAAGAGTTCAAAAGTTATTTTTGTCTGATTGTTTTCCTGTTTGTCTTGGAACTACATTTAAACTCAGTTTGTGGTGAATCACTAACGTCAAGTAGTCAAAAGTGATTTAAAACGAAGAGCTGAGGACCCCTACTGCAGATTGCATAGCCAGTGTACAGGTAAACAAGTAAAACTGGTGGTGGTTACACTCGAGTTTAAAGATGGATGTTGTTGTTGTTGTTGTGGTCTTCAGTCCTGAGACTCGTTTGATGCAGCTGTCCATGCTACTCTATCCTGTGCAAGCGTCTTCATCTCCCAGTACCTACTACAACCTACATCCTTCTGAATCTGCTTAGTGTATTCATCTTTTAGTCTCCCTCTACGATTTTTACTCTCCACGCTGCCCTCCAATACCAAATTGGTGATCACTTGATGCCTCAGAACATATCCTACCAATCGGTCCATTCTTCTTGTCAAGTTGTGCCACAAACTTCTCTTCTCCCCAATCCTATTCAATACCTCCTCATCAGTTACGTGATCTACCCATCTAATCTTCAGCATTCTTCTGTAGCATCACATTTCGAAGGCTTCTATTCACTTCTTGTCCAAACTATTTATCGTCCATGTTTCACTTCCATACGTGGCTACACTCCATACAAATACTTTCAGAAACAACTTCCTGACACTTAAATCTATACTCGATGTTAACAAATTTTTCTTCTTCAGAAACGCTTTCCTAGCCATTGCCAGTCTACATTTTATATCCTCTCTACATCGACTATCATCAGTTATTTTGCTCCCCAAATAGCAAAACTCCTTTACTATTTTAAGTGTCTCATTTCCTAATCTAATTCCAGCAGCATCGCCCTATTTAATTCGGCTACATTCCATTATCCTCGTTTTGCTTTTGTTGATGTTCATTCTACACCCTCCTTTCAAGACACTGTCCATTCCGTTTAGCTGCTCTTCATGGTCCTTTGCTCTTTCTGACAGAATTACAGTGTCATCGACGAACCTCAAAGTTTTTATTTCGTCTCCGTGGATCTTAATACCTACTCCGAATTTTTCTTTTGTTTCCTTTACTGCTTGCTCAATATGCAGATTGAATAACATCGGGGACAGGTTACAACCCTGTCTCACTCCCTTCCCAACCGCAGATTCCCATTCATGCCCCTCGACTCTTATAACTGCCATCTGGTTTCTGTAAAAATTGTAAATAACCTTTCGCTCACGGTATTGTACCCCTGCCACCTTTAGAATTTGAAAGAGAGTATTCCAGTCAACATTGTCAAAAGCTTTCTCTAAGTCTACAAATGCTAGAAACGTAGGTTTGCCTTTCCTTAATCTAGCTTCTAAGTTAAGTCGTAGGGTCAGTATTGCCTCACTTGTCCCAACATTTCTACGGAATCCAAACTGATCTTCCCCGAGGTCAGCTTCTACTAGTTTTTCCATTCGTCTGTAAAGAATGCGCGTTAGTATTTTGCAGCCGTGACTTATTAATCTCATAGTTCGGTAATTTTCACATTTGTCAACACCTGCTTTCTTTGGGATTGGAATTATTATATTCTTCTTGAAATCTGACGGTATTTCGCCAGTCTCATACATCTTGCTCACTAGATGGTTGAGTTTTGTTAGGCCTGGCACTCCCAAGCCTGTCAGTAGTTCTAATGGAATGTTGTCTACTCCCGGGGCCTTGTTTCAACTTAGGTCTTTGAGTGCTCTGTCAAACTCTTCACGCAGTACAATATCTCCTATTCCATCTTCATCTACATTCTCTTCCATTTCTATAATATTGTCCTCAAGAATATCGCCCCTGCATAGACCCTCTACATACTCCCTCCACCTTTCTGCTTTCCCTTCTCTGCTTAGAGCTGGGTTTCCATCTCAGCCTATGATATTCATGCAAGTGGTCCTCTTTTCTCCAAAGGTCTCTTTAATTTTCCTTTAGGCAGTATCTATCTTACCCCTAGAGATATGTGCGTCTACATCCTTACATTTGTCCTCTAGCCACCCCTGCTTAGCCATTTTGCAGTTCCTGTCGATCTCATTTTTGAGACGTTTGTATTCCTTTTTGCCTGCTTCATTTACTGCTTTTTTATATTTTCTCCTCTCATCAATTAAATTCAATATCTCTTCTGTTACCCAAGGGCCGGTCGGAGTGGCCGAGCGGTTCTGTCACCCAAGGATTTCTACGAGCCCTCGTCTTTTTACCTACTTGATCCTCTGCTGCCTTCACTACTTCATCCATCAAAGCTACCCATTCTTCTTCTATTGTATATCTTTCACCCATTCTTGTCAATTGTTCCCATATGCTCTCCCTGAAACTCTGTACCACCTCTGGTTTAGTCAGTTTATCCTGGTCCCATCTCCTTAAATTCCCACCTTTTTGCAGTTTCTTCAGTTTTAATCTACAGCTCATAACCAACAGGTTTTGGTCAGAGTCCACATCTGCCCCTGGAAATGTCTTACAATTTAAAACCTGGTTCCTGAATCTCTGTCTTGCCATTATATAATCTATCTGATAGGTTCTAGTATCTCTAGGCTTCTTCCATGTAAACAACCTTCTTTTATGATTCTTGAACCAAGTGTTACCTATGATTAAGTTGTGCTCTGTGCAAAATTCCACCAGGCGGCTTCCTCTTTCATTTCTTACCCCCAATCCATATTCACCTACTACGTTTCCTTCTCTCCTTATTCCTACTGCCGAATTCCAGTCACCCATGACTATTAAATTTTCGTCTCCCTTCACTATCTGAATGATTTATTTTATCTCGTCATACATTTCATCAATCTCTTCGTCATCTGCGGAGCTAGTTGTCATATAAACTTGTACTGCTGTGGTAGGCGTGGGCTTCGTATCTATGTTGGCCACAATAATGCGTTCACTATGCTGTTTGTGGTAGCTCACCCGCATTCCTATTATCCTATTCATTATTAAACCTACCCCTGCATTACCCCTATTTGATTTTGTATTTATAACCCTGTATTCACCTGACCAGAAGTCTTGTTCCTCCTGCCACCGAACTTCACTAATTCCCACTATATGTAACTTTAACCTACCCATTTCCCTTTTTAAATTTTCTATCCTACCTGCCCGATTAAGGGATCTAACATTCCACGCTCCGATACGTAGAACGCCAGTTTTCTTTCTCCTGATAACAAAGTCCTCCTGAGTAGTCCCAGCCCGGAGATCCGAATGAGGGGCTATTTACCTCCGGAATATTTTACCCAAGACGATGCCATCATCATTTAACCATAGAATAAAGCTGCATGCCCTCGGGCAAAACTACGGCTGTAGTTTCCCCTTGCTTTGAGCTGTTCGCAGTACCAGCACAGCAAGGCCGTTTTGGTTATTGTTACAAGGCCAGATCAGTCAATCATCCAGACTGTTTCCCCTGCAACTACTGAAAAGGCTGCTGTCCCTCTTCAGAAACCACACGTTTGTCTGGCCTCTCAACAGATACCCCTCCGTTGTGGTTGCACCTATGGTACGGCTATCTGTATCGCTGAGGTACGCAAGACTCCCCACCAACGGCAAGGTCCATGGTTCATGGGGGGGGATTCCTTGCAAACGCCAATATCCTAAGCCCCTAACAGTTCGGATGTTCGGATTTCGTGCTGGGCGTAGCACAATCCAGCAAGCCATTCATCTGGAAGAGCACATATGCACGCAGAAACACCAGTGCAGCAGCACCGGAGCCATTTTCCTCGACATCTAAAAGGTGTTCTGCCGTGTTTGGTATGGCAGCCTATTATATAAGATGTGTAAGTACAACTGTCCACTACACATCCTAAAAATGGTCAAGTCCTTCCTGGCCAAAAGAATGTTTTACTCTTCGAGAGATGGAGTAGACAGCCGCATAAGATCCATTGAAGCTAAAGTGCCCCAAGGATCTGCACTTGCTCCCCCCCTGTACCTTAATATACAAGGGCTGTTCGATTAAGAATCCTCATAATTCTTATGGTCATAAATTCTCGCGCTAAAATTTAATATTATGATATTCTGTTAGCTTAATGTGCAAAAAACACGCCGTAATAGTTTTATTGTTGGGACTCCTGGTGCCCGCCTGTGAGGGGCTGTAATGGAGATAACAAGCGAGGAACAATCCGTGTCCTTGAAATTCTGCTTTCATCTCAACAAATCTTCAGCTGAGGCCTGTGCAATGTTGCAGGAGGCCTATGGAGAGTCCACTCTACCCTACTGCACAGCTCTGAGTTGGTTGAAAATGTTTAAAGATGGGAGACAATCAATTTCAAAGGAAGGTGGACCCGGTGCTCCAGTCACTGCTCTTACGGAAGAAAACATCAACACTGCTGCTGTCATTGTGAGAGAGGATCGAAGAATTATCTTAAGATCACTTTCTGAAATACTGAACATTTCATTGGGTGCCACCCACACGTTGGTCACAGAAGAATTAAAAATGAGACGTGTTTGTGAGTCATGGGTTCCAAGACTGTTGATTCCGGAACAAAAGCACATTGGTGCGCAGGTCTGCACGCAGTTAAAGTTGGTGTTAGAGGAAGATCCGGAGTTTCTTTCAAATGTAATCACTGCTGATGAAACTTAGCTACATTGTTTTGATCCTGAGAGCAGGCAGCAAAGCTCAGTGTGGAAATCTCCTTCATCACCAACCCCCAAAAAAGCAGAAGTGGTTGCTTCTGCTGGGGAAGTTATGGTCATCTCAATCTTTGATATTCATGGAATGGTTTATCGACATGTTGTACCTGCACACACACCAGTAACTGGACAAAACTACAGCGATGTCCTGAAAACATTGCAAGTCCATATCAGGTGCAAAAGACCACATTTCCGTGAAGCAGGCTGGGTGCTGCACCACGATAATACGCGGCCGCATATTGCCAGTGTTATTGCTGGATACCTTACAAAAATCAACGTGAAGTGCATCCCTCATCCTCCCTATAGTTCGGATTTAGCCCCATGTGCCGTTTTTATATTCCTTAACATGAAGAAACGCTCTCGTGGGAGGCATTATCAATCACCAGAAGCAGTGGTGAAGGCAGAGGAGGAGATTTTGAAGGACCTCTCAAAAAATGGTTTCCAGCATATATTTGAAGACTGACAGAAACTCTGAGACAAGTGCATCGCATTCGTGGGAGACTGCTTTGAGAAGGACCACCAAAATTATGATGATAAGTGAACGTATGTCGTCAAAAATTTGTGATCATTCTTTATTGAACAGCCCTCATACTATCGATGTAACCAACGAGCGTGGAGGGGGGGGGGGATAACCCTTTATGCAGGTGACACTGCTCTGTGCAACAGCGGGCAAAACATCAGTTTTATAGTAGCCAGACTATAGCGACTTATGAACAGTGTTGTTAAATGATGTAACAAATGGAAAGTAAAAATAAAAGCAGAAAATTGCCAGGCAATCATATTCACTACAAGCCACTAACTAAAAAAAAAAAAAAAGAAAAACTAGAAACATCCAAATAAACGACCAGGATCTGCCATGGAGACGGTGAATTACCTACCCAGGACAAAAACTCGACAGCGCGCTAACCTTCAGACAACACATCTCAGAGGCTTCCAATAAAGCATGTGAAAGAAGATTGATTCAGTTATATCCACTAATAAAAGGCAGACGGCTATCTACATAAGACAAATTACGCATCTGGAAAACGGTTATCCTACCAATTACACTATATGGCTCGGAAGTATGGAGCATGGTGGCAAACACCAGCCTAACGAAAGTCGAGAGAGCCCAGAACAGGGAACATTGCATTATCTCAGTTGTACCAAGATTTATCATCAACGAAGAGATTCGAGTTATGCTGAACCATCCTACTGTATACCAAATCATTACACAAAAATCCACCTCATTCTGCAGTGCATGCCATAACTCACAATTTCATCTCATCAGCTCACTCGGAGAAGAGCCCCCATCATAACACCCCATTTATAACTCACCCCCATTATAACACACTCACCACCACCATCCATAGTCAGTTCAAATGATAAACACCAAAACCATCATTTACACTAGCTAAGCGAAAGACAGAGTGACACGGGACGCTGGATCTTCCGGTCGTGTCAGATTCCGGCTACTGTACTGTACCATACCAGAAATCGAACCTGTATGATACCATTCACATGCAGAAATCTTACTGATAGAAATGACGGATACACTGCAATAACGTCAACAGAAGTAACCACACTGAAGCGCCAAAGAAACTGGTATAGGCATGCGCATTCAAATACAGAGATATGAAAACATGCAGAGTAAGGCGCGGTGTTATTGTCGGCGCACGACCGATGGCATACAGCATCTCCGAGGTAGCGATGGTAGCGAGGTAGCGTCCTATACGACCATTTCACTAGTGTACCGTGAATATCAGGAATCCGGCAAAACATCAAATCTCCGACATCGCTGCGGCCGGAAAAAGATCCTGCAAGAATGGGACCAACGACGACTGAAGAGAATCGTTCAACATGACAAAGTCCATCCGTTCCGCAAATTGCTGCAGATTTCAATGCTGAGCCATCAACAAGAGTCAGCGTCCGAACCATTCAACGAAACGTCTTATCCATATGGGCTTTCAGAACCGAGGGCCCTCTAGTGTACCCTTGATGACTGCACGACACAAAGCTTTACACCTTGCTTGGGCCCGTCAACACCGACATTGCACTGTTGATGACTGGAAACACGTTGCCAAGTCGTACGAGTCTCGTTTGAAATTGTATCGAACGGAAGGACGTATACGGGTATGGAAACAAACTCATGAATCCGTGGACCCTGCATGTCAGCAGGGGAATGTTCAAGCTGGTGGAGGCTCTGTAATGGTGTGGGGCGTGTGCACTTGGAGTGATATGGGACCCCCGACAGTGGCCACATACGAAGCATCCTGTCTGATCACCTGCATCTATTCATGTCCATTGTGCATTCCGATGGTCTTGAGCAATTCCAGCAGGACAATGCGACATCCCACACGTCCAGAATTGCTACAGAGTGGCTCTGTCTTCTGAGTTTAAGCACTGCCGCTGGCCACAAAATTTTGCAGACATGAACGCTATTGAGCATACCTGGGATGCCTTGCAACATGGTGTTCAGAATAGATCTCCACCCCCTCGTACTTTTACGAATTTATTGACAGCCCTGCATGATTCGTGGCATCAATTCTCTCCACTGTACTTCAGACATAAGTCAAGTCGATGCCACGGCGTGTCGCGGCACTTCTGCGTGTACTAGTTCCTTTGGCTCTTCAGTGTGGCGAGTGCCAAATTGTGCGAGGAACTTCCAATACATTATCGGTACTGTCGTAAGGTAACCTGTCGATACGACACAGATGGGAATCGTCCTGGGCACAGAGGTTGGCCCTAGAAGTTTCCCTGTTGTTCGCCGACGCCGTCCAACCTGCAGCTACACGAGTGCCACGTCCACTGAGGTGAGGTACCAACAGCGCCACAGATCATTTGTTTAACAGGCTGCCCTGCGGTAGTGTTCTCGCTTCCCACGCCCGGGTTCCCGGGTTCGATTCCCGGCGGGGTCAGGGATTTTCTCTGCCTCGTGATGGCTGGGTGTTGTGTGCTGTCCTTAGGTTAGTTAGGTTTAAGTAGTTCTAAGTTCTAGGGGACTTATGACCACAGCAGTTGAGTCCCATAGTGCTCAGAGCCATTTTCTTTTTTTTTTCGACAGGCTGCCCGCCTGCCGCTCTGCCAAGTTCAGTAGCTCCAGTCTAACGGCAGTCGAGTATCGACGTAGCACACTCGCAAGTTTCCCTACGCGTGTAATGCAACAGAACTTTTCTCAATACTTGACTTGTGTTTAGTACTGTGGATTGCAAGCCGGACGTGAATTGTGAACTTTCCAGGTGTCTAACTTGTCCCGGCATGGCCCAATGTCTTGTACAAGGAGTTCGACGACGATTCTTTCTATTATTTGAGTATATTACAATATTTCTCACAATGATTGTGTTCTTTAATTCATCTGATTTCTGCCTCGGAAACCCCTGCACCATCCCGACGGGACACATTATAATTTTGGTTATGAAACTTTACTTGGCCACTTCCGATACAGCAGCAGAAAACGTAAAGGATGTTGTCATTTCAGTCTGAGAAAATGTTACAGAACATATTGTCAACACCTAACGTTTTCTAGCATCATTTCACAGCCAGTTTAATGGCGGAGTACATAACGTAACACTATAAAAGTATAACTGATGTTACTATTCGGCAATTTTTACCACAGATGGTTGGGCCTAGTCGAAGTTAACCACAAAACAAACTGCTGTAATATTTACCAATCGGAACTACAATGCCAAGCCCACTGTACTTCCCATAATCAACACCAACGTCTAACACACACACACAACCAAATATCTTTTTAGAAGAGAAAGGGAAAGGAGGAAGAAGTTTTTTATTGCGAATTACCACTTATCTCCTGTCCGGCCCCGGTAGCTGAATGGCGGCAGTCAGCCTTCAGCGGCGCATCGGTTCGGACGGTGTTTACGTATCTGCCGCACGTCTGCGCGACAGGTGTTAACGTTAAGTGTGTAGCGGTTGTGCCACGGTACACGTAGAACGAATCATGGCCTCGTCGTTCCGCAAATCGACACTGAAATTTAGTTTTGTTAACGAATATGCTCGACCAAAGGCTTACGAGATCGAACGTTATTTACGGGACGAGGTGAAAATCGAACCTGACGTTCTAGTTGGAATACACTTATCTATGGTAAGCAGCGTTGCCTATGTCAAGCTCATAAATGAAGCGGCATGTGACGAACTACTACTACGACACCGACAAGGACTTCGTTTCTGTCATTCGGACGGGAATGTAGGAGCGGTAGCAGTTGAACACGCCGGCATCGGACTCCGAACGATCCGCATCTTCCATTCGAAGTGCCAGAAGAATTGGTGACAGACGCCCTGCGTCCTTACGGAACTGTCCTATCCCACATGTCTGAAAAATGGGCGAGTTTCAAGACGTATCCGGTCCTCAATGGCGTCAGAGAAAAACGGATCGAACTCCGAAAACACGTCCCGTCATACTTGTACATCGCCGGTTGTAGGGCGATTGTCATCTACGACGGACAACCAAGGACGTGCTCTGGATGTGGGAAGGAGGGATACGTCCGTTCTGAGTGTGTTCAACGAAGGTTGTTACAGCTGCCACGGGATGATCCACCCCTCACACCGCGTCCAACTGTGCTCCTCATGACTTATGTCGCCGCATTACGCGACGACGTGAGCCGCGATACAGAAGCGTACCGTAACACACAGACAGAGGCAGATCGTGGCGAGCCACGGAAGGACGATCTTTCGCTGGACCGCCTGCAGCAATCACAGGACGCCCTCTCCTCGGTGCCGATTGCAGCCCCTTCAGATAAGGCACTTGCAGACGTCGATAATACGACGGTGCACGATTCCGACGTCCCCCATGAACAACTGGAGACAATGCTGACCTCTGATTCCGAAGCCCGGCAACGAAAACAGCGATCGCCAAAACGCCGGAAGAAGCGCCGCCTCACTGTGGAGAACGACCAATCTGATCTAGCAAGCAATTCTGAGATTTTTTCGTGTACACAGCAGACAACCATGGATACAGAAGAACTGCCTAGCGTGGATGCAACGGTGGCAAGTGGCAAGCGGGACGGCGACACGACCTTCCGCTGACGATGCTCCAGACATAGCGACGGAGTTCGATCGATGGCAACAGGCTACTGAGGAGGCTACGGCGCCTACAACGCACGACAATGATGGGACACTAGGGGACTGGTCAGAAGACCCACCCTCGTGGGGAACAGATGATGCCGGAGGAACTGCTCCCACACACTCTCCCGGTGTAAGACCGGCAGAGTGCACGGAATAACGGCAGACCATATGAGGGGACGGCGGGAGACGTTAGTACGAAAGCAGCCTGTGTAGGGAAGAATTAGCGACCGTACGGTGCCCTGTCTACGTTGACAGCCATGCAACAAGCTTATCGGATAGGGTCTGTTAACATCAATCGCATTGGGACGCCGGTAAAGAACAAGATGCTCAGTGACATGATAAAGGCTGCAGATTTAGACTAGCACTATTACAGGAGGTTCGGGTAGTTCCCCCCTCGGACTTTTACGGTTACAACATTTATTATTCCCCGTGTGACGAGAGAGGCGTCGGCACAGCGATCCTATTAAAGGAAGGGATACGTGCAGACGAAGTAGAGTATTTGCCTTCTGCCCGTGGTACGTCCGTGACCATACGCGGAATACGTTTGACCAAAATATACACACCGTCAGGCTCGGACAAGAGAAGGGACAGAGCAGATTTTTACGCCCATGAGGTTACACCGTTGTTCCAGGGACGATACGATGCTTGCATACTCGGCGGAGATTTTAATTGTATGCTCGACAGAAAGGACCAACATCCTAACTATACTACTAGCCAAGAACTTAGGGAGCTAGTCAACGGGATGGAATTAGTCCATACATGGGACCTGAAGTATCGCAACCAACCAGGATATACGTTTTTTACTAGCCACTCCACGAGCCGTTTGCATCGGATCTACGTTTCAAGGGCGTTAACAATGTCGACGGTGGACGCAGAAATATGGTCAACAACGCATATATTTGTACGGTTAACCTTGCTAGACAGCAGGTATGGAGACGG
Organism: Schistocerca americana; assembly: GCF_021461395.2. NCBI lineage: Eukaryota > Metazoa > Arthropoda > Insecta > Orthoptera > Acrididae > Schistocerca > Schistocerca americana. Next base: position 742,427,298 of record NC_060120.1, read on the forward strand.
AGGGGCAATTGGAAGATGAACGTCTCCCACCTGCGTGATGCAGAATGCCGACGCATGGTGGAGGACGCGTGGCATGGCTGCCTCCGTCGACGAAATTCTTTCGGTTCTGTACTGCAGTGGTGGATCGAGTGCGCGAAGCCAGCTTTTCAGAGGACGTTAACAGGTTACGGGAAGGAGGTTTCTCAATGGCAGCGCACGACCACCGAGTTTTACTTTACTGCTCTCTGGGAACTGTTAGATCAATCACCTACACCAGAACGCCAGACATCCGTCCACAGAGTCAAGGCGAAGCTGCTACAACTTGCGACGCAGAGAATGGCGGGAACGATGATGCGCACGAGGTCTCAGGATTGCCCGCCCAACGAGGTTCCCTCGATGCATTACGTGATAAAGGAAACGCAAAGTCGACGAAGGGCGTTAATATATGAGATCGATCTCGGCGATGGCCGTCGTTTTACAACACAAAGGGGCATAGCACAGGCGTTCACGGATCATTTTAGCAGATTCTATGCGAGCAACGGGGAGGGTCAGAGGGAGCTGGGGAACGTCCTGGAAGAGATCCCAGACGCGACGAGTGTGAACGGGGAAGCAGACGGGTTAACTGAAATTACGTGTGAAGATCTGGAAGAAGCGATTACACGAGGTGCCTGCAACAAGTCCCCAGGTCCAGACGGATTCCCTTTGGAATTTTACCGTTCCTTTGTGACCATTATGACACCGATGTGGCTATGCTTAATGATCTTCTGCGGCAAGAAGTACCGGTTCACAATAAATTCACGGAAGGGCTCATGATATCGATACTAAAGCCCCGTGGCGGCAAACGGCCTTGTGATTATCGCCCCTTGACCCTCCTTAATAGTGACTACAAGATCTTCATGCGCATACTGGGCAGTCGTAGCAAAAATTCGCTGGAGAATCGAATACATGCCGATCAGACTTGTCTTGGCGGCATCAGTAATATCCACACAGCCTTGGGAGACTATCGTGACGTCGTCGCCCTCGCGGCTGCACGCCGCCTCCGGGGGGCGATGGTTGCTGTAGATTTCGATTATGCTTTTGATCGCGTGGAACATGTGTACCTCGCGGCGGTGATGAACAGGATGGGTGTCTCGCCATTATTGACCACTGCCGTGATGCGGCTGTTGCACGCCGCCAGATCAGCGATGGTGATCAACGGAGGGAGAACTGAGTATTTTAAGATCTTAAGATCAGTCAGGCAGGGCTGCCCCTTGTCGATCCTCCTATATGCGATCGCCTTAGAACCGAGCCTGGCCGGCCTTCACCGCCGTCTTACCGGGATCTCCCTACGGCATCTATCATTCAAATGCAAGGCATACGAGGATGACATTGATTTTCCGTACGGAATGAGGGGGAGACTCAAACAGCACTGGATTGGCTACAGACGTATGGGATGGCAGCTGGAAGTGAGGTCAACTACCGAAAATCACAATTCATGCACGTGGGGCGTCGACTAGAACCAGGAACGGAAGGACCCCTACCTGCGGTGCAAACCCTCCGCTGTTTGGGTATCACCTTTCATAAGGCGACAGCGGGAGCGGCTGAGGACAACTACCGGAGGTTGTTACTCAGAGTCCGCACGGCAGTACGACTAAACGCCCTACGGTCGATGGATATGCTGCAGCGAGAGTTACTCGTCAACCTTTATCTCGCGCCCATGATGTGCCACCTGACACACATTCTCGCCTTGACGCGCTCGATGTCTATGAGGTTTCAGGCGGCTTTTGGGTACTATGTAAGCCTGGGACAGCTCTTTAAGGTACAGTACAACACGCTTACCCTCCCAGAGCGAGAGGGGGGAGTTGGTGCACGAGAAGGCGCGTGCCATGTATATTAATACTATGCTCAAACGGTGGCGCAACAGGAATCACTCGCTTACGGGGACGATCATCGAAGAACTAGTACCAACATCGCATCTTCCTCCAGTCAATGTCGGCCATATATCGCCCCCGTTAACGTATGTGCGCACGTTCATCGTGGAACACAGTTACATTCGAGAGCGTTTACCGACGACCCGACAGTCTACATCGAAGGACGTATACCATCTGCTTCTTCGACAGATCGCCCGGAATAGGGTGGAACGGAAACATCCAGCCGTTAATTGGCACGTGGTGTGGCGCACGGTACGCCACCCCCACCCACCTACAACAGCCAGATCAACATGGTACATTGTAGTGAACCGAAAATACCCTACGAATGATAAAAAATACGCAATACATTTGGCGGATTCGCCCATGTGTCAGCAATGAGGCGTGCTGGATACGGACGACCATCGGCTGGTCTGCAGCGAGGCATTGGCTGTCTGGACTCTCGCAAGGAAGATAATTGCGTTCATGCGGCGCACTATCTATACAGCAGTCTCTTCTGACATAGTATTTTTTCCAGAGGAAACGTATTTTCCGCGTCATAAGACGAACGCAGTGGCGTGGATCACAGGTATGACGGTCCATTACATCTATCGAGACACACGTCTGAACGTACTGAACGTACTGATTACTGGCAATACTTGCCAGATGGACACACAAAGCTGTTACGGCTACGAAAGTACAAGGATTGGTACGCCAATTTCCTAGTAACGGTTTTTGCGGACCCGCCATATACTTGGGGTGTGCCGGGTGCGCAGAGGTTAGCGGCGGTGCTGTTGTGAAACCGACCAAGTAAAGTGAACAGTTAAGAACAACTATATGAGTATGTGACCTTGGGAAAGCTAACGCTTGCACAGTCAGCAGTGGGATGTAGTACAAGTTTCGTTTTCATTCTATAAATACTTTTCTTTAAGGTGCCGGAGGTGGCCCCACTCTGACTTTGTTGTTATTTCACGGTGCATGGTGGGACGGCAGCGAGCTTCCTTCCAGGACAGTTATAATGTGTAAGGACGTACTATGTTTATTTTGTGAATAATAAAGGTTTCTGTTTCTCCTACCTTCGTTTAAAAAATTAAATAAATAAAATAAAATGAAATAAAAAAATTAAAAATAAAAAACCTCACTCCTGACATTTCTTTCCTTTCTCAAAAAAAGGGGGTGGTCAGCGCGTCAAAAAAAAAGAAAAGAAATTGTCAGCGTGACGGATTGTCAATCCTCTGGGCCCGTATTCGATTCCCGGCTGGGTCGGGGAATTTTCTCCGCCCAGGGACTGGTTGTTGTGCTGTCCTCATCGTCATCCTCATCGACTGCAGGTTGGCGAAGTGGCGTCAAATTAAAAGACCGGCATCCAGTGACTGGTCTGCCCGAAGGGGGGCCCTAGCTATACGATTAAATAAATAAATAAAAATTATCTCTGTTTAGTGTGCATAACAGGCGTATATGACCATGGCCTGCTCGTTCTCAGTGGGTTCGATGAATATATCCATCTGCAGCGTTCTGTGGCTTGCAACCAATGCAAATGAAGAGTTTCAGGCAGAAAGGTGTTCTAAATTAATGCTTCCTCCACTAGATCGAACCTCCTGTCAGTCTAATGTTCACGACCAGTTATAATACTTTTCATTGTTTATATCGGTATTGCACACAAGTTACAGCAGTCATTACCATGAAGATAAGACTTCTCACACTGTTTTGGTGCTTGCTCATCATTGCTTGGAAGGCATTATCGTATTTAGATCGACAAATGTTACGCAAGTCTAGATGTGGGTGACGCACTAACAGTACGAAGACAGACGTTGTCGGCACATTGCGATGAAACACAAAGCTGTTCCCTTACTTCACGAAAAATGTAAAACTGAAGAACGGTGAATACGTAACGGAGTACTGCAGCAAGCAGACTTTGATAAAATGGAAGGACAAGAGAGCCGTCGTGAAGGTGAACATGTTCCATGACGAAAATTTTCATGCAGCAGATTGAAAAAACGGCACCTTACAAAAGCCAGGTCTTCTCATAGATGACAATAAATATATGTGAGGCGTAGATAGAAGCGATTTCCAGTTGCAAAGCTACCAAATGGCGAGGAGCTGATCGAACAAATATTATTAGAAAATGTTTCGCCATTTATTGGGTATTGTATGTTTCAATGCATACGTTCTGTACAAGAGACCTTAGAAAAGAGACATCTTATTGGCGTGCTGAATGTGAGGTTCCTCTCTGTGTGGCACCTTATTCGAAAATAATTAACACAGAGAACTATGTGTGATCATGTGGAAATAAAATTTCATTCTCTTTTTAGATGCATTGTTTGCGATCCTAATGCACTTGAGTTTTGGTCCATAAACTGAAATCAGCACATAAATGCTATTAGGAGTAAGTAAGGGTCATGATGCGACTGAAACAGCATGCACTAGGGGCAATTACCCACTGAGTCAGAGAAGCATACACAAAGAATATCCACATTAGGGATTAATGCAGATAGCTTCTGCTATGTTTACACATAAAACGACCAGTGATGGTGACAAAAATCTAACATCTCCAAAGAAGATGTCAGGGTCGATATCTCAAAAGCAAAATCTTTAGTAAAATTACTTATCATTTATTGGGTACAAAAACTACATGTAGGTTCCCTATTACAATACACAAGTAAAATTATAAATCACCAAAATTAAAACTGTAAGATTTTGAGCTCAAAATACTCTTTCTAATTAAATGTTTTCACAACTATATTATCTGTGTTACTTATTAAAATGTACTGGCAATACTGATGAAAGCTTTCAAATTAAGTAGCACTTGCTAGTGACAAAATTTCCGTTGCTGTACCACACTTTCCTAGCTCTGTGGACATTCAAATTAAATATTTCCACATCTAAGTTGTCTGTATAGCTTACAAATATACACGCATTACTTGAATAAATTGTATACTAGCAGACGGCCATAGCTCGATCTCTACACATTAAATTCATCTAAATAAGTAAAAAATTGATGCAAAACAGACACCTGGGCACTACAGCAGATCTAAATGAAGTTCAGTGAGAAAGTAAAGAATGACAACATTTTATTTTCAAAAGAACCTGTTCACCCATACATCTTTGAATCCACAGCAACATGATAAGGTTGAAAATGCTTTTTGTAGATACATGAAATGGCAATTGTCCAACGAAATCTGTGGGTAGATGGAAATATTAGCCTCATCATCTTACCCAAAGTTGGTTCAGTCAGCAAGGATCTGCATCAGTGGAGTAAGTTTACCATTATCTGTCTAGGTAGGAGTTAATGTTCTCATGTGCAGGTTACCATTGAGTCTTTCACTTTATTTTCCACAGCCATTGTAAACTTCCTCTGGCAAAACATTTGGAGCAAGTAGCTACAGTTTTGCGGCAAGTTGATAGATTCATAGTATCTGTCGACACATTTTTGGGGTAGGTGATACATTTTTGAATTAAGTTGATCCACTTTCAGGGGACCAAATTGATAGGCAAGTGGATATATATTCAAGGGGGGAATGTTGATAATGTATATCTGGACACAACATCAAAAAATTATTAATAGTATTTTCACATCTATCTCATTATCATCATAATCAGTAAATTCCATTTGCGAGATTTATACACCACAGTAAATTTCCCCTCTTTCTTTAATGTTTATTTTAATGAGACAGCAACGTTAATATCATGGTCTGATAAAGCTCATCCCAGTTTTGCTTGCTGGAACAAATCACAGCTTGGCAGAACAAGCTTCAGCTTACATAGTTGACATTGTGATTAGATTTATTGACATCTGCACATGAGAACTGATGCAATTTTCAAGCATGTCATACTCCACAAAGTATTGGGCAACGGTTGTACAAAGTGATGACTTATGGTCGAATTGGTTCGTTTTGTTGTGACTTGTTATGACATAGCAACCTGATTTTCCTTGTGAAAACAGTATGAGAAATTACAGTAAGAAGTCAAACAGAGACACAAAGCGAAAAGAAACATTTCGAAGCAGAAAAAAAGCTGTTTCTTCGCTGAGGAAAACAGCTAATACGTATGGAATGCATTTCATCTCGTTACATCAATGCTTTCACTAAATGGAAACCGATTCTGCTAGTAATAATACTCGATACAAATTAATCAATGTGATATTTTAAGATGAGCCAGGTTTTCAATTTACTGCCATCTCCACAACAAACACAGTGAATCAATATGTAAAAAATAATATATATACAGCCTCTTATCATCACTTAATGGAAACATTATTTTATTCTCAATTTCAGACCTTAATCCATGTGTGTCCAAAGTTAGATACAAAAAATTTTGGGAGGTTTCATCAGAGGAAAGGATGCAATTCAAGAAGCATGGACTTCAACTTCCCATCAGACCTGTTGCTAAATACACCTTAATCCACCTATGCCCACTGTTCGATACAAAAAAGCTGGACAGGTTTTGATGAAATCTCGACGAAATATCCGCAGGAAACTGGTAGTGCCGCAAAAAAGGCATGCTGAAACTGACTCTGTACTGGAAAAAGCATTTAAATTCGGTTTTCAAGTGCTACGACTATTCGAAAAGAATATGGACCAAGACAAATACATTAAAACCAAGGAAAACAATACACACTACTGGCCACTAAAATTGCTACATCAAGAAGAAATGCAGATGATAAACGGGTATTCATTGGACAAATATATTATACTAAAAGTGACATGTGATTACATTTTCACGCAATTTGGGTGCATAGATCCTGAGAAATCAGTACCCAGAACAACCACCTCTGGCCGTATAACGGCCTTGATACGCCTGTGCATTCAGTCAAACACAGCTTGGATGGCGTGTACACGTACAGCTGCCCATGCAGCTTCAACACGATACCACAGTTCATCAAGACTAGTGACTGGCGTATTGTGACGAGCCAGTTGCTCGGCCATCATTGACCAAACGTTTTCAATTGGTGAGAGATCTGGAGAATGTGCTGGCCAGGGCAGCAGCCGAACATTTTCTGTATCCAGAAAGGCCTGTACAGGACCTGCAACATGCGGTCGTGCATTATCCTGTTGAAATGTAGGGATTCGCAGGGGTCGAGTGAAGGGTAGAGCCACGGGTCGTAACACATCTGAAATGTAACGTCCACTGTTCAAAGTGCCGTCAGTGCGAACAAGGGGTGACCGAGACGTGTAACCAATGGCACCCCATATCATCACGCAGGGTGATACGCCAGTATGGCGATGACGAATAGACGCTTCCAATGTGGGTTCACCGCGATGTCGCGAAACACGGATACGACCATCATGATGCTGTAAACAGACCCTGGATTCATCCGAAAAACTGATGTTTTGCAATTCGTGCACCCAGGTTCGTCGTTAAGTACACCATCGCAGGCGCTCCTGCCTGTGATGCAGCGTCAAGGGTAACCGAAGCCATGGTCTCTGAGCTGATAGTCCATGCTGCTGCAAAAGTCGTCGAACTGTTCGTGCAGATGGTTGCTGTCTTGCAAACGTCCCCATCTATTGACTCAGGGATCGAGACGAGGCTGCACGATCCATTACAACCATGCGGATAAGTTGCCTGTCATCTCGACTGCTAGTGATACGAGGCCGTTGGGATCCAGCACGGCGTTCCGTATTACCTTCCTGAAGCCACCGATTCCATATTCTGCTAACAGTCATTGGATCTCTTCCAACGCGAGCAGCAATGTCGCGATACGATAAACCGCAATCGCGATAGGCTACAGCCGGCCGCGGCGGTCGAGCGGTTCTAGGCGCTTCAGTCCGGAACCGCGCGACTGCTACGGTCGCGGGTTCGAATCCTGCCTCGGGCATGGATGTGTGTGATGTCCTTAGGTTAGTTAGGTTTAAGTAGTTCTAAGTTCTAGGGGACTGATGACCTCAGATGTTAAGTCCCATAGTGCTCAGAGCCATTTTTTGATAGGCTACAATCCGACCTTTATCAAAGTCGGAAACATGATGGTACGCATTTCTCCGCCTTACACGAGGCATCACAACAACGTTTCACTAGGCAACGCCAGTCAACTGCTGTTTGTGTATGAGAAATCGGTTGGAAACTTACCTCAGCACGTTGTAGGTGTCGCCACCGGCGCCAGCCTTGTGTGAATGCTCTGAAAAGCTAATCATTTACATATAACAGCATCTTCTTCCTGTAGGTTAAATTTCACGTCTGTTCCACGTCATCTTCGTGGTGTAGCAATTTTAATGGGCAGTAGTGTACATTTATGAAAAGAGGAGATTCTGGAGAAAAAATGATTACCATCACAAAGAAGAGAATAAAAATGATTGTGATGAGGAAGAAGAAGAAGCAGAAGGTGATGATGTTGATGATGATGATGAAGATGACGACGATGATGACGCTCTGAACTGGTACACGCTCTGCAGCAAATCACCAGCAGGCATCAACCCAAATGAATTGATAGAGTAATTAGTTTCCTTACTGGCTTTGACAGTGGTGAGCAGTAATTCCCATAATAATGAAATTACTCCCTATTGAAGAGGTACGTCGAGAAACATCAATTATTGCTTGAAGTTGTGGAAAGCAAAGTGAAAGCCTCAGTGGAGTGGTAAGTTGCATATTAAACAGCAAAGACAAATGCTACCTAGGCTGTACGTAGATGCAAATTACGCAAAATAACAAGCCGCAACTCAATATTTTCACTAATAAATTTTATTTTCTTCAAAATATTCACATTAATTCGAAGACTGGTAAAACCAGTTACTCCGTTAAATAAGCAGAAAGTGATTGGAGCCCGCAATGTAGTGGTTAGCGAATTCACTACACAAAATCAAATATATTAAAACAACTGGAAAAACACAGATCGTGTTCAGAGATAAGCGTTAAATGAAGATAAATTACACAGCAGTTCACACCCAGACTGAATCTAACCGACACACGATGCAATAACCTATGTGTGGTTAGTAGCAGAAATAATCTAAGTATCTCACAGTCAAACTGAGTCAACGTCCAACTTCATTGTACAGAATCAGAGTCAGAATTCGACTTCACGCGAGAAATCATAAGTTCTGCAGATCTAGAAGCAGAAAATAATCGAAGTTTTGACTAGTCCACAGCGAACTCATGTGACATAAATCGAAGTCCCACAACCGAAGACCCAAAAAGCTCCTATCTTCCAAAACGAGTGTGGCTGGTGCACTGTTCAGACTGACATAGATGTTGGCTCAACCAAGTCGATCCGAACACCGTCCTCGAGCAAGATGACCGCTGCCCTTTTATGGTCTCAGTTCACCGTTTCACGGAAAATCTAACACCTATGTCACTTAACGAGTTTCGTGGTTTAACCACCGTAATTTACATTTTCCATACATAAGCATTACTGACAATGTAACTGCGTCACTAGATGCTCACTAAAATTCAAATCCAAATCCATATCCTGCATTTAATTCCACGTGCGACAATTCATCCAAAATTTTCAAATTGAAACAATTACAAAACGTCGCTGAAGTACTTGAAAATAATTCATTCTCTTCGTACAGTCAAATATTACGGCATTTATGGATATGTCACCACTTTCTCATCAGACTTTTATTCCTCTTTCCAATGCACTATTCAGAATTGAGATATGTCTTGAGTAATGATCAAAACTACGCAAATTTTATAAACAATTAATAAAACACAAAATAAAAATTATAAAATTGAAGGACTGAAGGTTGAGTATGTCGTGTAACGACCTTCACCGACTTATACTGCCTTCCTGGATGTATGCTCGTATTGTATCAGACGTAATATCAATTTTCAAATAAGATCCATTTAAATGCTTCTCACCGCTTAATTAATTACCCAGCAAATCATGTGAACATGTGACTCGAAGCGCCTCGCTAAGAACTGTTGACTGAACGCTAGATCTCTTCTATACATTAAATTCACTGAAGCGCAAAAGAAACTGGCATCGGCATGCGGTCGGCAACGCCTATGTAAGACAACAAGTGACTTCCGCAGTTATTAGATCGGTTACTACTGCTGCAATGGCAGGTTAACAAGATTTACGTAGGTCTGCACGCGGTGTTATTGTCGGCGCACGAGCAATGGGACACAGCATCTCCGAGGTGGCGATGGTAGGTAGCGTCCCATACGACCATTTCACGAGTGTACCATGAATATCAGAGATCCGAAAAAAATCTAATCTCTGACATCGCTGCGGCCGGCAAAAAGATCCTGCAAGAACGGGACCAACGACGACTGAAGAGAATCGTTCAACGTGACAGAAGTGCAATCCTTCCGCAAATTCTTGCAGATTTCAATGCTGGGCTATCAAAAAGTTTCAGCGTTCGATCTATTTAACGAAGCAACATCCATATGGGCTTTCGGAGTAGAAGGCCCACTCGTCTACTCTTGATGACTGCATGACACAAAGCTTTAAGCTTCATCTGGGCCAATCAACACTGACATTGGACTGTTGATGACTGTAAACATGTTGCCTGGTCGGACGAGTCTCGTTTGAAACTGTTTTGAGCAGATGGACGTGAAAGGGTATGGAGACAGCCTCATGAATCGATGGACCCTGCATTTCAGCAGGGGACTGTTCAAGCTGGTAGAGGCTCTATAATGGTGTGGGGTGTGTCCAGTTAGAGTGATATGGGACCCCTGATACGTCTAGGTACAACTCTGACAGGTAACACATATGCAAGCGCCCTGTCTGATAACCTGCATCCATTCATGTCCGTTGTGCATTCTGACAGGCTTGAACAATTCCAGCAGGACAATGCGACACTCCACACGTCCAGAATTGCTACAGAGTGACTCCTAGGACACTCTTCTGAGTTTAAACACTTCCGCTGGCGACTAAGCTCCCCAGACACTAACATTATTGAGCGTATCTGGGATGCCTTGCAACGTGCTGTTCAGAAGAGATCTCCACTCCTTTCCTACTGTTACGGATTTATGGACAGCCCTTCAGGATACGTGGTATCATTTCCCTCCAGCACTACTTCACACATTAGTCGAGTCTATGCCACGTCGTGTTGCGACACTTCCGCGTGTCCGCGTAGCCCTACACGATATTAGGCAGGTGTACCAGTTTCTTTCACTCTTCAGTGTAATAACCAAGTTATTACCCTTTTTCCGAACTGTAGGAGCCGGCCGGTGTGGCCGTGTCGTTAAAGGCGCTTCAGTCTGGAACCGCGCGGCCGCTACGGTCGCAGGTTCTAATCCTGCCTCGGGCATGGGTGTATGTATTGTCCTTAGGTTAGTTAGGTTTAAGTAGTTCTAAGTTCTAGGGTACTGATGACCTCAGATGTTAAGTCCCATAGTGCTCAGAGCCATTTGAACCAGTGATGAAGATGTTGAAACTCCAAGCCACGTAAAGGTCAACACCATGCAGATCGATAGTTTTTAAGGAGACTGACAGTGATTTATCGGCGGAGACAGAGCTGAGCAAAGAATTGATTGAAAAAGTGTAACGTGTTGTAAATATTGTTGTCAATAATGCAGCCGTAGACTGTCTGGTCGATACAAGAAGTGACGGGAATTGTGTTTCAGAGGCATTTTGAAAACATGTAAATAATAATGATGTTGTTGTACATTTAGTTAGCCATGAAAAATTAAGATTGCTACTGGAAGTCACAGTATGCCAATCAGAAGTTAAGCTATCTTCGAAGTTCAAAATGGTTCAAATGGCTCTGAGCACTATGGGACTTAACATCTGAGGTCATCAGTCCCCTAGAACTTAGAACTACTTAAACCTAACTAACCTAAGGACATCACACACATCCATGCCCGAGGCAGGATTCGAACCTGCGACCGTAGCGGCTGCGCGGTTCCAGACTGAAGCGCTTAGAACCGCTCGGCCACACCGGCCGGCTATCTTCGAAGTAAACGTGGATGGAGTCACATATGTCCACAGATTTTTTTGTAATGCCTAATCTGTCTACAAGCATTTTGTTGGGCATAGACTTTCTGGCCAACTATGTTGGTAACATCAGTTACCAACACGGATTCACTGACCTGAATACTAGCGCAAATAGGAAATGTGTTTGTTTCGCAGATTCAGTTGCAGGTGGAAAATTGGTAGCCTGTTCGTACACAGAAGTTAAGTTCTTGGGAAGTTTACTTTTGTATGTATGTTTATGGTGCGTAAAATTTTATTGTAATTAATCCTGTGGTTTAATTCATGATGGAAGTGGTTTGATTATATTATGTTAGTTTAATTTTTAATTTGATTAGCTTCTACTGTTGTGTTTATTTTTGTATGGAGGCACCCGATGTATAATTCTTTTATTCGATCGTTTATTTGCACTAACAGCACGCACATCACAGTGAGATTCCATGTTCTGACTTGTGCAGTGTTGTAGTCGGTACTCTTTTTGAGTGGGTACACTGGTTGCAGCATGAGAAACAAAAACTGCACTCACGTCTCTTGTTCTCACCACTGCAGGTCTTCTTCAAGTGTTTGCCTCTGTCTTAATCAGTTTTCGGTCGTGTGAATTTCGTATGCTAAGGATAGATTTTCATAGTATCAGCTATGATGAAGTACACTCACGTAAAAAAAAAAAGAGAACACGTTGAACGACTAGTGACAGGACGTTCATATTCACAGGATATGTACATTATCAGTCACTTCGGTTTAGCATGTGTCCTGTTGCCCAGTAGGCACAGGCTCCGCCATGGGCCCTGACAACTTCTGCCATACGTGATGGCATCGACGCTTAATGGCGCGAATGGCGTCCTGTGGTATAGCCGTCCATGCTGCTTTCACCTGGACCCAAAGTTCATCTGTGTTGGTTGGCACTGGGTCACATTGCTGCAACCTTCATTTCACCGTATCCCACACATTTTCGATTGACGACAAGTGTGACGATCAGGCGGGCCAGGGAAAAAGACTGACATGCTGTGACACCAAGAGGGCGCGTGTTCGTGCAGCCACATGCGGTCGTGCATTGTCTTGCTGAAAAATGGCGTCTGCGATGCAGCACAGAAAGCATATGGCTATGGGTCGCAGAATGTCATTCACGTAGGTCACAATGATCACAGTACCCTGGACACGCACCAGTTGTGATTTGTGGTTGCACTGAATAGCATCCCACAACATATGGCCTTGAGTTTGTGGTGTATGTCTTGTGCAAATGCAGTCACTGTGATGCTGCTCCCCCTGTCTGCGGCGAACCAAAGCACGGCCGTGACTCAAACAAACAGGAAGTGGAGTCGTCTGAAGACACTATCTGATGCAATGCCTGTCCCCAGTAGCATCGTTCCGTACACCATTGCCGTGTAGCATGTTTCCGCACTTTCGTCAAAAGTAGGCGGAGGAGTGACCGACGCAGACGTAACCCATGCCGTAATAAAAGGCGACTGACTATCACACCTGACAGTGTACGATGTGGTACAATATTCGACTGTTGCGCCAGAGCCGAGGAGGACACAGATCTGTCCTTCAATGCCATTCGGATGAGGTGTTGATCTCCTCGGAGGGTGTTCTGGGTGGTGCGACCTAATCCATGTTATCGAGTTCTACTGTCTTCCGTGAACCGTTCTGCACACACCCGTTGAACTGCCGAAACACTTCGTCCCACACGAGCAGCAATTGCCCAGATGGATGCGTCACATTCTGTCATGCCAGTAATGGGTCCTCTGTCATGCCAGTAATGGGTCCTCCCACTTTCAAACGGACTGATTTGACAGTACGGTTCGCTCATGCGTCTCGCTGCTTTAAATTTCTCAGTTATCTCCTCCGTCAAGCTGCCATTTAACAACCCTAACTTCCGCCTCGTCGGACATGCTTTTGAGAAAACTGTCTTTACGTGAGACTAAAAAATTCTCCATGTGGTATTGATCTTTCCCACTAAAAGCGTACTTTGGTTTGGGGCTCGCCATGAAGTGTGCAGCCCCTAGCTGACTCATCGCAACGTTTCTCCGTGCGGCACTGACAGACGCGGTTTCCGTCTATTTCAAATGTGAATAGCCTATGAAACAGCAGACAAATTTATAAAATCAAATGCAACTACTCTTACATAGCATGTCACAGCTTTATATGTTTTATTGAACGGGTCACAACATCCGACGTACGTATATAGCTTTGAATTTGCACTTTCAACATTTGTCAGTTTCATATTTATTGTATTATGTTTGACGACCGATTGTCTGCAGAATGCTTGAAAATGACCACGTGTCAAAATTGCAATCGCAATAAATTATGTTTTAACAGCCTAAAGGGGAATGATTTCGTTTAAAAATCTCACAAGGGCTCTGGAGCCAGTTACCCTCAAACTTCAGGTACGAAATTAATTGGAAGGCTGGTGGGGAAAACGTAAAATGCTTTCCAACTCTGTGCAGCTCACGAAAGCAAAGTTAACGAGTACAGAAATCACACAAAAACAACTAATCAAACAACACAAGTTGCGTAGTAAAATCTGACAAATTGCGAGCTGGTCAGAAAGTGGATTAAGCTTTCGCGAAAATGAACGACACTTAAAACTCTCCAAGGTCAGCAAATATGTGACGAAACGCGCCAATCAGCACCAGATAACGACGGTCAAGTTGGCCTACAGAAAATGGCTGCCCCCGACGACCTCAGGACAACGGATGTCCCAGATGACGTCACCCCGAACGTGATTCCAACTGTGCTTTATCAAAACCAACTTCCCACTTCATGGAAAACTCGACTCCCAGCCATTGGCAAAGTGACCAGCGAGTATTTCACTTTACATGCATGCGTGAATACTGTGGAAGCCTGTAGAAATTTTCCATTTTGGGCCTCCAGAAGGCATCTTAAAATGCAAGAGGTTGGTATCATTTGCTAGCCGTGTTCCCTTCGCGCTGAAACACAATGGCGGGGAAGACCCATGTGACTGGATAACAAAATCTGGAATGAAAGGCAACAAATTTTCTCACGCTGACTGAGTACAGCCCATTCCTAGATCAGCGTGAAGGAAAGTGTATTCGTCATGCTCATTGATAAACCAGGGACTTGCAGTGGCTTAAGGGCAGACTGCCTTGAAAGGAGAAAGCCGCTGACATTTGGCGACTGAGTGTAGAGTGTCAAAGTATGGAGCAAAGGGTTACCGCTCTCGACTTCCGCAAACTGCAGTGCCCTGGGGAACCACGTCACTTCTTTGAGTCCATTGCGATTCACCTCTAACGGTCAAACTGGACCATGGGACGAACACCTGGGCCTGATCGTTTCTAACAAAATAATGTGAGGCCGTCTTCATTAGTTATGAAACCTTGTACCCTCCTCAAAAACAGCCAAGAATTAAGCAGAAGAACAATCAAATACTGCATATCAATAAGTGACTGTCATGTCACTCCGGCAGATGAGTCCCTATCCTGGATGACATAATGATTCTGCAAGCCAAGAAGCTTTAAATCAGTCGAAACCCTAGATACCTTTCCCATACAGACAAATTTGCTGTAGTAAGCGTCGGTCCGTGTTAAATAAGAAACATTTCGAAAATCTAGAAATTCTGACTCTACTTAGTTAATTCTATCCATATAGGCAACAGCATATTCAGCAAGTTACTGAGGATGATAACAACTCTCCTCACAGCTTAAACCAAATAGTTTATGTTACGTTCTGCCCAGACATTTGTAGAAATAAATTACGAAATATGATTAGTGAGATGAGCACTGATATTACTGAACAAGGAAACATCATTCTCACCTGAAAATCAACTAGTCGGACTTCTGAAACTTCTCCATTCACATACTTAAACATCATGTTGTTCTTCCAGCAGTCACCGTGGGCCAATACCTGAAGCTTTGTTTGATTCCTGATCTGCTCCATTCTTTCACTCGCAACATCGAGTAATCGGTCAGCAAATGTCCTGTATCTTTCTCCATATTGCTCGTAGCCAGGAGATTTATCAAACTCATTCGCTAGGGCTGTCATTATCTTTTTACATAGAGTTCCCACAAATTGCAGAGCGTCTTTGTCTGTGAACAAGTGAAAACGGAACGTGTCCTTGTATTGCGGCTGTTTGCTGAGCATGTAGACTGAAGAGGCATGGAGTCGGGCATATGCCCGCAGTGCGACTCTGCAGTGTTGGAGGTCTAGCGGTTGGCCACCCTGAGCCAACCTGAAGCCGGCCGCTGATAGGTCCTCCAGCACGAGGAAAGCCGCGGGCTGCCGGCCCCATTGGTAGCACTTGGCTGCCAATGGCCGGAACTCATCTCCCTCCAGCGCTACCAACTGCTCGTGGACCTGTGGCACAACATCATGTAGCATCTCTGCCTCGAACTTGAACGCATCTATTTTGTCTACTAGATCCTTCAGTTCACCTGACTCAAGAGTGGTTTTCACTATTAGGGTTTTCTTCTGTATCTCCTCACTATTTTCATATCTCAGAGAGGCAGTGAGTCTGAACATCAGGCTTGTATAGCCAACTCCTTCAGGATTTGCATACTTGACGTTTATGGAATCGACGGTAATTTTCTTTCGTTCTGCATTCTTCAAAGCTGATTCTATGAAATCGCGATTTATCCATGAAGGTGGCGGCACTCGTGTATCAGTTGATGATTCCATGTTGTTAGCTTGCCTCCGAATCGAATCTGTAGACAGAATAAAACACTGCATGGTAAAACGCATACGCAAATGGCTCTATATTTTGCAGATATGCAAAATGAAAAAGGGGGTAGTGAATAAAACAAACTACCTGCTGTAATCATAACTCTCTCTCTCTCTCTCTCTCTCTGATGGCCACACACACACACACACACACACACACACACACACACACACACGCACACGCGCACACACACACACACACACACACATACCACACTCTTCCCATTCCACACATTATGTACATGTGGCCCAACAAATCCCTGTACCCCCTTTCACTTTGTGTAAGTGGAAGAAAAGTAGTTGTTTAATTCGTATCCGTCATTTGAAGCTGGTGAAAAGCGTTGTAGTCAAAATTACATTGTTCTGATTATATTAATTCAGCTGTGAACCTATGGCTGATGGTCGACGGCTGATGTAAAGCAGACACCGTTACACTGTCGACGAATAATTTGTATCATGTAGGTGTCAGCTTTAACTGGAGACAGAAAGAACTATTGCGTATAGACCCAGAAAATAATTTTATTAATAAAAACGAAAGGGATATCATAAGCTAATTTAGCACCAGTTATCAGGGTTATCAGGTGAGTGAATTATCACACATCAATGAAGAGAAATGTTCAGCTGATGATTCATCAGAAATTGATTCGTATGATAAGAATTATGTAAAAGTTGTTGACAAGAGAGCAGCTGAACTTGAATAACTGCGTTCTACAATGCATGATATTTGAAAACCAAAGAATATGTACCGATGTTTGTGAAATAATTAACTGACGATGGCATGGAGCAGAAGTTTGCAGTCTGCCGTGTTTGTTCACTCAGTTTCCAAACGCTGTGTCTCGCTCACGACCGTTACTCTCTGACGACTGTGCTAGGCTGACCAGATTTCAAAGGCAAAAAGCCGGGACACTAGTGCTCATACCCAATACTTAATTTCCTTACTTCACATATGCTTACATTTCTTGTCAGTTACCGTGCTATTATGAAATCGATACTAGGGATTCGATGAAGCAGCAGCTGAAAAAGCCGTAGCAAGAATGTATCTTCATTTTGTGAAATGGAAAGGAAAATGTAGGTACAGTACATATAAATAAAAATGTTTTCCTTGGAAATAAAAAAGGGCCATATATACTTATTTATTGCAATAGCTCGGATATATTTTTTTCCAATGTTTAGTCACTGTTTCAAATATGTACAATTTGTTAATCTTAATAACTATGCAATAATACTAATCAGTAATAAGACACAAATTATACATTTCATCCTAAGATTTATCTTTGCTGTATTTACCGGACAATGATTTGATACTAGCAATTACTTGTTAGAACGAAGATAATCATAAAATTCTGTGCAAGATAGACTGAAATGAGTACTCGCACTAGCAATAGCTGTCATTGTATCAAAACTAGCACTTCCTTTTTCATCATGCCAGTAGATTTTAATCAGACTGGAAACCCTTTCTACTGCTGCATTTGTACTTGGCAGATATAATGCTAAATTTATATTTTCTCTACACACCCCACAGAAACATAAAGAGTTTCACATTTTTTAAGTATAGCAGTCCCCCTTTCTTCAAGCAGCACTTCTTTATCACCCAATGTTTAATATGCTTTTCCATTATGTTCTTAACATGTTAGAACTTACCGAATAGTGAGTTCCCATTGAAAGCAGACTGAAGAATACCATATTGAGGTAAGAACCTAAGTGAATCCTGAACGTTAGTCCAGTGGGGTAGATCATTGCAACGAATCCAAGAAATAACCTGAAGGTTTGAACACTGACTTCAAGTCCGCTATTTTATGTAATTCACACAGTCATCAAAAAATTTTGGAAGGATTTTCCTTAAAGGCGGTTCTTAAGAATCTGTCGACCTTTCTAGAAATTAAATTTTGTGTGAGATTGTCAATTAAGTCAGAAGTTTCGGTGAGTGAGATATTTTTGACTCTCAGTTCGTTTAATGGTAGCAACAAAAACTTATAATTAAGCTGCTACTAATCTCAATCATAATGGCGAATGACTGTTAGAGAAGAAATCCAAAATTTGAGGGCAGTTGTCATAGGACAAAAAGTATGACTGAACTCCTTCTAAACTATCCAGGGCCCTCTGCAACGCAGGAAGAACAGACTGTTACTTAACAGGGACTTGTATTCAACGCCAATAAACTCATAGAATTCTTTCAAAGCGCGGGTTCCAACAGTATATGTTTCAAAATATTTGGAAAGTTTGAACAGAATCACTTCAACATCAATTAACAAACATTCCGCTGCTGATTGAATATTGCAGTGCAAAACATAAGCCCCACAGCCAACAACCTAAATGATTTATTTAATTTTGCTTGAAGTTTTTGATAAACATGCTGTGTTCTATTACTGTCGGGTCCTACAAAGCTAGTATTTTCATGTTTTTACTTCGTCCATTAAACGAAAAATTTTCTCATTACACTGAATTTGTGTATCAGCTGTTTCGTATGGAACATCGCTAATATCCAAAATTTTTACTTTTAAGCGAAACCACGAATGTAATATCGAATCACTAATAGAATCATTTTCATTGCTTTGTGATTTGATGCATGAGTCATTATAGAAACATACTTTGTTTTAGTAATTAATTAGTTATTACTGTAAGAATATGGGAGGCAAACACATTAATAACAATTGCTCCATTTTTAGTTCTAGCACAACAATATTTCGGTCATTCGAAAACCTTACTGATCAAAGAAAAAGTATAGTCATTTTATCTAAAGCTATGGCTGTGACAGATGGCATGATACGCAAAGATACCTTCTTCAGCAGGCGGTTTTAAATCAGGCATCTTTAAAAAAACGAATTCATCCTCTTTCTACTTGTAGATCCCGATGGCGCTTCCTTGCACTTATTTTGGAGGTGATCTCTTATGTCACTCCTCCCGTGGGGACCTGCACTAAACACCGATCTGTATATCGGATACCCAACCTTATCATTTAGGTCACTTTCCTTAAAAAATGGAAATACTTTCTTTAACGCTTCATTAAATGAAAACTTCCGCTTGGGCATTTTCATCAGACACCACACTTTCTGAGTTTAATATTCACACTCTCTCACTACTAACAGTAGTATAGTAATTTTGTCCGCAGAGTTGATCCTCCGTCGACTTATAAATCAGAACTGTTGTTCAGTTGTTCCAGACCCGACAGACTTGAAGCTTTGTGACTGAGTAAGTGAAATCTACCAACAATGCGCTACCCTTAACCGCTGTCAGGACAAGCATGCATAACATGCCAAACAATATTCCATAAGCACCGCTAACAAATGCAGTGTTGCTCACATTCTTCACAAAATTTACTTCCACATGGCTGCAGTCCCGTTAGGATAAATGGTTTAAATGATGGTCATTTATGCCTCCATTGGTTTTGGTTTTACTTGTCTCTTTGGCCATAATGTGGAAGGTTGGCAAGCTAGAGACAGCGGATAAGTAATAACTGCTTTTCTTTCCAACATACGTCTTTCTCTTTCTTTATGAATAAAACGATTTAAACCAAATGCGGTATATGTTGTGAAAATATATTTCTATGACGTCCTACTTCTGGGACATTGGTTTTTCACAAATATTTGATGATTTGGAACTATTATTAAATCTATTTTGTTTCTAGACTAAAAACCGGTACAGTTATGACTCCCGGATGATTTTCTCGGGACACCAGAACATTTACGTGAAAAACGGGAACTTGTCCCGGAAAGACTTGGACGGCTCGTCAGCCTAGACTGTAAGGCATATGGCAGTTCACACAGAAGGAAAGCAGTTTCCTGGTCTAAGAAAAATGCCTATTATATCAAAGAGTTGGAAAGGAGCCCGCATCATGGGCCAGAATGTCTTTGGACCATATTTTTCGAAACATACGTGAATGGATATTCTTACTCGGTCATGTCACAGACGTGGTTACATGTGTTTTTCTTGTTTCCGTCTTCTTTTTCTGTTCCCAAAGCCTCTTCATTCTTAGGCTGTGTTCCTGTCTCCTTTGCTCTGTCCATATTTTGCCTGTTTTCTTCCATTATTTTACTTCAAATTACAACAGGATAGAGCTACAGCACCCTTCCCTCTTCAGGTGTTTGAGTTTCTTGACGCAGAATTTCGAGACCGATGGATTGGGCGTGGTTCAGCAGCATTTCCATTCCCATTGAAATGGCCACCAGGAATCCCGGACTTAACAGGTCAGACAACTAATTACGCGGAATAATCAAGTCCCATGTGGCTCGATGTTGGCACAAGAGTAACGAACATTTGCTTAAAAGTGTTGAGAAACTCTTTTGAAGGTATTGTTCAAGACGTCAAGGACGACCTCGAGGTCCTACATATCTGCGTAACGCACGACGGTTCACATACAGAACTGCCAGATACATTGTTTTTATTTGTAAGTACGCCAATTTTCGATATAAGTTTTGACCCAGGTGTCGTTTTATTGAGTTCACTGGACCTCGAGCGACGAGACTGCACCAAACTACTAACAATGTGCTGCATGTGTACACTAACTACCCCAGCAAATTGATAGAGTGACTTTTAACGAGAATATCTTGAATATGAGTGTCTCTAAGTGGAGAAAGATATTTTAGAAGCTCGGCCTATCTGCTTTCACGTGGCGCAGATGTTTTGACTTTCAGGCAACACTATCATATTGAATGCGCCAAGCGTCGCCGGGAAGCATCAGGAAACAATTTTTCTCTATCAAAAGTTGTTCCCTATTACGTGAGCTATCAATCCTAGACATCTGGCGCAAAAACAAATGTCTAGGATTGATAGATTACGTAATAAGAAACAACTTTTGTTGGAGACAAAAATATGCTCCACAGAGCAGGTTTATCGGTCGAGATCTTGTTGTGCCTTTTCCAGGCTTGGGGATCGCCATGGGGGGAGGGGGGAGGTGTTCACTGGGGGCCGAACCGCGCAGTAACCTTGGGTTCGGTGTGGGGCGGTGGTGGGGTGGGTGGACTGCTGTGGCCTGTTGTCGGGTTGTGAACCACTGAGGACTACGGCAGGACGAAGCCTCTCCGTCGTTTCTAGGACCTGGTTTAATACACAAATACACATTAGTCACTATTGCTAGCATCTTACCATCTCCTGGGAGCTTTAATCATAGCTGTGTTACTAACTAAAATTTAATTATGACAAATTGTAGCAAGAACAATGAGCTTCTGATGGATCCGTGCCATTACTTTCAAACAGCATACATACTCTCATAGTACGGAATGAAAGTTACAATAATTCCTTAACAACGTATATGACGTTTATCGTCGTTTTATTACTTCGAATCACACATTTAACGACGGGTTTTTGAGAGATCCTCAATTTCCTGGCGCTCAGAAACGGCCTACGTACATATGGGCTTCAACTGGAAGCCAATATGGCGCCTCAGGACTCTGAACTGAAGGAAGATGGCTTGCATGTGACGTAGATTTCGTTCTGCCATCAATGGTTCAAATGGCTCTGAGCACTATGGGACTCAACTGCTGTGGTCATTAGTCCCCTAGAACTTAGAACTACTTAAACCTAACTAACCTAAGGACATCACACACATCCATGCCCGAGGCAGGATTCGAACCTGCGACCGTACCAGTCGCACGGTTCCGGACTGCGCGCCTAGAACCGCGAGACCACCGCGGCCGGCGTTCTGCCATCTCCTAGGCCTATGTACAGAGGCACGTTCTGAATATCTGACACGCTACATTTCATGGGCGATGGATTGGTCGAGGGAGGCATGGTAGCATGGCCTTCCCATTCATCGTCCTGAATTCGTTGGATTTCTCGCTGTGGGGACATTAAAAGCCATCAGAGTATGTCCAAACCATTGACAATGTGTAGACGCTACAGGAGCGTGTCTAATGCACGTGACCCAATTCTAGTGGAGCCAGATACTTTGAAACTAGCTTGCGCACGCTGCTTCGCTCACGTCGACTGTATGGCCTATACAGTTTTTTTTTCATGTAATCGAACTTTTGTGTTGTTACACCCATTGCTCATACATAAATGAACACTCTGCGCAAACAGTGTAAAACCAAATACCAATTTCCGTAGTTCTAGCTTCAAAATTGTCTTAACAGCGATATATTTTCAAAAAATCTTTGACCCATTGATTCATCCACTTAGGGGTGGAATTTCGAAAAACACTTCTTAAACGGTGCCTACAGTATAAGATTAACACCCTCTCTAAATTTCAAGTTTCTATCCGTCGTGGTTTGGGACGGGCGATAATAAGTCAAAGAATCAACCAGGTCCTATTTCATCCCATTAGGGATTGAATTTCCAGAATCATGTATATTTTTATTTCTAACCGAGACGCATAGTACAAATTTTCATAGACGGAGCTTTAAAAATGCTGTAGTAGTTCTTTACTGATGATTTCTTTTCAAGAACTATTTTTCACTCACTATCTCACCCCCTTATGGGTTGAAGTTCGAAGAATTCTAAAAACGCTTTTTCTTTTATTTCTGACCGAGAAAGTAAATATCTACTTTCGCAGTTCTTGCTACAAGATTGCCATAACAGCGACATACACAATGCGATCAAAAGTATTCGGACACTCACAAAAACATACGTTTTTCATATTATTATTTTAAACATAGCTGCGTAACAGCAACGGTTCCACGTAATTAAATTTAAAAAAAGCCGACCCGTTGCAAAGGATAAAGTAATCTTTACCTAGGTTTAGATAAGTTTAAACCTATCTTCTTCAGAAGTCGGCAGTATTATATTAACATGGAGTGATACGTCATTGCCATTTTTACAAACATCTCCGTAGCTCCATTAGTCAAAATCAAATATAGCCCTAAGAGTAGGGTTTGTCAGATAAATAAAATTAAGTACATGGAAGTTGGAGAGCGCATAAGCAACTAATTTGATTTTGACTAATGGAGCTACGGAGATGTTTGTAAAAATGGCAATGACGTATCACTCCATGTTAATATAATACTGCCGACTTCTGAAGAAGATAGGTTTAAACTTATCGAAACCTAGGTAAAGATTACTTTATCCTTTGCAACGGGTCGGCTGTTTTTAAATTTAATTTTTCATATTAGGTGCATTGTGCTGCCACTTACTGTCAGGTACTCCATATCAGCAACCTCAGTAATCATTAGACATCGTGAAAGAGCGGAATGGGGCGCTCCGCGAAACTCACAGACTTCGAATGTGGTCAGGTGATTGGGTGTCACTTGTGTCACACGTCTGTACTCGATATTTCCACACCCCTTAACATCCCTAGGTCCACTGTTTCCGATGTGATAACGTAGTGTAAACGTGAAGGGACACGTACAGCACAAGAGCGTACAGGCCGACCTCGTCTGTTGACTGACTGAGATCGCCGACAGTTGAAGCGGGTCGTAATGTGTAATAGGCAGACATCTATCCAGACCATCTCACAGGAATTCCAAACTGCACTAGGATCCACTGCAGGTACTTTGACAGTTAGGCAGGAGGTGAGAAAACTTGGATCTCATGGTCGAGCGGCTGCTCATAAGCCACCCATCACGCTGGTAAATGCTGCACGACTCCTCGCTTGGTGTAAGGAGCGTAAATATTGGACGATTAAACATTCGAAAAATGTTGTGTGCAGTTTCACCAACTGCGACATAATCGCTTGTACAAACAGTGATCCAATACTGTAAAATGCTTTATTATTCCAGTCTCTGATAACAAATGAATTCTTTAGACGATGACCGGTTTCAGTCTGTAATGACCATCTTCAGATCTTTTTTACACCATGTCCTAAAGTGATACGGCCATAATGGCATCGTCAAAACATATAATCAGCATAGCATCGCCACATAGATTTAAAATATGGTGCAGGATAGGCCACATCGTCCACATAATGATTATTGGTACCTCAGTAGCTAGTTGGCAATAATCACTATGTGGATGATGTGGCCTATTCTACACCATATTTTAAATCTATGTGACGATGCTATTCTGATTATATGTTTTGACGATGCCATTATGGCCGTATCACTTTAGGACATGGTGTACAAAAGATCTGAAGGTGGTCATTACAGACTGAAACCGATCATCGTCTAAAGAATTCATTTGTGATCAGAGACTGGAATAATAAAGCATTTTGTTGTGTGTAGTGACTAATCACGGTACAAAATGTGGCAATCCGATGGCACGGTGTAGGTATGGCGAATGCCAGGTGAACGTCATCTATCGGCATGTGTAGTGCCAACAGTAAAATTCGGAGGCGGTGGTGTTAAGGTGTGGTCGTCTTTTTCATGGAAGGGGCTTGCACCTCATGTTGTTTTGCGTGGCACTGTCACAGCACAGGCCTACATTGATGTCTTAAGCATCTTCTTGCTTCCCACTGTTGAAGAGCAATTCGGGGTTGGCGATTGCATCTTTCAACATGTTCGAGCGCCTGTTCATAATGCACAGCCTGTGACGGAGTGGTTACACCACAATAACATCCCTGTAATGGACTGGCCTGCACAGAGTCCTGACCTGAATCCTGTAGAACACCTTTGGGATGTTTTGGAACGTCGACTTCGTGCCATGCCTCACCGACCGACATCGATACCTCTCCTCAGTGCAGCATTACGTGAAGAATGGGCTGCCATTCCCTAAGAAACCTTCCAGCACCTGATTGAACGTATGCCTGCGAGAGTGGAAGCTGTCATCAAGGATAAGGGTGGGCCAGCACCATAATGAATGCCAGCATTACCAATGAAGGGCGCCACGAACTTTTAAGTCATTTTCAGTCAGGTGTCCAGATACTTTTGATCACATAGTGTATTTTCAAAAATCCTTCATTCCCCATTTCAACCCCTAGGGGTGGAATTTCGAAAAATCCATTCTTAACATGCCAACATATAAGGTCAACGCTCTCTCAAAACTTCAAGTGTCTGTCGTTAGCGGTTTTAGACTGGATGATGATCAGTCGATCAGGGTATTTTCTATTATACACGGCGAGCTCAAAAAATAGTCTGAAATGTTTTTAAGAGTGTTGCAGAGAAAGCTGAGCTGAGAAATAATTGTCAACGAAAAAATACGATACGTTGCACCGTTTTCAAATTAATTAGCGTTGAAGTTAGCCAATCAGGTCATTGTGCGCGCAAATTCAATTGGCCCCTCCGGATACAACTAATTTCAGTTGTTCTCGTAGCCTAAATGGTGGGCACGAGACTGCCTAAGCCTTTGGTCTGGGTTCGATCCTTACTACCGCCCCAAGTCCAATTTTTGTATCGCTCACTTGTTCGGTCTTAGGAAACCAAACGAATACACGTTTGGCGACACTGTCTCTGGCGGGCTGCTTGAATTTTTTTCTTAACAATTCTTTCCCAGCACAACATAGCCTGCAATAGCCTTACAAGCTCTCCAAACTGTTTCTGACCACCCTGTGTAGAGATAGTGCGTAATTCACTGCGAAGAAATGCTGCCTATGGTTGTTTTCACTTCTATGTAACAAAGACGGCAATGAGAGGACAGATTGGCCTACATGGCAACAGGTATTGGTTTCCGGACACATAATTACAGGAAGCTTTCTCTTAGTTTCGACCAATATACATCCTGTAGGGATATGCGACACTTTTTTTAACATCCCTTTCATGAGACTTCTTCCAGTGGTATTACTCACATCGCAATCCACAAACAAACACAATGCACATAAAGAAGTGCTACATTTTACTGTAGTAAATGTCAAAATTAGAAAGAGTTTTACAATTGGCTACTAACCTTTAGCTGTAAGTAAGAAATGTCAGGAGCAGATTTGAGTCTTAGATTTTTCACACTCTTCGTTCGCAGGTCTGTTGCGCCAGAGCAGGCCAGTAGGATTCTGATGCAGTGATAACAGACGTTCTGCATTATATGTGGTGCTCATTACGTTGGAAGGCGTATCTGTGGCGACAGGGAGAGCGATATGAAAGTGTGGAGGGGATGAAATTTGCGTAAGTATCGAGGCAGAGAGGTGGCAAACGAAGTCCGCAGTGCCAAACAGTGCTGCTGCGTACAACAGTCAGTTTCGTTTGACATCTATTACACCTTCACATCTGTGATGAGGAAATAAATGTTGTAACCGGTTTCGATCAATCGTCTACATTAGATAAATCTCATTCCACGTCTTAGAAGATGAGAACAGCTAACGCAGCTTTGGGAAGATGTCAAGTACAACTTTTCTATCCACTAATTCATTGAAACGCGTTAGAGTTTTTCCATTCTAGTGATACTTAGGCAGTGTTATAAGTAAAAATGTAATAGACAATCGCTTATTGATAAGAACCTGCATTGGATTTCACAAGTTGTATAGTAGATCTTAAGCGCCCTATCTCTAAAACCTTTAAGTTACGGATAATAGCAGCCTTTGGAGATGAAAATGTCAAAAATTGACTTACTTTTTCTACTTTCATTCACTAATATGTTATTGCTTGATAAACTTTGGTTACTGTTTTTAGAGGGAGAATTATGTCGCACAGAAGCATATAATAACGATACTAGAACCTCTTGAAGACAGTTCTCTAAAGAGTTATGTATACTTTCCAGAGCTTTGCAGCACATTTAATACTGTGTGAAGTTTATTTCCAACGACCAGTTGCAATTCCAAAATAACTGTAACATAATAGAAAGAGAACTTATTTACACTAATCATCAATGATCCTTAATGTGGCACGGAATGAAAGGGGTATGCAGCCACAAAACTCTAAGGGGATTTACCTACTGAAGTGACGAATCTAACTGAAAATCTACCTGATAACAAAATTAACTTCAAACATAAACTGAAATCATCACACTTTCTTAATAACTTCTCCTAATCGACAGATTTTTTTTTTTTCAAAATGTATGTGAGGCTGTATTTGAATGAACTTATGTGTAAATCACTACGCGTAAAAAAGTATTACAGGTATCAAAAGTCAATGCAAAGGACTTTCATGCGAATGGTCAGCATGTTGTCATGTTTTCGCTCACAAAGAGCGTCATGCGTGTAAACTAGCTCGTGCCACATTACAGTGAGAGACCGCATTTATGATCTACGCAACAAGCAGCAAACTAGCCATCTTCTTCGAATAACTTGAGAGGTTACTGGCCGTTAAGTTCGTCGAACGCCACAGACAGCTAACCTCCACTGTCAGTTTAAGGCATTTCCCAATTCGTCCCTTGAAAATAGCCGGCCACGGTGGTCTAGCGGTTCTGGCGCTACAGACCGGAACCGCGGGACTGCTACGGTGGCAGGTTCGAATCCTGCCTCGGGCATGGGTGTGTGTGATGTCCTTAGGTTAGTTAGGTTTAAGTAGTTCTAAGTTCTAGGGGATTTATGACCTAAGATGTTGAGTCCCATAGCGCTCAGAGCCATTTTTGAACCTTGAAAATAACATGGGGTACATGATGCAAAATATGAGTTTTTGACGAATTACCCGACCACATTCTCCTGAGTTATTAGAGCATAGTAAACACCTGTAAAAGCTAGAAGTTCTCAGCTA
Organism: Schistocerca americana; assembly: GCF_021461395.2. NCBI lineage: Eukaryota > Metazoa > Arthropoda > Insecta > Orthoptera > Acrididae > Schistocerca > Schistocerca americana. Next base: position 742,455,110 of record NC_060120.1, read on the forward strand.
ACTAATTAGCTAGCTGCTTCTCCTGGAGCAATAAGTCATAAATTATAGTTATGTCGCTATAACAAATGAATGTCTGCATACTTCTTAGTATACATATTCCCAGTCAATACAGGCTAGGAAGTTATCAAATACTATCCAGGCAGTTGACATTTCGACAAAAAAAGCCATTCTTTTAAACCTTGAGTCTCTAAAACCAAGAACTGTTACTACGTTTCTTTGACACAGTTTCTGCATCACAATACCATCATCATTTCTATCTGAGTCTGTGTGCGAACGATCATAGTATGCCATTCACTTCAATATGGCCCGATCCTAGTAGCTGAGTGGTCAGCTCGACGGAATGTCTTACCTAACGGCCCGGGTTCGATTCCCGGCTGGGTCGGAGATTTTCTCCGCTCAGGGTCTGGGTGTTCTGTTGTCCTTATCATCATCATTTCATCCCCATCGACGCGCAAGTCGCCGAAGTGCCGTCAACTCTAAAGATCTGCACCAGGCGAACGGTCTACACGACGGGAGTCTCTGGCCACACGGCATTTACATTTTTACTTCAATATGGAACTTGGCCGTCGCAGGTGTGTACTGAGGCAGTGGAGTAGTTTTGTCGTGTGCAGCCGGCCGCTGTGGCCGAGCGGTTCTAGGCGCTTCAGTCCGGAACCACACGGCTGTTACGGTCGCAGGTTCGAATCCTGCCTCGGGCAGGTTTAAGTAGTTCTAAGTCTAGGGGTCTGTTGGCCTCAGATGTTAAGTCACATAGTGCTCAGGGCAATTTGAAACATTTGTCGTGTGCAGAGCGTCGCAGCAGTCCAGTGTATGAAGTGCCTTGAAACAGACCACCATTTCCGTGTTCCACACAGCAGGACAATACGCAGGTGGATAAAATAGTAGCGTGAACGAGTTCTGTAACCAGTGTGGAGCATAAGTGACCTGAAATGACAGAATGCACGCCGGAAAATGTCCAATAAGTTCGTGCAGCTCTGCAACGAAGCCCATAGCGATCTGCCCGTCGCCATTCCAGATCACTTCAAATCCCTCGTATGTCTTTGCAGAGTATTGTGAAATAGGATTTAAAGTTTCACCCTTATGAGCTGCAAGTGGCTCAACAGTTACGACTGGGAGATAAAAGTGGTACAGGCACAATTTCTGTTGAACGTTACTGAACAGAATTGACCAGGATGTCGTATGTCAGGCAATGTTTAGTCTGAATGGGTTCGTCAATAAACAAAACTCCCGATATTTTTCCGACACAAAGGAGTGTCGACAAGATCACCTTATCTTTCAGCCCTGAATCTTTTTGTGTGGCGCCGGCCGGAGTGGCCGAGCGGTTAGAGGCACTACAGTCTGGAACCGCGCGACCGCTGCGGTCGCAGGTTCGAATCCTGCCTCGGGTATGGATGTGTGTGATGTCCTTAGGTTAGTTAGGTTTAAGTAGTTCTAAGTTCTATGGGACTGATGACCTCAGATGTAAAGTCCCATAGTGCTCAGAGCCATATGAACTATTTTTTTCTGTGGCTTCTCTTTTTATGGCTACTCTATAACACAGATGCGTTGAAACCGTAATAGTGGAAGGGGCAGAGCCGATTCCTCAAGAAATGACTGAGACCGTAATGAGGTGCGCTAAACGTCGTAATAACCAAATGAGAAAAATTCCACAAGTCACCCTGTATGAATGTAGATGATATTTCGACAAACAAATGCGTTTTTAAACCATGATCCTTTAAAACCAGGAACTATTATTACCTCACATTGTTCCACAGTGTACATCAAGATACCACCGTCACTGCTATCTGAGTGTGCCCAGAGAATCTGGCCGTAAATTTACGTCAACAGGTTCAAGGTCTGTATCTACCTCCACTTCCCTAACAAAGGCATCTTATTGAGGTTTTCCAACTCGCCGTACACAGTCTGCCCACGCTTAACGGGAGATGTCTATTTCTTCTTGCATGAACGATTTGTGTTGACTTTTTTAATTTGATATATTCTCGATATCATATACTCTGTCTCTCTTCAGAGGCTCAGAACATGCTGTTTATCCAGGAGGAAGTCGGCCAAAGTGCCTGAATTATCAGCGTGTTTAACTGACACATGTGCTACCCGAATTCGACCACCGACACTGTATAAGTTTAACTTGGTATGAAGACTGGAACAAGACTGATTTTGTCCTCGAAGTACAACTGAGCAGATACCTTTGAAGCCAATTTTCTCATGCTTAATTGTAAAACGTTTTTGTGAGGTCGGATATTCGCCATTTATTTGCATTTCAAACAAAGAGTACCTTAAAAATCTTTGTCAAAGCCATCCACTTGTTTTACAGCTTTCTCGCAATTTAGATGCTGTCCAAGAGACACGAAATCAAATTTTCCTGACGTTTCCATCTATAGCTCTGACACTTTCGTTTACAATTCGTCGTACGTTTGTCTTGCTCTGTAGGCCGTTCTTGTGTCTTCAGAATGACAGCTACAGGAGTCTCACTTTCAGATTCACTTTTGAAAAGTCTTAAAATGGTAAGCAATCCCCCTCACCTCAAGGAAACAGCCAGGATTTTGTCAAAGAGGGGGCGGGGGTTCGATTTTGTTAAAAATGACCCTAAAAAAGGCTCATGATTTTCATTCTATTCTGAAAACACATTTATTTATTTATTTTATGCAGATAATTTGCTTTTGGAAAACCTTCATACAAATAGTATTTCATCTACGAACTTAAGCAGGAAAAGCTTTACTTAAAAAAATGTAACACATAACGGGAACTACCCAATAGCGCAATTAAATATTTCTTTCGTATAATAAAGAACAACCGCCTTGAGTCACAGTCATGATTTTATTCAATGCATGATGCACTTCGCGTCCTGCGCCCTCACTTTAGGTGCTTCATATGTCTACATCAGGTTTTTTTTTTCTTTTTTCAGATTTAGGTTAATTCTGGTGCTGGTAAGATTACGACAGTATGTTACAAACGGGCGAATCGTGAATATAAGTTTGCAAAACTAAAACAAATGGAAAGATAAGTTACTGTTTCCAGTAGTGGATACATGGTTTTGAAGCACAGTATGAGTAAATATGTTTATGTGCCTATATACACTTATGTGTATACATGCACATCAACATTGTGCTTCAAAACTGTGTATCCATTATTGGAAAGAGTTAGAGGTCTCTCGAGTGGTCTTAGTTCTGTAAACTTATGTCCATAACGCTGCAATATATCAACTGACATGCAACTCCTGTCAGGCCCAATACATAAGACAAAGAAACAGAAATTTCCGAACGAGGGACACAGAGCACATGAGAGCTCTAAAGAGTGACAGCACACATTCAACTTTCACAGAACACCTAATGAACAGAAACCATAACCCCACTAATATCGAAAACGATCTATACATTCTGAAACACACCAACAGTCTATACCGACAAATAACAATAGAAGAAAATTACTAAATACGAAAGGCTATAGTGGAAAGGAAAAATGTAATAAACGAAAACACAACACTTTGCAACAACACCCTCTTTACCGCTCTGGGAGAACTGACCAAGGACACAGAACAGAAAGTACACACACGCAAAAGAACCACTTCAACTCATTCAGCCAGCTTGTGTGACCGAGCGGTTCTAGGCGCTTCAGTCTGGAACCGCACGACCGCTACGGTCGCCGTTCTAATCCTGCCTCGGGCATGGATGTATGTGATGTCCTTAGGTTACTTAAGTTTAAGTAGTTCTAAGTTCTAGGCGACTGATGACCTCAGATGTTAAGTCCCATAGTGCTCAGAGCCATTTGAATCAACCAGTTTGAGGAATACATAAGCAAACAAATAACAAGATGTTTTGCATCAAGGTGGACTCACTATTCCGATATTTTTGTTTTTCTATTGTTGCAATGCGTCGCTGGTCGAACCCGGGACTCTAGATGGCCAAGCTGAAGGCCGGGGCCCACCGTGCCACTTCAAATCAGGAGGCTGAACAAGTTCAATAGCGTCAAGGGGCAGTGCAGAGCGATACAGCGGTATTCGGAAGTATTTCTTTATTCACATGATTTACAGTACTACCATGGATGCAGCATAGCGTCGGCGTGCCGCCCGCAGCGTTGTCCCGCGAGTCCAGCCGGCTCAGCAGCTCCTGGGATGTCGACAGCGCTGCTGCGTCATCGAGGCCGCTCAGCTGGAAGGCGGCCGTGCTCTGCCTGGTCGCCACTCGCCGAAGCGTCGCGTCTTGCGCCGCGTGGCTGCTCGCGATTCCGGAGACTGCTACAGTGCCTGGTCCTCGCCGCCCTCCGTCCCGTTTGGCCTGCTCTGTCCGACCATGGGACGAAGGTGGTTGTACTGGTCGCCCGTGGTCCTCAGCTGCTGCTGCTCCCAGGACAGGACCGGACTCGAATCCGCGCCCTCCTGGATGCTGTGCCGCAACTTGCTGCTAGTGGCGCTTGCCAGACGGCAACAACTGCCGCCATCTCCTGCGCTGTTTTTAGCGTTGCTGCGCCTCCAAAGAATACGCCTCGAGCCGGCCGGAGTGGCCGGCGGTTCTAGGCGCTACAGTCTGGAACCGAGCGACCGCTACGATCGCAGGTTCGAATCCTGTCTCGGGCATAGATGCGTGTGATGTCCTTCGGTTAGATAGGTTTAATTAGTTCTAAGTTCTAGGCGACTGATGACCTCAGAAGTTAAGTCGCATAGTGCTCAGAGCCATTTGAAGCCATACGCCTCGCCCGGACCCCAGTACACCAGGTGGGAACCGAACGTGTCCCGTCCTGGAATCACTGCAGACAACTGTCACAGCCCTCCTTCAGGCAGACCATGCAATCTCCGAGTACCCAGCTGCCATTCCGTCCTGACCCAGTGTTGCGCCCTCGGAGGCGGAATACAGCCCGAACAAGTACATAGAAATAAAGAAAAGGTTACACAGAATATTTACAGCATCGCTGCCTATAAGCATGGAGCAGCATAGGTCCGACCCATCTCTCGACTAACCTGGCACACCCCCTCAAGCTAAAAGTGCCTGACTATTTATACTGCTTTTCCCCTCGCTTCTGACATAGTGTCAGAGAGAGACAGAAACTATGGCAGGGGTAAATTCCCATACGTCAGCCACTTACACAATGCCACTCCCGGCTCTGGCCTACTGCCTCGCCTCATACATCGCAATAACTTAAAGCAATGCTGCAGTTCCCTGCCTCTCTGTTGCTCCACTACAAACAGTACGGGCAATATGCCACTGCAGCTCCACGCCACGTTTACTCTCTCTGAACTACTGGCTGCTGACTACCATTACACACCCCCAGCGGCCCCTGACTTCATTGCCCACCCGTGCCTTTACTGAATTTTAACAACAACAAAAAATGGTTCAAACGGTTCTGAGCACTATGCGACTTAACTTCTGAGATCATCAGTCACCTAGAACGTAGAAGTAATTAAACCTAACTAACCTAAGGACATCACACACATCGATGCCCGAGGCAGGATTCGAACCTGCGACCGTAGCGGTCGCCCGGTTCCGGACTGAAGCGCCCAGAACCACACGGCCACCGCGGCCGGCGAATTTTAACAAAATTCCCCTTTCATACTACTAAGACTAATACTAGCTCAGCACTATGCAAACACATAACAAATGTAGGAGTTCCAAGATAAACTTATTAATAAGAGAGACGAATAAAAGTGTAGTTGGGTCAGATATTGCAAGTATTTTATTATTAAATGTGCATTTTAATCCAATATTTGCTAAAAGTAGTTGACAGTACACCTTGTTGGTCACTGTCAATGGAAGCGGTTGTAGTGTCAGCCATTTGCTGTTCACGCCATCAACGAGTCCAGAATCATCTTCATGATTTTCTCCGCTCTCCTTCGACATTTGCTAACAGAGTAAGCATAGCTGTTTTGCAAGGGGTTCATTTCCGTAAAGGAACTGAGAGGTTTGCATTCAGACGCAGACGACAACTGCTGCTAGAGAGTGACGTTGCAGACTGTGATGTGGAGCACATTCTGTGAAATGTAGCAAGTCGTTTCACAGCATACAGCAACCACGATGGATACGACGTCTGGTGTACTTTATAATGAGGGACACATCTCCTGCATTTTAAGCAAAATTACCTTGCATTGCGCATAGTACCACTTAATCTATGACCTTGAGATAACTTTATACGATTTCGAAGTGCACAACACGAGCCTTTCCTACCTCCTTCTATAGTGCCCTACAGATCCTTGAACGCCATGCACTCCACCTAACTGTTCAGACCCACTTACCCTCCCCCACCCAAACCCACTAGCGACCTATAAAATTCCCCACCGTACTCTTCCATCTTGCAAGTATCCTACATTACCCATAGACTCGACACTAACCACCCACTATTTCCCTCCTTGCTCACTGGTCCTGGTAGAATGCAAGCAGAATAATGTGGCCGATAGATGTGCGCAATTGGCAGGGCACACATGTGGAGAGCAGTAGTGGTGGGGGTTGCAGGCAGGAGCTGTAGGGGAGATGCTGAGTGCTGGATAGGAAGTGTCATTCCGAACTAAAAAATGGTTCAAATGGCTCGGAGCACTATGGGACTCAACTGCTGAGGTCATTAGTCCCCTAGAACTTAGAACTAGTTAAACCTAACTAACCTAAGGACATCACAAACATCCATGCCCCAAGCAGGGTTCGAACCTGCGACCGTAGCGGTCTTGCGGTTCCAGACTGCAGCGCCTTTAACCGCACGGCCACTTCGGCCGGCCATTCCGAACTGAAGCCTATGCCTATTTCTGGTGACCATTCAAGAAGATCTACAAACCATTCTACTATGGTTATCATCTAGAAAGAATCCCACTGAAAATGCAACAAAAACAGCAATTTTTCTCCACCTTGTTTGTTATCATTTGTAACTTTCAGAGAAGATTCTGACTGACGAATTTTGAGGAAAACCTACATTCCTCTTGTTCCCATATTAAAAATCTGCTTCTTTTGCCAAAACACAGTGGAGCTGTCGCAATGTCACATCACTAACAGTTTGAGCAGATACAATTGCGAGAGAATTCTGAATTCGTGGTTAATTAATTTTATTAATTTAGGAACTGAGGAAAAGTAAGGCTAATAGCCTGTGGAATACCCATCCTCGCTAAAAATAAACGTGTAGTGTCTTTACCTATGCTGTTCCAAAACCCACAGCGTAACTCCCTGGTTATGGCCCTTAGAAATTACTTTCTTTCATCGAAAAAGTCTATAGTTAACGGAATAACACGGTAGATAATGTAGTTTTGTATAATAACCACAAAGATAATTACTCTCCTTTTTGCGTGCTGTCATTTGCCAAAATCTCATTTCGAAATCTCAAACCGCTTATGAAATATGAGAAAGGCTGTGGATATTTCATTCTGTCTTTATGAATGGCATGCTTGATTGCAGAGAGTGCTACATCGCATCAAATGTTCTCGAGATTGGTAACAGATAGAGACCTCCACCTAAGTCCATAGAACAATTGAATAAGCTGAACTTCATAAGCAGCAACATATTACGTAACATGAACCAAACGCAAAATCATAATGACCCCTATTTTTCATTGCAAACTTTTTTCAATTTCGTGCCGTGTCTTACTTAAATCTAAGAATCACAATAACTATGACATGTAACGAAGTGACGAGCACGTCATTATAAAGTTGACGTGTAAAGCTATAAGTAACGCAAAAATGAATTTTTGTATTGAATATTTTCTGTAAAATCTTTTGAGAAAGACTGCAGGACGAGCGTCTCGATTGTCATCGCAGGGCGTAGCCGACCGACCGAAAGTGGGCGAACAATGTCGATCTCCCCTTCTGAACAAACGAATGAACTCGTCCAGCGTTTTGGACGAAAACTGATCACAGTGCATCGGCCTGCGTGGACTCTTCCCTGCCGCGCCTCTACCACCACATTCCCACATCACTACACCTCCACACTCTCCACGTCCTCTCCCAACGAAATTTTGATCATCTTCCCTTACCCGACCGTTAAATCCGTCCTGATATACACCCGTCCTACCGGATTAGAAAACCCACTCCTCCCTGTTCTTGCCAGAGTTCCCCTCGTCTCAATTACCTTCCACCCACATCAAAATGGTTCAAATGGCTCTGAGCATTATGGTACTTAACTTCTGAGGTCATCAGTCCCCTAGAACTTAGAACTACTTAAACCTAACTAAGGACAGCACACACATCCATGCCCGAGGCAGGATTCGAACCTGCGACCGTAACGGTCGCGCGGTTCCAGACTCTGGCGCCTAGAACCGCTCGGCCACATCCTAAGGCTGCTTTCATACTGGCGACTTTGTCGAGGCGATTCTGCCGAGGGATTCAATCGCTGCAATGCGTGACTCTCGCGTGTTTGAATCGCCAGACACGCGAGTGAACAGTGCGTCAGAAGCTCTGTGAAAAGAGCTGTCTGTGTGCCTGTATGGTCCAATTACGAAACAGAGTCTGACGAGAAAGTCTTGCTTTTCTCTTCGTTATTGAAAAGAAAATACGGACGCTGCCGATGTCAACGAAATGAATGGATTCATCCTATGTTAACTACTCTAGAGAAACACGCCCTCTTGTTTACAATTTATAAGAAATTGAGAAGAAGTTGAAAATTTTTCAACTGTCTATGACGTCTTTTAATGAGGTATACGCTCTGCTGTGAGCTAATATGACAAAGAAAAGTACGCAAATGAGGAATAGTATATCACTAGAAGAAAGACTAATGATTTACTTTAAGGTAAATAAAATGCATATTTTATGTATACAATTTTTAAGATAGGTTTAACAGTAATTTGCTCCGATATATAATATTAACATACAATGAATCAACTTTTTAATATTTACGTTACCCAGAGGATAAATCAGATGATGTGGGTGAAAGTGTGGCATTTGTTGTACTCGGACATGGACTGGATTCAAGAACAGTTATAGGTGAATTTGCATATACAGGTAACGATATGGATAAAGTGAACTGCAAATTACAGCTTTCTAGTGAACCGTAAGGTCGGCCGTATTTTCTCAAAGCTGACATTATTTCAGATTTAGTGTCCATCATCCAATGCTGTGCCTCATATTTCACATCATCTAATAATGACAGTAGAAAATCCTTATCAGGTTCATCTGCTTCAGATTCTGACGAATTTTTTTCTCGATGTTCTCTGCAGTACCTGAACCGATTTCTCTTTCTTCTGTCATCCTTTGTCTCTTACGAGAATTGTAGGCAACTGCATCCTGTACTTCACAATCGCTTGCCACATCAGTATGAGCAACGGCTTCTTCCAACTCTGCTGGTTTAATTGCAGATACAGATGATATGAAATTTAAGATATCAAAATATTCATATTTTTTGTTTGATCATGCAGGAGAACCACTGTTTGAGGTTTTCCTCCTGTTGAGTTCTTTTGCGTAACACTGACGCTTGTTCTGCCACTTCTTCTATAGCTGCGTGGGTGCAATAAAACAAAAGTCTCTTATTGTGGGTACCTTGCTGCAGGCCGAAAATTTATAGAGCTACATTGTTCCTTCAAATGTGTTATTTTCACTATTTCCAAAACCGTGTGCGACACTTCTCAGGAAGTATAGAATAACCTACACGGCATATACATGACACCGTCATCGGAAGAAGACTGAATTGATATAGCAGAAAAGTTTAAAATGCACGCCGATTTTCCGAATTGTCTTGGTGCAGCCGACGGGAAGCATGTTCTTAAATCTGAACACAGTGCCTCTTTCTATCACGACTACAAACACTGTTTTTCAATGGGGCGTAACTGGCAATTTGTAACGCTGAATATTACTTAACATTCATAGAAGTAGGAGTGGCTTCATGTGGAAAAAGCGGAGAATCAGAAATTTATAAGAACACTGACCTTTTTAAGGAATGAAAGATAATAATTTAACTTTTCCAAAGCCTCGATCTTTGTCTGACTCAGGTGAGCCTCTTCCATTCTGCTTTGACGGAGACGAAGCATTTGCTCTTGGAGACAACATGCAACTTCTGTACAGTGGAAAAAAATTTACACAGAAAAGAAAAGCTTTTAATTACAGATTGTCGAGGGCGCGCCGCTACTTTTGTGACCCTGTCCAACTAATGGCGAATATTCCATTGTCTTTTAAATGTGAAGATTGACTTCCACGCAGTAGTAATAATTAGAGCATGTTGATTTCTGCACAACTTTGTTCGCAAAAGACAGGGATTCAAGCTGGCTGAAACTCTAGAAATAATTGGTTTAGAAGTTGTACGGAGCACCAATCCTGAAAGAAGCCGCTATGCCGCGAATGTACGAGGCAAGTTCGCTGATTATTTCGTTAGCGCTGAAGGCGCTGTTCCTTGGCAAACGATCAATATATAAAAATCTTTTTAACTTATACAACTGAACATCTATATTTTATGTTGGATGAAACATTCATTTTCCATTCACCTGTGTATGTATTTTAATTAATCAACAAATTAGCCTTGCATATTTTAAATTATGCAAATGACCATCTGTCTTTTTATTTTGTAAAACATTTTTTTTTCTACCACCATGTCCTGTCTTGTAATATGTCTTAAAATCTTTACTATCATGTGGCTGAAGAGCGGTGAACTGTATCTACTGACAGTCCACCGCGCGTCATATGGGACGAGGCGGATAAAATAACAATAAAGTGGAAAAAACATAATACCAGCTCGACATAGGAATCACCACCACCAAACTACGCCAAACATCGGTGTGTGCTGCTTTGTGGCACTTTAGACGTTTGGAAATACGCAGGACGTTCTGAAGGTAAGTTTCGTTATTGTTTTTGAAAAAGAGGGTGGTACACCAGGTGACACAAACGCCATATGAATCCACACTCGTTGCCTGTTCAACAACGGATGGGGCGTTAATAGAGAAGAAATAACGCATGCGCAAAACGCCACAGAAGAAAGATTAGCAGCAGACTGGTGTGGCCGAGGCTACTCGAGTCCACATCACGATGCCAGACGGTCGTATACTGACAACGTGGTCACCAATGGAAGTGCATGCTGTTATCCGGTATGAATGGGCACATGGGAATAGTGTGTCCGTCATACATGAAAGACTACAGACCGTGAATGGTGAAGAGGTCATGTCTCGTCAAATGGTTGGCCGTTAATGATGAATGTTCAAAGAAGGACTTTCACCTGTTTCCTGCACCTAAAGCCGCACTCGCAAGACATCACTCCCAAACCTATGTAGATGTGGAACAGGCTGTATCACAGGGCACTGAGTTTTACCACAGTCATTTCTTCAAACTGATTGCACGCTACGACAAATGTCTCAATGTCGGTGGCGCCTACTTCGAAAAAAGTGCAAGGTGCATAGCTCATAATGCAATGGTGTACTTGTTTTTGGCAATAAAGTTGAAGTGTAAAAACCAATGTTCACAATGCAATGGTGTACTTGTTTATAATACCACGGTGCACTTTTTTTGGCAATAAAGTTGTCTAAATACAATGTCGAAACTTACATCCTTCGAAGCACCAGGCGCAGCTGCTGTTTTGACATTCTATGTCCGTGTTATCTATGGTCTTGTAAAGGCTCCAGTTGAATTACATCCATAGACAATTATCTGTTGTATCGCAGCCAGGTGGTGCGACAGATTGTGTAATGGGTGTTCCTTTACTAACCTAGTGACAGGGGCGTGTAGCGCTGAGATGGTTGCGTTCATACGCACCGAAATAAGGCGGTATTCCATACTTTTATAACAAAATTTTCGGACGGATGGTCAAATGTATGCTTTCAAATAGTTGGGGTGAAACACTTCGTGTGTTTACTCTCAAAACATATGTGCTCGTCACCTTCACTAAAGGTGAGGTAATGTAACATAAAGAATAACATATTAGACCATCAATCTATAGTACTTACGAACATATTTATTTACACCCATAATGTCTTCAGTTGATTCAATATGTAGGACGTTGCCTATCTAAAAATGCACATTGGAGCATTGGCTGCTAGCTGCATAAATTTGAAGCTGGAAGGGAGGAAGACTGGGCTCAATGTCCCGTCGACATCGACGTCATTAGAGACGGAGTACAAGCTCGTATTGTGTGAAGGATGGGGAAGAAAATCAGCAGTTTCCTTTCAAAGGAACCATCCTGGCATTTGTCTGGAGCGATTGAGGGAAATCACGAAAAATCTAAATCTGGATGACTGGACGAGGACTGGAACCGTCGTACTCCCGAATGCGAGTCCAGTGTGCTAACCACTGCGCCACCTCACTCCGATAATTTGAATCTGAAGCTCTCTTACATAATCGCCGATTACATTACGTCACAAAATTTATGTGAGGCTGGTAGGAATTGGTTGCTGCAAAATACTGACCTGCAGCTGTCAGTGTGAGATCAGATAAAAAAAAAAAAAGTTCAAATGTGTGTGAAATCTTATGGAACTTAACTGCTAAGCTTACACGCTACATAACCTAAATTATCCTAAGGACAAACACACACACCCAAGCCCGAGGGAGGACTCGAACCTCCGCCGGGACCAGCCGCACAGTCCATGACTGCAGCGCCCTGGACCGCTCGGCTAATCCCGCGCGGCAGATCAGATCAAAAACTATGTAAACAGCGCTGCGGTCGGAGTTTGTAAGGAGTCGGCTCTTCTGCCAAGACGAAATCTCGGTTCTCTGGCGGTATCAAAGGAAGACATGTTTTAGTAGCAACGTAACAGATAGTCTTATCTCTGTGAGCATTATGCATGTCGCTTTAGAGTCACGTGTGGTTCTTTTTCCGTTTGAATACAAGGATACTGTCTATTGTCTCGCTCACTGACGTCGCTTCGTTGACAAGAGATCAGGTAACGCTCTTGTGGGTGTGAGATGAATGCGCATGTTTTAAAACAATGGTTGCCACCCATGCCGCTGCTACAGATGATTTTGTCGTCTTTCCCCTGTAGCATATTAGAATATTACTGAGCCCATGCCGTATTTAACTTGGTTTGAAGCACTATTAACAGTTTAAAGGTTCAGTTACAACTGTTTTTGATAATTATATATAGAGTGTAACATAATTAATAAAGGAAGCTCACACGGGACAAAGTATACGATGATAGAATCAATGTCATTCCAGACAAAATGAATCCGCAAGCGGCCGGCCGGTGTGGCCATGCGGTTCTAGGCGCTACAGTCTGGAACCGCGTGACCGCTACGGTCGCAGGTTCGAATCCTGCCTCGGGCATGGATGTGTGTGATGTCCTTAGGTTAGTTACGTTGAAGTAGTTCTAAGTTCTAGGGGACTGATGACCACAGATGTTAAGTCCCATAGTGCTCAGAGCCATTTGAACCAATCCGCAAGCGAGCCTATTTGGAAGGTAATTGTGAATTTGTGAATAATAGCCGTCAGTGACTTAAGTATGAAATATTCTCCTTGTTAGTACAATCCATTTGAATGATAATTTAGTCCGCAGCTCGTGGTCGTGCGGTAGCGTTCTCGCTTCCCGCGCCCGGGTTCCCGGGTTCGATTCCCGGCGCGGTCAGGGATTTTCTCTGCCTCGTGATGACTGGGTGTTGTGTGATGTCCTTAGGTTAGTTAGGTTTAAGTAGTTCTAGTTTCTAGGGGACTGATGACCATAGATGTTAAGTCCCATAGTGCTCAGAGCCATTTTTGAATGAAAATTTTTCGATTGAGTCGGCATCTACTGGATCGGGAACTTCGTAGATCAATGAAGAGACAGCAGCATATTTTACTGTGAATGCATCATTACCGCAGCTGAGACACACAATTCAGAACAAATTTCTTCAATAAAAACTAGGAATTGACGGTGACTGATTCCACGTCCCGATTGAAGTTCACAGCAAAAAAACTGCTTTCAGTACACAAGGAATATCTAAGTCTTTCCCACAGAGTTCTTGCTAACATAAGCAGCAGTGTGTAAATAGAGCGCCAGGAATTTGTATATATCTTCCAACTGGGTCTTTATCAGAATGAGATTTTCACTCTGGAGCGGAGTGTGCGCTGATATGAAACTTCCTGGCAGATTAAAACTGTGTGCCGGACCGACACTCGAAATCGGGATCTTTGACTTTCGCGGGCAAGTGCTCTACCATCTGAGCCACCCAAGCACGACTCACGACCCGTCCTCACAGCTTCAATTCTGCCAGTACCTTGTCCCCTACATTCCAAACTTCACAGAAGCTCTTCTGCGAACCTTGCAGAACTAGCACTTGCCCTCGAAAGGCAAAGGTCCCGAGTTCGAGTCTCGGTCCGACACACAGTTTTAATGGGTCTTTATCTTCCCCATCATAGCCTTCCTCACTCCAGCCATGTTTTTTTTTTCCTCCATCAACAGTTACACGTTGAAGCTGATTCCATTGAAGGTTGCAAAATCTTTTCATTTCCAAGAAAATGTTTCCTTCCAGTTCCATGCAAACTGGAAACGGATACCAACTCTTTCCTTATCTCAAAGTCAAAATTGATACCACGAATGAATACCAGATGTTGTGACGTACCGGTACTCGAGAGATCAGAAGACTCATCCAGATCCAGAGAAGTCCTAGTTTTCTATGTTTTCTCGAGTTTGTTCTATTCTCAACAACTGAACTCCCTGAAAGGCTGATGATTCCAAACAAATTGGCTTCTATGTACACAAGGCATTTGCTACTTCCATCATACACCCTTGATGAATCTGCAATTGGTAAACGTTTTCCCTCGTTCTGCCACCTTGTAAACTATTGTGTAACTTGCACGAGTGACAGATTCACTTCCAGTAATATATTTCGTGATCAAATTTGGGATTGTTAGTTACGTTTCATTGAGTCATATTTCTCACAGCGTAACTTTCCAGAAAACTTTGAATCTGTTGACAGATGTTTTGTGTCATACTGACGTCGAAGAATGTACCGTTTCAAAGCTGCAACACTACCGCTGCATATTAAACGAGTAGTTTCCTGGTCTTTTGCTTCCGCAAAGAAGTTCTTTGCTCCCTGTAATTCACTGAAAACGTGACACCTGGCGTTCACTTTTCTTTTGTTAGTAGCCATAACGAAGAGTGAAGTAAACTGGATCTGAAAATAAAAAATATATAAACATAATTAAAATTCTGTTACGGCGCGAAATAAGTAAGCATTACAATAAACAAGAAAATCTAGGTACAACAATTTAAAACCGAACATAGTAAATTTACGGCACAAAGCAGCCACGAGATCTCCGCACATGTGATAATCTTCTAGCATTCTAAACATAATATTCTTCTTCTTTTCCTCTCCAGGTATTAGGCAGAATTGCCTGGTACGGTACCCGCCTCGGTCATGGTCCTCCTCTGTGTTCTTTGAACTTAAACTTTAGTGGGAGTCTCTCACTCTCCATTCTTTCTGAGTGTTCGTTCCATTTTCTTCTATAATATGTAATGATAATGGTAAAACATAATATTTAAATATAAATTTTATCACAGTGCCTCGTGTTCCATACGTTTCATCAAGCAAGTTCAAATATCGTCGGCAGGCCGGATGAAGCCACACCGAGGACCACATCCGCCTTGCCAGCCAGAGTTTGGTCGCCCCTGTATTATAGCATCAACATGCGAGCACTTCACTTGGAACACTTCTACAGGTTCGTGTGAACAGGGAATTGTAACATTTAACGAGCTAAAGTGGGTGAAATGGGGCCTTAATCGAAAAGTTTACATTTCAAACGCATATAAGTGCGGAAATGTCAGACGTTCTAAGTGCCAAATTTCACATTTGTCAGGAGAAGCTAATGACAATGTTTTGTTATGCCGGAGCCCAGGTAGCCCCTGAGGGCCGGCAACCCATATTACACCACAAAGGACGGGGTTGTCTATGTCCAAGGCCTACCAAAAGCACCATGGTAATCACCGGCTATTTACGTACAAGATAATGGAAACAGACATTCCGAGCACTACTTCCTGCAGGGGGAGCTCCAGCCACGGCCTGCAGGAAGTATCACCAAAACCAGATAGGCTGGAGACAGCTTCAAATGGTTCAAATGGCTCTGAGCACTATGCGACTTAACTGCTGAGGTCATCATTCGCCTAGAACTTAAAAAAAAGGTTCAAATGGCTCTGAGCACTATGGGACTTAACATATGTGGTCATCAGTCCCCTAGAACTTAGAACTACTTAAACCTAACTAACCTAAGGACATCACACACATCCATGCCCGAGGCAGGATTCGAATCTGCGACCGTAGCAGTCGCGCGGTCTCGGACTGAGCGCCTAGAACCGCTAGACCACCGCGGCCGGCTAGAACTTAAAACTAATTAAACCTAACTAACCTGAGGACATCACACAAATCCATGGCCGAGGCATGATTCGAACCTGCGACCGTAGCGGTCGCTCGGCTCCAGACAGTAGCGCCTAGAACCGCACGGCCACTCCGGCCGGCAAGGAGACAGCTATTTAGGGGCTAGAACCAGCCCCGAATTCAGTTCACTCACGATGCCGACCTCGTGGATTTAGACCGCTAGTGTGTGTGTGTGTGTGTGTGTGTGTGTGTGTGTGTGTGTTGCCACGAACCTTTGTGGAAAATTAGAAGTGAACTTTTGTTTGCCTCAATTAGGAGACTTTTACTGGAATCTTTATTGTTATCTTTCTTTCGTTGTTCAGTCATCAACCTTGTAAACTTACATAAATAAAAGTTGTGTTTGCGAAAAATTGTGAATTGTCAGTCACAACACAATGTACCTCATTTTATCTAATTATTTGTATCCAAAAAACTGAGAATGTATTCTGATACGACACAATTACGCTGCTCACCTCATCACGGCAAAAAATAATGAGACAAATTAGAAGATAGATATGAAAATTCCTGACAGATTAAAACTGTGTGCCGGACCGAGACTCGAACTCGGGACCTTTGTCTTTCGCGGGCAAGTGCTCTACCAACTGAGCTACCCAAGCTCAGTTGGGTAGCTCAGTTGGTAGAGCACTTGCCCGCGAAAGGCAAAGGTCCCGAGTTCGAGTCTCGGTCCGGCACACAGTTTTAATCTTGGGTAGCTCAGTTGGTAGAGCACTTGCCCGCGAAAGGCAAAGGTCCCGAGTTCGAGTCTCGGTCCGGCACTCAGTTTTAATCTGCCAGGAAGTTTCATTTCAGAGGACACTCCGCTGCAGAGTGAAAACCTCATTCTAGAAGATAGATAGTTTATTAAAGACGTTCTAAGTGCCAAATTAATTTACTGTCTGGTTCTAAGAGCCAGTAGCACTGCGTTTTATTTGTGATAATACAAGTACAGAAATACAGAAGTTATGTTTTAACTAACAGAACTGTAGTGAGGAAGCACCATTTCTAACATTTTTCAAACTTATTTTACGGGAAAACAACAACATTCAATCGATGAAAAAATTTCTGAGTATTGGTTTCTGTTTTTTACTCAACTCCATTCTTGAGGTCAAATGTTGCGAAATTTACTGTAGAACTCCCTGTGTTGTTGAGGAAGACATGACAACATCCTCAATAGATCTTTCTGTTTTGCAAATGTAAACATGACTTGTGTTTCAGATAAAGTAAAATATGGCATACGTCAGCCATGGTCTTTCCTCTTTTGAACTCACTGACATTTTTCCACTCTTCTCTTTTAGAATAAGAATTTTTAATAGCTATTTGAGCTTGATGAGTACGTGACACTTTGACCGTACTGCATTTAGAGGCCTAACACCATTACGTTGGCAATAATGTCTTGGTTCAAATGGCTCTGAGCACTATGGGACTTAACATCTATGGTCATCAGTCCCCTAGAACTTAGAACTACTTAAACCTAACTAACCTAAAGACATCACACAACACCCAGTCATCACGAGGCAGAGAAAATCCCTGACCCACCGGGAATCGAAGCCGGGAACCCGGGCGCGGGAAGCGAGAACGCCACCGCACGACCACGAGCTGCGCACGGCAATAATGTCTTACCAGTATCTTTAAAATGAAAGAAGTCACCTGTGTGCATTGGAATTAGGTGGAATGGGTTCATAGCTTTGAGTGCCTAAACAATCATGTGTAAATCTTGCCCAACAAAAGCCTTTCATATATTTTTTTTTCATTTGCCTATACCGTAACTGTAAAATACCTGTCGCAGTTCAAAATCCTGTGCCCAATCACACGAAACGGTGCCAGACTAAATGGAGGAGACTTTAATGCATGGCAGTTGGAACTCCAGAGAGAAGCACATCTTTGCAATAAGATCGCGCGCCACCCAGCAATGAATGTTTGAAATATTTTCTCTATGATTTGATATTTGGAACAAGTTTAGAAACATGCAACAGAATGTTGAGAACACAATAGCACTGAAAACACTTTTTTTGAACAAATGCAAGCATTTCTAACGTCCGCTCGTTGTCAAATTAATTCCTACACTGAACTTAACAATTGTGTTGCTGACGAACGCAACAAAAATGCGTCTACCGCCTCAGAGTGAAGTTAGAACGTTAAGCCCCAGATGACAAGGTATAGTCGAACGTAACGCACTGTTGCAGCAAGCGGCAGTTTATAGCGGTGTGCGACATTATACTGACGACCTACCTGCCAGTACTGTGTCCTTGAAGGCCAGCCTCACTTCCTAAACCTGTCAAAGTCACCTGACTTTACCTCCACACCAACACGTGAATTCTGCCTAATTAAGTTTTCAATACAACCACTCTTGGGGAATTTCAATACAGCCACAGATAAGGACAAACTAATTCTTTTGAAAGCTTTATCGTGGAGGCCTAATGTTCTAAAAATAAGCGGTTGTACATTCGTAATTACATCGAAACCTAATCAAAGATGGCGCTTATTGGAGTTCACAAAGCTTCCTCAAACGTGAGCTTGCCAGTACCAGTGGCACAAATTTCACACACGTAAACGTCACTCACGTAAGATTTTATGCATTACTAACTCATGGTTGCACTCGCATATTATCTGCTTTGTTATTTTTATTGATCGGTGAGTAAGTCTGGAACCGAGCGATCGCAACGGTCGCAGGTTCGAATCCTGCCTCGGGCATGGATGTGTGTGATGTCCTTAGGTTAGTTAGGTTTAAGTAGTTCTAAGTCCTAGGCGATTGATGACTTCAGAAGTTAAGTCGCATAGTGCTCAGAGCCATAGGTGAGTAACGTAATTATTGTACGTGCAATAACGTCAGCTGACCTCACGTGTGTACCTGTCTGAGTAAGCATAGCTTGTGATGTCTGACCCTGACCGTCCCCTGTCCTAGCTGCCTCAATGCACAATATTATCGAAACTTCATAGATATGCTAATGTGTTAATGCGGAACCGATTTACTCCAGCAGGTGCAGATTTGGCACTCTGAATGCAAGAGCCGCGCGCGATTAGCCGAGCGGTCTAGGGCGCTGCAGTCATGGACTGTGCGGCTGGTCCCGGCGGAGGTTCGAGTCCTCCCTCGGGCTTGGGTGTGTGTGTTTGTCCTTAGGATGCTTTAGGTTAAGTTATGTGTAAGCTTAGGGACTGATGACCTTAGCAGTTAAGTCCCATAAGATTTCACACACATTTTTTGAATGCAAGAAAGGCATACAGAAATGTTTCCACACGCAATCAAATACAAATTATAAAAACTTTGTATAAAACTTTTTAAAATTTTAAAAATCCTCCATACATTGTCCTAATCGGGTTTAATATTAACAATCGTTACATCGAGATGACCAGTTTCGGTCACAAAGATGACAGACTTCCTATAATTACAAGTTACGATCAGAAGGTCATCAGCGGTAACAATATCGTAAGACTTCAGTAGTTAATAGCTTCATGGCATGCCACGGGCATCCTACCTTCATACTCGAAAGGGATGCGCTGCATACGACATAAGCTTCGCTACTTTCGTCTAAGTTTCAGTAGTTTGTCGCGAGCACAAATATACGCCCTTCACGACTTAGACAACACAACCAGCCCAGTATTAGGATTAGCAAAGCCGAATGTCCGATCGAGACCGAGCGACACTCATGGCACATCCATCCAGTTCAATCTCCGAGCTGTGTCTCCCAAAGGCCTGTCACCCCACCACTCACTATTCTTATTGACTGTGACAGAAGATACTACAGCTTACTAAAAATCAAAACTGCCTGTAGCTGTATCATTCTCTTCGACTGAATGGGCTGTAGGCAAACTCTTTACTTTGACGAATGCTACAAGTTCTTTAATGGTCACGAAATTAAAATTTATGGTGGACAATTTTCCCCTGTGCTTATTCATTGAGTTGAAAAAAGTCGTGAGATACTTCCTGATATAGTGCCGGACTTCCTTTTTCCCGATGTGGAGCAGCACCTCGTCCTGGCATCGACTCAACAAGTCGTTGGTAGTACCATCCAGAAATATTGGGCCATGCTGCCTCTACAGGCGTCCAAAATTGCGAAAGTGTTCCCAGTGCAAGAGCTTGTGCACGAAGAGACCTCTTGGTAACGTCCCATAAATGTTTGGTGGGATTCATGATGGGCGATCTAGGTGGCCAAATCATTTACTCGAAGTATCCAGAATATTCTTCAAAGCAATCGTGAACAACTATGGCCTAGTGATACGGCGCATCCTCATCCGTAAAAATGCTATCGTAATAGTCTCCAAGTAGCCGAACATAATCATTTCCAATCAATGATCGGTTCAGCTGGACCAGAAGACACAGTTCACAGGCCATACCATTATGGAGTAGCCACCATCTCGGACAGTGCCTTGTTGACAACTTGGGAACATGGGGTCTGCGATACACTCGAACCCTACTATCACCTCTTGCCAACACAAATCGGGACTCATCTGGAGAGGCCACGGGTTTCCAGTCGTCTAGGGCCATCTCCTATGGTCACAAGTCCAGGAGAGGCGCTGCAGTTGATGTTATGCTGTTAGCAAAGGCACTCGTTCTGTCATCTGCTGCCACAGCCCATTAACGCCAGATTTCGCCGCACTGTCGTTACGGATACGTTCCTCGTACATTGATTACTTGGTTATTTCACGCAGTTTTGCTTGTCTCTTAGCACTGATAACTCTACACAAATTCCGCTGCTCTCGGTCGTTAAGTGGAGGCCGCCGACTATTGCACTGTCCGTGGCGAGACGTAATTTTTGAAATTTGGTGTTCTCGGCACACTCTTGACGCTGTGTATCTCGAAATACTGAATTCCCTTACGATTTCCGAAATGGAATGGCCCTTGTGTCTAGCTCCAAGTACCTTTCCGCCTTCAAGGTCTGTTAATACTGGTTGTTCAGGCAGAATCACGATGGAAACATTTTCATATGAATCATCTGAGTACAGATGACTACTCTGCCAATGCAGTGCCCATGTATATGTCGCGTATGCGATACTACCGCCATCTGGGTATGTTCGAATCGCTGTTCCATGACAAAACTCGTACACAAAATCCAAAGTGAAGGTTGTCCACCCCTGAAAACTATGTCTTAACTTTGGCTTTCAGTCCTCTTTCAGCACTTCTGTCCCTGCTCCTCCTCTTTCCAGACAACTCTGGCTTGGCTCGCCATGCTGACCCGCAATACTGCGGGCCGCCGGCTCTATCTGCCGCTGACCGCGCTATCTTGCGCCTTCATGCTCCAACCGCTGCCGAGTAAATTTGATAGGCTCACTGAACTGAAGCTCACATATGACATGTTCAAAAAGTCTCTCCGCAGTGCCGTATGATTGTTAGCCGCGCGCGCCGTATGTCGCAGTGAATATACCGTAATGAAACTCAGGGAAATACAAGTTATTAATTTATTGAATATTCATTTTTACTTACAAATTTTCACATTAAATGTTGAAAGTGTCCCCCCAGTTGTTGAATACACAATTCAATTCGTCTAATCATGTTTACAAACACAAGGTGTAACATTACTTCTGTAATGGCTCTGAGCACTATGGGACTTAACATCTGAGGTCATCAGTCCCCTAGAACTTAGACATCACACACATCCATGCCCGAGGCAGCAATCGAACCTGCGACCGTAGCAGTCGCGCGGTTCCGGTCTGAAGGGCCTAGAACCGCTCGGCCACTGCTGCCGGCTTTCTTCTGTAACAGAAGCAGTGAAAGTGGATATCGCAGTTTTCAGTTCACAGATGGATTCTGGACGGTTTTTATAAACAGTTGCTTTCACTGCACTCCAGAAGAAAAAGTCAGATGATGTTAGGTCAGGCGGTCGTGGAGGCCAAAGTCCCTGTGATATTATGCGATCATCAAAAACATCAGCAAGCAGTGACATTGAAACGCGAGCTGTATGCGCGGTTGCACCATCTTGTTGAAAATAACCGTTCAGTATTTCACTTAATGCAAGTTCTCCTATGAATGGGTACAGAATATCCCTGCAGTATCGTTGAAAAATATGGGACCCACAATCCGACGTCTAGAAATTGCAATCCAAACTCCAATCTTCACAGAATGAAGTGGTTCCTCATGAATACACACTGGATTTGCAGTAATCCACATACGAGAATTTTTCGAGTTCATGTACCCGGATAAATGAAACCTCGCCTCATCAAATGGCTCTGAGCACTATGCGGCTTAACTTTTGAGGTCATCAGTCCCCTAGAACTTAGAACTACTTAAACCTAACTAACCTAAGGACTTCACACACATCCATGCCCGAGGCAGGACTCGAACCTGCGACCGTAGCGGTCGCTCGGTTCCAGACTCTAACGCCTAGAACCGCACGGCCACTCCGGCCACGCCTCATCAGTGAAAAACGCTTCATTAAGAATATCCCTTCCATTTTGTTGAACGAAATTTTTGAACCATTGACAATAATGTAGTCTCTTGCCATGATCAGTATTTTTCAGTTCTTGCACGACTATCACTTTGTATGGGAAATGTTCTAATTTTTTCCTTACAGCTGTGTGGGCCGTTCGGACACTAACATCGATTTCCTGGGCGAGTTGTCTTACTGACTTGTTCGGACACACGGACATTTTATCAGAAATATCGAGTAGTTTATCCTCAGATAAAACGTTAGGACGACCACTTCTCGTTGCGTCTGCCATTGGACCCGTACTTCAAAATTTGTTAATCAAATCTCGCACAGTATCGCGAAGTGGGGGTGTTGTCTCCGGGAAAACTGAATTAAATGTTTGACGAACTGAAACTGTCGATTTACCGCCAGCTTTGAACACTTGTTCGACTAAAACACACGTTCTTCAATGGTTGCCATTTTAACAGTGACAAAAACGAAACAAACGAACAAAGGAACTAAACGTTCACGTCAACACGTAACGACACACACCAACGATACTACTGACGCTGGCTTAGATAAACGAAACAGTGGAATGAGAGTGTCCACTTGAAGGGAAGTAACCCAGGCAGGCGAACAATCACACAGCACGCGAGGCGAACAATCATACGGCACTGTGGAGAGACTACGGGACGCCCCGTAACCCAATTATACTCGTATATACTCCGATCCTTATTCTGTTTTCACTATTCTTATTGTAATGAAATAATGCATCAATTCACATGTTTTCCATCTAATTATTTCTTTTAATTATTATACTCAATTGTTTAATTCGTTTAATTCTCAACGCAAGCATTTACAGTGTTATGGCCATACACTTCCATGTCTCAAAATGGCACTTAGAACGTTTGACATTTCCACTCTTCATTTGCACAAACTGGACAATTTTAATGCTGGAGTCAATGGTTGTTCACAAATGCACATTCGGAACTAATTCACAAATGGCTCATTTGCTGATTGATCTTTAGAGGATCGTTTGCTTCTGTCCTCATATCCTTTCACTTGCTTCAGTTTTCACTATTAATTATGACAGACTCCATATAATGACACCTTTCGCTTTTCTATGAAAATACACGATAGATCTAATGCAACATTGACATTCAAATACTCAACTATTTTCGGAAAAATTTCGTCTGATGTCCATGTTAATTTTTTTTATTGGTTTTCTTAGAAGCAAAGTTGGCTACCAGTGAGTAGTTCAAAGACAGGGTTTAGGACTGCCCAAAGAAAGTGACAGACTAGTCATCCTATGTTGACGAACGATTAGTTACAATAAGTAGCAACATGGTACACAAAAGTACTACTTAGAGAAATTATTCATTACATATGTTTGCCAACACTGTTCACCAGATGTTCCATTGTTCCCTGTCACTGTCAAAAGACAGTGAGAAGAATGTCGGCTGTTGGTGTTGGAACCATTCTTCATCTTATGATTTAGTATTGGCAGCTGTCCAGAATTCTGAAAACGTGGAAGTCGCAAACTGACACATCAGTAAGGTAGGGAAAATTAGTGGACGATATAGTGAACTGTCACTTGTCGAGTTTTCTCTATTCTTATATCCAATTCATTAGTTCGATATTGAGCAGCAGAGATTTTTGTAAGACGTAAATACTGATTCCCGTTCTGTCTAAGAATACGTAAGACTCGACTTAACTACACTTCTTAAAAGTCTTAACTAAATAGGAATTAATATAGCAAGGTGATGATGACTTTAATTATTCCAGAAGCAGAGATGATCACGTCAGTAGTGTAAATGAAAAGCTATTACGAAAATTGGATTCCACATTGAGAAATGACAGTATGAACTCCTGCATTTTGTTGTGAGCGGACCTGTAATTGCAGTGTGGAGAACAATGTTCTGAGTAACTTGTGCAGGCGTTCCAAATCAAGCAAACCGTCACTGGAGGACTTCTGAGTGTGTGTTCCTATGTGTTACGGAATTCTGGAGAAGGGAACTGCACATAAAACAGTTAACAGAATGATTATTAAGCCACGAGCTCGTAATCCTCTTTAGAAAACTTTGGTGGCAGTTCCTTTAGAAATATTGCAGAACAGGACTTGTCTGTGTGCAAACCGGACAGCAGCATTTCCAGTTCGGAAAATCTGAAGGAGGTGATATTGTATCAAACGCGCTCTGGTGTGCGATTTAATGAGTCAAGACCAGCGGAAAAATGCTCCTGTAGCAGTATAGAAATGTGAAAATACTCCTGTTTATTAAACGATTCTGACTCAAAAGTGGGGTACCAGTTGAGTCATTCTACGAGGGGCGTCCAATAACTAAATGCAACACACTTTTTCTGAAACCGTGTTGGTCTTATTCATAATTCCGAAACACCATATTATTCCCCGCTCTTTTGGGTACGAAAACCAGTTTTTCAATATAATCTCCGTTCAATTCGACGGCCTTACGCCACCTTACTGGGAGGGCCTGTGTACCCGCATCATGGTACCACTCTCCTGGTCGACGTAAGAGCCAACGTCTTGTTGCATCAATAGCCTCTCTATCAAGCGCGTATTTCTTCCAACAGAGAGCTTGCTTCACAGGGCCAAATGGATACAAGTCGTACGAAATCCTGTCTGCAGGGTGGATGAGGAAGAAGTCCAGCGATGTTTTGTGAGCTCCTCTGGATGTGCAGACTTATGTGAGGCCTTGCCATGGCGTTGTCATGGAAAAGGAGAAGTTCGTTTGCGTTTTTGTGGCGAGGAACACGCTGAAGTCGTTTCTTAAATTTCCAGAGCGTAGCACAATACACTTCAGGGTTGATCGTAGCACCGTGAAAGAGGACATCAAACTGAATAACCTTCAGACTTTACCGCCCGCCGCTGTGACCGAGCGGTTCTAAGCAATTCAGTCCGGAACCGCGCTGCTGCTACGGTCGCAGGTTCGAATCCTGCCTCGGGCGTGGATGTGTGTGATGTCCTTAGGTTAGTTAGGTTTAAGTAGTTCTAAGTTCTAGGAGAATGATGACCTCAGATGTTAAGTCCCATAGTGCTCAGAGCCATTTGAACCATTTGAACTTATTGAAAGCACTCGTGTCTTCCTCAGCACCTTTAAAAATTTTTCCAAAAATTTTGGCTTGCGAACATATTCGTACTCTCTTTAACATGCAACTCACCTCTCACTCACACAGGTTCCCCTAACTGCAGCTCGCTCACAGCCACTAGTCTTTCGCTGTAAGTCGTTCACAAACATCCACTCCCATATGCCCATTCTTACCCACTCCTTCAGGCCAATTCATTGTCACAATCTCTTTGTGTCTCTCCATCACTGTGTGCTGTCTCACAGCCACAGTCTCCTTTGTTCTTTCCTACAACTACTGTTTCATTCATTTCCTCCCACTGCTGTTGTCTCCTCTCACTATTACTATCTCTCTCTTCCTTGTTGTCGTTGTCATAGACTGTTTCTCATTATCACTGGCTCTTATTCACTTCCACTTTCTCCTTCTCTTTGTTCTTCTCTCACTGGCATTGTCTCCTTTGCTCTTTTCCTAGCACTGTTCTGTCACTGTGTGTCTGATGTATAGGTTATTTATAAAGAAAATCGAATTTAAAGCATCATGTAGGATATAGTGTAAACATAGTTAAAACTGATTAAGCGATTGCCCACAAAGCTTCTCTCAGGAAGTCCCTGATCACTGACACATTATTAACGGCATGTATAGTATTTTCCAGTACCCCTTCAACAAAACCGTAACCTGTGGCTAAAATACTAAGCATTATTTTTAAATAAGCTTTCAGGAACCATGGGACCTTTTCCGATCGTGTTATTCGCGCATCAGTCCAGAAAAACAACCAAATACGCATAAGGAAGTGCTACATTTCATTGTAGTAAAAACAGATATACTAATTAAGGAGTGTTTTATAATACGCTACAACATTAAGTAGTAGTAGGTTTCCTGAAAATTACAAACAAAATGTCTGTAATCTTTTCCCACTAATACGCAAATCTAGGAAGTTAATAGTACAGTTTTGTTCGAGTTCTAGGATGAACTTACTATTAGTGTGCATGTCATTCAGCAAAGCAGCATAATACTGTATGTCATGCTCGCTACATCTGAACAAAATTAGGACGTCATCAACGTGACGTTTATAATAAACAGACACAATATGGAGCTACTGCATATAAAAAACCGGACTTGTTAGAGGAATTAGAGATTTACAGTGCAATTAAAGAGCCGGCTGGAAGTTTGTGGCCATCGCCACATCTCTTCTGCTTCGCCCAGTCAGAGAGCTGAAATGTCGGGATACAGCTCACGCGCCTATGGAGTGAAGATATTGTGCTCATTTTGCAGCCTAGCCGACGTTCTCTCCTGTTTAATTAATTATTGTATTTTTCGCTGTGTAGTACATAAAAATATTTGTTTTGGTGGCTGTATCTATGATGTGTGTTGGCCGGACATTCGCAGTCATCACAGTAACACTTCAACTTCGCCTACTCCATGACTGTAGACATCAAGCTATGATACCTTATCTGGGGAGTGTTGGCACTGCACTAATTTTGCAGCATATTCTGCGTTGTCTTCCATTTAATTATTTATTGCATATCCCTTTCCTTCATCCCTGTTCTCTTCTATTTATCTCACATACGGATGGCCAAAAAAGACCTTTTATGTTTATATTTTTGCACATATTTTCTTCACTTTTGTATTGTGTTACGAAGTTATAGTTCGATATGTGAACGATGGCGGTTCGCGCAGCTCGAGACACAGACGGGGACTGGATTGTTGCCGGTTCCAAGCGACGGTTGCGGTAAGTGCATACAGGTGCTCCGCTCTTGAAGAAAGCGTACATACTGCAAATTACGTCTCTCGCTTGCTCGTGCAGAATTTGTCCTTTACCATCATCATGATCCGTGACAACTCGCAACAAATGGAATAAAAAGTCACTAAATAACACACTATGACCACGTTTAATGCTCGCATTGACTATGACATTCATAGTAGAGAGCTGAGAACACCAATGAACACTCATTGGCTGTCGGAGGACGCGTGACGTAGATGCGCAAAACAAGCATAAACTCGATCGCCATCGTTCCGGACTCCAACTATAGGTATATAGTGTTTAATACTTTCATCCACTATTTACTTGTTATATTTTATTGTATATGCCATATCTTCGTATTTATTCTGCCCCTGTGCACTAGCGCGCCACCTATCGACATTTTGCATTCCCTTGTGGGCCTATGAAAGCGTGGATAGTCGATTAGCCTCCTTACAACCCTGAATGGTGCACATACGACTAGACGCACTGACATTCCTGTACCTAACATTATTTGGTTGACAGGTTACTGGTGTAATGACACTGTATGCAAGATAGTCACGTCCGAGCTGGCTTGTAAGATGGGATTCTACTCTGCATAGCTGTGCTTGTTTTTTTGCATTTAATTGCATTTTCTATTGTATTTTGTACTGACGTCACTGTTTATCATGAATACCTAAAATTTTATCTCGATGCTATATCCGTTATTTTATTGCGATCCGACTATTACACGAGCGTCTGTTGTGATGCACCCATTGTCTCTTACCCTCATTTTACGAGCAGAAACTACACATGTATATTTTATAATCGGTATGTAACTGACCTTAGTTGGTTATAATTAAACTGATAATGTTTCGAGTGCTGTAGTGCGGGCTATATGAAACATCGAATGTATGTTCATTAATTGGGGCACTTATGGATTACGCTGAAAAAATTAATGCATCGGCTTTCTGCCACCAGGTGAAAATACGGCGCTGTAAGCATACAGAACGTGAAATGTGTCCTGTTTTGACGTCAGTATGCTGCTAGTCATTTGCTGACTCGTGTGTATTTCTTTAGTGAAGTGACTCTTGATGTAAAGACAATGAAGTTGAAGTTTTCCGTACGGAATGCAAGAAAGACCGTGCACGTGGCAGCGCCGCGCTGAGGGAGTATCGCCAACAGCAACAGCTACGAAGAGGTCCCGTGTCAGTATACAGGCTAAAGAATATTATCAAGAAATTTTTAAGAAACAAGTGCATTGGGTGGTTGAGCAGGAAGGAGGAGGTGGCCCATTCCCATGTCAGTTGAAGTCGTTGTAGCTATAGCCGACCGTACAGCACAGAGCTCAAATTCTGCAGCGTAAAATCTCCTTCTGTGTGACTTTCGTTTACTGGAGGGGATAGAAAAATTGTTGACTGCCTGGTGAGATCAACATCATTTAATAATTTTGAAAATCAGAGACGCCCGCACTTTGAGAATGTTTCTCGATGGAATCATTAGTCGCAGCACACAAAAGGGATTTACATTTGCGAGAAAGGTACGAACGTGTTATTTTCTAGTGCCATATTTCATGATCTAGGAAAAAGAAAACTGTCGCTCTTTTGATCGGTATGCTAGAGGCAGAGGCCTTCTGTGATGACCTGATCTTGACTGTGAATTCGGGAAGTTAAAGATTGCAAGCTCTTGAAAAAAGTGAGAATTATACTCGCTTAATATTTACTTACCGCGCAAGCGGCCATTTTGACACAGTCAAAGCCAGCCTGGAATAAATCCCGTTTCACTAACCTCCTTTTACAGCCTCGAGGAACCGCTGAACTCATTCGCCTTCTCTATAGTAAAAGGTGCCATAAGACAATAATAATTTTGTACTCCGATTTCTTAACTTGAGTGTTTATTATTAAACAATGAACGGACGCACTCCCGCCTGCCCAACCTGTATTCAACGCTAAAAGTAAAGATACGAGAATGTGACAAAATATGATCAACTTTAACATCTACTGTTTCTCTACAGAGACCATAATATTCCATCTGGCTCCGAAATCACGCATTCTAGCTCTTCGGCAGGCATTGCTCGAGCTCTCGCCCCTGGTCGACAGTTCAAACAATTTTGCGCCGCATTTTACACTTGTATTCCTATTACATACAGAATGAGTACCAGATGTAGCCTCGAGATACACTAGAAAGCCGTGACTGCCCTTTTTTTTTGTTCTGATGGAAATGGATATGACATACTCTTTGGATGGACGATGCACATTTTACTCTGAGCGGAGCCGTGAATCACAGCACGGTCGTATACGAAATTCTTCTTAGCCGTGTGTTGTGCAGGAACGTCCACTGTACTCAATTTATGAGACTGTGAGGTGTGGTTTCCCGAACTCCTTCATTCTTAGTCCGTTCTTCTTCGGCCTGTTAGGTGTACAGTGACAGATGCGCGTTGTAAGGGCCATCTTGTGTAACACGTGATTAAAGCTCTGCAGGAACGCAACTGTGTCCACATCACTATTTTCATGCAAGACGGGGCAACACCACATGTCGCTTACCAGGTGGAAGACTTGCTTCGAGAAATCTTCTGTAATGAACGCATCGTCTCTAGAAAATCTCAGGATGTGTGGCCTTCCAGATCCCCCGACGTAAATCCGTGTGACTTCTGGTTGGGGGGATATCTGCAACATCGTGTCTATCACGGATATATTCATCTCATCCTGACCTGAAAGGTAGCATACGATGACACATAACTGTCTTTACACTGAATATGCTGCGAGCAACTTTCGACTGCGCTTTGTTATGGCTGCAGCGTGTTGCTGAGTGTGGGGACTATACTGAACACCTGTTGGAACTTGTGACCGTATCCTAATAAACGTGCCAGAACTACCATTATCTTGTGTTTGGTTGCCGCTCCGCTTTTCCTGAACCCACACCACATTCTGACTGCCTACAGGAATATATTTTCACCTGGTGGCAAAGAGTGGAATTATTATTGTTTTCAGCATACTCCGTGAGCGCACTGATTAATGAAAAATACCTACGATGTTTCAGCACCCTACAGTGTATACTGCCTGCGCTGCAGCAGTCGGAACGCCGTCAGTTTAATTACAATCAACCGAAATTATTAACGTTTATATAATCTCCTCTGGTACTTTTCCTTAGTGCAGTTATCAGTTATTTTTCCAGATCTGAAGATGGTTGCGTGATCAGCTAAGATGGCTATTCAAGAAATGAAAATTACTTTTCAGCGCAAAAATACTGGTATAAGCATGAGTATTCAAATACAGAGGAATGTAAACAGGCAGAATATGGCGCTACAGTCGGCAACTGTGTCTGGAGCACTTGTGAGATCGGTTACTGCTGGTGAAATGGTAGGTTATCAAGATTTCAGCGAGTTTGAACGTGGTGTTACAGTGGGCACACGAACGATGGGACACACCATCTCCGAGGTAGCGATGAAGTGGGGATTTTCTCGTAAGACCATTTCACGAGTGTACTGTGAATATCAGGAATCCGGTAAAACATCAAATCTCTGACATCGTTGCCGCCGGAAAAAGATGCTGCAAGAGCGGGACCAACGACGACTGAAAGTGGCAGAAATGCAACCCTTCCGCAAAATGGTGCAGATTTCAATGCTGGGCCATCAGCAAGTGTCAGCGTGCGAACCATTCAACTAAGCATCATCGATATGGGCTTTCAGATCCGAAGGCCCACTCGTGTATCCTTGATGACTGCACGACACAAAGCTTTACGCCTCGCCTGGGCCCGTCAACACCGACATTGGACTGCTGATGACTGGAAATACGTTGCCTATTCTGACGAATCTCGTTTCAGATTGTATCGAGCGGATGGGCGTGTACGGGTACGAAGACACCGTCATGAATCCATGGACCCTACATGTCAGCAGGGGACTGTTCAAGCTGGCGGAGGCTCTGTAAAAGACAGCCCTGCAGGATTCATGGTGTCAGTTCTCTCCAGCATTACTTCAGACATTAGTCGAGTTCATGCCACGTGGTGCTGCGGCACTTCTGCGTGCTCGGGGGGCCCTACACGATATTATGCAGGTGTATCGGCTTTTTTTGTTGTTGTTCAGTAAGTGAAAATGTGGTGATTTAACCAGAATTCTCAGATGTATCACAAGTATCGATCAGTTTCCCATTGACAGTAGTTAAGTATAATACTAATTTTTAAACAATGAGGTGAAGTTCTGCAGCCAACACAATAATCAAAAAATGACAGTGAGCTGTGGTTAACCTATATCACAAGGCATCATACTGTGACCAGTGTAAGCATAACACTGGTACCACACCAAAACCTACATCCAGGCTGGCCGACACACCGACGTTCATCGTTAATCCGTTGGGCGAATTTAATGCGGCATCCACAAACCTCCCCATCCTAGAGGCGGCGCTTATTTCGCGCGCGGCTATCCGAGTGGAAAGATGCAGTAAATTACACAGTGAAATATTTGCAACCATAGATAATGAACACAAGTGAACATTGTAAGCTGCAAGCGTTTACACACGTTGACAATATACATGTAATACGAACAAAAAACAGTCACATACAAAAGACAGAATG
Source organism: Schistocerca americana (assembly GCF_021461395.2). Lineage (NCBI taxonomy): Eukaryota > Metazoa > Arthropoda > Insecta > Orthoptera > Acrididae > Schistocerca > Schistocerca americana. The sequence goes on from NC_060120.1 coordinate 742,487,013, forward strand.
AAGTGTTAGCTAAATAATTAAAGAGTTAATGAGTAACTAGCATAAGTGACAGACATAGATCCCATGGAAAGCTGTAGGTGTGTACATGTCTTGAACTTTAATTTGTGGAAAAATGGTAATACAAAATAATAAAGAACAAAATACACTGAAGAGTCAAAGAAAATCATACACCTGCCTTATATCGTGTAGAGCCCCTGCGAGCACGCAGAAGTGCCGCAACACGACGTAGCATGGATTCGACTAATGTCTGAAGTAGTGCTGGAGGGGAATAGACAACATGGATCCTGCACGGCTGTCCATAAATCCGTAAGAATACGAGGGGTTGGAGATCTCTTCTGAACAGCAAGTTGCAAGGCACCCCAGATATGCTGAATAATGTTCAGGTATGGGGAGTTTGGTGGCCAGTGGAAGTGTTTAAACTCATAAGAGTGTACCTGGGGCCACTTCGTAGCAATTCTGGACGTCTGGGGTGCGGTATTGTCCTGCTGGAATTGCCCTAGTCAGTCGGAATGCACTATGGACATGTGATCAGACATGATGCTTACGTACGTGTCACCTGTCAGAGTCGTATCTAGCCGAATCAGGAGTCCCATATCGCTCCAACTGCACGCGACCCACTCCACTACAGAGCCTCCAACTAACTAAACAGCCCCGTGCAAACATGCAGGGTCCATGGTTCAAATGGTTCAAATGGATCAAAGCACTATGGGACTTAACATCTGAGGTCATCAGTCACCTAGAATTAGAACTACTTAAACCTAACTAACCTAAGAACATCACAGGATTCGAACCTGCGAACGTAGCAGCAGCGCGGTTCCCGACTGAAGCGCCTAGAACCGCTCGGCCACAGCGGCCGGCGCAGAGTCCATGGATTCATGAGGTTGTCTCCATACCTGTACACGTCCATCCGCTCGATGCAACTTGAAACGAGACTCGTCCGGGCAGGCAACAAGTTTCCTATCATCAACAGTCCAATCTCGGTATTGACTGGCCCAGGAGAGACTTAAAGCTTTGTGTCGTGCAGTCATCAAGAGGACACGAGTGGGCCTTCGGCCTTCTTTGAATGGTTCGCACTCTGTCACTTGCTGATGTCCAGCATCGAAATCTGCAGCAATTTGCGGAAGGGTTGCACTTCTGTCACGTTGAACGATTCTCATCAGTCGTTGTTGGTCCCGCTCTTGCAGGATCTTTTTCGGTCGCAGCGACGTCGGAGATTAGATGTTTTACCGGATTTCTGATATTCACGATACGCTTGTGAAATGGTCGTACGGGAAAATCCCTACTTCATCGCTACCTCGGAGATGCTCTGTCCCATCGCTCGTGCGCCGACTATAACACCACATTCGGACTCACTTAAATCTTGATAACCTGCCATTGTAGCGGCAGTAACCGATCTAAGAACTGCGCCAGACACCTGTTGTCTTAATAGGCGTTGCCGACCTCAGCGCCGTATTCTGCCTGTTTACATATCTCTGTATTTGAATACGCATGCCTAAACCAGTTTCTCTGGCGCTTGAGCGTAGTTACAGTTAAACTAACATAGTTTAATAGTTGTTACATGACTAAAAGAATGAAAAGGTTAGAAACATGCGTGACGCACACAATTGGAAACTGAAAGCTATAGGTGTGTACAAGACTTGGTTGTATTACTGACTGTATGTTATTAGACTAATAAGTTACGAAGCATGATGAATGTATCTTATTATTACCTTTTTTGAAGATATTTTCGTGCTAGGATGTCTTGAAAATTCTGAAACAAAAATTTATGTGTTATTTCAGTTTGTTGGTACGGCATTTCGTGAGGTGGTCTGAGCTTGTGAATGTATGTCTGTAATTTATCAAGGAGATCTATTTGCAGCCCTTTTTCAGAAATGACAAAAAAGTTGTCATTGTTATCACCAACACAAAATTCACGATGTGCGACGAGTGACACAAAACTGAACTTGTGTAAGGTTTTGAGTCAGAGGGCATCCATATGCTCGTTGTAGCTGATTATAACGGTTCTCCTTCTTTGTCTTATATAGAAGGAAGAACAAGAGCATGTGGGTCTGTACATGCTGGACCCTTTATGCCAATGCCCAGTGTATTTATTATTGTGAATAATTTTATTATGTAGTTTATTAATTTTATGAAAGAGTATTTTTATATTATGTGATCTGCAATGATTTTCGAGATTGTATGGTTCTTTACTGAGGAACGGAAGAGCGGCTAATTTTGGTATTTTCTTTTTCAAATGGCTCTGAGCACTATCGGACTTGATATCTATGGTCATCAGTCCCCTAGAACTTAGAACTACTTAAACCTAACTAACCTACGGACATCACACAACACCCAGTCATCACGAGGCAGAGAAAATCCCTGACCCCGCCGGGAATCGAACCCGGGAACCCGGGCGTGGGAAGCGAGAACGCTACCGCCCGACCACGAGGTGCGGACTATTTTCTTTTTAGCATGCAGTTGTGGTGCTGGTTGCTACAGTTTGCTTTAGGCTGGTTTAAATATGGGTCTTATGAGTGAGGTAATGTATCCACTGTTTTTGGGTCTAGCTTTGAATGTGTTCACTTCATTATGTGCATCTGCTTCACTAATGAGGCCGAGCGGTTCTAGGCGCTTCTGTCTTGAACCACGCGACCGCTACGGTCGCAGGTTCGAATCCTGCGTCGCGCATAGATGTGTGTGATGTCCTTGGGTTAGTTAGGTTTAAGTAGTGTAAGTTCTAGGGGACTAATGACCTCAGAAGTTAAGTCCCATAGTGCTCAGAGCCATTTTTTCACTAATGGGGATGCAGAGTATACGGTTCACAACTGACATAGAGAAAACTAATTTATGTTGGTTCAGGTGGCACGAGGAGTTGTTAACGGCAACCTCAGTGGTAGTGGCTTATCTATATATCTGGAAAATAGGCTTGTTATTGTGACTGGAAGTAGTAATATCAAGGAAATTAATTTCATCTGTTGTCTGTTATTCAAGTATAAACTTGATCTCTGGATCCATCCTATTCATTTCATTGCTAGGTTATTAAGTTGTGCTCTTGGACAATTAAAAAGTATTATTTTATCATCCATATATCTTCAAAATATAGAATTTTATCTGCAAAAATTTTTATCTACTCTAGCGAGTAATGCAGATGATCTGGAAAATTCTGCTCCTGTGTCACCTCCAGCTGATGATGAACTTGCAGCGGCTCGAAAGCTGGTCAATAGTACAGTAAATCGTAAAAAATCAAACACGCAACCTGTTGCGCATTATACCTACATAAACGGCCATTTTAAATCTCAAGTCCGGCTCGCCATCTACAATGGATATAATGAATCTGTTTCCTGCCGGACTCCTGTAAGTAAATTTGAAAAGATGTTCTCTGTTTCACCTTATGTTTTAAAACAGCAGGACACCTGAACCCTCAGAGAAACACTGCACGTACGTTCCTCGACTGGTCACACACATCATTAAAAAAGAGGGGGCAAGCACAAAGGGGGTTCAGATAACGAGCAAACGCTGGGTTTTTTAGCTACAGTGCAAACATCGCAGCGTGCATAACGAGAAAACCCCCAGTGAAACGCGTGTGCACCGAGAGCATTGTTAAACTTTCCCCAGGTGTCGGATACCGGTACCAGCATAAAGCGTACTCTGACGTCAGGTGCCCTTATCGCGCATAAGCACAGCGTGTGGAGAGGCGCGCAAGCTCGCCACTGTGTGTTTTGTGCTGCGAGGGAGGAATAGGAGGACATTCCAGACTCCTCGATACCAAAACTCCGCCATTCTCTACGTTAATCGTCTATATTGTTTTATCTTCCCACCGTTACAGGCTGTCGGGGGATTTGAGTTACAAGACTTCGATACAATGTAAAGTAACATTTGAGAAAAACTGCAGAGTTACGGCACCAGTACTGTACGATGGAACCAAAGGAAACGTTCAACGTTCAGGAGTTTGGATTCAAACTGAGAATGAAAGGATATCTACACTACTGACCATTAAAATTGCTACACCAAGAAGAAATGCAGATCATAAACGGGTATTCATTGGACAAATATATTATATTAGAACTGACATGTGATTACATTTTCACGTAATTTGGGTGCATACATCCTCAGAAATCAGTACCCAGGACAACCACCTCCGGCCGTATTAACGGTCTTGATACGCCTGGGCATTGAGTCAGAGCTTGGATGGCGTGTACACGTACAGCTGCCCATGCAGCTTCAGCACGATACCACAGTTCATCAAGAGTAGTGACTGGTGTAATGTGACGAGCCAGTTGCTCGCCCACCATTGACCAGACGTTTCCAGTTGAGAGATCTGGAGAATGTGCTGGCCAGGGCAGTAGTCGAACATTGTCTGTATCCAGAAAGCCACGTACAGACCTGCAACATGCGGTCGTGCATTATCTTGCTGAAATGTAGCGTTTCGCAGGAATCGAATGAAGGGTAGCGCTACGGGTCGTAACACATCTGAAATGTAATGTCCATTGTTCAAAGTGCCGTCAATGCGAGGAAGAGGTGACCGAGACTTGTAACCAGTGGCACCCCATACCATCACGCCGGGTGATACGCCAGTATGGCGATGACGAATACTCGCTTCCAATGTGCGTTCACCGCGATGTCGCCAAACACGGATGCGACCATCATGATGCTGTAAACAGAACCTGGATTCATCCGAAAAAATGACGTTTTGCCATTCGTGCACCCAGGTTAGTCGTTGACTACACCATCGCAGGCGCTCCTGTCTGTGATGCAGCGTCCAGGGTAACCGCAGACATGATCTCCGAGCTGATGGTCCATGCAAACTTCCTCGAACTGTTCGTGCAGATGGTTGTCGTCTTGCAAACGTCCCCATTTGTTGACTCAGGGATCGAGACGTGGCTGCACGAGCCGTTACAGCCATGCAGATAAGATGCCTGTCATCTCGACTGCTAGTGATACGAGGCCGTTGGGATCCAGCACAGCGTTCCGTGTTACCCTCCTGAACCCACCCATTCTATATTCTGCTAACAATCATTGGATCTCGACCAACGCGAGCAGCAATGTCGCGATACGATAAACCGCAATCGCGACAGGCTACAATCTGACCTTTATCAAAGTCGGAAAGTGATGGTACGCATATCTCCTCCTTACACGAGGCATCACAACAACGTTTCACCAGGCAACGCCGGTCAACTGCTGCTTGTGTATGAGAAATCGGTTGGAAACCTTCCTCATGTCAGCACGTTGTAGGTGTCGCCACCGGCACCAACCTTGTGTTAATGCTCCGAAAAGCTAAACATTTCCATATCACAGCATCTTCTTCCTGTCGGTTAAATTTCGCGTCTGTAGCACGTCATCTTCGTGATGTAGCAATTTTAAGGGCCAGTAGTGTATTATAAGATCTACTGGGTGAAATTGAGCAGAATAACTGGGTCTACTGAATGTAATCAACAGTCTAATCAGCACGGAGTGTGGACTGACCTTAAACCAAAGAAAGAGGAAAGTGTTGTGTGGTGGCGGAATGAGATTTAAAATAAACTTAGCATCAAAATTAGGAACTGGAAGAAGAAGTGAAGAAATACTGCTGTCTTGGAAGCAAAACAATGCATGACAGCTAAAGCGTAGAGGACGTAGTAAGCAGACAAGCACAGAAAATGAGAGGTCACTCCTCGGTAAAAAGAAGCCTATACTTATAAATAAGAAAGGCTTTAATTTGAAGAAGGAATTTCTGAGGATGCCACTCGCGAGCACAGCATTGTATGGAAGTAAATTATGGGTTGTGGAAAAAAGAAAATCGAAACGTTTGAGAGGACTCGTTACAGAAGGTTGCTGAAAATTAAGTGTACTGACAAGTTAATGAATGAGAAGCTTTGTTGCAGAACCACAAAGGAAAGGTATAAGTGGAAAACACTTGAGTGGAAGAAGAAAAGGGTAAAGGAAAACCTGTAAAGAAACCAGGGAATAACTTCCACGATACTAGAGGGAGCCATGGAGGCAAAAATCATAGAATGAAGAAAGAGATTAGAATATATCCATCAAATGACTGATGACTTCGGGTGTAAATACTATGACTCAGGAGAGGAATCCGTAGCGTGTGGCATCTCAGCAGTCAGAAAACTGGGGACACAAAACAAAAGAATAATGACAAAAAGGTCGCTTTGTGACTCAGCTTGTAGCTGCAATGGGCAAGAAGCCGATGGCTATTGTAGCTTTTTTCCCCTATTTATTCGCTTTCGGGACGCGGCCAAACAGCCGTCTCAACAGCACAATGTTATATCTTACGATCCGAACATATGGACGACACAACACCGAGTCCCTGAGCTGAGAAAATCTCCGACCCGGCAGAAAACCGAACCCGACTCGCTTCGGTTAGCAATCCGCTGCGCTGACTGCGCAGCTACCGGGGCAGATCCTGTTGTAGATTTGGTATGTCTCTCAACTGTGGAGTAAGAAGCGTGTTTATCTTATCAAGTCTCGTAAGACATACATTATTTACGGTGAGTTCAATAGGAACTATTGTAGGGTGTGTTTCGTTCTGCTTTTATACAGAGAAAGCGGAATCTTGATTATTCTTATGCGGTCCTATATGGTGTGAAATATATAAATATGGATGGAGGTGAAGACGACGTTCTCTTAATATTAATGGACACTTGTGAGCCAGCCTTTATATTATCGCTTTAGAATAGCACACATGAAAAAATCGCGGCTGTTACACAAACAAATCCAGTAATAGTACAGACTGAACCTACTGACGTTTCTGGATACTGTAGGTCTGTGGACGTAAGTAAGCAGAAAATCATTCTAGTCACATTGTCTAGGCTCCAAAATCACTAGTAGCAAAACCATGTTAGCATCTCGACACTTTACTTAATATCGCCCAAAAACTAGTCAAATGTTCGTTGCCAAGTGGATTCTAATAAACAGTGTCATGCACTCATTCCTACAAGGAAGCAGTGGTTCACACGAATCAAAATATTCGTCAATTCAAACTAACAACAGCGTAAATAGTGTTAAAACCGTCCGATTTCAAGTTGGCTACTCACTTCCGTACATTTCAGCTAGTTACAAAGTGCAGCCACTGTCGGTGGTCCAATGTGGGCTGTTATTACCGTATGGCAGCGGAAGTAGAAATGCTAATGTGTTAATGCGGAATAGATTTAAAGTGAATCTGTTTCACATTAACGGCAGTAATTACAGTGCCGCACGGAGGGAGAATCGCTGACTGACTTCTCTGAGGAGAAGATGATAATGAAATTCAGAAAACGGGTGAACTTGGTGTGGCACCTGGAAGGAAAAGGCGTGATATCTCGCCGGCAGTTATTGACGAGGTTGATGTTGCTGCACGTGACCAAGCAACAAGTGCCCCGGATAGTGCTGTGGCTCGTGCAGTGTCGCAAGAATTTTCAGTTCCATGGTCAACAGTACAGAAAGTTTTCGGTGAATCTTGCACTAGTACCAGTAGAAGATCCAGCTGGTGCAGCAATTGAAATCTCATAATCCGCAGCAACATTCTGTATTTAGTCTTCGTTTCCTGACACGGATCGAGGTTGATGACATGCTGCCGGGGAATATTCTATGGAGTGACGCGGCCCAGTTTACATTACATAGTGCAGTGAATAGACACAGCTGACGAATTTAGAATTTGGCCTACTGTTTAATAGCATTATGTGCACAGTTAGCTAATGCGCTCGCATTATGTGACTGTGAGGTGTGGATTCACAAGTACTTTTATTCTCGGTCCTGGAGCAACATCTCTTGTCGCTCGCCAAGTGAGCGATCTGCTTAATGTAAACCTTCCACGTACGTATTACTTCCGGTGATTTTCCAGATACACAGGCTTCAAGATCACCTGATCTGAATCCGTGTGACTTTTGCCTCTGGGGATATCTAAAACAACGAGTTTACCAGGGACACGTTTGGCCTCTACCTAATCTGAAAGCCAGTCAGTATACAGCAACATATTGCTCAGATTCCACTAGAACTGCTGCAAGAAACTGTTGATGACAAAGTTTTACGGATGCAAAGTTTTGTCCGTACCATCAGTGCTCATATTGAACAAATTGTGTAAGCAGTCGTTAGTTAGTAATAAAATCAAAGTTATGCCTTTTTCGCTTGTTTGACATTTTCTGCCCATGTCCCGTTCCTAATCCATTCCACATAGAACCATTTCCGTATATCTTCCTTGCTTTCACAGCGCCAGATTTGCGCCTGGTGACAAAATTTGAAGTAATTTTTTCTCAGTGTAAATCGGTTCCTCAGTAACGCATTAGAATATCTACAAACTTTCGCTGCCATTCGATAATTACAGCCGACACTGGACCCCTGTTAGTGGCTGTACTTCAGTTATAACCACTCGGTACTAGTGAGCCTATAGCGTTACATGTTTTTAAATGCTGCAATAAAATTGTTAAACGTATTGCTAGCAATTATTTAAACATATCATTGGTACGTTCCATTTCCTGTCTTGTGTATGAGACAAAAAGTTTACTATATCAGTTTCTGACTTCATTTTCACCAGTATTCCTTTATTGTGGTGCAGTACTTGTCACCTAAGCTGGTGTTCACAACTTCACATTCGCAATCAACTCAGGTTATTAAAGATCCTGCGTACTCTTGTTTCCTAGATGTAAGAACTGTTTCACTTCTCTTATACTACCCTCCCCAATTTTCGTCTTCAGCAGCTTTCTCGCTAATTTTTTTACTACTCTTCGTACTTTTCATCTTAGTTGCTAATTAGTGAGAGTTACAGATTTTTCTTATCTCTCTTTCTCTCTCTCTCTATCTCTCTCTCTCTCCTACAGCAAACTATGAATATCTATACTGCCGAATGAGAAGCATTTGAATAGCACGTTTTAGGCATTACGTTACTCGTATCGGTGATCACGACTACTGCCTCCATTGCTGTAGCGTGGAGTAGAGCCCTACAACGGTAACTTAACAACAGTGTCTGTGCCTTGACAGGGCAAACCGAGCGAGGTGGCGCAGTGGTTAGCACACTGGACTCGCATTCGGGAGGACGACGGTTCAATCCCGTCTCCAGCCATCCTGATTTAGGTTTTCCGTGATTTCCCTAAATCGTTTCAGGCAAATGCCGGGATAGTTCCTCTGAAAGGGCACGGCCGATTTCCTTCCCCATCCTTCCCTAACCCGAGCTTGTGCTCCGTCTCTAATGACCTCGTTGTCGACGGGACGTTAAAAAACACTAACCTAACCTTGACAGGGCATCGAATATTTGTAAATGCTTGACAGTGGCACAATGCTGAAGTTACAATAGCAGAATAAAATCTTCTGCAGTCGTAAGCGGGAAATTACATTTTTAAAGGATTCATGCAGGCTGAAGTGAATAAAATTCTTCTGCATGCGGATCTCATCGTAACGGGTCGGTGCATAAACCCGTGCCGTTATTCATCGGTTTGGCACCATTGCGATTTGAAACCTTCATCTTTTTCGTTATGCCATTGTTTGTCTTCAGTTTGGAGTTCAATTGCTGCGAATAGGATCTTGTATGTCGTTAACAGCTCGTTTCGGCTATTTTCAAGGCTAATCAGTATGAATGTTAACCGTTAATTACAAGAGACCATCTGTTAGAAAGCTGCCATTTTATCTTTCGAACCGAGGTGGACTCTTCTGTGTACTTTCCTATTGGATGCCAAGCTACACAAGCCAGAACTTTTCCAATGTTGCTGCGCTTGATGTCTTATTTTTAGACCTTCGGAGGTCCCACAGACGTAATGTAGCGTTTGAGTGTCGTGTTTTTGTTTAATGTTGCCGTTTCTATATGGCTGGAAAAGATGGATCTTCTATGTAACGTGTTCTATGTGAGACAAATGTGGATACTCATGAGCGATTTTTATGTGAGACGGATGTGGATATTCGAGAATGATTCAATGAATCCTGAGATGAAGACTTTGACGACAGTAATAATGACCCTGTTTGCGACATATTTAGTGATCCCGACACTAATTAGAAGCAGGAAACTGAAAGTGATTATGATTTGACAGTTGCTAACGATGGTGGAGCTTACATATACAGTAAGAATAGATGTCTTCAATGGAGGAAACAGCAGCTGTTAACTGACGTCTGAACAAGGCAACACGACATCGTGTCGCTGTTGCACTGTGACAGGTGACGAATAGTATGATATTGCAATGCCTGTGATGTTCTGATTACGATGCAAAGTTCCTTTGGACATGCGTGAATCAGAATAACAGAGGCACTGCAACATCGTATTTCTCTGTCGGTATCGGACAAGCGACTTTCAAGTACCACGTCTCGCCTGTACGAGAATATACAGGATGGATGTACAAGTCATAGACGCATGGCTGACAACGTATGGAAGTTTGCGTGTGTGGCCGCGAGTCGTGCACAGATAGCCAAACTGTAAGGCGATCGCTCGAGATAAGCGGGAAATCTGGGTTCGAATCCCGGTCCAGCACAAATTTTCATTTTCGCCATTTCATTCTACAGCTGATAGTTGTCCTTATTCGCAATTGCGAATACATGCAATGGGTGACGAAAAGTGTAGGAGAAAACCTTGCTGTTTTGAAGGTACGGACTCCGTTGTATACATAAGGAAGAAATCTTTAAAAACATGTGCGTCTTGCCATCTTCGTTTCAAAAGGAAAACTAGATATCGCTGTCAACAGTGTGGTGTTTCGGTTTGTTTGGAGTCTTCCAGGAGAGCTTGCGGAAATGCATACAGGGTGAAAGTGATTCAAATATCACTCAGAGCCTCATAAGAATACATAATTGCTTCCTACTTCATCGTTTACAATTCAAATATAGCAAAGTTTCTCCTAACATAGATTTTTTAAAATTAATGTTATTGGCTTTTTGTAGCAAACAATACAGGCATTACAATTATTGCTTAGCTAAGCGACTACAACTAAATTTTAAAGACCCAGCTGTTAGGTACACAATATAAAATTAAAAATGCAGTATTTAATATGTAGAGCTTTATCTCTCCTTCTTGCAGATAACGTCCTGTTAAACCCTTAATTGTGACGTTGTTCTCACTCATTAATGTTTTAATATTTGTTGTTAAGGGAACCTTTATTTATACGAGGTTTTCCCGCAGTTTATTTTGATGTGGAACATATTTGGAACATCCCAATATGATGTGACCCAGATCTCACCTGTCTTCTAGATGTTCCCTACATTGAAATTCTGTAGAGGTGTGCAGGGACACATGTGTGTCTAATAATTGATGTTACATACCTCCTTGGCAGATTTTTCTGCCTATACCACGGTTTCGTTGGTTTAGTGTGCTGAACTGAAGCAAACGAAAAGCCCTTTTCCTGCTGCGATATTTACCACTTCTTTCCGATTGATGGCAAGCCACTTTTTATGATACGTGTCAGAATATGGAAGCTATATGAAAGCGGGTCGCATGCTTTGATACTTTCTTTAGCAAGAACGTCTACTACTTCACTATGCCGAAAATCTGAGTGTCCCTTTTCCTTTATCCACATTAGATGACCGGATTTATTTTCTTTGTTAGCCTTTGTTATTAGTTCTATTACATTACAGATACAAGTGTCATCAGCTTTCCATTTTAGATGCTCCAGTTGCTCCTAAGAACTTCTAGAGTCAGTCAGAATTAGTTTTTTGTTCCCCTTTTTCAGATCGAAATTTAATTACTTCTTTTACTGCTGTCAATTACTTCTTTTACTGCTGTCTCATCCGCAATGTAAATACAGCACTATTTAACGGTGGTAATAAAAACTTTTCAGCCATCTGCAACCTAGAGCAATAACATGAGCAACCAACTCCGTCGTGTGTTTTGGACACGTCAGTACTTACGAGGGCTATTCGTAAAGTAAGGCCCGATAGGTCGTGAAATGGAAACGACAGAGAAAATTCGACGAATCTCTGCACAGATGTATTGGGCAGCATCTCTAGTAAGCTTGTCGATAGCGTCACGTCGCTCCTTTCAGTTCTGAGCAAACAGTGAACACATAAAGATGACTATAATAATACTGTCTCCCGCCACGTATGATGGCGAGGTTTCAGCTGATTTCACGCAGCCCCACATAATGAACTTGTCAAGCATTTCCTTCTTCCAGACAATTCTCGGCCGCACACTGTAGGATCAATGAGGACGATCCTGCAGCGATTTCGATGGGAAATGTTTGATCACCTATCATACAGAACAGACTTGGCTCGCTCTGTTTTTCATCTTTGCTCACACAAACCGCTAGCTATGACGACAACATCTTGGCACACAAAACGAGCTGCAGATCAGCATAGAGAAGTGGCGGAAAGTACAGGCGGCAGCCTTCTGTGACGAGCGTAGTGGAAGGTTGGTACAACGCTACGACAATGTGTAAGTCGGAGCGGCGATTATGTAGAGATGTAGCTGGAAGGTTTAGCAAAATGTTGCAAATAAAACATTTTTTACTTTCGCTGCGGTTTCTGTTTCGCCACCGATCGGGTCTTACTTTCCGAACAGCCCTCGTACATGCAAAATATCTGCTTACTTGCTTTCCACATATTTTTTTACATAATTATTAGCTCTAAATTCTAGAACTATTCTCTCTGGCAGATAAAAGAACTTATGGTTGGCGAATTGCTGTTTCTTCACATTTGTTACTGAACGATGGTAACTTTCGATTCTTCCGTGACAAAGGAAACTTACAATACGGAGTTCAATAGTCGCTCTACGTTGAAACTTTAAGTAGTAAACTCAAAGTTGATTTCATATACAATTTCTCATAACTGAACTATGTTTCTCCATACAGTTAAATTGATAGTCTGCGCTATTTTCTCCGAGATGACATGTGTGGGGAATAGAGAGGTAACTACCCATTTTTATATTAGTAATACATAAAACAAAAACAAACTGCAAATTTTGGTGTATTTCAGTTCTGTAGTTGTTTTAAATGCGGTATTGTTTAAAAAATTCAAATTTTTGTGAAGTATGCTTCCAAGAAGTGTAATGAACAACAGGAACTCATAAAACAATGTATTCACCAAAAGAATGTGTTGAGGCGATCTGAGACACCTCTCCATAGCAACTGTGTTCCTGTCATCGTCTATAGTACTTAATGGTTAAGTAGAGAAAAAGGCACGCTTCAGACTCACTTTATTCTTGGAATTCGGTCGAGGATGTGGTGCTGCAGGAGCCACGAGTGGAATTTGTAGTGCGTACAGGAGGCACGAGCGTCACCGCTGGAAGACGGGAGAGGCAAGGGGGGGGGGGGGGGGAGGTGTACGGGGCTGATGTGTTTCCCCCAATATATTTCGGAAAAGCAGTTTCAATATATTTTAGTCTTAGTTGACAAAAAATGACACCGTTGAACGAATATATCCAAGCCTAACTAATTACACACACCAATAGCTCTTCTTCAGTGAGAATTAATAGATTTAATATCGTGCAAAGTAAATCAAAGTCACTTGTTTTTCACTAAAAAGACAATATTCCACACTTGAACGAATTCTGCTGATACTGCTGCTAGTGGTGATGGAGCGGAGTAGATAAGCATGATTCTACTTGGTTTTGCTGTGACATTTTAGGAGGTGTGGCCAGGAGGCACACGGTTAACAATCGAACCCCACACGACCATTACTTATAGCTCAAATGGTTCAAATGGCTCTGACCACTATGGGACTTAACATCTGAGGTCATCAGTCCCCTAGAACTTAGAACTACTTAAACCTAGCCTAAGGACATCAAACACACCCATGCCCGAGGCAGGATTCGAACCTGCGACAGTAGAGGTCGCGTGGTTCCAGACTGAAGCGCCTAGAGCCGCTCGGCCACACTGGCCGGCACTTATAGCTCGGTATTCGTATAGTAATAGAGTTATCGTCAATGTATGTGTCAAGAGGAGCTGCTACTAAGAGAGTTACAGGCAGCTCATCCATATGGTCTCTTTTTTAAAGACAAACGAGTGATGAGAAGTAAATATTTATTACGAAATATCTTCCAGTTTACTCAGTTTTACTATAACATTGTAGTAGATCACTTAGGAGCGAAAGAAGACCTCAACATTTTAAATGCTGTTTTAGTTCGATTATTAAAATAATCCAGTTGACAGGAATTTATCAACTGTTTTTCAAATTCATCTAAATACAAGGTATAGCCTATTAAGGTCTATACATATTATTTTTCCTTTATTCTTCCCTACAAAAAGACTTATAATAAATTAGCAATTTATCCCGTCTCGGTTTCGTCCCCAGTACACAATAAAGGAAAACTTCGCAGTGCGAATTTTTGGAGGCTGTTCTTGCAAAGTAATAGGTTTCCAGCATTCTCCTTGTTTTAAAAGCATAGGTCTGTACATAAAATTGTCAAATGCATTGTTTGCTGTCAGATTATTTTAATAATGAAACTAAAACAGTTTTTAAAAATGTACAGTTCTTCATCTATTACTGTTTCAATCAAACGACTGAGCCGAAGTCTTGCACGAGGAAACTTCTATTTAGTTCAAAAGATAAAGATTATTTTGAAATAGTTTCAACGGTTGTAACACATAATTAGCATGAATACACTGTCGATAAATTTAAAAGTCAATATAACTTTTTATACTCGGTAATCACACAATGTTTTAATCCAGGTTGGGTTCGATTCCCGGCTGGGTCGGAGATTTTCTTCGCTCGGGGATACGGTGTTGTGTTGTCCTAATCATCATTTCATCTCTATCGGTGCGCAAGTCGCCGACGCGGCGTCAAATCGAAAGACTTGCACCCGGCGAACTGTCTACCCGACGGGAGGCCCTAGTTACACGACATTTACATTTTAATGGCTCGTTTTAGAAGTTTTAAGTGCCACTAGAATATACGGTCTAAGGCATCTAGAATATTTCAAAAAGTGGTTGTAGGTCCTAATTTTTTTAGCTTTTTTTCAAGAGGGTCTCTCGTTTAGACTCCTTGTGAGCTGCACCCATATTTAAATGCAAAGAATTGAAAATGGAAGTCCCATTAGACCTACATGTTTGTTGCTAAAACCGCTTATCTTCCTCTTTTATAACTTAACACGTTTTGGAATGCAGATTAACACCACAAAATTACCTGCCACGAGTGTATGGACCCTTGTGATCAAGAAGAACACCCTCTGTCGCGTCTGTGTTCTCTGGCTTATTCCTTGAGGGATTGGCGTGTTGGTCTGAAAACGCATAGTGTTCCTACCACTTCAAAGAGCGAATTCCCTAGAAAGAAAACGATGACGAAATTTAGAAAAATGTAACTCAAAATATGCAACTGGGTATGAGAGTGACGAAATGGCTAGCCTTACTGTATATCGATTATGCTGTAATTGGAATATTACTCTTGTTCAGAAAGTAGCGAATGAAATGGTGTCTTACGTAATATAAAATATGAAACTACTAAAAAAAAATTTCTGATGGATTCTGAAAAGAAAGAACCGAATTTTAATTTCTCCTCTCTCTCTCTTTCTCCATTTCGCCTTCATGTTTCATAAACGCACGAGGAAGAAATATATTGATTGACTGCTCTAGGAACTTTTATTCCCTGTGTCAACCTCTCCATCTCAGGATAGCACTTTCAACGCACATCCTCAATTATTTGCTGGATGTGTTATAATCTCTGTCTTCCTCTACAGCTTCTACCCTCTGCAGCTCAATCTAGCACCATGGAAATTAATTCGTGATGTCTTAACAAATGCCCTACAATCACGTCCCTTCTTCTTGTCATTGTTTTCCATATGTCCCTTTCCTCGCCGATTCTCCGGAGAACGTCTTCATTGATTAACTTATCAGTCTACCTAATTTCCAATATTATTCTGTAGCACCACATCTCAAATGTTTCGATTCCATGTTTACCTACCATGCAATTATTCTGTGGTCCAATCATACACTCTAGGAATGTACGCACCCGTAACTTTAATAGATAAACAGCACTGTGACGCACGCTTCTCCCTGCCATTAAGCCATTTTTTCACGAGTTTCTGTCGAGAAATGAATGTTATCAGTTTTTTTTAACTGATTGTCTAGTGTTTATTTACATTTAGAGCTTGTGTATTTATTTCCTGAAATAGCTTCGCTTAAGCTAAAGTTCTAGTGAAAAGTAACTATGATAAGACTATTCTCAGTATTGCAATTTATTTCTGTTTCAAGAGCTTGCGAAAATTGCTATCTTAGGATATAATGAGAAGTCTGCAGAACAGATTTTAGTCATAGAATGAAGGCTGTCACGACGGGATGACATAGTTGCTGGTAAACCTTTCGGGATGTAAGGTCGTGGTCCAAGAGACTCTTCTGTTTCTGACGTTTCATCCAGGACTGCGCCGGACATCCTTGCCGACTCGGCAAGACTCAGCGGAGGAGCGCCTCTGAGGCGGTCCAGCGCGGTCCTGGACGAAACGTCGGGAACAGAAGAGTTTCTTGGACCACGACCTCACACCCCGAAAGGTTTACCAGCAACTACATGTTTTAGTGTTTGTTTATTCTGCTCGTTTATATTTTGTGTACATCCCAACGTCAGTAGCGCCATAATAGGGTGATATTCTACCCTGCGGGAATCTGTTTGTCATTTCTCAATTACTGGTGGCTGCTTTGTTTATACTTTTTTAGAATTTATACAGATTTTTTACACCATACGGTATGGATAGGGACTGGCAGGGTCCACATGTTGCCAATATTGTTTTGAGCAAGCTGCAGAAGTTTCGCTGGGAAGTCCTTAACCATCTTCCATTGAGGTTTCACGCGAGATGGGACTGCCAATTTTCATAACCAACAGTGTAGATTGATGCAAATCCACACTTAGGTGAAGACGCAAGGGATCAGCGCCGATTTTCAATTAATGTATGGTTAGGAAACATTGGCGATAGACTAACAGATCCTTACATACTACCAAACATTGACTGATGCAAGGTACCCTCAGTTCCTGTCAAATGACTTGCCTCTCCCGCTACAGGAAGTACCACTCCAACGGCGGCTAGAGACGTGTTCATGTGTGATAGAGCACCAGTCTATTTTCTGCGAAATGTCCCAGGACACTTCACACGGACATTTAAAAGGCAAGGGGTTGGTCCGGAGGGTTTTAGTATGTTAAGCAGCTCGTTCCCCGGATCCCAATCCCGTCGATATTTGGTTGTGGGGAAACTAAATGTTTGGTGTTTGCAGTCTCCATTAACGATGTACGATGGCGTGTTGAAAAGTAAAGCCTCCGAATTTTTTAAGTGAAACTCGAGGTTTTTTTAAATAAAACAAACGTTATTAACATTCTACGTCTTTATTCTTCGTGTCTGCATATTTGCAGCCTCTGCCGCTAGAGTGTTCCGATAGGTAGCCTGGAACATGGCGGTGTATAATGTAACCATGTCGTTGCGCGAGAAAGATCTTATTGTAATCGCGTTTCGAGTTCGAAGAGTTCGTCCACATACGAAGCACCCTCTCCCTCAGCAAGACAATGCCAGACTACAGACAAACACAGTGACTTCTGCAACAATCCAACTCCTTGACTTCAATGTTATCGATCATCCTCCACAAAATCCAGATTGGCTTTAACCGATTTTCATCTGTTCCCAAAGTCTGAAGAACTTCATTTTGATACTGATGAAGCGGTGCAAGCAGAGGTGAAGTGTTGGCTCCGGAAACCACGTCAAACAGTTTACAGCGATGGTACCAACAGTTGGGAGAAAGGTGTTTGTAACCTGAGTGACTATATTGAGGAATAACTACTTAGACATGAAGAATGAAGATGTATAATGTTGATAACGTTTGTTTTATTTAAAGAGCCATATGAGTTTTCACATAAAAAATTCGGAGACTTTACTTTTCAGCACGACCTAGTACAAAAGCTACATGAACGCTTCATAACATCTGCCAGCGCATCCGTGATCAACCTGGAGTTTATTAGACAGTGCGTGATTCACTAAGACGTCGGGCAGATGCGTGCCTTTTTATGAATGGACACTGTTATGAGCAGCTTCTTAAGCGACGCCTCACAAATGCGGGTCGTACGTAATAGCAAGCAGATTACATTAGAAGCTGCGCTGTTACACAGTAACACAATACTGTGTTATCGTATGTTTACTCATTTGTTTACTGCATCTGTTGGTCATTTGTAACTAAGAGCTCGCTGTGGAAGAGACGTTGTTGACAGTAGCGAAGCTGAACTAATACTCATAGTTCTTAAGGTATGAATTTTACACGACACGTATACTGCACATTTTTTTTCTTATTTCGGCCCATACTACTACCTCTCGGAATATGGAATACTTTTTTAACGTTCTGTAGGTATGGCACGGGATTGAGGTTCAAAGAGCTAGTCGGCAATATAGCTGTGCCGGATTTACGATGCCCGATTTTCTGGTCTGTGCGGAGTGACAAAATTGTGGACCTTTAATAGTTTCGGCCAAGTTGTGACGTGTTGAAGAAGAACTTTAAAAATTTACAATATCGTTTGGACTGTGTTTTTGGATAGTGGCAATGTGCAGATATTAAGTAACTACACTGTGCGAATTATGCTGATAAACCTTTGGGAATGTGATGGTCTTTGATTTTTCCTCAATAACGTCGAATTGAGACTTTAAATAACTTGAAGTAATGTATGCATGTGTGGCGCTCAGCCGGCCGCAGTGGCCGAGCAGTTCTAGGCGCTACAGTCTGGAACCGTGCGACCGCTACGGTCCCAGGTTCGAATCCTGCCTCGGGCATGGATGTGTGTGATGTCCTTAGGTTAGTTAGGTTTAAGTAGTTCTAAGTTCTAGGGACCTCAGCAGTTAAGTCCCATAGTGCTCAGAGCCATTTTTTTGTGGCGCTCAAAGCATTTCTGTATGGATTCCGTTCCGTGCTATAAAAACCGCGTCGCAGCACTAGCGTATTTCGAACAGTTACTATCATCAGTGTTTTACGGCGGCAAATGTTTCGTAAACGTTTACTGGGTGTCTGGATTTAGGTAGCTCTGTATTTGGTTGTTCCTAGTAAGAATTGTTCTTTTAGCGCAACAATACATCATTTACTGATAATAAGCTGCGTTTCAAATTGCAACCCTACGTCATTATCAGCATCCTAATCACCAAAATTTAGTGCAGGCGTAGGTGTTCTGGTTAGGCATAGTGTTTTACCATTTCGTCCTATTCCCTTGTCGTAAGCTAGAATATATCTCATGCTTAATGGGGCAAAAAAGAGTTTAACTGAAAAATAGACAATATTAAACAATTTCAAATACATAAAAGGATAGTTAATTGCGATAACTGCGCCCACATCGAGGCGTTGTTCTCGTTGGTGTTCGCACAAAGACTGCTACCAACACCAACTGTACGCAAGACTATTTGTCGTAAGCTTTATGTTTGTCCGCCACGTGCTGGTGGCTGGGCAGCGTGGAGGATTCTCCTCATGCATGTCGACTACCACTCGAAAAAAAAAAAAAAAAAAGACCATAATTGCCAGAACTGACCGACAGTGGAAAATGATCAGTTTTGGCAGTTGAAAGCGGGTTCAAAAATGGTTCAAATGGCTCTGAGCACTATGGAACTTAAGATCTGAGGCCATCAGTCCCCTAGAACTTAGAACTACTTAAACCTAACTAACCTAAGGACATCACACACATCCACGCCCGAGGCAGGATTCGAACCTGCGACCGTAGCGGTCGCGAGGTTCCAGACTGAAGCGCCTAGAATCGCTCGGCCACAACGGCCAGATTGAAAGCGGGTATGTAGTCATTTCAGTGCCTATTAGTTCTATGATACATTATATAATGACTTACGCTGCTACATTAAAGAAAAACGAATTACTTGGTTTGTACTTCGTTGCCCTTTTTTCTCCCGAAATTTACTTCTGTCAAGGGACTCCAGAGATCAGTATGTTTGTGTCATCATCCAGTCGGATTCTATACCGAGCAGACTATCCTGCGGAACACCAAGTTTGCAGGAAATATCAAACGGTCTTCATACGCCTTTATTTGCCGTAGCTGACCATGTTACTAATTCTCATTCCTCAAGTGGTTTTTGCCGTGCATTTCTGTTGTTCTTCCAATTTTTTATAAATGTTCTGTGCAGAGTGTTATTTTTGTATCATGTTCCTTCAGTCGATTATTCGGATGTTTGGCACGTGGGTTACTTTGCTGCATTGTTAAAGACAATAATGCCAATTAAAATACGCAGAAAGCTTCATTTTAGGCAAACTGAGTCGAATAATTTCATCACATTAACAGCAAGTAGGCTTTGGTGTTATTCTCACTGCTTTTTGAATCGTCCACGACAGACACAATCCGTATTAATCTCTGATTCTTAGTAAGTCCAACACATAAAGATGACTGAAAATTCAGAGCCTGCGCAGAACTCTTGAACTTTAGTTTCTACAGTTTTCATACAAAATAACGGGGGCTCGTCCGGGATTTGAACCCGGGACCTCTCGCACCCGAAGCGAGAATCATACCCCTTTTTTCTTTTTTTAACGTTTTTGTTTTTTTTTTGTTTTTTTAAACACGCTTTTTTAAAACACGCTTTTTTTTAACTTAATTTTTTTACCACTTTTTTTCTTACTTTTCCCTCGTCTTTTTTTTCTTTTAGAAATCCCCTTAATAAAATGGAACTAAAAAAAAAGAAAAAACCGAAGTGCCACCGCCACTTTTCATCCTATAACAAAAAAATCAGGTCCGCTTCAGGCGTTGGCTCCTGGCTAAACCTACTCCAGAGAGATGCCTATATACCAGGGGAAATATGGGAAATCAAGGGTAGGGCTATCCTTACAACAACAAAATCTTCCTTTTTTTTAATTTTATTTTTTTTATTTTGTTTTGTGTAGTTTTGTTGTGTATTTGATCAGAGGCCTTCTGCGCCCCACTGGTAATATGTTGAGCAACGTCTTCTCGAAATTGATGTGTTCCGTTGAATTGTTCAGAAATGTTCATTGGTTCAAACAGAAAACCTTCTTCTCTCTTGGCTTAACACATTCCAGCTGCGAGGCGGCTCGTGGAAAGCACTCCCAAGGAAGTTCGAGAAAAATTGTCTGTATTTTGGGTGACGGACAACGACATAATGACGGCCATTGAGGTATGTCCAAAAATCGAGTACAGAGTCTACAGTTTGTCCAAATAGGTAGTGAATGGCATGTCCGCGAATCCAATTCACAGCATTGGTCTTTGTCCGAGGAAAATAATCACGTTCCGGAAATAATAATGGAAGGGGAGTAATCGGATCCGGAATGTCCCGCGTTAGAAAAGCTACAATACGTCGAACCAAGTGCCAAACCTCCGCCGCCGGTCCGCAAACAAACCGA
This sequence comes from Schistocerca americana, assembly GCF_021461395.2. Taxonomy (NCBI): domain Eukaryota; kingdom Metazoa; phylum Arthropoda; class Insecta; order Orthoptera; family Acrididae; genus Schistocerca; species Schistocerca americana. Next base: position 742,508,159 of record NC_060120.1, read on the forward strand.
TGTTCATCATTGTCTGGCACTCCACTCGTGGAACATAGAGGTGATTGGGCGAGGTGGATACGATGAAGGCGAAATTGGTTGACTTGCTTACCATTGACAGTTAGGTACCAGACAGATTGAACATTCGTGTCAAGGTAACAGGCGAACACCACGCGCCATACATGACGCCAGTCAACCTGGGGGAACTTTTGTTCAATCGGGTTAGGTGGACGACCTAATTGGAGGACATTGTATACTGCCTTTGTCTTGAGTAAAAGCTGTCTTGGTAAGGTGAGGCGTAGATAACTGAGTTCAAGAAAGAAGTACCGTATATAATGAAACTGGGCCGGAACATCCGAGATCATCACTGGGGCTGACAGTGAGACCGGCGAATATGCCGACAGGAGGAGACCAGTGAGGCTCGTTGGGCAACGTGTCCATACCGTCATCTGGGAGCTGACAAATAGGGCGCGAGCTCTATCCGGCACGTGAAACAGACCTATCCTACCTCGTTCACGGGGAGGAGTAAGGGTTGCATAGTTAACTGAACAACAACCCAGATCTGACGAAAGATGCCATCGCTGCCAACATGCGACGTGCCACAGTAAGCGGGAAAGGTAGAACTTGTGCTACATGGGGAACTCGGGATGCGATATATATATTGACATATCGAGCTCGTTGGAGAATATCTAGGGATCGAAGGCGATGGTCCATAAGACCTGCTCTGATCATGAAAAGGAGGCGTCAGCAGTTGATCGTGGCTGAACGCCGGAGATCAGATGAAAAATCTATTCCCAAACAGCGAATGGTATCAACGGTGGTGAGAGGGGTAACGCACTCCACGGGAAGTACCGTGCCAATGAACATAACTTGTGACTTACGTACGCTTAAAGAGCTACCCGACGCCTCACCATAAGTCGCTACCCACGTCAAAACAGCTCGAACCTCGTCGGCATTGCGTAAACAGATGACTACATCGTCAGCATAGGCCGTGCAACAGAATCGGTGGCGATCTATGGACAACCCTACCAAACGTTGTCTTAGTCCACATAGCAAGGATATCAAGGAAAAGGCGTACAAAATTGCTGATAGAGGGCAACCTTGACGTACGGATCGACCTATGTTTATCGGTGGAGTGAGGCTGCCATTGTACATAATCGTGGATGAGGCACCCCGCAGAAGGCGCATCACTACCGTGATAACGGCGACTGGGAAACCCATATGGTGGAGAACGGCCGTAAGGAACGAATGGGCAACCCTATCAAAAGCTTGACTAAAGTCCAAAGACGCAAGTGCCCCAGAGAGGCGTTGTGCCTGGGTAACGGCGATCATATCCCTGTAGCGGCATAAAGCCGTGCGGATATTATTATCCCCTCCCAAAAATGCTTGGTCTGGCGACACAACATATCGGGCAACGTTGTTAAGTCGTGCCGCCAAAAGGCGAGTGAAGATTTTCACATCACTGTGAAGGAGGGTGAGGGGCCGATAATCACTGATATTGTTGCCACCATGCGGTTTATGTACAGGAATAATAATTCCTTCCATGAAAGCGTCCGTCACAGGTACTTCCGGAGACATCAGTTCCCGACAGATGGAGGTGAAGGTGGACTCTAACAAATTACGGAAGGTGCGATAAAATTCGAGGGGAAGACCGTCGGGTCCTGGGGAGCGATTGATGGTTCCTGCCCGGATCGCATCGCGGACTTCCTGATCAGTCACCTCTGACATCAAGTCAATCGCCGCATCTCCTGGGATACCACCGAAGTTAAGCTGTGTGACTTCCTCGATTAACTCTGGGGAATGTGGAATTGCGGCGTATAGCTGCTGGTAGTGGGCGTGAAGCACATTCCCTATTGCAGATTGGGTTACGTAGCGACGCCCTTCTTGATCTGTTAGGACGTGAATCAATTTTCGGCGTCGATTTTGGCGTTCTTGGATAGTATGGTACATCGACGATGTTCATGAGGCATGCGATCAGCAGTACGAGATCGTACTAACGCTCCTTCCAAATGCCTTCGCATGAGATTGGAGATTTGGGCCTTAGCATGGTTCATCCTTGTATGGCGCTCAGGGGGGAGGCTGGCATCGTGGAGCATTCTCGTAGGATCCTGTAGTAAAAGTCCATAGTGCTCTTCCTCCAGGTGACAACATCTTTGCCATCCGGATTAAAGTTTTTCGAAGAGCAGGTTTTGCACACTGGATCCACCAGGATATGGTAGACGGATACGTGGGTCGGCGTCTATTACATGTGATCCAAGTGTCTTCTATTACAAGTCGACAGTCAGGTGAATTAATAAGTGCCGTGTTCAGTTTCCATAAACCACGTCCGTGCCATACTGCCTGTCTTGTGAGAACAACATCACAGAAGTAAGCCTCATGATCTGAGAAAGCAACAGGCCAGATTTCAGCCTGTCGAGTGTGTTGAATTAGGGATTGCGAGATGTAGATGCGATCCAGTCGGCTAGAGGAGTGCACAGTGTAGTACGTAAAACCCAAAAGATCAACGTGAACATGTCTCCACGAGTCGACAAATTGTAGCCGCGTGACGACTATTTCCAGAGCTGCGCATGGTGAGTGACGCGGCAATTGATCCTGAGGTCGCTGGGTGCAGTTGAAGTCTCCACCCATGACCCAGACATCGTGTGGTCCAATAAAAAGGGGTGTAACTTCATTCGCGAAGAAGGCATTGCGTTCACGACGGTAGCCGGAGCCCGACGGCGCATAAATGTTGACGATGCGTACACGAAAGTGAGTAAGGGCCATACTTCTGCCGTTGGGGAGGTATAGGACATCTTCGGCAGGAAGACCTGCGCGTAAGATGATGGCAACACCACTACCGGTGTCCGAAGCGGGAGAAAGATGCGCCGTGAAGCCATGTGGTGGTGAAAAATCGGCGACATGCACTTCCTGAAATAGCGCAATATCTATGTCCGCATTATAAATCATATCACGGAGCAGCGCTAGTTTGTGGGGCGCACGAATGGTCGCGAGGTTAATCGTTGCGACACGATAATGCTGGTGTTGAAGTCCCACAGGCACAGGTGGGGCTTCTTCAGCAGCGAGAGGTCGTCGATCTTGCCGGTCCGCTGAAGAGGCTGCTATTGTGGAGAGTTTGCGGGCGCGGGCGCAACCGATGGGGGTGCCCCATCATCAGCAGCGTCCACCCCAGTCCCTTCGATCTCCACGTCGTCCGCCCAGGAGACTGATACTGCGGTAGGGCATCGGCTGTGCACGTCATCCACGTGGAGAGGAGACGTAGTTTTCGTCTTATCGGATAGGCTCTCTTCAACGTCGACCTGTGGGGGCGACGGCGCCAGTAAGGAGGGGTGTTCGTTGCCAGTGGTCGCCTGTGGCGGGTCGTTCGCATCAGACTTTTGGTCATCAAAGAGCGGTTTGCCGTCCATCTTCGGGTCTGCATCCCTGGTATCCATCCGCAGAATGGATTCATCCGGGGGTGTACGGCTACGTTTCTTTCTCTTTCGTGTCGACCCTTGTTTTCGAACAGGTCGTTCAGAGTCTGATTGCGGGTGGCTTTCGTCTGACTCCGGACCAGTCTGAAGGAAAGCAGAAGTAGGTACCACTCCCGGATCAACGTCCATCTCAGTAGCATTTTCAGTCGCAGTGCTGCGAAGATCCGGCAGGTCAAGATCTGGCGTCTGTGGCACCTCAGAAGGAATCTCAGTAGCGATTGCATCTACCTGATCAGACGACGTCGACGAAGCAGGAAGACCCTGTGGAGAGGTGCTACCTTCCTTGGCAACCTTGGCATGTGTGACAGGGATCTGAGTGATCACCGCTGGGGACGCTTCCTCTCCGACCGGCGTCTGGATCAGGCGGCGTCGCATGCAGGCGGATCTGACGTGGCCTTCTTGTCCACAACCCGCACATGTTCGGGGTTGGCGGTCGTACATGACAATGGCTCGCACCCCGCCAATTGTCAGGTATGATGGTATATGTTTTTTCAGTTCAATTTTGACCTGACGCACACCATTAAGGACGTGGTAGGTCGTGAAGGTTTGCCATTTTTCCTCTACGTAACCGATGACGTTACCGTATGGTTGTAACGCAGAGACAACTTCGTCCTTCGGCATTTCAAAAGGTAGTTCAAACACCCTAATCGTGCGTTGACCATACTCTGCGAGTTCAAGTGTTACAGCTCCGACGTGACCATCAGAGCATTTGAACTTAAGTCCATTGGCATGGCTGCGTATAACATCTTCACACACCTCGGTGTTTGTCATTTTAATATAAACGACACTACTCGTGATCGAAAAATGGATTCGATAACGTGGTTAGGATCTAAACGAACTTCTTCACGTATGAACGTTTCAACTTCCTGTGCACGAGGTCGCGCATGTTCAGCTGGGAAGGAAACTTTAAGGGTCGCACGGCGGTAAGCGCTCGACATGTTGTTCACGGTGGACGGACACAAGCCTTAAAGCTATGACGCGAAAGTAAACAACGCCTGCAGCGGAGCACCGGCCGGCGCGCGAGGCCGTCCGCACGCTGCCACGGCTGAGAGCCGACTGACACCTAGACCAACGAGCCGACGTTCTACATGTTCAGCATTGTGGAGGACCGCTTTCTCCCCATTGTCCCTCGGGGTATGTAACTGGAAGTGAGAGATGGATCCCAACGCCTGTTATATAAAGGCTGCGATAACCACGTCAACCATGCCTGGAGCTGACTGGAGTTTCGTGCATACTCTACAACGATCACGACACTGTACACAACTAATTACTATCACAAAATAAAATCTGGAAGTATTATCGTCTTCCAGCTGTAAGAAACAACTTATTGAGGATTTTTGTAGGAGAACACAGCCGACCACAATTACTTCTACGAAGTATTATTTTACCGCTATGACTTGTTTCCGGCTATCACAACCATCTTCAAAACGGCTAACTTGTTTAGGACAGTATTAGATTCGTCAACGGCGTGTCGTCTGCTGTTGTACTGCATAAGAACATTCGAGTAGTTAGCGACGCTTTACGTGCTGTGTGGGTCAGTTGTATAATGTAGAAAAATACGTTGATGCGCTCTTACAATGAATGAGTTGTATTCACTTATATCTATTCCAGTGAATGGCGCGTTGCCTTCTTTTTGCCTTTATGCATTTCTAGGAGGATGAACAATGTTGTAAACAGCACACATATTACAGAATCAACTTTTCGCAGAAATTGTTCACTATATTTCTCACGTCAGCTGCAGCTTCAGTTATGCGTTTTAAAGTGATGTTTTTGCTTATAACGAAAAGATTATCCACTAAACAAAGTCTCCACTTATTTCCTGACAAGCAAAGGTCTCAACTACCTTAAGCTAGGGGAAAATGTGTCTCGGAGACGCAACTGAATAGTACAAAGAGTACTTTATCTTTAAGAGTAAACATATTATTTAAAAATTACGAAACAAATTTTTTTACAGCGTTTTTGTTTTGGGGGTAACTGATGTCCTAGGAGGAATGATTAATATTCGGCAATAAGGAACGATCGATCATTCGAAGCAAAAAAGGGGCTCTAAAATGCAAATAGCTTAAGAGCTACGAGCACGTATTCAGTAGAAGAGATGTGTTTCACAGTAGCGAAGATGAACAAGTGCTCGTAGCTCTTAAGAAATACATTTTAGGGACCATGTTTAATAGATTTTTTGCTTCGAGTAACTGTTCCTGTCATATCTCTGAATATTATATTAAGAGAGAGTCTCGGTTACGAAGTTATTTTGATTCACCTGGTAAACACTTCCACTGAAAGACCTGAGTCGAATCAAGGCCCCCGGAGTAGACAACATTCCATTGGAACTACTGACGGCCTTGGGAGAGCCAGTCCTGACAAAACTCTACCACCTGGTGAGCAAGGTGCGTGAGACAGGCGAAATACCCTCAGACTTCAAGAAGAATATAATAATTCCAATCCCAAAGAAAGCAGATGTTGACAGATGTGAAAATTACCGAAGTATCAGTTTAATAAGCCATGGCTGCAAAATACTAACGCGAGTTATTTACAGACGAATGGAAAAACTGGTAGAAGCCGACCTGGGAGAGGATCAGTTTGGATTCCGTAGAAATGTTGGAACACGTGAGGCAATACTGACCCTACGACTTGTCTTAGAAGAAAGATTAAGGAAAGGCAAACCTACGTGTCTAACATTTGTAGACTTGGAGAAAGCTTTTGACGATGTTGACTGGAATACTCTCTTTCAAATTCTAAAGGTGGCAGGGGTAAAACACAACGAGAGAAAGGCTATTTAAAATTTGTACAGAAACCAGATGGCAGTTATAAGAGTTGAGGGGCATGAAAGGGAAGCAGTGGTTGGGAAGGGAGTGAGACAGGGTTGTAGCCTCTCCCCGATGTTATTCAATCTGTATATTGAGCAAGCAGTAAAGGAAACAAAAGAAAAATTCGGAGTAGGTAAAAAATACGTGGAGAAGAAATAAAAACTTTGAGGTTCGCCGATGACATTGTAATTCTGTCAGAGACAGCAAAGGACTTGGAAGAGCAGTTCAACGGAATGGACGGTGTCTTGAAACGAGGATACAAGATGAACATCAACAAAAGCAAAACGAGGATAATGGAATGTAGACAAATTAAGTCGGGTGATGCTGAGGGAATTAGATTAGGAAATGAGACACTTAAAGTAGTAAAGGAGTTTTGCTATTTGGGGAGCAAAATAACTGATGATGGTCGAAGTAGGGAGGATATAAAATGTAGACTGGCTATGGCAAGGAAAGCGTTTCTGAAGAAGAGAAATTTGTTAACATCGAGTATAGATTTAAGTGTCAGGAAGTCGTTTCTGAAAGTATTTGTATGGGATGTAGCCATGTGTGGAAGTGAAACATGGACGATAAATAGTTTGCACAAGAAGAGAATAGAAGCTTTCGAAATGTGGTGCTAAAGAAGAATGCTGAAGATTAGATGGGTAGATCACATAACTTATGAGGAGGTATTGAATAGAATTGGGGAGAAGAGGAGTTTGTGGCACAACTTGACAAGAAGAAGGGATCGGTTGGTAGGACATGTTCTGAGGCATCAAGGGATCACAAATTTAGCACTGGAGGGCAGTGTGGAGGGTAAAAATCATAGAGGGAGACCAAGAGATGAATATACTAACCAGATTCAGAAGGATGTAGGTTGCAGTAAGTACTGGGAGATGAAGAAGCTTGCACAGGATAGAGTAGCATGGAGAGCTGCATCAAACCAGTCTCAGGACTGAAGGCCACAACAATAACAACAACAACAACAACAACAACAAGACTTCCTGAGATTTTCTAAAAGAAAAGGAAAAGTAATTATACAAAATTACAAGTTAAGGGTCATTGTTATAAGCTGCACTAAACTTTTAAAAGTTATTTTTAAAATTTTGATAAAGCAAACTAACACCCACGAAAGGCTATCAGAGCATTACATACGACTGACTGGTAGCGAGATTAGGCCGCACGGTGGTAACAAACCCACTAAAGGAAGAATCGTCGAACAAAATACACTGGAACAAACCCAAGTGTACAAACGTAAAAGGGTAAAAACTGGGGATAACTAAACGTATGAAGACAAACATAAAAGGGAGGAAGGGGCACATATAAATAAAGTACGTCTAACGGAAAAGATCATAAAATACTCTGAGACGCCAGGTGAAGCACGGTGTAGAGCCGCATGTACATCGAATGACCTGCATATCAGGTGACTAAACGATATAATAGATGGCCACATTGAAACTACAGTGAAAAATGGGTCTGAGCACTATGGGACTTAACTTCTGAGGTCATCGAAACTACAGTGAGAAGGAAAACCATGTTGCTTGCGCTAGTGTCCGCAAAACTTAAACTAATCTAGGCGCCAACACGTATTCAGTGAAAGAGATTACATAGCACCTTTACTAAAATGCATAGGATTAGAATTCAAAGTGCTTGAAAATTAAAAGAATCTAAGATTAACAGATATAAGACAAATGTTGCCATAAAATGAAAGCGTAGTCGACAGACTCCAGCGCCAGTCTGGCGCGAGCTACATTTTTTTTCGTGATCTCTTGCTCAATTTAAATTTTAACTCTATATAAAAATATCTATTCTTATCAGTTTAATGTCTGATACATCTTGCATTATAGGTCATTTAGGAGGTCATTAGAAGCTGACGCAGGGCTGACACTGTAATCGGAGGTCCTTACATACACTGAAGAGCAAAAGAAACTGGTACACATGCTTAATAACGTGTAGGATCCTAGCGAGCACGCAGAAGTGCCGCAACACGATATGGCATGGACTCGACTGATGTCTGAAGTAGTGCTCGAGAGAAACGACGTCCATGGATCCTGCAGAGCTGTCCATAAATCCTGAAGAGTACGAGGGGCTGGAGATCTCTTCTGAACAGCACATTCCAAGGTATCCCAGATATGCTCAATAATGTTCATGTCTGGAGAGTTTGGTGGCCAGTGGAAGTGTTATAATTGCTACAGAATGGTTCCAGGAACACTCTTCTCAGTTTAGAGTGTGTGAGGTGTCGCATTGTCCTGCTTTAATTACCCAAGTCCTTCGGAATGCACAACGAACATGAATGGATGCAGCTGATCAGACAGGATGCTTACGTCCGTGTCACCTGCAGGAGTCGTATCTAGACATATCAGGGGTCCCATATCACTCCAACTACACACGCCCCACACCTTTACAGAGCCTCCACCAGCTTGAACTGTCTCCTGCTGATATGCAGGGTCTTCGGATTGCTCAAGTTGTCTCCATACCCGTACACGTCCATCTGCTCGATACAATTTGAAACCAGACTCGGCCGACCACGCGACATGTCAATGTCGGTGTTGACGTGCCCAGGCGAGGCGTAAAGCTTTCTGTCGTGCACGACTGGGCCTTCGACTCCGAAAGCCCAAATCGATCGTGTTTCGTTGAATGGTTCGCAAGCTGACACTTGTTGATGGCTCAGAATCGAAATCTGCAGCAATTTGCTGATGGGTTGCACTTCTGTCACGTTAAACGATTCTCTTCAGTCGTCGTTGGTCCCGTTCTTGCAGGATCTTTTTTCGGCCGCAGCGATGTCGGAGGTTTGTGTTTTAACGGATTCCTGATATTCACGGTACACTCTTGAAATGGTCACACGGGAAAAACCGAACGCCATCGCTACCTCGGAGATGCTGTGTCCCAACGCTCGTGCGCCGAGTGAAACACCACATTGAGACTCACTTTAATCTTGATAACCTGCCACTGTGGCAGCAGTAACCGATCTAACAACTGCGCTCGCGTGGATCTTCCCGGAGATAACTTGTCCTCCTATGTGTGATGGAGTTCGCAGCAGTTATTGCTTTGCCTCCCATGCATGCTGATGTAATGCGTCCTCACTTGTTGATTGTCTTCACGGGTGTTTCCTCAGAACAGTTTTGCAGTGTTGGCTAGACAGCTAGCAGGGGTGGCCATCTGGTGGTGGCGCTGCGCTGCAGTTTCCGGCCCAGCGTCCGGATTTTGTTGTTGCCTGAACGGCCAGCACCTTCGTAAAAGGTGTGGGCGGTCGTCTTGAAGAGGTCAAGGAGCAGAGGTACTTCTGGTATGTCGTGAAGATGTGCGCTTGGGAAGTCGTAAGGCAGGTGTAAGGCCAGCCCAAGTATGCGATTCTGCAGTGTCTCCAGCTTCTACAGGTTGGTGTCGGCGGTGTTCCCCCAGACGACGGCGGCTCATTGTAGTACAGGGCGAAGCAGCGCCTTGTACAGAGTGATGCCCAGCCGTGGTGGTTGTTGGAACTGGGGTTCAGCACCGGGTAGAAGTTGCGGAGCCTGTTCCACACTTCGTTCTTCACTTCGTGGATGTGTGGACGCCACGTGAATCGGAGGTCGATGGTGACGCCGAGGTAATGCGCCGTTGGACGCCACGGGTCAGGGCTTCCACCGACGGTGAGCGGTTGCAGACCCGCAGGAACGAGTCGCCTGGTGACGATCAGGAACTGCGTCTTGGCCCCGTTGAATTGTAGACGCCACTTGACGGCCCAGGCTGCCAGGGTGTCAACGGCGAGCTGCAGACGGCGGCGCATGACGGCGGCGTTCAGGCTTCTCGTATATAGAGCCGTGTCATCCGCGTTCAGGGCGAGCCGCATACGGTCGATCTTCGGTGCATCAGAAGTGTACAGCGAGTACAGGAGTGGCCCCTATACCGAGCCTTGCGACAAACCGGCGTTGATGCGTCGGACGGTGGACAATCCGTGCACGGCCCGCATGGGGAAGGTCCGATCTTCAAGATAGGAACGGATGAGACAGACGTGCGAGGCCAGTACCCCAATTTCAAAAAGTTTGAATAAGAGGCCACGGTGCCACACACTGTCGAAAGGACGCGACACGTCCAGGAACACCACGCCGAAGAACTCGCTCTGCTCGAGGGCAACGACCGCATCTTCCACTAGCCGAAGGAGTTTGTGAACTGCCGAGTGGCCCCTGCGAAATCCGAACTGCTCTTTGGGCAGGAGGCCTTCCTCGTCAACGTGGCGATGCAATCGCCTGATGTACATTCTTTCAAAGACCTTGGAGACGGCTGGCAGTAAACTAATAGGCCTGTAGTTCGCGGCCTGGCGCAGATCTTTCCCCATCTTCGGAAGCGCCACGATCTCTACATGCTTCCAGGACTGAGGAAAACTGCAGGACCGGAGGATTTCATTAAAGATGTTGGCGAGATGAGTAACAGCCACTGGCGGTAACTTCTTGAGAAGGGCGTGCATGGGGGCTTAATTAAATTTTAATACAAATAATTTTAATTTTTTGATTTAGTAGCTGCCTGTTCGGTTACGCAGTCTCGTAACCGGTTGGCCCTGACTAGTAATAGTACGCAATCTGACTGCATAGAACAACAACAAAGAATGAAACGAAATTTCCGTTAACACAATTAATTAATTAAGTCCCCAGCAACTATAAAACCTAGAAAACAACAAAACACAAGTGTAGCTGTTCTGTGTGTGGAAGTGTGATTCAACGTACACATCTGGCACGGTTCTTCCTCAATAAGACCAGATATTTTAAACACCATATATACTGAAGTAATTAAAAAAAAATAAACAGAAATTCTATAATTGCACATAGAAACCAGAAATACAGTCTAATACAAGAACACGAGCCAGATGCTTTGTTGACTGAACCTGTGACCAAGAGGCATTATTGTTTAAGACATTGAAATAATGAAAAAAAGGAATTTTTTACCTTCATATATATTGACGAAAAGCACACACTGATCATTACAGCATCCCCAATCCAACAACATCTGGTGTCTAGCCCATCAAAACAATACTACAAGTTCTGAACAAGCACTCACTACCGCAACTTCTCAACTACGACTCACCACTGCTACATCTCAACAAGCACTCCCCACCACGACTTCTCGATAAGCACACTCCACTACCACATCTCAACAAACACTGCCTACTGCTATTTCTCAATAAGCACTGTCCACCACGACTTCTCGACAAGCACTCTCCACTACGACTTCTCAGCAAGCACTGCCAGTGGAGGCGGCTGAATAATACTCTGTGGCGCAATCTCTGGCGCTGTGGCTCAGTGTAGCCACCCTTCAGGCGTTGGAAACTTCGTCTGGACCCGCAGCTTTCCTGGGGTTTAGGGCGCGCAGGATGGACCACACCTCTTCCGCCGTCGTCTCTTCAATGACGTCATCGTCGTCTCGTGCCTCCAAGTAGCGCGGGAGCCGGTCAGCAACCAGGTCGTCGTGTACAGCATCAGTCGGGTCTTCTATCGGCGTAAACGCAGCCTCAAAGACGTCTGCTAGGGCATCCGCTTTCGCAGCTGGTTCGCAGACAGCTTGACCATTGACCATCAGCGGAGGGATGCGTTGTGTGCGGCGTAGGAAACTATTCGCCAGGCCGAGCCGTCGTCAAGGCAGAGGGTGGCGACCTTGTTATTCCAGTCTCGATGGCGATGGTTGTCAATGGCGGTCCAGATGTCCCGACGCATCCTGCTGAGGAGGCGCTTGGTGTCGGCATTTCTTGTCCTGGCAAAATGGCTCTGAGCACTATGGGACTCAACTGCTGAGGTCATTAGTCCCCTAGAACTTAGAACTAGTTAAACCGAACTAACCTAAGGACATCACAAACATCCATGCCCGAGGCGGGATTCGAACCTGCGACCGTAGCAGTCTTGCGGTTCCAGACTGCAGCGCCTTTAACCGCACGGCCACTTCGGCCGGCATTTCTTGTCCTCTGCCACTCCCTGTAGACCCAGTTCTCCTCAGTGATGTCAGGCGGCAGTTGTCGGGAGTAGTCAGGCGAAGCTCGTCGTATGGGCGGCGTTGCTGCTTTGGCTGCGTCTATCATGGTTGCTGCGTCCGCTCCAGCGTCCGCAGGGGGCGGGGCGGAGGCGAGTGAGTCCGTCACAGCTGCTTGAAACCTGTCCCAGTTGATGCCAGTAAGTGAGATGCCTCGCCTGGGCTGTTGAAGGGCGTCCAGATCTACGTCAAAAAGCACTGGGACACGATCGGAAGACAGTGCAGTCCTCGTCGTGGCAGTTATCTGATGTGGGATGCCTTTGACGACCGCGATGTCTATTATATCTGGTTGGCCACGGGCAGGGAAGATCGTCGGGTCGTACGGCCCCACCACAAGCGCATGGTGACAATCTGCTACCCTGAGCAGGCAGCGTCCAGTGGTATTGGTGGTCCTGGAGTTCCAGGCGACATGTTTGCTATTGAAGTCGCCGGCGACGAACACCTGCCCCCTCAAGGAGAGCAGAGCATCGACATCAGCAGGGTCCAGCAGTCGGGATGGCGGTCATTAGGCAGTGACGGACGTGATGGCGCCCGCCGAGGCATGAACGACGACACCAGTCGCCTCCAGCGTTGCTAGTGTGGAAGTTGTATCATGTGATGACGAATGCAATTGCGGATGTAAACGGCTGTCCGTCCACCCACCGTCAGTTGATCGGTGCGGTAATTGGAATAGTTCGCCGCCCTGCGACCCCAGGCTTCAGGTGGGTCTCGTTGATAAGGCAGACGTCGACGGCTTCGTCGCGAAGAAATTGGCGAAGTTCGCCGGCTTGGGTGCGGACGCCGTTGGCATTCCACGTGACGACTGTTAGCCCTCTAACGCTTCCCATGGTGCAGCTGTTGTGGGTTGACAGCAGTGGTGTACATGTTCTGCTTTCAACCCGCCCATGCTTGCCCGGTGGCCAGGCGGACAGGCCGCGGCGCGTTGTCAACAGAACGGTCAGGCTGCTTCACTCCCAGCCAAGCCAAGCAGAACCCAACCCGGGCAGGCTGCGGGAAAGTTGCTTGCCTGCCCATATTACTGCTGAGCTACGCTGCGCAGCCGTTTAGTCGTATTATGAACGTTAGTTAAAAGTTTTTATTTTTTTTAGTCGTATTATGAACGTTAGTTAAAAGTTTTTATTTTACCTGAGCACCAAAAGACAAATTAATTTCAGGTCAAAAAATATTCGGTTTTATTTGTACATTCTTCCTTTACGCGTATATTTCGGGCTTATTATCTATATAAAGAAAAATGAATTGCCAAATGTGTTGATAAGCGTAAAACTCGAGAACGGCTGGACCAATTCGGCATTTTTTTTTTTTTTTTTTTGTAATTCTCAGGACAAGGTTTTTATGAAATAAAATTTTTGGAAAATCGACCGAAAAATTGGAAACTTTGAGAAAAACTGAAAGTGCGTTTTCATTGTGTCGGTGTGTTTGTATTGCATACAATCTTGATGAAATTTTCCACACTATACCTTGGAACCAAGAGGAAGGTCGCAGTCTACATAAAATTTCGTAGGGTGCATGGCAGAGGTTACTTTACCTAACGGAATTCGACAAATTGTACGTTTTTGTTCCGATCTTGACGAAATTTGGCACACTTGATACTCAAAGCAGAATGAAGGGCGCTGTCTGCTTAAAATTCTGAATGGTGCATGGCGGAGGGTACTTTACTTACACACTTCTACACCAACCTACAGTTTTATTCCGATCTTAAAGAAATTTTGTGCACTTGAGCATCGAGAGGAACATCACTGTCTACATAATATTTCGGACAGTGCATGGAATAGAGTACCTTACAAAAGTTTTTGACATTGTTTGCGGGTTACCATGAAATCCTTATCCCACTATACTGCTAAATGGTCTCAGGTCCTTAGCACACATTTCGACGCACTTTTCGGCCACTAAAGCTTTGTCCTCTTTCAAGATATTTACGGAGTGAGGGAATTTCTTGTCAAATTTGCACACACGTGTCGTAGCATACTCGAGATTCCCGAATACGTACTTAAAAGCTTTTTACATAGTTTGCATTGAGACACACCTACCGATTTATTTGAAGCGGCCTCATAAACACACGAAAACGTTTCCCATGCGGCAATTGTGCTCTGTTTCGTTACCAGCATGTATTCGCCAGTTGTCAATTTTTTTTCAATCTCACTAAAATTCGACCTATTCATTGTGCTGCCCCCACCGTTGCGATAAATGAACTGCGGGCTAACTACCTGGCTACTCTAGTCACGGTAGCTTGACAGCGCAACCTGTTATCAGGCGCAGCAAGCTGAGCGGGTCCCGTGAAGCTTGGCAGGCCTGCGGGAACCCAGGTAGCCCGGGCATGCGGGAGCCCAAGTCGGCCGCATTACCCACTATGCCTCAGTACACGCGCACTCTTGTGTTTACGTCGCGGCAGGCTGACCTGCATGAATGGTTGCAGAGGAGCTAGGGGCAAGCAGGCTGCAACGGGAATTTGTACACCTCTGGTTGACAGTGGTAGTGGCAGATGTGGCCGTCGGCACTGCAGCTGTGAGTTGCTGCGACAGGACCTCGATCAACTTCGTGACGCTGGTGACGAGGGCAGTGAGCCCGGCGACGAAGTTGGCCAGGTCGGCGGTGGAAGCTGCAGGTGCAGCCAGATCGCTGGAAGGCGCGTCTGCTTCGCTGTGAGAATCCACCTGGGGCTGCTCGACTGACGTTGCAGATTGCTGGGTACCTACGGGGCGGCTACCCCCGCGCCGGCAGTTGGCTAGGCGTGGCCTGGCCGACGACGTGGGAGAGGCAGTACTCGGTTCTGCCACTGTCGACTGCTGTGGAGGCGCAGTGGCCTCAGGTGTCGGCACGTCCTCGGATGCGGAGGGAGCAGGAACGGCCGACGCTCTCGGGAGGGAGGAGGGCGCCCCCTGATGCTCCCGCTGCGAAAGAGACGCCAGGCCGCCTTCTTCGGATGTGGCACGGGTGTTTGGCCACGTTGGCGAGCGATGGCACACTTCCACATCACACACCCACGATAGCTGGCCACGTGTGCGCCGCCACAGAGTGCATATGTCGGTTTCTCGTTTTGTGGACGGGGGCACGCTCGTCCTGCATGAGCGCCGGCGCATTTAACACATCTGTCCGGCAAAGAGCAGTGGCGCGCGACGTGATTGATCCCCTGGCAGCGAAAGCTCTGCACTGGTCCTCTTCTGGAGCGAAGATCTTCGGTCCGAACCGGGATGACGGCAACCCGTTTCAATTGGTAGAGCTTGCGGTTCTCCACGGTGTCGGAGCAGACGACGAGGAAGAGCGGCATATCATCTCGTGATTTAGGTGACTTCATCTTCACGACTGTTCAAATGTAGAAGCCCAGGTCAGCGAGTTCCCGATGCAGGTGATCGGCTTCCATGTTGAATGGGAGGTCGCGTATGACGATCTTCAATACCTTGTCAGGTGCGGAAGCATGTGTATAGAATGGGATACCACGCTCAGATGCCTCCCGAGTGACACGGCGATAATCGTCAGCAGTGCGGAGTGTGACCCTGTACAAGTCACGCCCGGCAGGCTTCACGGTGTACACGGCCGTTCACCAGTTGCGCAACAACTTCTGCAGTTCCCCATATGGCGGCCGATACTGGAGGACCACTGGCGGAAGATGGGAGTCTTTGTTCGGGGCAGGATCGCGCGGCAGCTGTTCCGGCGCGTCAGCGAGCGCGTCGAATGAGTTGGCGACGGCAGGTGGAAGCGTCGTCGATGACTGCATGCGTCTTGCAGTTCTCCAGGACGGGACGAAGTCGTCGGCGTCAGGGGCGAAATCTTGCTATGCCCTCTTCTCATTCGGCGAACTGCCATCAGCGGACGTCGTGGCTGTTGCTCTCCTCTTATTTTTCCCGCTTCGTCCTCATGGCTGAGGCGCGGTGGAGCTCTCATCTTCTGAATTGGGGAGCGGAGCACAGCGCTGTCTTCAAGGTTTCCGTAGCTGTGTCCATCAGATCCGTAGCCATAGCATTGGTCGTCGTAACCAGGGGCCCAGATGGGGCCGCCGACGGCACAAGCGCGGCCGGACGGCGATCTGCCACGCCCTTCGCGTCGCTAGCAAGCGCAGGTGCGTCCTTCTCGCATCTGCACATCTCAGCGACTGCTTGACTAATAACTGCACCAGACACTTGATGTCTTATATAGACGTTGCCGACTGCAGCGCCATATTCTGCCTGTTTACGTATCTCTATATTTGAATACGCATGCATATGCCAGTTTCTTCAGCCCTTAGGTCTCTATATATGCCCATTACGTGGTTTCTGCCTGTATGTTCAGGCAAATCCATAGACAATCCACTGATGTGGTTTCTGCCTGTATCTTCATATACACGACGCCCAGTGTAGACGAAATCGTCGATTTTTCTTGCTCTAACGAAAATTATTTTTAAATCGAAATTTTACTTACCCATTCGACAGAGCTGTCCCAAATTAGCCTAGTGCAACATTTGTTTTACCGTCATGTGTTAACAGCAACAGTAAAAGATGAAGAATAGCCAGTACTCCAGCAGCGGCTGCCCAATCCTGTCTGCCCCCGCCAGCTGAGTGGTCAGCGTGACAGAATGTTAATCTTAAGGGTCCGTGTTCGATTCCCGGCTGGGTCGGGAAATTTTCTCCGCTCAGGGACTGGGTATTGTGTTGTGCTATTCATCATCATTTCATCCACATGGACGCGCAAGTCACCGAAGTGGCGTCAAATCAAAAGACTTGCACCCGTCGAACGGTCTACGCGACGGGACGCCCTAGTCACACGACTAATAAGCACAACCCTTGCTCACGCTGCCTGTTTCCGCCATGCAGAAGCAATGCTCAGTCGTTGCTGGTATACTAGGTTATTATTCGCGTTTTTCCGTCCCTCTATATACGTATCGGTGGAACAAATCCGCATTAGACTAATTTCGGACCGCTCTGTTGAATGGGCGTGTAAAATTTGGATTAAAAAGTAATTTTGTTTGTAATGAGAAAGAAACCGACGTTTTGCGTCGAAACTGAGCGACGCATGAGAGACATAATGAGCAGTATTTTTCTGGGCTGAATCCAGCTACACATTGCCAGAACTAAATTGCAAATATCTGCCGAAACATCAGAGAAAATATGCCTGACAACACAATGCCTTTTTCCCACTTCACATTCCTCACACTGTGGAGACTACGGACTCTTAACCTGAGTGCTCTTCAGAAGCCCATACCATCAGTAATGTTTCATGTACTCGTCATTGGCTGCTCTTGCACGTGACGAAGGATGTCCTCTTCAAAGGCGAGAGTGCGACTGTTCTGTGATGCACCACATTCAACCCTCCTAGTTGCGAACCCACCAGTTCCTCGCAGCTGTAGTTATACGAAAATGGTATGTGATTTAATTATAGTCTGCGCAGTATAAGACGACCAGTAGATGCACAGTCAGCACGACATGCATGGCGAGAGTGTTACTTAGTGGGGGGTTATGGGTAGGCGCTGTAGGAAAAATGTCGAGCGCTGGAGGGGAAGTACTGTTCTAAACTGAAGTCAACACTTACTTTTTTGTAAATATTAAGTAAAGCGCCTCCATGCCCACATGTGCATTGTGATGAATCAAAATGATCTAACACCTCTGCTTTCCTTAGTATCTAAAAAGAATTCTGCTGAAAATGTAAGAAAAGCGTCGATTTATTTGCGGCTGGATTGGCAACTATCTGTAACTTTCAGGAAAGCGACATAGTGGCGAATTGTGAGTAAAACCTATTCATTTCTCTTGTTGCCATATTAATATTTGCTTATTTTGCTAAAACATAGCAATCACTATTTTTCATTACAAATTTTTCGAATTTCATACCGTGTCTTACTTCCATGCCAATTTCAAATAACTATGACCATTAACGAACGGGCACATCACCATGAAGCTCACATACATGGTTATAAATAACTCAAAAATAAAATATTTTACCTAATACACAATATCAACTCGCTAACACGTGTGCAGATGCAGTTGCGAGAGAGTTCTGAAACAGTGGTTTATTAGTTTTATTAAATGAGGGACTGGGGAAAAGGAAGTTCAGCAGCTTATGAAACAGCACATCCTCGCTACAAAAATAAATGTTCTTCTTCACTTTGGTAGTTCCAAAACCCATAGTATTTCTCGTTTCACCAGGTATCGATGACCCTTAAAAATTACATTATTTCGTCGAAAAAGTCTGTAGTTAGTAGAATAATAAGGTAGATAATGAAGTTTTGCATAATAACCACATGGCAAAATACTCTCCTCTTTGCGTGCCATCATTTGCCAAATTCTCATTTCAATACCTCAAAACGTTTATTAAGTATGAGGAACGTGGTGGACATTTCACTCTGGCTTTATCGCTGCCGCTCGCTATCGCAAATGAGTGTGCTACGTTGGATCAGTTTTTCGAGAATGGTGACAGGCACATCCATCCAGATCTAAAGAAAAATTCAACTAAAATTATTTTGTTATATGGACCAAAACGCAAAATCGTAGCAATCCCTATTTTTCATTCCAAATTTTTCGAATTTCATACCGTGTCTTACTTCCATGCCAATTTCAAATAACTATGACCATTAACGAATGGGCACAGCACCATGAAGCTCACCTACATGGTTATAAATAACTCAAAAATAAAATATTTTACCTAATACTTTCTGTAAAATTGATTGAGAAATATTACAGGGCGTTTGCTCGATTCTGTAGTCGCCGACTGGCCGAAAGGGTGCAAACACTTTTCGGCCTCCCCTTCCGAACAAACGAATGAACTCGCCCGGAACTTTGGATCAAAACTGATCACTGAGCATCGCCCACCGTTCCCCGCACGGCCTCTACAACACTGGCTGACGACGGCGCCTTCTTCTCAGCTTGCGTGCATACCACGAAGTGGGAGGTTTGAAAGTACTCTTATCTTCAAACTTATTTTATATCCAAGCGGTGCATTCCCGGATCTGGGTTCCAGATCAAGTCCCCTCTACAACCCCTAGATAAAAGGAGTTGTGAAACATCCAATATCTATAACGTCTTTACAGTTTAATGGTTAGTTATGGGGTGGGGGAGGACAGACATATTTACTCTCTACAAACATTGACATTAAGTTTTCAGCACATCATCAAGAGGATGAATGTAACATAAAATGTGCATAAACTCATTCTACGTTTCTAACGAATACTGTCTGACCATTGATCCATTACCCATAATACGCTATTGTTCGTTACCTTCAATATTTTTTACTGCTGAATATGCTTCCAGACAGAAACGGCAAAATATCCAGTCAAATTTCCCAGCATGCTCAAAATCATTGTGTTGTATATGCTGGCCGGCCGGAGTCGCCGAGCGGTTCTAGGCGCTTCAGTCTGGAACCGCGAGACCGCTACGGCCGCAGGTTCGAATCCTGCCTCGGGCATGGATGTGTGTGATGTCCTTAGGTTAGTTAGGTTTAAGTAGTTCTAAGTTCTAGGGTACTGATGACCTCAGACGTTAAGTCCCATAGTGCTCACAGCCATTTGAACCATTTGTACATGCTGCATAAATAGAAAAGTGTAAGCGTTCGCTAACAAGGTTGTCATGAATGTAACACGTATATTATAATTTAAGAACCAAATTTGAATCAGTAAATAAAATTGTTATTTTTCATCGTTTTCTAGTTAGTATTTTGGTAGTTCATTCTCTTCAACGTCTTTGTCGATGGTGTCCCCCTTATTCTCAAACTCCCTCCACTCCTACAGCGATCCTGTGCTACCATGATTAGAGGAATTCTATGGTCAAGAATCCTCATTACATGTCCATTCCACAGGAGTTTCCTCCGTTTCATTTTGTTCACGATACTTAGTTATGAACAGCAAGTCATCAGTTTCCTGCTATTTAGTAGCCTCCACTCTTGAATTATGAGGTCTCGACGCCTATAGCAAGCCAAGAAATTTTCCGAAGACAATTCGTTCGAACGCTGCTAAAGATAATCTCTATACCAGACAGTTGGTGTTTCGAATGCCTGGAGGACCGTTTGTGAACAACCTTGTCAGAACCTGATTTTTGAAGATTTTCTCCGCTTAGCAGTAGGTAAGCGAGCCTGAAATTGACTCCACTATGTGGCGACTGCTTTGCCTTACTTTAGATTTCACAGCAACTATATTCACGAAAGCTTAGGTATCTAAAATTCCCCTGTTCTTTTGAATCCCGAGTCGTCATCGTGTAGAGATGCCCTTCCATTGTCCACCATACTGATCGCTATGCATCCTATTTACCTTAACTAATAAGTAAACCTGCTTTTAGTGCAACGTTACCGTGGAAACCAACCATCTCAGCAACGTTTTATTCTTTTTCTTCATTAAACCCATACCTCTCGAATAGGCAAAGCATGCAAACCTAATAGTTAATTTTTTTTAATTCCTTGTACTGTGATAAAAATATGTCTCCTTATCTGAGGCAAGTTCTGATATTGAAATACTTAATTTCTTCCACTGACTTTATGGAAAAAAATCTTACTAAACATAGTCAGACTTACCAAATTAGCTTTGCCCACTTTTGAAACATCATAAAATTTAATAAAAGAAACCCCCAGTCACATTCTTTGTTTAGCTTTGGCAGAATGAAAGTTCCCATTATACGATGTATTTGTCAAAACCAATAACAGCTGCTATATTTTCAGAGGAAAATAGCTTTTCATGCTGTTGATATGCAGAGAAGCAACCCAACAATAAAGCAAAACAAAAAAAAATTCATAAAATGTATGGTGCCTGACAGCCCTAGTATGAAAGTCACATTATGACTACTTGCTGGAAATATGGACGTGGATTAGCTCGGTTGGTAAGTGCACCCATTGTCTGCAGGGACCACAGTATACCTTTTGTACAGTTCATGCTGAGCAAACAAGAACGCTCATACATCTGCCTAGAGTAAATTGGATCTGCAAAGCAACACTGAACTACGTTACGAATCATAAATAGACCAGGGATTAAAGTTTAAGTGATGCTGTGCTCTATGGTGCATGGTCATGGCCTTACAGATCCAGCTATTTATAATATTTCATGTCAACTCGGTAGTATTTTTGTCGGACAATATGTTCGAGTGTGCATCACATTTGTATCGATCACCAACAGAAAATCAATCACAGTAATCGGGAAACACCCACAGTGGATGGACAGACTTATGAATAAACGCTTATGTACACTCCTGGAAATGGAAAAAAGAACACATTGACACGGGTGTGTCAGACCCACCATACTTGCTCCGGACACTGCGAGAGGGCTGTACAAGCAATGATCACACGCACGGCACAGCGGACACACCAGGAACCGCGGTGTTGGCCGTCGAATGGCGCTAGCTGCGCAGCATTTGTGCACCGCCGCCGTCAGTGTCAGCCAGTTTGCCGTGGCATACGGAGCTCCATCGCAGTCTTTAACACTGGTAGCATGCCGCGACAGCGTGGACGTGAACCGTATGTGCAGTTGACGGACTTTGAGCGAGGGCGTATAGTGGGCATGCGGGAGGCCGGGTGGACGTACCGCCGAATTGCTCAACACGTGGGGCGTGAGGTCTCCACAGTACATCGATGTTGTCGCCAGTGGTCGGCGGAAGGTGCACGTGCCCGTCGACCTGGGACCGGGCCGCAGCGACGCACGGATGCACGCCAAGACCGTAGGATCCTACGCAGTGCCGTAGGGGACCGCACCGCCACTTCCCAGCAAATTAGGGACACTGTTGCTCCTGGGGTATCGGCGAGGACCATTCGCAACCGTCTCCATGAAGCTGGGCTACGGTCCCGCACACCGTTAGGCCGTCTTCCGCTCACGCCCCAACATCGTGCAGCCCGCCTCCAGTGGTGTCGCGACAGGCGTGAATGGAGGGACGAATGGAGACGTGTCGTCTTCAGCGATGAGAGTCGCTTCTGCCTTGGTGCCAATGATGGTCGTATGCGTGTTTGGCGCCGTGCAGGTGAGCGCCACAATCAGGACTGCATACTACCGAGGCACACAGGGCCAACACCCGGCATCATGGTGTGGGGAGCGATCTCCTACACTGGCCGTACACCACTGGTGATCGTCGAGGGGACACTGAATAGTGCACGGTACATCCAAACCGTCATCGAACCCATCGTTCTACCATTCCTAGACCGGCAAGGGAACTTGCTGTTCCAACAGGACAATGCACGTCCGCATGTATCCCGTGCCACCCAACGTGCTCTAGAAGGTGTAAGTCAACTACCCTGGCCAGCAGGATCTCCGGATCTGTCCCCCATTGAGCATGTTTGGGACTGGATGAAGCGTCGTCTCACGCGGTCTGCACGTCCAGCACGAACGCTGGTCAAACTGAGGCGCCAGGTGGAAATGGCATGGCAAGCCGTTCCACAGGACTACATCCAGCATCTCTACGATCGTCTCCATGGGAGAATAGCAGCCTGCATTGCTGCGAAAGGTGGATATACACTGTACTAGTGCCGACATTGTGCATGCTCTGTTGCCTGTGTCTATGTGCCTGTGGTTCTGTCAGTGTGATCATGTGATGTATCTGACCCCAGGAATGTGTCAATAAAGTTTCCCCTTCCTGGGACAATGAATTCACGGTGTTCTTATTTCAATTTCCAGGAGTGTAGATTGGCCCGCACTTCAAATTACTGAGGTTCAGTCATCAAGTAAGAGTTGGAAATCAGAATGTTTAACAGCTTTAAAAGAGATATGGACAGTACACTCAACAATGTATGGAATTGGATGCTTGAAACTGAGACTAAAGAATACATGAGTAGTGGAGGAGGGCTGGATCTAGTGCAGTCTGCATTGTTGCCAGCTCTCCTTATGTAAGCAAACACACATCATGTTGAAAGTAGTTCCCTCTCCTGCCCTCTCCTGTTCCTCCATCGATTTAGGTGAATTGGGTGAATTAAAAATCGGAGAAAATTCAAATGGGCTTTATCATATTGACTAGAGAATGAGCACACCCTGCATGGTTGCCAGATATCAAACCCACTCACTTGGTCTATCGTCCTAGGAAAAAAATGAAATCACCATTATGTTTATCTTTGTGCAATTTATGACCCTAATGTAAACAAACTGTGCACCAGTGCTGCAACCTCTCCTGTCATTCCACATCGGTCATGACCTTGTCTATAATCAGATGACCCACAATTACATCCCATTGTTTGTGCTGATAATCTTATCTCCTCTTTCTTCCTCCAGCAGCATTTTCTCTTGTCTCCAATTGTTTCTCCTCTATTTTTATTTGTGCAAATATTTGTTTGTACCTGCTCCACGTTTTCATTTATCATGCCTGTTAAGTGACTACAAACTTAATGCAGCAGGTGTCACAGCACCCAGCATAAAATGTGGTTTTCTTTGTTTGGCACTTCCAAACACTGATTTCTTGCTAGTTATTTTTCCAGAAATTCAGCATACTTTCCGTTATATCTCATTTTGTGTGAATGGTAGCAAATTGAATGTAAAATTTCATCTTGTTTGTTTTTTAGACCAATATTTCTCCAGGAACATCATCTCAAACTCTACATATAACCAACTTTCTTTTTCTAACTGTGTTCCCTACTTATAAGCATCGTCGTTCATCTGATTTATGGCGTAAGCAATTTTGGCCACATAATTCCATATTTCTGGCACAGTAAACAATGGAAATTGTGTACGAGAGAAACCAGGAGTTATTTTTGCTGTGACTGAATGACATTACAGCTATTTACAAATAGAGCTTGTGGGTTCTCTTCCACCCTAATTTCAGTATTATTTGCAACACACCTTACTTCGTTCTTTGCCAATTTCTTTGCCGCAGTGGCAACATTGATTCCAGTCAGATCACTGAAGGACCATCGGTGTCAGTTAGTACTTGGACGGGTGACCATTCCTGTCTGCCGAGCGCTCTTGGCAAGCGGGTTGCACTCAGCCCTTTTGAGGGCAATTTGGGAGGTACTTGATTGAGAAGCAGTGGCTCTGGTCACGAAAACAGACAATGGCCAGGCTGACTACATGCCCCTCCATACCCACATCCAGTGACGTCTATTGGGTGCAGCTTACACAGCAGTTGGTCGGTACTGTTCGGCCTTCCGAGGCCAATTCGGATGGAAAGTTTTACTTCGGTCTTTAGCTTCTCGCTGATAATTTGCTCAAAGCGGCTGTCAGTATTCTGGTGTACCTCCATTACTGCTGTGTTTTGTGTATCTACCTATCTCATCACACCTGATACCTGTGGAACTACTTTTTCCTGCTTTTTAGTATGTACTTCTGTCGCTTTTGGGATGTCTGCTCCCATCTCAGTTAGGTTTTGGCCTGCTTTTCTATGACTTGTTCTACCTTACATCAGCCTCTGTGACCTGCTCCCATACGGCCAAGTGTTTCTTTTCCTGTCCCCATCCAGACTTCATGATTATCGCTTGTTGCTTTTCTTGAAAGTTTGTGATTAATTTCTATTGACTTTCTCTAAATAGTTTACATTCTAGAGCAGTTTTCCCTGTCTCTCCTTTAATTATGATCTAAATTCCCTTGTAGTTTTCCCTTGTTTGCTTTGCGATTTCTTTTATCGCACCGAATAACACTGTTATATCTAACAAGGGAACCTCCCCATCGCACCCCCCTCAGATTTAGTTATAAGTTGGCACAGTGGATAGGCCTTGAAAAACTGAACACAGATCAATCGAGAAAACCGGAAGAAGTTGTGTGGAACTATGAAAAAAAAGCAAAATATATTAACTGAGTAGTCCATGTGCAACATATGCAATACAAGGACAATGCTACATCAGGAGTGCAGTGGTCCCGTGGTTAGCGTGAACAGCTGCGGAACCAGAGGTCCTTGGTTCAAGTCTTCCCTCCAGTGAAAATTTTACTTTCTTTATTTTCGCAAAGTTATGATCTGTCCGTTCGTTCATTGACGTCTCTGTTCACTGTAACACGTTTAGTGTCTGTGTTTCGCGACCGCACCGCAAACCGTGCGATCAGTAGACGAAATGACGTGCCTCTCCAATGGGAACCAAAACATTTGATCGCAAGGTCATAGGTCAACCGATTCCTCCACAGGAAAACACGTCTGATATATTCTATACGACACTGGTGACGGCATGTGCGTCACATGGTAGGAATATATTGTCGACCCACCTAACTTGTACACTTGGCAAATGGGTAAAAAGATTCTTCTACCTTGCCCGATTTAGGTTTTCTTGTCGATGTGATAATCACTCCCAAAAAAGTGATCGCATCGGACGGACGGACGGACAGATAATAATTGTCTGAAAACAAAAAACTAAAACTTTTCATCTGCGGGTAGACTTGAACCGAGGACCTTTCGTTCCGCAGCTGCTCACGCTAACCACGGGACCACGGCGCTCCTGAGCTCACATTGTCCTTGATGTTGCTTATCTTCTCATGGACTACTCAGTTTGTATATTTTGCTTATTTTTTTCATAGTTCCATACAACTTCTTCCTGTTTTCTCAATTGATCTGTGTTCAGTTTTTCAAGGCCTATCCACTATGCCAACTTACAACTAAATCTGAGGGGGGTGCGATGGGGAGGTTCCCTTGTAAGTGATCGACAGCTGGTGGAAACTGTTGCTCGGTGTTACTAAGTGAGATCCCCTCTGGCTCTTACCTGTTTTATATCTGTGGTCTTGAGGTTTTACTCGCACTTAATTGGTCGTCTCAAACTGCTGCAATACGAGATGCTGTCTTTGCGCACGATTTTTCCTGTGGAGCCATATGGTCACAGTCGCCACCTGCGGGTGACTACAGATTCACCCTTAGTCACTTCTTCAAAACCAGAACCTTTTAATTCTGCGTTATAATACTCTCCCTCTTTTCTAAGGCAAGTGCCCACAACACTATCTAGCTCCATTACCATCACATTAGTATAACTGCAAATCAAAAATGCAGAACACAAGTCTCAGCTTTCGTCGCACCAAATGGTTCAAAAGCTTCGTCCAGAGCAGCAACTGGCCTTTTTGCGATACTGTCTGCGACTGTTGATTGCCGTGCAGCGATGTGGTGCTGAAACTGAGCCACTTATTGTGTGTTGTCGTGTTGTTGGTCGTCTCAGATTGCTGCACTCCATGATGCTATAGACTGCTGTCTGGCGCACGATTTTTCCCGTGGTACCGCATGGTCAGTCATCAACTGTATCTTCGCTTCCCTATATTTTAAATTTAGTTTGCAGTTATCGGGCATAGATAAGGGATCGTTAACAAGCAGAACACGATTCGTATGGGAAAAAAATGGTCGTGTTGCATAATACGAAAACGTTTCTCTTCCTTTTAGGAATACTGAAGTTCCCCAAATTTGGTTGGCAGAAATGTTGCTTTGAAAGGAACATTGCAGATAATTGTTAATTTGTTTAATGCTTTTTGTGCGTAATACGCTACCTAACAATGTCTGAATCCAATGATGCATGTATTAATAGTTAAATTTAGTCTACTTTCATACTGAAGTTCACCATTGCTGTATTGCTCTTCCTGATTAATCTTTCACGTTATAATTGCCCATGGTCGCCCTTTTATAAACGCTCAAATAATAATATGTTCCGCCAAAGGAAGCCACTGACTAAGATTGTCGATACCATTTTGTCCGTTGACCTCATATGTAATTACTCGCACCTTTTGCGAAAACCGAATCTTTATACACTATTACCCTACCAACCGACGAAATATCCTCCAAAACTGAAAATTTATCGTTTCACCAGACTGTTCTAATAACTTCGGTGTGACAAAACTACACGCGGCCAACATGACGACCCGAACAACGACTATTGCCTCCTCGCATACTGGCATGTGTGCTGGTAGTGCGGGGGCGTTATTGAACGAAAAACAGCAGGACTATTACCCTGCCTGGCAAAAGGCGCCCTGCTTCGAAAGCTTCAGAAAACCAGTAATGTGTAATAGGTACGATTTACTAGGTCATCCACCATCAACAGTACTACCCCTTAGAATAGTGATGCCTCAGGACGTGTTCTGTGCCACAAAATTTGTTTCTCCCCAGTCATATTCAGAATCTTTTCATTAACTCTTCGATCTACCCGTCTAGTCTTAAGAAATCTTTTGTAGCATCACATTTAAGTACCTCCTGTTCTCTTCTTATGTGCACTGCTTATTGTCCACTATTTGCTGCCACACAAAACTTCTCTCGAATCAAAAACTGCCAGAAAACACTTCATAAGCTTACATTCGTATTTGATGTTTTCGTATTTCTCTTTTTCACAGAGGCGTAAATGACTATCGATAATCTAAAACTTGTATCCTTTTTGCTTCCACCGAAGGCAGTCTTCCCAAACAGCAAAACTCATTTTAAGCGTCTCGTTTTCTAATCTAATTTTTCTAGCATCATTACCTTAGTTACACTTTTATTAGTATTCATCTCATGACTGAGACCAATATTTTAATAACCTCAAAAACAACAAAATATTCAGGCGTTTAAGACCTAAAGTTTACACAAATATGACCTAAAAAAACAAAATATGAGTTATTAAAAGTTTATTTAAGACCTTGATATTTTATATACCACGTAATACAAAATTCACTTCTGAACAAACTGTGAATATAGTACTTATTATTTTCAGTGTCTGAAACCAACCAGCTCTTATTTTTGAATGTCTAGAAGTGTCTGGAAAAAGAACACCAAGAACAGTGAAAACAACTGAAACAATAAGTCCATGTTTTACTACCGTACACCGCTTGTATAAAGTATCCCAAATTAGTCAGATAACTTACGGGAATGGAGCAGGGTGACGTCATCGACAATCACCGATATTTCGACAGCAGCACACACTGTCATTCTCAACGCAAAACTTCAGCAAGAAAGTATTGCGCAAGGGAATTGCCAGAGAATCTCCGGAAAGACAACACTACTTGACAAACGTCAGAAGTTGTCGATAGTGAAACTAATTTTCTTTTTTTTTCCAAGGGTGAGAGCAGGATTCCATGCAGGATTTCAAAAGCCACCATCTCTGTTTATAAAGTTACTTACTAATTTAATTTCAATATATTCCCTGATAACACTATCCCAATAGCTGCAAGTGCATGCCAGAATCTCCGTGTTGTTATATCAGAAAGGGTGATCCGTGACAAGAGAATGTTGTGCTATGGGGGATTTGCTAGGCTGCTGTAAGCGTGTGTGTAGCTTATGCTCAGTATGCCAGTCCTCCATTGTCCTGCTAGTCTGACCAATATAGGACATGACACCCGCGTTGTGCAAACCAAGATCATCCTTTATAGAACCTAAAACGACCCTGACCATAGATGATGATCAGAAAACACACTTCACCTCACATTTTCGCAAAATACGACCTATCCTGCTCCAAATACTCCCTGTGTAAGGCAAAAAACCCGTAGACTTTGGTGCTGCTGCAGTATTAAACATCACTTACTCAGTGCACAGTTGGTCGATAGTGCAGTGCACATCTGATCTGTCTTTCACTACAATGTTTCTGACGAAAAGTGACTTCGAGATGGGCTGACTCACCTGAGAAACTTTCAGTGTCCTAGATAGTTCAAATGGCTCTGAGCACTATGGGACTTAACATCTATGGTCATCAGTCCCCTAGAACTTAGAACTACTTAAACCTAACTAACCTAAGGATATCACACAACACCCAGTCATCACGAGGCAGAGAAATTCCCTGACCCCGCCGGGATTCGAACCCGGGAACCCAGGCGTGGGAAGCGAGAACGCTACCGCACGACCTCGAGCTGCGGACGTCCTAGATGGAATGGACCCTGTGAACCAGGGTACAAAGGTGGATGGTGACAATTATAGGTCTGCAGATACAAGTCAGTGCGGGTAGGCTTCCTATAAATGGCATGTCCCAAAGTACCACCCACCTTTCTCCTATCCGACACATCAAGGAAGGGAAGACAGCCATCCTTTTGCACATCCATTGTGAAACAAATATTCGGGTGGACTGAATTTAGATGTCTTAAAACGTTACTCAGATTCTCACTGCCATGAGGCCAAACAACAAAAGTAATGCCTACGTATCTGAAAGAAAAATGCGCTGGCTTCAAAGTCGCCGAGTCCAAGGCTAGTTCCTCAGAACCTTCCATCAACCATCGCAACTCCAAGTGCTAACCGAGACCAACGGCACTTAACTTCAGTGATCTGAATTGAACCGATATTGCCACTACAATAAAGCCATTGACAAATAACATAGTAAGATGTGTTGCAAACCATATTGAAATTAGGGCGAATGGGAACACACGAGCAGTACCTGTAAATAGCTGTAAATTCAGTGAGTTCGACCTAGCACAAACGATACCTGGTTGCTCTCATACACAATTCCTTTTGCTTGTTATGCCAGAAATGTGGAACTATGTGGCCGTAACTGCTTACACCATAAATCACATGAACGATGAGGCTTATAACTAGGGAACAAAGTTAAAAAAAGAAAGTTGTAAGGTGTCAGACAAATAACATGCCTTCTATTGAATTCCTGAAAGAACTCTGGTTAAATTGATATGTCACATGACATAGTCATGTGAAAATGTACGAATTTTATTGATATGCAAATCGAATAAACAAGCCGACATTTCATGACTTTAAATCACTGACGCTCACATTAGGAATTGCAAGCAATTAATTTCCCAAACCCAAGCTATGATATGCAGTTCTGAGGAGAAGAGAATTTTACTACAGCCACAGCCGTCCCATGTTTGGCAGAAACCTTCACAGCAGGAGGTCCAGAGGACACAATGCGATGCTGTAACTGCTGCGCAGGGCAGGCTGCCGGCGAAGACCGCTCTTGTCCCTGGGAGACGCTCAATAAATTTAGCTTTTAATGACCACCCCTTGGAAAGCCTTTCTCCAGGAATGCGGATGGAGATGGCAGAAAAATGTTTGGAGAAACCCAACTCAAAACATTGGTGACTCACTGCGGCCACCTGCATGAAAACCCATATGGAAAAAAGCTGTTTGTCTCACAATTACGTAGCAGAAGTTAAACTCTGCCCTACAAAAAAAAAGGAAGCCTTTGATAGGCTACAGAAACTCTAGTGGGTGGAGTTATAAGAAGTACAAACGCTCTGATTGGCAAGAAAGAAAAAGGGTGGCCACCAGTTTGGTATAGGCAAAACGCAGACAGAAAAATTCTCTCTTCTCTTGTAGCAAATCATCGAGTGTTTGAGCAAGGCGACATGCACCGTACTGAGACGATTGCGAGAGTAATTATCTGAACACTTGTTCACAGGCTTGTCTTAACTAATAAGGAGTTAAACTGCAAAGTCTCCTAGTACGGAGAATTGCACCGAACACTGACAGTAAACGCTAGCGAGCGATTTGAGGGCAATGACGTATGCACTATTCCAGCCAAATAGCGTGTACCATGCCAATTAACTTAGCTATGGAACAAGTAAGAGTCTCGGCTTCACCGGTGAGGTAGGAACAGTATCAGACTGATATTTAACAGTTGACAAAGATTCAGAACAGATCCTCAGGTCCACAGCACGCTGATGGCAGCTACTGCTGCCGCTGAACAAAGGTAAATATGCGCGCCATGCCAGTAAGTGATATTCAATTTCCACTCGGAACATACTCTGGGAAAAACTCAAGTATCGTATTCCATGTCCCATCAGTCTTCATTTTCTGCAGGGTTGTGCTGTATCACAAAACGCATTTCCAGATTTTCTGCTTTCAAAGATATACAGTTGTCACTGAGGATAGTTTTATATATGGAACGTTCCTGTCCACAAAATTTCAATCACCAACTTTCTCTTCCGAATGCGAAAATATTTTGTTGACACCCACCTAAGTACGGAGAAATGATCATCATAATAAAATAAGAGAGATCAGAGCTCAAACGCAAAGATTTAGGTGTTCCTTTTTCCCACGCGCCATTCGAGAGTGGAATGCTAGAGAAGTCGTATGAAAATGGTTCCATGAACCCTCTGCCAAGCACTTAAGTGTGAATTGCACAGTAACCATGTAGATGTAGATGAATAAAACCTCGCAACTTCATGCTGCTTGAGCACTTTACTTTCACCATGTTGAGCTACACTGAATTTGTATCCAAACGTGTGTGCGAAGCTTATTACATAGAAGCTGCCTTGTTGGCTTTGACAGCATTTTGACCACTTCGTTCAACAATATCTTACGTCAGGGAACCGAATGGAGCGTTTATGCCTTATACTGCTTGTCTACTGTAGTCCTCTTAAATAAAGCTTTGAAGTTTTTGTTGTTTTTATTTGTGACATTGTCACCTGAAATATTATCACGTGAGCAACATTTTCATGCTTTCATTCTTGTGTCCTTAAAGATATAACAAATATATGCAATTTTTGGCAAATGTTGTCCGAAATTTCACACTAAAAATATATTTTTCTGTACTGTAATACCAGGATTTGTGCATAAATTGTAAAATTCACCCTAAAGGTCAGGGGAAAAAAATACGATTTGTCACCAAAATCTAGCGCGTATTCATAACCTGTTTTCAAGATACTATCCATTCCATTCTACGAGTCCTTACCTTCCTAAACGCTTTGCCATCTGTAACAGAATTATGGTCGCACTGGCAGACCTTAAACTTTTTATTTCTTCTCCCTGAACATCAGTTCGCTTTCCAGACTCCTCAATACTATCTTCTCCTGCTTTAAACACGAGCTGAATAACATTGAGGATAGGCTACAGCACTATCAGCGGTGGGTTATTAACCTGATTGTCACCCATCATATGGCGCGACAACGACAACCCGGAGGGGTGGTCTGGGATACCATTTCTTCACATAGCAGGACCCCTTTGGTTGTCATTCGCAGCACCCTTACAGCACATTGGTACGTGGACGATATTTTCGCCAGAAGTGGCAAGCCATCCTGGGTGTACGTTTCAGCAAGATAATGCGAGTGTTTCTACTGTTTGTCTTCGTGCTTGCTAAACCCTGCCTTATCCAGTCAGGTCGGCGGATCTCTACCCAGTTGAAAACGTTTGGAACATAATGGACAGGGGCTGCCAACCATTCCGATATTGAGACGATATAACGCGCCAGTTGGACATAATTTTGTACTGTATCCCTCAAGAGGGCATCCAACGACTATGTCAATCAGTGCCAAGCCAAATAACTGCTTTCATAAGGGCCAGATGTGGAACAACACGTTACTGACTTGCTCAATTTGTGGAGCTCGTTCTCTTGAATACATCATCCAATATTCCAGAAATTTATTTATTTATTTATTTATTTGTTTGTCTGTACATGTACATCACACTCACCGATTTATGTCCCATTCCGATAATTCCTTCCTGGTGCATCGATTTTGTCTTAGAGTTCTGTCATGTTGATTCTTCTAAGAATCTTAATAATTATGAGGAAATGGATTCTACTCCAGGTGCCTTGTTTGGTGTTCAGGAAAATTTGGTACAAGTTCAGTGATAACATTTTAATGACCGAAAATGTCGTTGAAGACTTCTTGGTTCATCTGGCAAGAGTATTCCAAGAGTGTGGAAACATGTGACAGGTTGAAGCTGTATTCAGATCCGCTACTGAAACGGTAAGTTCTGTTTCCCGTGTACGGTACCAGTTCGATTTTACACAGAGTACGAGAAGGAACTTGCCCCCCTTCTTGCAGCGGTGTACCGTAGGTCTCTAGGAGAGCGTAGCGTTCCAAAGGATTGGAAAAGGGCACAGGTCATTCCCATTTTCAAGAAGGGACGTCGAACAGATGTGCAGAACTATAGACCTATATCTCTAACGTCGAACAGTTGTAGAATTTTGGAACACGTATTATGTTTAAGTATAATGACTTTTCTGGAGACTAGAAATCTACTCTGTAGGAATCAGCATGGGTTTCGAAAAAGACGGTCGTGTGAAACCCAGCTCGCGCTATTCGTCCACGAGACTCAGAGGGCCATAGACACGGGTTCACAGGTAGATGCCGTGTTTCTTGACTTCCGCAAGGCGTTCGATACAGTTCCCCACAGTCGTTTAATGAACAAAGTAAGAGCATATGGACAATCAGACCAGTTGTGTGATTGGATTGAAGAGTTCCAAGATAACAGAAAGCAGCATGTCATTCTCAATGGAGAGAAGTCTTCCGAAGTAAGAGTGATTTCAGGTGTGCCGCAGGGGACTGTCATAGGGCCGTTGCTATTCACAATATACATAAATGACCTTGTGGATGACATTGGAAGTTCACTGAGGCTTTTTGCAGATGATGCTGTGGTGTATCGAGAGGTTGTAACAATGGAAAATTGTACTGAAATGCAGGAGGATCTGCAGCGAATTGACGCATGGTGCAGTGAATGGCAATTGAATCTCAATGTAGACAAGAGTAATGTGCTGCGAATACATAGAAAGATAGATCCCTTATCATTTAGCTACAAAATAGCAGGTCAGCAACTGGAAGCAGTTAATTCCATAAATTATCTGGGAGTACGCATTAGGAGTGATTTAAAATGGAATGATCATATAAAGTTGATCGTCGGTAAAGCAGATGCCAGGTTGAGATTCATTGGAAGAATCCTAAGGAAATGCAATCCGAAAACAAACGAAGTAGGTTACAGTACGCTTGTTCGCCCACTGCTTGAATAATGCTCAGCAGTGTGGGATCCGTACCAGATAGGTTTGATAGAAGAGATAGAGAAGATCCAACGGAGAGCAGCGCGCTTCGTTACAGGATCATTTAGTAATCGCGAAAGCGTTACGGAGATGATAGATAAACTCCAGTGGAAGACTCTGCAGGAGAGACGCTCAGTAGCTCGGTACGGGCTTTTTTTAAAGTTTCGAGAACATACCTCCACCGAAGAGTCAAGCAGTATATTGCTCCCTCCTACGTATATCTCGCGAAGAGACCATGAGGATAAAATCAGAGAGATTAGAGCCCACACAGAAGCATACCGACAATCCTTCTTTCCACGAACAATACGAAACTGGAATAGAAGGGAGAACCGAAAGAGGTACTCAAGGTACCCTCCGCCACACACCGTCAGGTGGCTTGCGGAGTATGGATGTAGATGTAGATGTACGGTTTGCTTCCAAAAAAATCTTCACGGAACAGCTCACAGCGGCAGTCTGCCACTAGAAATCTAACTATCCAGTAACCTCATTTTAACATTTGTTGGCCTGAAAGAAAAAGGTTGTGGCTGATTTTCCATATTTTCACGCATTAAAAGGAATTATCTTCCAGAGCTTCAAAAAATGAGTTCAAATGGCTCTGAGCACTATGGGACTTAACTTCTAAGGTCATCAGTCCCCTAGAACTTAGAGCTACTTAAACCTAACTAACCTAAATACATCACACGCATCCATGCCCGAGGCAGGATTCGAACCTGCGATCGTAGCGGTCGCGCGGTTCCAGCATGCAGCGCCTAGAACCGCTCGGCCACCTCGGCCAGCCATCTTCCAGAGCTGTGCACCTAAGGTAAATAAAGGAAGTATTTATTCAGGAGAATTGAGCAGTAATGGACTTGCCACTGTTCCATTGGGGCAGGCATGGCATTTGAAACTCCCATAAGATACTCATCAAAATTAATTTAATAAATTTGACAGAAAACTCATAGCTGAAATGCAGTTACATCTCGCCCTCTCGGCTGGTTCCTCACGTAGGTCGTAAAGCGCGCACGATGAGACCCGTTTCTCTCCGTGCCCGTAAACTTGGCTACAGTAAAGCTCACTTTCTCCAAGTATTAAAGAGACTTATTGCCCTCTCACAGCTCCACATAAAGCACGGGAGAAGAGCAGCGTTTTCATCTCGGAACTGAAGGAAGGAGGGTGGAAATTCTAGGTGACTCTAATTAGTCTAGAACACTTTACGTAAATGCAGCAATGATTCTGTAACTAACGTGTACGAACAAGCACTTTGGTGGCTAACACAAAGGCAAGCTGCAGTCACTACAAACATGGACTCGCATTCAGCTACAAAGGATAAATATGTACACGGGGTATTTCAAAAGCTTTCTGACAATCTTAGGGCTAAGAAAGGTCACAAACGGAGGATCCTTTTTTTCTTAAGAATCCTATTCCTGCCACTCTTGAACCACTGACCTTGCCTATGTGGAGTAGCTTGCGTGCCTCAGCGATATCGTACCACTATCCAACACGGCTTTACTTTTTGATAATGCGAATGGCTGAAAGCGAGGGGAGACTACAAGCGTTATTTTTTCCAGAGGCCGTGCATCTCTACTGCATGTTGTTGGCTTCCTGCTCGAGAAAACATTCCGGCCGTAAAATAGCCCCTATTCGCATCTCCTATCGGAGAATACTCAGGAGGCTGCCGTTATCAGGAAAAACAAAACCGGCTTTCTACGGGTTGGAGCGTGGAATGTTACATCCCTTACTCTGGTAGGTGGGTTAGAAAATTTAAAGAGGGAAATGGATAAGCCGGGGTTAGATATAGTGGGAATTAGCGAATTTCGGTGGAAGGAGGAACAACACTTCTCGTCTAATGAATACACAATTATAAATACAAAATCAGATGGAGGTGGAACAGGAGTGGATTTAAAAACGAACAAGGAAAACAGAAATGCAGGTAAGCTGCTATGAACAGCATAGTGACAAGAACGAAGTGCTCGAATTAAAAAGGGTGTAAAACGGGATGTAGTCTTTCGCCGATTCTGTTAAATCTGTATATCGACGAAGCAATGACAGAAATAAACGAAAGATTCAAGGTGAACAGATATCAATGGGAAGATTCGTTGGTGACATTGCTATCCTCAGTGAAAACGAAGAGGAATTACAGGATCTGTTCAATGGAATGAACAGGGTAATGGGTGCAGCGTGTGGACTAAGAGTAAATCGAAGAAAGGCGAAAGGAATTAGGTGTAGCAGAAATAAGAATAGCGAGAAACTTAACATCAGAACTGGCGATCACGAAGTAGACGAAGTAAAGTAATTCTGCTATCTATGCAGTAAAACAACCCACGCCGGACGGAGCAAGGAGGACATAAAAAGTAACCCAGCACTGGCAAAAAGTGCATTCCTGGCCAAGAGATGTCCAGTAGTATCAAATATAGACCTTAATTTAAGGAAGAAATTTCTGAAATGTGCGTCTGGAGCACAGAGTTATACGGTAGTGAAACATGGACTATGGGAAAACCGGAACAGATAAGAATCGAAGCATTTGAGGTGTGGTGCTACAGAAGAATGTTGAAAATAAAGTGGACTGATAAGGTAAGGAGTGCCAATGGCCTTCCCGCAGTGGTAACACCTGTTCCTGTCGGTTCACCGAACTTAATCGCTGTCGGACTTGGCTAGCTCTTGGATGGGTCACCATCCGTGACTGCCGACTGCTTTTGGCAAGAGGGCTGCACAAGCTCTTGTGAGGCTAATTGAGGAGCTACTTGGTTGACAAGTAGCGGCACCGGTCAACTAACAACGGCTGGGACAGCGGTGTGCTGACCACATGCCCCTCTGTATCCGCATCCGGTGACGCCTGTGGGCTGAGGATGACACGGCGGCCGGACGGTACCGTTGGGTCTTCAAGGCTTGTTCGGACGGTATTTGACTGCTTCTGATAAGGTAACGAATGAGGAGGTACTCCAGAGAGCCGGCGAGGAAAGGAATATATGGAAAACACTGACAAGAAGAAGGCCAAGATGACAGGACACTTGTTAAAACATCAGGGGGCAAAAAAAAGTGAACGCATTATCGTAGACGCAAAGCCAGCATCCACTGCAGTAGTACAAGATTATATGCAGACGATGAAAATACTGAAAAAAAGTATGGTGAGACAAAGAAAATTATTCAGATGGTTAAGGGAGACGAAAATGTAATGGTTATCAGTGACCGGAATTCGGCAGTAAGGAAAGGAAGCAAACGAAAAATAGTAGGGGAACATGAGGAAAAGGAATCTAAGGGGAAACGGGAATAGTATTTTGCACAGAGCGTAATTTAATCATTGCTAACTATTGTTGTAAGAGTCATTAAAGAAGGTTGTGTATGTGGAAGAGAGCAGGCGACAGAGACAGAGACTTAGAAACCAGACTTTAAACTGTGAGACATTTCTAGATGCAGATGTTGACTCTGACCATAATTTACCGGTTATGAAATACAGATTAAAACTGAAAAAACTGAAAAAAGGTAGGAAACTAATGATATAGGAACTGGATAAACTGATGGAACCAGAAGTTGTTGAGAGTTTCATAGGGAGCAATTGACAACGTTGGACTGAAACAGGAAAAAGGAGTACAATAGAAGACGAATGGATAGCTTTGAGAGATAAAATAGGGAAGGTAGCAGAGGGTCAAATAGGTAAAGGGTCAAGGTCTAATAGAAATGCCTGGACAACACAGTAGATGCTGAATTTAATTAACGAAACAATAAAATACAAAAATGCGGCAAATGAAGCAGGCAAAATGGAAGACAGACGACTGAAAACGCTATTGACAGAATGTGCAAAAAGAGTAAGCAGCAGTGTCTGTAGAAGCATGCACATCGACGACGAAGGTGGATGCTGCATACAGGAAAATTAAAGAGACTTTCGTAAAAAAGTAAAGCAGCTGTGTCAATATCAAGAGCTCGGATGACAAGCCCATACTAACTAAAGAAGGGAAAGCCGGAAGATGGAAGGAATATGTAGAGTTTCTATAGAGGGGGAAGAAACTTGAGGAAAATATAATACACTCCTGGAAATGGAAAAAAGAACACATTGACACCGGTGTGTCAGACCCACCATACTTGCTCCGGACACTGCGAGAGGGCTGTACAAGCTATGATCACACGCACGGCACAGCGGACACACCAGGAACCGCGGTGTTGGCCGTCGAATGGCGCTAGCTGCGCAGCATTTGTGCACCGCCGCTGTCAGTGTCAGCCAGTTTGCCGTGGCATACGGAGCTCCATCGCAGTCTTTAACACTGGTAGCATGCCGCGACAGCGTGGACGTGAACCGTATGTGCAGTTCACGGACTTTGAGCGAGGGCGTATAGTGGGCATGCGGGAGGCCGAGTGGACGTACCGCCGAATTGCTCAACACGTGGGGCGTGAGGTCTCCACAGTACATCGATGTTGTCGCCAGTGGTCGGCGGAAGGTGCACGTGCCCGTCGACCTGGGACCGGACCGCAGCGACGCACGGATGCACGCCAAGACCGTAGGATCCTACGCAGTGCCGTAGGGGACCGCACCGCCACTTCCCAGCAAATTAGGGACACTGTTGCTCCTGGGGTATCGGCGAGGACCATTCGCAACCGTCTCCATGAAGCTGGGCTACGGTCCCGCACACCGTTAGGCCGTCTTCCGCTCACGCCCCAACATCGTGCAGCCCGCCTCCAGTGGTGTCGCGACAGGCGTGAATGGAGGGACGAATGGAGACGTGTCGTCTTCAGCGATGAGAGTCGCTTCTGCCTTGGTGCCAATGATGGTCGTATGCGTGTTTGGCGCCGTGCAGGTGAGCGCCACAATCAGGACTGCATACGACCGAGGCACACAGGGGCAACACCCGGCATCATGGTGTGGGGAGCGATCTCCTACACTGGCCGTACACCACTGGTGATCGTCGAGGGGACACTGAATAGTGCACGGTACATCCAAACCGTCATCGAACCCATCGTTCTACCATTCCTAGACCGGCAACGGAACTTGCTGTTCCAACAGGACAATGCACGTCCGCATGTATCCCGTGCCACCCAACGTGCTCTAGAAGGTGTAAGTCAACTACCCTGGCCAGCAAGATCTCCGAATCTGTCCCCCATTGAGCATGTTTGGGACTGGGTGAAGCGTCGTCTCACGCGGTCTGCACGTCCAGCACGAACGCTGGTCCAACTGAGGCGCCAGGTGGAAATGGCATGGCAAGCCGTTCCACAGGACTACATCCAGCATCTCTACGATCGTCTCCATGGGAGAATAGCAGCCTGCATTGCTGCGAAAGGTGGATATACACTGTACTAGTGCCGACATTGTGCATGCTCTGTTGCCTGTGTCTATGT
The DNA here is from genome assembly GCF_021461395.2 of Schistocerca americana. Classification (NCBI taxonomy): domain Eukaryota; kingdom Metazoa; phylum Arthropoda; class Insecta; order Orthoptera; family Acrididae; genus Schistocerca; species Schistocerca americana. The sequence goes on from NC_060120.1 coordinate 742,547,157, forward strand.
GCCTGTGGTTCTGTCAGTGTGATCATGTGATGTATCTGACCCCAGGAATGTGTCAATAAAGTTTCCCCTTCCTGGGACAATGAATTCACGGTGTTCTTATTTCAATTTCCAGGAGTGTAGAAAGATAAGATGAAGTAGCTAAATATGAGATGTGGGATATGATATTGTGAGTAGAGTTTGGCAGAACGCTGAAAGACCGAAATGGAAAAAAGAGTTTCTATACAGGGGAAAGAAACTTGAGGACAATATAATAGAAAGAGAAGATGAAGTAGCTGAGTATGGGATGTGGGATATGATATTGTGAGAAGGGTTTGGAAGAACGCTGAAAGACCGAACTGGAAAAAAGCCCCCTGGAGTGGACGGCATTCCCTCAGAATCGTTGATACCCTTGGGAGAACCAGCCATGACAAAACTATTCTACCCAGTGTGCGAGAAATATACTTCAAACTTCAGGAAGACAGTGATGACTTCAGTTCCAACGAAGGCAGCAGGTGCTAATAGGTGTGAATAATACCGATACATCAATTTACTAAGTCATAGTTGCAAAATATTTACAGAATAATAGAAATACTGGTAAAATTAGACCTCAGAAAAATCAGTTTCGATTCCGGAGCAGTTTGAGAATACTTGAGGCAATAATGACCCTACGAATAATCCTAGAAGATAGGCTGAAGAAAGCGAAATCTAAGTTTATGGCATTTGCCCCTATACGAATTGTGCAATACACTTTGCAGTTCCTTCTGGGAAATGGCAGCAATTTCTTGACGAATGTTATTATTAAGTACATCTAAGGTTTTTGGATTTGACTTGTACAGTTTCTCTTTAAATTCTACTCTCAGGATGTTAAGTCGGGGAAGCGAAGAGGCCATAAGATGTTAGCGATAACTCTTTCTTGAAACACCTCATGAATTTCCTCATTGAGAATTTGACTGTACGTGCCGTCACGCAGTTCTGCTGAAAGGTCGTGAAAGCACTTTCTCATTTAATTGACTAAAAAAAGCTGCAAAATATTTTCCACATATCTTTCACTGTTAATTATTTCCTGAAAAAAAGGGCCCATTGTTGTGTCAACGGCAATAGCACACCACACCCCTATTTTTTTGATCATGCAGGGGTGCCTCGTGTATCAAGTTAGACCTTTCAGAACTCCAGTAACGGTTATTTTGTGAATTAATGGATCCTCTTATGTAGAACTATGATTCCTCTGAAAAGAAAATTAGTCAATTTCTCCGTTATGCATTCTATTCAAAATCCATTCACAAAACCATAACCTTTTTGCAGGGGCATCCGATTTAAGCTCCTGCGCTGCAGTTATAATATAGGGCTGCAAATTCAGTAATTTTTTAGCCATTTGAACAGACCCGTGGAAAATTTCCATTTGCTGAGAAAGACATCGAAATGATTTTCTAGGAGACCTTTACAGAGCGTGCCCAATGTTACCAAGAGTTTCTTCTGTGAACATTGTACGTGGTTGTCTGTTTTCTGTCAAGAAAATTTCTCGCTCCACTATATTTATTTATCAGTCGATGATGGTGCTCTGATTAAGAACTTGAATATCAGGAAATACCTCTTGAAATAATCTTTTTACTGCAAGCGCTTATTCTGTATGCAAATACGAATCATACCAGGCGTTGACATATCTAGCTGGGACCTAGTCGGGACACTGAGATGGCGGTGTAGAGATCAAGTAAAAAAATTATATAATTACTTTTTATTTAGAAAACAAGTACATGCAACTTGTTGCGTCATAAGTAGTTGGTACACCTCAATTTTCGGAAGATGTCTCCTTTTTCAGCAAGTCTTTCCTCCCTTTCACGTATTTATAATACTCCATGCAAGTTAGCTTGTACTTAAACTGGCACTGTAAGACTGATTCCACGGTCCCTGGCAGTAGTAGATATCTTTCATCGGCCCACTGGGCCGGCATCAACGAAAATACTCTTTCCACAGTGGCGTTTTGTGCGGGAAGAAAACAAATACTCACATAATAGCAGCTGGCATTTGCGTTCAGGATTTTCGGTTTCCTTTAGAAAGTAAATCCACCTTTCTTCCACAGAGTGCTTAGACTTACATTCTTGCGAGCAACGCCTAGTTTCTGAAAGCTTTTCAGATATATACAATATATTCCTGAAACCAATTGTCGCCTGAAATCTTGACACCATTTTTAGTCAGGTATATAACAGTGTTTTCAATCATCACGCAAACCAGGGTTTCAGAGAGAGGCATGAAATCAAATACTTGATATTCATTGAAAGAAATAGCCTATTTGTAACCAAATGCCGTGGTACAGAAAGCTATTGTCTCTTGCTCAAATTTTGAAATCAAATTAATTACTTCTTGGTAAGGGTCCTCATTTTTTAATTTGTTCAAATACGTCTTGGTTTGCATGCCAGTAAAACTGGCAGTCTTCCTGTCATTCAGACATCTTTGAGTGTCGATTAATATATTTCTTATTTCAATCATCGAGATTTTATTGTGCTCGACGCTTTTTATATTTTTTTCAGAGCCAAGTTTGACTGCGGAAACATGAAGCAAATTTCACTGATCAGAATACTGAAATAAATCTGAAATTTTAGGTGGTCTGTCTTCGACGTCAAAAAATTATTTTCAGTGGAATCCAAAGCTTAAAAATACTCTCAGCTGCTGGCATTAATAGTAGCCATCTTGTTTTTGAGTGAGGTTGAAGAGTCTGATGATTGACATCAACATATAAGCAGAACTCTTTCAGTTTTTCTGTCCTTACCGTGTATATTTAAAAATAATTTAATATTTTTATGACCATTATTTCAATATGAAGAGTTAAAGACTCCAGCAGCGCTTTATGTAGTGTTGTGGAGAATGTGGGCAGGGCATCTCATTCCTTCTACATTTTTTTTTAGTTCTTTAATTTTGTGAAACACAATCCCCTGGCCGCGTCGATGAAGCCCTCCGAAGTCGGTATTGGTATTGCCTCCACAAAACGCGAAATCTAACGAAATTTGCAGCTGTCTTAAAGTATCTAGACAAAACGTTGCGATTGTCTCCGAGGTTTCGTTATTCATCGAGCCAAACTTCAATATCTTCTGTAGGAATCCGTCAGTTTCAGTAATGTATTGAACAACTAAAGGAAACATTCAGCCTTGTGGTTCGATGCATTTTGCCCATGCCGTAAAATGCAACTTCTTGGAATTGTTTTATGCATGCGGGGACGGATTGTTGCGCGAGAATATTTTTAACAATCGCTGTTGCTTTGGTCCTGGCTGTAGAGTGCTTTGGAGTCAGGATACGTTGCGCCATTCAGTTCTACAGTACAGTCAAGAGACCTGAAGGATTGATGATGGATGCTTGACAACATTGTAAGCTTTTGTTAGTTCTGCAGCAGCAACGAGTAAGTCTTCCTGGGTATCTTCTTTAATCTTGAATGTACACGATGCGGCGCTTAAATCCGGACAAATGAATTTTTTTTTTTTCAAAGCAAATTTATTAAAACAAAATACAAATGGAAATGATAATCCCTTTACGTATAAGTAGTGGTATCTTTAAAGAGTAACATTACTCGATGTAACCCCCTTGAGCCGCAAATGACCGCCTTCAGTCTTGTCCTGAAGCAATTGCATGCACTCCTTAAAACAACTATGTCCATATTGGAGAATGCTGCTTCGCAAGCGGTGCGTAGAGATTCGACACAGGGTGCCTCGTCTTATTGGTGACTCTGTCGACTACGCTCCCAACATAGTAGTCAAGCGGGTTCAACTCCGGGCTGTTAGGGGGCCAAAACTCCTTTGACCAGAACATGTCAACGTTATCCGAGGGCCAGTCTTGGACTAAATGGCTCGTATGAGGTCTTCCTCTGCCATCCGACGCATTGTTCGCTCGCTGACATTCAATACCGACGCCAGTTTCCTCAGTGATTGCCCCTGGTCCTCCGAAATTAGCGCCTGAGCCTTTTCGATGACTGCCGCGGTTCGTGACACGCGTTTCCTTGAGTAAGGTTTCCTCGGCGTTTTAGCAGAACCTACCCCAGACTTCTGCGAACCATTATACTTGGCCACAATATCGTAAACAGTTGATCTCGGGTATCCGAAGAATCGAATAAGTTCAGTGGGAGAACGCCCAGCGTGAAGACTTTCGATAGTCGCGGCTCTTCGCCTGTACTCCGCACTTGTCCGTAACATCTAAGCTATTTTGATGTTCTGACTGTTTACTAGATGCCTATGGCTTTCAAGAACGCCAATCGCGACCTCCGGCGGAACTACGATATGGCGGAAAATTTAAAATAGAAATTTGTAAATTTGTCCGGATTTAAGCGCAGCGCCCTGCAGAAACAGGCTTTGATGTGGATGCTACCGCGAATGTGTTTGTATGATTCTTCGTAGAAATGTGATACCTCACATCTGCCTTACCTCCGTGAGTTAGTGAGATGAAACAACTACAAATTTCACACAGCCCTTCCTGATCCGTAAGTCCTTTTTTGACAAAAGACGTCTCTTTTGTGTAATCATCCGAAAAGTGACACATTCCATCCCATTTCGTAAGCTACAGTCGACAATAAAACTTTAGTCATCGAAGTACACTTCACTACTCACTTCACGCCCTACATACCCGCAGTGAACACTTCAGACCTTACTAACCTGCATGTTCGCATCACGTTTAGAAAGAATCGTCGTATCAGGTGGCTACTCGATTCTCCCACGTAGCGCTCCTTAAATAGATCCAGCCCCGTACTACTGGATAAGCCTGATATTTTCTCGAATGATGTCGCTAGATCTAGGAAGTGCTTGGATCATAGATACAGGATAATCAACATGCCACGCCATCCATGTGACGACCTTGTCAACGTGAACTTGTTGACATAAATAAAACTAACTGAGGTTGCATTTGCATCTTGCGCTAACAGATGGCGCTGTTTCGGTACTTGAGCCAAGCTCGCAACAGTATTTTGCAAAATCGGGACAAAACTGGGTCTTGTCGGGATGGTGGGACAAGAAGGTCCATAACGGTGACGGTCCCGATGTATCGGGACGGATGGCAACCCTAATCATACACAATATTCTTTGGCCAATAGAATTCCACTTCAAACGGTTTCACTCAATATACTGCACTGCGTCACCTAACTAACACGTGCTACCTCTGTAAGATTTCTACACAAATAAAAAGGCCTCGCAATGGAGGGGAAATACGTGGGTACCCCCCACCAGCGGCTCTGCCGTCTGGGGGAAAAAAGTCCCCGCCAGGCGGTTGCGTTAAGGGCTGACCATCCTGTAATAAACGACCGAGTTCGACTAAATTACGAGATGCACTCTTGGAATAACTAATTAGTTACTTAGTGGAAATGTCCACAGTGTTTTATAATAATTATTTGTTCTGTCTTATTTTGAGGATTTGTGAGCACTACTATTAGTTCAGACCAACATTACCAGGCAATTCCATTTGAAGATGAAAAGGAGGGGAGTGAATATACATCTCCTTTCGGTTGTTTCGGAATCGACTGCTTTATTTACGGAACATTAGTCTTATCATCAAATGGTGACTGAGATTTAACCGAAGAAAACGCGGGGATTTTACGACTCGTAGCAGAAGGACCTAGTAGGGGAGAGCCGGACAGCGTGGCCGGGCTAAGATATTCCTGTTTCTTAAGCTGAGTAGCAGTAGATGGAAATGCATGAAAAAGAGTGATTATAATCTGTAACTACTGAAGTATAACTTCGAACAGTTTAATTACCTTGCGACCAAATTAAGTACTTTACAAAATTCAATTTTCGCAAAGTGGCAAAATGACCACTTTGTCCGACATGAGGATGCAAAGTGGCCACTTAGTTTTAAACTCAAAAATAAGGGACAAAAAGCTGCTTTGACAAAGAACTAAAAACGTTTCATTGTAAAACATGATTCGAATTAAATTATTTACACTTTGTACAAATAAAAGTCAAACTGTGTTTCTCAACTTAGGCCCAGAGAGAGCACAATTGGCAGTAAGTGCACTGCTCTTCTCGCCTTCAATGTGAAACATTTTCTTCGCAGTACATATACTCTCTGTCTTTATCGTTGTCAAAAAGAACTCTTCTAGGATTGGGTTTCTTGCGCTTTGCACTCCTTCTTTCACTGCCTTTATTCTCTTCAGTTGCTTTCTGTTTTTCTTTCTTTTTATTTTCTTTCTTTATTTGCCGCTTCTAGGTCACAGTCATCAAGACTTTATGTACGGATCGCCATTCTGTCGGCCGCTGCTTTTACGTTTTGCCCCTAAGCAGATGCCAGAAATGCTTGAACATCGAAGGGAGACAGTTCCAGCACCTTCCTACTTAAAGTACGTAAGTTATGCATGCTAGAAATAACTTAGGCGACAAATCATACTGTATTTACCGAGGACCTCCTGTCATCCATACCGCGAGCATAGCAGCCGGCCGCACGCCGCGTTGATTAAACGCCCTTCATCATATAAATGAGTCTCGCCCATATGAAACTTAACGGTATAATTTTTTTCTGCCTTATCCTTGCCGAAACTATTAAAATAACTTTTCTGGATGACAAACGATATTAATTTGCACTGAAAATGACAATTCGACTCCGGGAAACTGCATACCAAGTCAGAACAAGAACAATACATGAACAAAGTGAACAAGTCAGAAAATAGAAAAAATTCGTACCTGATTAATTGCCATAAAACTATATTTAATGTCACTGACTACTTCTCAAATTTAAGACTGAATATCGTTAGCAAACACTTTCCTTGTTGAGCGAGTTCACTTAGAAAAAAATTTACTTTTAAAGTACTTTTCCAAACAAAATTAGTGGCTTATTTTTATAAGCTGCCTGTTTTGACCAAGACCAACAGAAAACAGGGGCTCAGGAAATAAACATAAATGTGTTCTCGCAACTTCATTAACAACCGAGAGACAGGCATCCACTTTTTTTTTCTTTTTTGCTAATGCAATTATGCTATTTTTTGTCACCGGAAAAGCAGACATTATGACAAAAGTTGTGATACAAATCGTCTATAGATCTGACAAGAAATCTTTGAGCAATAATGCAGTGCATATAGAGATTTTTGTGCTGTTATTGCAGCGTTGACTGACCCGCTACCCGGAAGTTTACGTGACTCTTCGAGGAAATTTTCGTCACCGAGGCAATAGGTACGTCATGTTACCACTCTCCACGGAAACTTGTGTCGTCGAGCTAAGAGGTACTCGTCAGGTGTGTATAGCCCTTCAGAAGAGTTAACAGAAGTGCAGTGTAACCACTGTCTACATAGATCAGGTTATTTGTGAGGAATACCTCAATTCATTTCAGTTTGTAGCTTGTAAGACTTCCATATGTTCAAATGGTTCAAATGGCTCTGAGCACTATGGGACTTAACTTCTGAGGTAATCAGTCCCCTAGAACTTAGAACTACTTAAACCTCACTAACCTAAGGACATCACACACATCCATGCCCGAGGCAGGATTCGAACCTGCGACCGTAGCGGTCGCGCGGTTCCAGGCTGTAGCGCCTAGAACCGGTCGGCCACTCCGGCCGGCTCCATACGTTCAACCGCTTGTAATGCATGAACTATTTCCAGGAGTACGATACCGTTTACTAATGGAGAACTGATTGCCCTGCTCTTAATTAACGGCGAATGTCACCAAAATGCACCATGGACAGCAGAACTGTGATTCCCAGGAAGACGCCATCCAACTCATCTCATCGTCTTCAGACCATCAAGACACTGGTAGTTTTGCCCTAGGGCCCGCCGCTGTGGCCGAGCGGTTCTAGGCGCATTAGTCCGGAACCACGCTGCTGCTACGGTCGCAGGTTTGAATCCTGCCTCGGGCATGGATGTGTGTGATGTCCTTAGGTTAGTAAGGTTTAAGTAATTTTAAGTCTAGGGGACTGAAGACCCCAGATGTTAAGTCGCATAGTGCTCAGAGCCATTTGAACCGTTTTTCTTTCCCCAGTAAACTGTAGACGAAGGAAGATTGCTAACTATGAAGCTGCAGAAGTAGCGTTTCTTTAGCTGCTGCAACAAATCTGTATGCCAGTTCTCATCAAATGCAAACAGTGGGTCATGTTAGCCGAAGAAGTGTTCTGCATATTATTTACTCGTTACATGTTTCTGTACGTCAAGAGGTACATCGCAGTGATTTTTGAACATCGCTACCGTTTTGTGATTAAAAAGAGACTAATGGGAGAGATTCTTCAATACAAGTAAACGAGCATAAGCGCCCTTAATGACAGTGATTCTGCTATGCAAGCGTTGTCTGTGTGTCCTACATCTCACTATCCTACTTTGCACACACTGTGAAGGAAGAAGTTTTTCAACATTGCGGCGTGCAAAGACATGGCTGAGGTCGACAATGAAGGAGGGGAGGCTCAGCTGTGTTGAACACTCACCCTGACATTTACTGTCCTATTGATGATGTAATTAACCAATTTGCCAGGAAGAATAGATGCATAGAATTCATCATTTAAGGAAGAGAACAACAATTGTAACTTTTTTTATCACAAGATGGCATTGTCTTGTATACGTGTATTATCAGTTTAAATAAAACTTTCTTAAACTTTGCGAGTGACTTGATCACTGTAAAAGTAAAGGTAGCTCAAGATATTTTTAGCGCCCCCTCCTTGAGGTTTTTCTGTATCCGCCACTGATAGGGCTACCCCTTCCCACTCACTAATTTGAAAATAAGCCATTTAACCCATCTCTTGTTACTGAAAAATTGTGAGGAGAACATACATTATGTTGGAACTACATCATTTGACGAATTCTCAAGGTAATATTGTCTAATAACAAGGGCAAAGTACTTATCAAAAAATGTCCGTACTTTTATCCGTCCAACGTACCATCAACGAAATGGACGATCACTTGTCCGATTATGCCGCACCACACATTCACGGTCCACTGTCGTTAGTTAAACACCTGACGCCGCCAATGCGATTTTTCCGTTGACTAACTGTGCATTTCTCTCATATTTTACAGCCACGCTATTTGTGGACAGAGCCTTATCACTTATCAGCAGAATATCCTATTGGTTTGTGATTAAAAAGAGCCTATATTCGCGACTTTTCTCGAACAAATGCCATACAGAATAAAGTATTGAGATCACTAGAATGGCCGCGATTTTTCTCATAGGTATGCGTTAGCTATCCATGTGCCAGACAGAAACGTATAAAATACGTTGACGCGGTCGCGCGTGATACATAGGAAAGTACAACTACTCGATAACTCGATTCAGTCGAGTCGACTGACAAAAGAAACGAACGAATAGCGTGCGAGCTGACTAGCGGGAGGTGGGGCGGCGTGGGGTTGCAATGCGGGGGCGCCCCCCCCCCCCCCCCCCCGCCCCTTTCATATGTATCCACCACTGAGTCCTGTTCAGAGGTATCCACCACGATCAGTTGACATGACTCCGTTATTATTCCCTCTGAGGTCATGTAAAGCACATGACCTCCTAGAAGATTCCGTCGGCTGCAGAGGACATGTGAGAGCAAATTACTGCTGCCTGTAATTTCTCCAGACACGTTGACAGCAGTGAGTTCATCAGTGATGCAGCTTATACAGAACTATCATCATGCAAATGGTTCTCACTTCGAAAACATGCTTTAAAAAAATTCAACAACTCAAATGTGGCGGCGCATAAGGCGAAGAAGACCAAAATGACGTACTAAGAAGTAATCGTCTTTCACAGTTCATTTGGCAAATTACAGTTACATAAATACAATTTTACATTAGAGTGATGTTTGGTTGGTTGGTTGGTTGGTTGGTTGATTTGGGGGAGGGGACCAAACTGCGAAGTCATCGGTCCCAAAGAATTAGGGAAAGCTTGTCCCTTCAAAAGAACCATCCTGGCATTTCCCTGAAACAATTTTGGGAAATCACGGGAAACCTAAATCAGCATAGCGGGATGCCGATTGGAACAGTCGTCCTTCCGAATGCGAGTGAGCGTGCTAACAACAGAGCACTGCGCCATCTCGTTCGGTGGTGTAAGGTTCGTAAAGTGACAAATGTGTAAAGGATAAAATAGTTTCATTATCAATTCACAATTTCAGAAATGTTGCCAGCGTGTCATGTCGGGCTATCTGATGGGGCGCTCTTAGTAGAGTTATACCTTTTTTTTACTATTAAACAGTTACCGTAAGCACAAATTACAGCACCAACGTCCTTTTATATTATATCTTAATTAAGTGTTAGAATAGTAGTCCTAACACATTAACAGTGTGCATTAGTAAAATACACGAAAATTTATGACAAGGTATTTCGAGGAACTAAGAGTGGTTTTTGTTGTTGCTGGCAAATGTTTTAATTTCTAATAGGCTTTTAACTAACAGACACACTGCATTTCAGCAACTGGTAAGGGATGTCACGGAATAGTGCAAAAACGACAGTCCTGTGTCCTTTTTTGTCATCTTTGGTCACAACCTCGTTAACTAACAAACACAGAATCAAAGTGTTGCTACAGATTTATTGACTTGTCTTTATAAGATATTCCCTGATAGTAAATCTTGCACAGAAATAATCAACACTAATCAATTTTGAAAGGTTCCTAAGAGAAATATTGGTTTCGTTTACTTTGAAAATGGTCTGCTGCACCTCGCGTCGCCAAATGGAAGCAACCAAAGATTAATGGCTTGTGGGCAAAGTGTAACAACCACAAGCAAACCAAAGAGAATGATCCTGTTGGATGTCAAATTACAAACAAAAGACGACTATGTCATTTTTCCCTTGTATGTCATATTGGGCCACTTTAACCTAACAATTTCTTCACTCCTTTACGTTCACAATCGTTGGTTTCATTTCCTTCGTATATCTACAGCTACATCCATACTCCGCAAGCCACCTGACGGTGTGTGGTGGAGGGTACCTTCAGTACCTCTATCAGTTCTCCCTTCTGTTTCAGTCTCGTATTGTTCGTGGAAAGAAAGATTGTCGGAATGCCTCTGTGTGGGCTCTAATCTCTCTGATTTTATCCTCATGGTCTCCTCGCGAGATATGCGTAAGAGGTAGTAGTATACTGTTTGACTCCTCGGTGAAGGTATGTTTCGAAACTTTAAAAAAGCCCGTACCGAGCTACTGAGCGTCTTCCACTGGAGTTAATCTATCATCTCCGTAACGCTTTCGCGATTACTAAATGATCCTGTAACGAAGCGCGCTACTCTCCGTTGGATCTTCTCTATCTCTTCTATCAATCCTATTTGGTACAGATCCCACACCAGTGAGCAGTATTCACGCAGTGGGCGAACAAGTGTACTGTAACCTACTTCCTTTGTTTTCGGATTGCATTTCCTTAGGATTCTTCCAATGAATCTCAGTCTGGTATGTGCTTTACCGACGATTAATTTTATATGGTCATTCCATTTTAAATCACTACTAATTCCTACACCCAGATAATTTATGGAATTAACTGCTTCCAGTTGCTGACCTGCTATATTGTAGCTAAATGATAAAAGATCTTTCTTTCTATGTATTCGCAGCACATTAAGCTTGTCTACATTGAGATTTAATTGCCATTCCCTGGACCATGCGTCAATTCTTTGCAGGTCCCCCTGCATTTCAGTAAATTTTCCCATGTTACAACCTCTCGATATACCACAGCATCATCCGCAAAAAGTCTCAGTGAACTTCCGATCTTATCCACAAGGTCATTTATATATATTGTGAATAGCAGTGGTCCTATGACACTCCCCTGCGGCACACCTGAAATCACTCTTACTTCGGAAGACTTCTCTCCATTGAGAATGACATGCTGCGTTCTGTTATCTTGGAACTCTTCAATCCAATCACACAATTAGTCTGATAGTCCATATCCTCTTACTTTGTTCATTAGACGACTGTGGAGAACTGTATTAAACGCCTTGCGGAAGTCAAGAAGCACGGCATCTACCTGTGAACCCGTGTCTATGGCCCCCTGAGTCTCGTGGACGAATAGCGCGAGCTGGGTTTCACACGATCGTCTTTTTCGAAACCCATGCTGCTTCATACAGAGTACATTTCTAGTCTCCAGAAAAGTCATTATACTCGAACACAATACGTGTTCCAAAATTCTACAACTGATCGACGTTAGAGATCCTCCGCCATGAACCGTATGATGGGTTGCGGAGTATGTATGTAGATGTAGATGTAGGTCTATAGTTCTGCAAATTTGTTTGATGCCCCTTCTTTTGGAACGCTACGCTCTTCTAGAGACCTATGTATGGAACTCCGCTGCAAGGAGGGGGGAAAGTTCCTTCGCGTACTCTGTGTAAAATCGAACTGGTATCCCATCAGGTCCAGCGACCTCCCCTCTTTTGAGCGATTTCAATTGTTTTTCTATCCCTCTGTAACCTATTTCGATATCTGCCATTTTGTCATCCGTGCGACAATCTAGAGAAGGGACTACAGTGCAGTTTTCCTCTGTGAAACAGCTTTGGAAAAAGACATTTAGTATTTCGGCCTTTAGTCTGTCATCCTCTGTTTCGGTACTATTTTGGTCACAGAGTGTCTGGACATTTCGTTTTGATCCACATACCGCTTTGACATAACACCAAAATTTCTTAGGATTTTCTGCCAAGTCAGTACATAGAACTTTACTTTCGAATTCGTTGAACGCCTCTCGCATAGCCCTCCTCATACTACAATTCGCTTCGTGTAACTTTTGTTGTCTGCCATGCTTTGACTATGCTTATGTTTGCTGTGAAGTTCCTTTTGCTTCCGTAGCAGTTTTCTAACTCGGTTGTTGTACCACGGTGGCTCTTTTCCATCTCTTACGATCTTGCTTGGCACATGCTCATCTAATGCATATTGTACTATGGTTTTGAACTTTGCCCACTGATCCTCAACACTATCTGTACTTTTAATAGATGAATTGTTACCGGTTGGTAAATGACACAGCATCGTAAAACAGCTGGAAGAAATCATCTGATTTTCATTTGAAATAATAAATTTTATCGTGCAAATTTTAATAATTTTGTCGCTAACAAAACAATTCTTTACGAGCATCTAATGTTCTCGTGGGCATCCGATCACTTTTTTTTGTATGAAATATGTTTAAGCCTTTGTAAAGTCCAGCGCAGAAGCATGACATCGTTTCTCAAACCGAAGACGCAAGTTTCCTTGGCGAGCCCTTCAGTGTTGAGCACTTCACCGAAGCTGGCAGTGTCAGCTAACCTGCCTGTATGCGGTTGCAACCCTCTGGCATGGAGGCGTGCGCTGATTCGACTGAAAATGGTGTCTTAAAGTAGTTGTATCCTCTCCAGACCCAAGCTGGCACACAACTGTTGTAACTGATCCTCGATATTCTGGATACTGGGAAGGAGTTCACATCCGACCTGGTGAAAAACGTGTTCTATCGGGGACAGATCTTGGCGTCTTGTTGCCCATGGAAGTACCTCAACATCACGCAAACAGTTCATAGAGACACGTGCTACGGGTGGACGAGCATTGTTGCTTTGAAAAATGGCACCACGCCACCGTCGCATAAGAGGGAACAAATGAAGAGCAAGAAGTCCGTGAAGCACTGTTCTGCCTTCAGAGTTCCCTCAGTCACTACTAGCCGTGACGTGAAATCATACGCGATGGCTCTCAGCACAATGAAGCCAGAAGTAACGATGATGATGATTATGATGATGATGATGATGAAAATGATGATGTCTGGTTTGTGGGACGCTCAACTGCACGGTTATCGGTGCCCGGACAAAATCTCAGGCTTTGCTCAGTCCAGTCTCGCTTCTTTCATGAATGATGATGAAATGATGAGGACAACACAAACACCCAGTCGTCTCAAGGTAGGTTAAAAGCCCTGACCCCGCTGGGAATCGAATCTGGGACCCCGTGCTCGGGAAGCGAGAACGCGACCGCGAGACCACAAGCTGCAGACAGGAGTAACAATGCTGTGCCTCTCCTAAACATGGGAAGAAAGAAACTACTCCGTAGGTCACTGCCATACTCGCCGACGGTGGTCATCTGGGGTGTGGGAAAACCGCGATCCACTGCTGAACACAATGCGAGGCCCTTCATCAGCATTCCATGCTTCCTAATCACGGCACCACTCCAAACACAACCGTTTGTGTTGTGTAAACGACAGTCCGAGGCGACGCCCAGAAGAGGTCGTCTGCGGTGCCACTTCATTTCATTACAGCATCCCTTTGGTTGTCATTCGTGCCACACAGCGGTACATCGACTGTGTTCTATGCCCCGTTTTGTTGCCGTTCATGGCAGGCCATCCTAGGCTTACATTTCAGCAAAATAAGAGGTCCCCGCACGTGGCGAGAGTTTCTACTGCTTGTCTTCATGCTTGCCAAACCCTACCTTGGCCAGCAAGCCCACCGGATCTCCCCCCCCAACTGAGAACATTTGGAGCATTATGGGCAGGACTCTCCAACCAGGTCGGGATTTTGACTATCTAACTAGCCAGTTGGACAGAGTTTGGCACGAAATCACTCCGGAGGCCATCCAGCTACTCTTATTAATCAATGCCATGTCGGGTACCTGTTTGCGTAAGTGTCAGAGGTGGACCAACGTGTTACTGACTTGCTCAGTTTGCGAAGCTCTTTCTTTTGAATGAATCATCCAATTTTTCTGAAATTGTAATAATTTGTTTGTCTGTAAATATACATCACATCTACTGATTTCCGTTCCATTGCCTGCCGCTGTGGACGAGAGATTCTAGGCGCTTCAGTGCGGAATCGCGCTGCTGCTACGGTTGCAGGTTCGAATCCTGCCTCGGGCATTGATGTGTGTGATATCCTTAGGTTAGTTAGGTTTAAGTAGTTCTAAGTTCTAGGGGACTGATGACCTCGGATGTTAAGTCCCATAGTGCTTAGAGCCATTTGAACCATTTTGAACCGTTCCACTCGCATAATTCCTTCCTGGTGCGTCGTTTATTGCCTTTTGAGTGTATTTTGAATGTAATTCGTGATAGATTTAATTAAATTCGAAATTCTCAATTTCTCTGTCCAGTATCCTCCAATGAACCACCATCAGCATGGCGGGATAGGACTTAATTTGAGGAGAGCTAATTACTTTTGGAGCTGGTCGGTACTGTAACTCGGGTGGGAGTTGTCCGATTTTCTTCTAACAACAATTCGTCCCAAACCACTTTAAGCCCGATTTACATGAACTAAGGTCTGGTCAAAAATCGATTATACATGGGGGCAGCGCGTCATGCCCCAGCGTGTAAATCAGCCATCAACCTCATCACTAGTGACATTGATGGTCGATTGACTGCACTGAATAGAGAGTCCTACAATACTGCATTTGCTGCAGACTGGGCATGCACAAGAAGAGACGAATGTGGTGTTCTAGGCAAACATAAACAACACAGGTTATACATCTTCCGCCCCGGATTGGCGCAGTTAAAGCACAGGTGTCACTGCTCCGAAAATCTGAAACATATGTGAAGCAGAAACCTCTCGGGTGAGGTGTCTTCTTGCTGCCCCTTCTTTTCAGGTTTGTCAACATTTCACCATCAACGAGACTGACAGCCCATGTAGATCTGTGGACTGGCCTGTCCTCGCTGCTCCACGTGTAGACAGTATTGGGAACATGCTGAAGGTGCCGTTTGTGGGGCAGCAGGCGTTGCTGTTTAGGCAGTCCTCATCACTGTGTCTATCATCTGCTGCAGCGTCCCAGCATGGTGCAAGATCTAGCTGAGTACTGCAGACAGCAAGGCAAGCAGCATCGGCAGGTCGCTGGTGACAGCTGCCTAAAGCGTGGGGTCAAAGAGATACATGGGCCCATGGTATGCGTCACAGCACCTGACACTATAGGTCTTACGAGTTCCAGCGATAGACCGTAGTGGGGAGTGGGGGATACCATTTCAGATCATTTGAATACTTTGTAGCATTTAAGTAGATTCGTGCTGTAGAAAACACATGACAGACTTAAGGACTTCATTGGGTACCTTTTCATTGACATACTGATTTCCCTTCTGGCCCTGGACATAGCCGAGTTCTTGTGATGCATGTCGGATAAGGCAACTAGTGTGACACCCCACGTTTGTTGCAAGGCCCGTTTTTCCATAGAGCCCCTGCAGCTGCGCTAGTGACGTCTTCGGCGGGGAGGTGAACTTTCTTCATGTAACGAACATCTCGCCACTCCTTTAGTGTGCTAGTCCTTGCATATTTGCGTACACACGCAGGTCGCCTTCTTTTGCCCCTTGGGCCAGGGACAGTAGCAGTACCAACAGAGGGTGGGATCATTGCTGTGGTGCAGCGTTGGCCAGCCTTTTCACCAACTGTCAGCTTGGACACAGACGTCAGTCAGAATGAGTAATCGACGTCTTTGGATACAAGCTACGCAGCAGAGCTTCTGTGGCCTGAAACATCTCAGAGCCGTGGTAGTTTACAATGTGGCTGAACCTGGGTGGGGCCGGCCGCGGTGGTCTAGCGGTTCTAGGCGCTTAGTCCGGAACCGCGCGACTGCTACGGTCGCAGGTTCGAATCCTGCCTCGGGCATGGATGTGTGTGATGTCCTTAGGTTCGTTAGGTTTAAGTAGTTCTAAGTTCTAGGGGACTGATGACCACAGATGTTAAGTCCCATAGTGCTCAGAGCCATTTTGAACCTGGGTGGGTGCGTCTTACAATTTGGGCACTGGGAGCTCGTAACAGTGAGCCACGGTGCCCTCTTTAACAGCTCATTTATTGCCACCTGTGGTGTAATCACCTACCTGTCCCTTCTTTTGTGGCGAGTGTTTACTCGCAGGCTGTTCTGCAGTTCTTGAGCGGCATATTTGCTCGTGGTTAAGGGGAACAGTACCAGCTCGACTTTTCTTCCCTTAGGCCGGTATTACACTATCAAATTTCTTTGTCCAAAATCTTTGTCCAATATCTTTGTCAAAGATATTTGATAGTGTAATAGGGACTTTGTCAAATGTCGTCCAATATTTGATCAAATCTAGGGCCTCGCTGTATATTTGATCAAAGAAACCGCTTGTCTTCTGTTCACTGCAATGTGACATGATACGACATGGAGCGCTAGCATCGCTGCAGCGTTCTGTCGTCTGTAGTGTTTTTATAACCATTTCCGGTAAATACAATTGGTGTGTGCCGACAACTACAAAATTAATAGAGATGTCTGAAGCTGATGAGGCGCTTTACAACGTGAGGCACCCTGAATACAAAAATGGATTAAGAAGATTGGAGACCTAACCTGACCTAATCTAGCCTAACCTAACATAACCCTCTCCTGTAGCAAGGAATCGGAGTGTTATAGTTAGCCTGTCTTCTGAAGATGTAGCAGTTCTTAAGTGAATATTGTGCTTTGTGATATGAGGATACACTTCATTGAGCACATACAGAAATGTATGCTCATCCATTCTTCAGTAATTGATGTACGACTTGACGCCTTCCACTGTAAGCTCACGTAACAAGTTTTGTTGAATGCTTCTATCGTGTCGTCGTAAAACCCACGGCTTCACCCAGATTAGATTAGTTTTTCGTTCCATAGATCCGTGCTGAGGAGATCCTCGTGGATGTGGAACATGTCTTTTTTTTTAAGCTGAAATAACAATACTAATAGTATGAATAAATACAATACATCATTTGTTTCTATTAAAAATTTCGCCAATGGAGTAGAAGGATTTTGCCAGTAGTAAGTCTTTCAGGCTCCTTTTAAACTGATCTTTATTTCTAACTAAATTTTTTATGTTTCCTGGCAAATTATTGAAGATGAGTGTTCCTGATTAGTGGACCCCTTTTTGAACTAAAGTAAGTGCTTTTAAGTCCTTGTGCAGATCATTTTTGTTCCTGGTATTGTATGTATGAACTGAGTTTGTTGGAAAAAGAGATATATTATTTACGACAAATTTCATTAAGAAGTAAATATACTGAGAGGCAGTAGTTTGTATTCCCAGTTCTTTGAGGAGGTTTCTGCAGGAGGTCCGTGAATTTACTCCACAAATAATACGTATTACACGCTTTTGGACCTTGAAAACTTTTGTTTGACTTCAAGATCTACCCCAAAATATTATCCCATATGACATTATGGAATGAAAGTATGCAAGCTTTTTCATTTTTATGTTGCCTATGTTTGCTAACACTCGAATTGCAAATACAGATTTGTTAAGGCCTTTCTGCAGTTCTGTGGTGTGCTCCTCCCAACTGAATTTATTATCAAGTTGTAATCCCAGGACTTTTAAGACTGTCAACCTCGTATGTATGGTTCCATTTTTTCCCCCACTTCTTTTCCGCATGTGCACACAATGCAATTGGAGTACGTAGAACTACTGCGGTTAATAACAAGTTGTTGTCAGCCATCTTGAACTTTGACGAAAAATTTGATGACAGTGTAATACCCCTTCTAGCGCTACGTCAAAGATCTTTGTCAAATATATTGGACGGAATATTGGATCACATCTCTGATCAAATCTTTGACAAAGAAATTTGATAGTGTAACGGCCTTACTCACCGCAACCAGTATTTGGACTAGCGAATGGGCCCAGAACAAAGGTCCTCTGCACCAACGTAACTCTTTTCTTTGTGGTCCACGTCATTGTCTGTCGTCACAGACGGTTTCGTCGTAATTGTAGGACCAGATGGGGTCGTTGGTGAAGCGAGCCCCAGTGGACGGCGATCCATCACACCGTTCGCTGGGTTGAATGCTGCCTTGAACTCAGACCGCGTCCGAGCCGCTACTGAGGCAATGGAATGAGAAGGAGCACCCTCCAGGAAGCCAAGCGGCACTGCGGAGGTGCGAATGCCGCCCCATCCCTCAGTGTCTGCACGTGTCATGAGTTGCTCGATTTCCATGAAACAGTAGTTCGTCCCCTAACCACTTCAAGCACGTCCTACATCAACTACTGTCAATTACTAATGATGGGAGTGCGTCAGATGCCTGCGTGTAAATTGACCACCAAACTCGTCGTAAGTGACATAGCAGTTGTTTGCTCTAGACAATGGCGTGAATACTAATTATGGTTAATTTGGAGAGAGGTGGCAAAATAATTACTTTTGCAAACGATTTCTCTGTTTTCCTGCTAGTGGTAATGTTTGTCATTCGCCTACCTGTCGGCTGCTGTCCTGACTGTGGCTGGTATCAAACTAATACCCTCTTCTAGAAGAGGTGCAGTTGATTGTTAATTAACGTAATGGATAGGACTACAGGGAAAATTACAGAGTCGAGAAAATACGTCTGTTTTCGTAAAATCTACTATATTGTTGCTCCAATAAAACACAATAAATTGGCGAAGTATAGTGTACATGAGTATAACTGTAGATTTATGAAAGCCAGGTCGTAGTGCTTCTTGTTGCAAGACAAGAATACAAAATATAAAACATTCATTCACATTGAAAGCACTGAACTGAAACGGTCAAATCCTTTAACTATGAGAGATTATGAGGAGGGAAAACATGGAGAACTTTGTTCATTAACATGAAAGATAACAGAAGCCTGGGCAGAGCACGCCAAACAACTATTCAGGTAGCATCGTAAATAGCGCCCTGTCTATTGCGTGCCCACCAATTAGCAGCATGACTAAGAACGCTACTGAAAGTGAACTCTGATATTTATTGGACCATCTGCAACCTCGCGAGCGGAAAGGTTCGTGGCGGCAAACGGTGCATAAAGCATGCTCACCGACGCTAAGATAGCGGCCGGCCCTGAACTCACGACCGTCATGACTGCTCACCTCAATTCAGTTCGATCATGGCGTCTCTCGTCACGTTTGTGGCCAAAGAGCCCTCGCCCCCTGTAGACTTCCGACGACAAGAAAAGGACTGTATGGCCAACCTACCCAGCCGTGGTTACCGTTGGTTCTGCTGTGCAGCGATCAGAGCCTGCCGCCCAGGGGCTGGGACTGCTGAAATGGCGGCAAGTTCGGCCAAAATGGCGGGCACTTTCGTGTACGTCCGTGGCATATAGACAGCTGGGCAGCCTTTGCCAATATTTACATATATGGATATGGTGTCTGCTCTTTCGGAGATGTCCGAAAGAACAGGCACCATATCCATATATATTGGCCATCGCACTTTGCTGATAACCGTAGCTGTAGTTATTTACTGTTCATCTGCACAGACGTAAAAGCACGGCGCGCACAGTGGAACGTTCTCCACTTAACTACTACCTGAAATATCATTTCCGCTTACACGCACATCTTTCGTCGGCCTAAGAGGATAATATTGGAATATGTTACTCTGAAGAATGTCATGTTACCGTACACGATCTCTCTATGGAAATTGTCCCTATTTCCTTTTTCATAGCTATGGACTTGACTATTGAACACTAAAAATTTCTGGTGTGCTTTCAGAAAACATATGCTTTCAAAAACATAAATACAAGGTAGGGTCATGATTTGTTAATAATGTTAAACAATAAAGTTGCTTTGATGAGCTCGAGCTGTTATACACGGTCGCTGAATGAACCGACGCCCTTGAAGTAAGACTGTGCAGAACTTTCCATACGAAACCTTGAAATAAATTAGGCCAAGGGGGATGAAATTCCGATTTATCTGAGGTTAATACAATGTTTTCGTAGGTGTAACAAACAGTTGGTAGAAAATACTCCTCTCCGTTTTTAGGCGAACTCCGAAATTGCAGCGGCTGTAAAAGAATTGACAATATCTACGCCACCAAATCGGCTGCAACTTCCCGAACTGATCACAACGAGCTAACGATTCGGTACACCAAGAGATATTTTGAGTAGTCGGGTTGACACAAATTTCGCTTGTACAGTTACATATTTATTGCTTCGACTGGTGCCGGTTCCACGCACAAAATCTGTCAGAAAAGTGGCTTCCTCGTGGCCGATTCGCCATTGCTTATACATAATTTCAATAATTTCATTACTAAGATAGAAAATTTGAGGGGTACAATCAATATCATGACGACATTCACAAACCGATAAAATTTAAATGAAATTAACGACAAAATATGAAACAGAATAACAGCGCTTCAAAATGACCAGACAAATGAAATAAGAATGTTGCAAATTTTTTGTATGTTTATAAATGTGGCAACCTGACTCTTGAGGTCTACATTTCATGGTATGCTCATCCTAACGATCATACGATGGTACATTACAACCTACATACGCTACGTATAACTGGAGGCCAACGGCGAGTCTCGTCGCGAGCTACTTGCTGCGGCTGTGCCGCCGGTGGCGGGAGGTGGGGGCGGTCGGCATTCAGTTGCGCAGTTTATCTGCGGAGCTCTGGGCGGGCCGGCCGCAAAGTAAGTTTCTGCGGGCTTAGGAGCAGATTACTGGCGAATCCACGAGCCGCGTCGGACGCCACCTAACCGCCGCGCTAGCGGAACTGCTGTGCGGTGTCCTGGGCCGCAGATACAGAGTGTTTCAAAAATGACCGGTATATTTGAAACGGCAATAAAAACTAAACGAGCAGCGATAGAAATACACCGTTTGTTGCAATATGCTTGGGACAACAGTACATTTTCAGGCATACAAACTTTCGAAATTACAGTAATTACAATTTTCAACAACAGATGGCGCTGCGGTCTGGGAAACTCTATAGTACGATATTTTCCTCATATCCACCATGCGTAGCAATAATATGGCGTAGTCTCTGAATGAAATTACCCGAAACCTTTGACAACGTGTCTGGCGGAATGGCTTCACATGCAGATGAGATGTACTGCTTCAGCTGTTCAATTGTTTCTGGATTCTGGCGGTACACCTGGTCTTTCAAGTGTCCCCACAGAAAGAAGTCACAGGGGTTCATGTCTGGCGAATAGGGAGGCCAATCCACGCCGCCTCCTGTATGTTTCGGATAGCCCAAAGCAATCACACGATCATCGAAATATTCATTCAGGAAACTAAAGACGTCGGCCGTGCGATGTGGCCGGGCACCATCTTGCATAAACCACGAGGTGTTCGCAGTGTCGTCTAAGGCAGTTTGTACCGCCACAAATTCACGAAGAATGTCCAGATTGCGTGATGCAGTAATCGTTTCGGATCTGAAAAATGGGCCAATGATTCCTTTGGAAGAAATGGCGGCCAAGACCAGTACTTTTTGAGGATGCAGGGACGATGGGACTGCAACATGGGGCTTTTCGGTTCCCCATATGCGCCAGTTCTGTTTATTGACGAAACCGTCCAGGTAAAAATAAGCTTCGTCAGTAAACCAAATGCTGCCCACATGCATATCGCCGTCATCAGTCCTGTGCACTATATCGTTAGCGAACGTCTCTCGTGCAGCAATGGTAGCGGCGCTGAGGGGTTGCCGCGTTTGAATTTTGTATGGATAGAGGTGTACACTCTGGCGCATGAGACGATACGTGGACGTTGGCGTCATTTGGACCGCAGCTGCAACACGGCGAACGGAAATCCGAGGCCGCTGTTGGATCACCTGCTGCACTAGCTGCGCGTTGCCCTACCTTTCCAGCACGTTCATCCGTCACGTTCCCAGTCCGTTGAAATTTTTCAAACAGATCCTTTATTGTATCGCTTTTCGGTCCTTTGGTTACATTAAACCTCCGTTGAAAACTTCGTCTTGTTGCAACAACACTGTGTTCTAGGTGGTGGAATTCCAGCACCAGAAAAATCCTCTGTTCTAAGGAATAAACCATGTTGTCTACAGCACACTTGCACGTTGTGAACAGCACACGCTTACAGCAGAAAGACGACGTACAGAATGGCGCACCCACAGACTGCGTTGTCTTCTATATCTTTCACATCACTTGCAGCGCCATCTGTTGTTGAAAATTGTAACTACTGTAATTTCGAAAGTTTGTCCGCCTGAAAATGTACTGTTGTCCCAAGCATATTGCAACAAACGGTGTATTTCTATCGCTGCTCGTTTAGTTTTTATTGCCGTTTCAAATATACCGGTCATTTTTGAAACACCCTGTACATCCCCAGGACGGCAAAGTCTCGCCGGGCGCATACCCGAGGTCCTTGCGTAGTGTCGTCCTATGCAGCGATCGCGGAGTGCTTCCGTTTCGGCGTTCAGGGCCGCACAGTAGGGATTACGTTAGGAGTACCCCGGAACCAACCAGGCAGTTTTAAATAGAGCTTACGATAGGTATCAGCACTTCCATCCGGAGCCATGGCGTAAACAAACTGATCAAAAAATGGTTCAAATGGCTCTGAGCACTATGGGATTTAACATCTGCGGTCATCAGTTCCCTAGAACATAGAACTACTTAAACCTAACTAAACTAAGCACATCACACACATCCATGCCCGAGGCAGGATTCGAACCTGCGACCGTAGCAGCAGCGCGGTTCCAGACTGTAGCGCCTAGAACCGCTCGGCCACCCCGGCCGGCCGAACTGATCATAAATATTCGGACACCCCTATGTAATGCGGAATTGATCACTAGATGTCACGAAAGGCGGATTCACTGGTTTAAAAGGAGCCGGGGAGTATTGCGTCGTCAGTAGACGCAATAGCAGCGGAGTGGGTCGGGCAGAACAACTCCGTACCTTCGAACGTGGACTAGTCGTTGGATGTCACCTGAGAAATGACTCCATCAGGGACATTTCAACCCTTCTAAGGCTGCCCAAATCAATTGTTGGTGATGGGACTTTTAATGGAAACGCGAGCGAACGACGACGGATAAATCAAGGCCAGGCAAACCTCATCTACAGACAGGTGGGAGCTGTGGAGCATTGCAGAGGTCGGATGTAAAAAGTCGCATGAAGTAAGTGGAAGGAATCACTCTTGAGTTTCAAAGTTCTACCAGCAGTCTAAGTAGCACAGTGACTGCGGGTAGAAACTTGAAAGGTGTGCAACGGCCGAGCAGCACCTGATAAGACACACATTTGTGTAGTCAGTGTGTAAAGAACGGCGCTAGTGGACAGTGGATGACTGGGAAAGGGTGCTCTGGAGTGAAGTGTAGAGTCTTGTACCGAAAGGAAACAAGGGATAGGGTGTAGTTATGGATGGCTGGTATCCTCTTTCCACAACACGAATGCACACGTTGATTAATACGGTTTTTTATTTACAAGAAGCTGCTACTTAACTTGAATAGTCCATGTTCGCAGTACAAGCTCATCAGTAATAGTCTTCTTGCAGACAATACCGGTAATCTTGCTATTACAAACTTTAGTCTCGCTAATCTGATCGCTAAGTACTGTCGTAGCCTGACTGATCCAGTGAGGCCCTCCGGTCTGCGGCGGCGGCCTAAATACATGCTGTCGAGAGGGCGTTGGCAGCGTGTTGCTTGTCAGTATGTCTCTGGCCTCTCTCGTGATAGGCGTGTTTGATCCATCATCTACTACCGATCTTCGCACTACATCTTTGCTTACAGGTGTGCTGGCGACAGCTTACGCCAATACGTGAAGAATCATACTATATGTTGTCGCAATCCATTGGAAGGGTCCGAGTTTCACAAATGCCTGTAGAACATTACCTGCCATCATGTGTATTGCCAACAGTGAAGTACAGAGGATGTGGTGTTACATTACAGGTGTGTTTCTCACGGTTAGGGTGTTTTTCGCGGTTAGGGTGTGGCGGAGCGCTTGTTCTCTCGACCGTCGCAGCTTAGCGGTGCGTTCGAGGACAAGCAGCAAAAAGAGGCGCGCAAGAATGTCAATGAAGAAAACAAATGATTACTGATTAGAACTGTCTCAATCGTTGGCTAATGTCAAAGTGAGACGTATATATGTTGAAACTGGGCGAGATCTGTCCACCCGGAATTGTTACTGGAGTTGTACATAGAGAAAAAGTGAACGTAAAATATGTAAGAGTTAACGATACATTGTTCACGTCAGATGGAGACGAAGTCACACGGCCAGAAGTAATGGCACTGCACAGCAGGTCCACAGCATCAAGAATCTGCAAGAAGCCGACTGTCAAGTTCGAATAAGGAAAAGGTGATTACGCGAAGTATCAGTATGACAGATTGATCGAGAAGTGAGGACTCAGTTACAACACGTAACCAGAGATCCTGTTATTTCACTTCAACACATACAAAAGTCATGTTTCAATAAAGTGCATTTTATCAGGCAAATATTCTGTTTACGTGATAGATTACCAAAGAAAACAAAAGAATATCTGGCTTCCACATATTTAAAAAGCTCAAAAATGCTAATTAGCCAGAGTTCTTATACGTAGCATTAAAGAATAGTTGAATCATCAGCAATCATAGTAGAGCAGCTTATTTCTTTCAGTATAGTCAACCGAAGTGTTGTTTAAAAGAAAAAAATTATTTTCTTTTATTATTTTGATTTAGTGTATTCTGACTTGTGTGGGATTTCACGTTTTACACAAGAATATTTTACTAGCCAAAAAACAATTGCAAAAACTAATGTACCCATCTACGACAAATCTTGTACTATAAGATATTATGAGCTACAAGGATTGGTAAATAATAAAATTCAATTGAATAGAATTGATGCAGACCTTTTCAGTCATATGGTATTGTAATGGTACACTAAAATAACTATTAGATTCTGTTTCTACGTAAACTTTTTAGAGTGATTTGTATTATGTACTTATCAAAAGTAAAATTCACATGAGAAAATTATAATGTTACTAAGAGATATGAGTCTCTCTCAGGGAAGGGCATGATCCCCGTTTATATGATACACGTGAAAAGTAACAGGATTTCTTTTAAAAAAAAATAAAAAAAATAAAAAAAAATGTTTTTTATGTACTGGTCGACGGCAATGTTACGCCCTTCCAAACAGTCCCATTACATACAATACATTTATGCGAGTGTTTTGCTAATCCCCGATAGATTTCTGGAACCCTATCTTTGAAGTAGCTTTTACTGCTCACAGCTATGAGTTTTTAATCTCATCTATATTTGTAGAATGTCGCCTCTTTAACGTTTTTATTTTTTTTATGGAAACAGAAGAATGTCATGTGGCGCTTTATCTGACGAATATGGAGCCTAGGGTACCATTACAGTACTGTTCTGTACAAAAACTCACGAACCGGCAATGCGTGTGAGCAGGAGCATTAAGGTGGTGCAAAGCCAAAGTTTGCTTTGCCATAGACGAGGTTTTTTGTCGGATCGGTTCACGCACAACGGCATTGAACGTGGAAGATTCATTGATCGTTCGACCTTGTGGGAAGAACAAATGGTTCACTGTCTGTTAAAATCGACAAACTTCGCATTTGCCTGCACTTGCCTCGGTCTTTGCGATCAAGAATGCTTCTAAGTAGACGACTAACCTTTAGTTTAGAAGTCATGTCCGTAAACAAGTGTTTCATCAGCTATTGACAGCTTTCAATAGTTCTGCATCGTTGTTGGCTTCAGTGAACAACTTGTCTTCTTCAAAATTCAACAATTCTGGAGCGTATTGCTTGTCACATGTTACATACTCGAAACAACAGTAAAAATAAAAAATGTAGTGGTAGGAGCGAATTGATAAGCCGCCGCCATCACCCACCATCAGCGCCTTCTCTGCGATTCGGCGATCGTTCGTAACCATTTATTTCAGCACATCATAAGTTGATGATGTGCTGGGGCTACCAGAGCGCTTGTTATCTTCATTATCTTCCAGACTACTTCAAAACACATCACTTGTTTTACTTTCAGCAATCTCACCATAAGTAATAATGAGCATTTCTAAAACATGTTGCACTTTATTCCGTTTTTATAGCAAAATTGAATATATATTCTGTAATTCATTTTCTTATAAATTAAGTAAATAATCGACGCTACTTTCAAATCAGAGGTAACCTTTCAAGACTATTGTAACACGTGAAATTACAAAATTCACGTTACTTTTTGTATACATTTTGTGTATCTCTTCCAACGCCTGCCATTCGACATTGTTTATCATCTCCGTGACGATTTTGCTCTAAATATATGTTTGGATCTTGTGTGTTTCCTATCGGGTACGGATGCCAGCCTGTTAAGCAATATTCGAGTATTTGTCGAACTATGGTTTTGTAAGCTACCTCCTTTGTGGGTGGACTGTATTTCCCTCGTATTCTTCTACTGAATCTATCTGGCATCTGCCCTACTTGCGAATTGTTTTATGTGGTCGTTCCACTTTAAATCGTTCTGTGCGCATGCTACTATATTTTTATGGATGTGACTGCTTCCAGTGATTGTTCTGGAATGGTTTAAGCATACAGTAAGTGGTCTGTCTCCCCGTTTATGCGGAATACGTTACATTTGCTTATGTTGAGGGTCAGTTGCCAGTCCCTGCACCAAGCGTCGACCCTCAGGACTTCCTGCATTTCGCTACAGTTTTGTAGCATTGAGACTTCTCTATCTACAACAGCATCCCCTGCTAAATGTCTTATGGAACTTCCGACGTTACCCACTATGTCATCTACATATACTGGTTCAAGTAATAGTGGAGTGTAACGCTCAATTGAGGACACGCCCGAAGTTATTTTTACGTCTGAAGATTTCTCTCCTTTGATAACGACGAACTACGTTCAGTCTGCTAGAAACTCTTTCCAGTCACACAGCTGACGATATTCCGTACGGTGGAATTGTGTTCATTAGGCCGCAGACGACAATTATCTAACGCTTTCCGGAAGCCAAGGAATGCGTTATCAGTCTCGGCGCTAGTATCTACATGTTTCTGGGTCTCGTGAAGGAGAAGAGCGAGATGGGTTTCACACGATCGTTGTATTCAGAAGCCATGTTGATTCTTGCAGAGGAGATATTTCGGTCTCCAGAAATATTATAAAACGCGAGTATGTATGTTCCAAAATTTTACAACACACCACAGTTAGATACAGAGGCGTGCGTCTGTTCGACGAGCCTACTTGAAAACGGGAGTGGCCTGCTCTTTTTTCCAATAATTATGAACGCTTCACTTATCCAGCGCCCTACGGTACACTAATGCTAGAGGAGGAGCAAGTTCTTTCGCATTCTTTGTGTGGAATAGTACTGGTATCCCGTCAAGTCCAATGGTCTTTTATCAGTTGAGCGATTTCGGTTGCATTTGTATCCCATAGTCATTTATTTCGATTTCATTTCAACGTTCGTGCAGTGATTTAAAGGAGGAACTACAGCGCGATGCTTCTCTGCGAAACAGTTTTGGAAAAAGGCGTTCAGTTTTTTCGTCTCCTTCGCTTCATCTTTCGTTTAAATGCCATTATGGTCTCTGTGTCTGGACACATGGCTCCGATCCGTTCACTGATTTCACGTAACACCAAATTATCTTAGGATTTTCTGTCAAGTGGTAGGTAGAACTCTACTTTTCAATTCGTTAAACGCTTGACGCGTGGCTCTCGTCCCAATTTTGGCTTCATCCAGTTTTTGTTTGTGAGGCTATGGCTGCATTTGAATTTGCAGTGAAGCTCTCTCTGCTTTCGTAGCTGCTTTCTAACACTGCTGCCGAACCACGACAGGACTTTCCCAGGCTTCACAACTGTACTCGGTACATATCTGCCTAACGCTTATTGCGTGTCACTAACGTTGTCCAGCCGGCCGTCGGTGGCCGTGCGGTTCTAGGCGCTTCAGTCTGGACCCGCGCGACAGCTACGGTCGCAGGTTCGAATCCTGCCTCTCGCATGGATGTGTGTAATGTCCTTCGGTTAGTTAGGTTTAAGTAGTTCTAAGTTCTAGGGGACTGATGACCTGAGATGTTAAGTCCTATAGTGCTCAGAGCCATTTGAACCATTTAACGTTGTCCACTGATGCACCAAGCGAGGTGGCGCAGTGGTTTGCATACTGGACTCGCATTCGGGAGGACGACTGTTCAAACCCGCGTCCGGCCATCCTTACTTAGGTTTTCCGTGATCTGCTGGGGAGGGAGAGACGGGTTATTATCTTTCTTTATATTCCTATTTACAGCCATATTCAGTGATGATGTACCTGCATTGTGATCACTGATTCCGTGCTCTGCATTAACTGTTCAAAAATGGTTCAAATGGCTCTGAGCAATATGGGACTCAACTTCTGAGGTCATTAGTCCCCTAGAACTTAGAACTAGTTAAACCTAACTAACCTAAGGACATCACAAACATCCATGCCCGAGGCAGGATTCGAACCTGCGACCGTAGCGGTCTTGCGGTTCCAGACTGCAGCGCCTTTAACCGCACGGCCACTTCGGCCGGCTGCATTAACTGTGTCTGAAAGTTCGTGTCTATTTGTAACCAGGAGAGCTAAGATGTTACCTTCACTAGTCTGTTCTATGATCACTCACATCAACAAAGTAATTTTCGAATTAAATCATGTAAAACAATTTCACATTACTCTCTGTCCCTGCTACACGTCTTTATCACTCGAGTCTCGCGGTCTGTTACTGGTACGTTGAAATCACCACTAAATAGTATTAAACGACCCGAAGTATTATCCAGATTTCATCTTCAATGTTCCGTGACTACTGCTCCTGATGCAGATTGTTTATAAACACATCGAATTATAATGTTTAATCCATCTTTATCATTAGGTGTCTTATTTTTCTACTACTATAAACACATCACCACCAGCGTTCAATCTATCTTTGCAACGTATATTCCAATTCGAATTTAAAATTCCATTGCTATTAACATCTAGTTTCAGCGAGCTTGCTTCTAGTACTATGGGGCACTGTTACTGTTCATAAGCAAGATAGCTCTCGGATCTTTCCATAATCATTCCTGCAGTTAAGTAATACTAACGTTTTCTTTCTCGGATCTGCCGTGACGAGTGGAGATACTATTCTTCCTCGTCTGAAATCTGAACGTATCTTACGAGTCCTCTGGAGGGATTTCTCTAGCCTAAACTGCACATGTGCACGCCACACGTACCACGCTGCCGGCCGGAGTGGCCGTGCCGTTCTAGGCGCTACAGTCTGGAACCGGGCGACCGCTACCGTCGCAGGTTCGAATCGTGCCTCGGGCATGGATGTGTGTGATGTCCTTAGGTTAGTTAGGTTTAATTAGTTCTAAGTTCTAGGCGACTGATGAACTCCTAAGTTAAGTCGCATAGTGCTCAGAGCCATTTGAACCACGTACCACGCTGCCCCGCTATCCTCCTAATGAACCGCAGTCTTCCACCTACCTTAAATGCGACTCAACCTGTGTGACCTCCCTATTTCATATCCATAGAAATATTTATGTACCTAGGTTCTTGTGTGAGCTGTATGTTTCAGAGTGCGAATCACTGAGATTGTAGTAGGATTCTAAGTTTGTTTATGTGTTGTGAAGTGTATAACTTTACATTTCTGTACATATGAAGCAACTTGCCTGCCTTGCGTCACTTTGAAATCATATCATGATGTGACTATGACGTCCATAACTGGGGGTAAGGAGGGAGACGCACCCTGCCCCTCCATAGCTCTCAGGGAAAGGAAAATATATGGTGTATTACGTAGGGTTCTAACAGGGTCAGAACTGGAATTTTTTTTGTGCCTCCTTACAAGTCTCTCAAAGTATTGAAAATACTTTTTACACCCAGGTCGAGCCGAACCGCCCCCCTCCCCCTCCATAAACTATGCTATAGGTGCTCTTTATCTGACTAATATTTCTGCAGCTTTTTACGGACAGTACATCATAGATAACAGCATCAACTGCGAAAATTCTGGGGTCTGCACATCAGTAATATACAACATTAACAATAAGGGTACCAACACACTTTCCTGGGGCCCATCTGAAGTTACTATTTCTTCCGTCGATGACTGTCCACTCAAAAACCTGCTGATAATGATTCTTGCCTACTAAGAAATCCGCAACCCTGTCACGAATTTTGTTTGATGCCTCCGTACAGTCGCTTTTTTGCCAGTAAATGTAGATATGGTACTGAGTCAAATTCTTTCCTAAAGTCAAGAAATACCACATCCTTTGAAAAGCAGCAGACCAGTTTGGAAAGTATATTGAACAGGTTGGTACCACAACTCTCAGTTCATTGAGGAGGCAAGCCTTCAGCCGGGTATGTGAAAATCGCACGCAGCCAGAAATCTGTGATACTCGCACCCAGTTTACTGGAAGCTACCTTCTCAAGGGCAGAGCCTACCTGCGACCCCGGGAGTTGCCATCCACAGGAAGTGATCCCTGTGCAGCACGGCCTACCTGCACTCGGGAAGTCCTCGTCCACTCACGTGACTGACCGTTTGGCTAGTCACTGTCAGTGTAAGTGTAAAGGTACGTTGTCCAAGACGCGACGCACACTAGCGACTGCGACGGGTCGCTACGTGACGTCAGAAGTTGTCCGCTGGCGCATGCGCAGTTCGAGTTTGGGATGCGACGCGCGACTGTTGCGGCAGCTGTCGCAGCACTGCACCAATGAGCAGTGTTGCGACGGAAGTCGCACGACACAAAGACGTACGGCTGCGAGAAAGATGTCGAGCCAGTCAAGGAAAACTGAAATGAGCCACTCACAGGATGTGATGCTTTGTGAGCTGGTCTCGCAACAGCCTTGCCTTTACGATTTGAAGAACCCTAAATATAGAGACACTATGTTCAGAGACAGAATTTGGGAAGAAATTGGTGCACAGTTGAAACTGGCAGGTGAGTGAAATATATAATATTTTCCCATTAATGCAAATTTTTCAGGCCTGTTATGAAAATCAGTATAATCCATGCAGATGTAGAATTAGAATGATGAAAATGAACTTGAAGGTCAATTTTCGCATTACTCTTTTTTGTGACGATAAAAATTGAAAACGGCAAATACATTATAAAATAAACCATCTAAAGTACAACGAGAAAGTTACATTTTACAATACCTTCACTTTGAAAGTAAACGGTAGATTGGTGTCTTGATGATACCTTCTAGTTGTGAAAAACCACCGCCAGATTGTTGTACAGCTTTCTGTAATCAATAGATGTTCGTTTTTGAGGAAGGCGTTTCTCAACAGATTGCGCAAACAGTATGCTGCAATAAGTAATTTGTCACATTCACTTCAATTCATTGGTAGAAGGTGGTGCTCAAAAAACTTGTGCCAAAAGTGCACTACTGTTTTACAAGGCCCTTCTGGTCTGACACAGTTCACAATTGAAATTCGTCTTTTGTAAATCCTGGAGTCATCTTTTGAGTGCAGCTTGGCAAGATTAAATGTTGATGTCATCCATAACGATGTATGCTGTCAGAATACAAGAATATGGAAGTTCATTTCGATGGGAATAAAGATTCAGTCGGCTATGAAAGTTGCCTTAGCTTGTTCCAAAAGTTTCTGCATGGGAGAAACTGACAAGTATAATTTGGGGAAATTTTGTGAACAAGCACGGACATTATTTCTTCCACATTTCTGCCAGTGTATACTGTAGACGTTCAGAATCAAAATTCTAGAGATGTTTAAGGTGTAACCCTATCTTGTTGTCAAGAACTTGAAACAATGCAATGAAGCTAGCGTGCGCTTATTGTTAATAAACTTATCTTTCATTGGAATTTTAGGTGAAATGTGCAAAAACAGATGGAGGAATATTCGGGACTCGTATCAGAGAAATAAACGAGAAAGAAAGCTTGGAACAGGTTCAGATGCCTCAGCAAAACCAAGAAAATGGGTACTGCTTGATCACTTGGCTTTAAGAAACCTACGTTTCGTGGCATTTTAAATGAAATTGTCAAGAGCATATGGAGAAATATTAGTAACTCATACCGGAGAAATATGACATAAAATGGTTTCATTAGGTCCAAATGTGTCAGCGAAACAAAACAAATGCATTCTCTATCGTGTGATGACCACACGATTCTCGTTGCGCGTCGACAGAACTGGCGGCTAGTCGCGACGCTCCCGGAGATATATGAGCCCAAATCTCGGAAACGGAGATCGATATCAATCTGATCTCAACTTAAAAAAATAATTTCGATATGTTAACTTCTTTTCATCGGCAACGATGTATGACCTAACGTGAACCATACGTAAAGTAGCCAGCGACCACATTTTTCACTGTACACAATTCAAATTTTATGCAGTAGGTTACTTGTAAATTAAGTATCGAGATAACTGTGACGAATATCGGAAAAATAGACACCTCATTATCAAGCTGTGATGTGAAACTGTAAGATACGCAAACATCAATTTTTTGTGCCTTTTACTTTCCTCACAATTAATAGAGAAGTAATATACAGCGAAAAAAACACGCAAAACCGGAAGAGATACTTTTCGATTTTTTAAAGTAAAAGGAGAATCTGTATCGAAAAACTAACTCTGGGAGCCGATGTAACTTTGTTGCATTAACGTACAGTATTTTTTACAGCAAGAAAATCGGAATTCTTATTTTTCTTATGTATTTGAATCCGCCGCCGCCGACCGGAGCTTGGGAAACGGCGACGACTCCAGTCGTGTTGCGGCCGTGTCGCCGTCTGCCAGGGTGGGAAAAGAGGAGGGGGCAGCGTCGCAGTTAACTGTCGCGTCTTGCACAACGTAACTTAAGTCTAACTTTCGGCATGTTCAGCTCGTTCGTCTTGGCTCTCTGTGTGCTTATACCTTCGATATGAAACTGTCAACAACCACCCACAGTAAACCATGTGCCCACTATGATGGTTACTCGTACATCGTAAAGAGAACCAGAGCAGATGGAACTGTGATATGGTGCTTTTTGAAACATATAACAACATATTGTCGAGGAATACTTTAGACCAAAAACTGTATCGTGCTTAGTTCAAACGAGCATCAGTGTGGGGCACCGGATGACGCTCGCTTAGAAGTAAAAAATGACGTTGAATCAGGCGAAGAAGAGGTCACGGGGGGGAAGAGATTTCGATTTCTAAAACATATACCGAAGAGTTGGGCGACTTGCACAATCGAGGGTACGATTTTGTTACCGAAATGCCAGAACAGCAAGCAATGAAGAGGATATTATACATGCACTGGGCCACATCACACGGCAATCAGAATGAGCCAGAAACACAAGAAGTTGATCTCCAAGTAGAGTTACTAAACATGAATGCCGGCAACAGTTTCCTCTAAAGTGATGACAGATTTGGAGACAGGAGCATAGTTTTTGGCGGAAAAGCAGGAAGAGAGGCTCCAAATACTGTAGCAAGCAATTTTCACAAATATATGTTATTCATGCAGACTTCGGAAGTTCAAAGTACGAAACAAACATCTATCCAGTGGCTTTTGCATTCTTACCAAACAAAAGAAATGAAACATATATCCGCCTTTTCCACAACATTGTGGATAATGTACCTAATGGAAACCTAATGATGTCACCGTTGATTTCGAATCAGCTGCGATTTCTGCAACTAAAAGTTGTGATACCGTCGGTTCAAGTGCATGGCTGCCATTTCCATATGAAGAAATCTCTCTGGAGGAAAGTGCAAGACATGGGACTTACTTGCGAACAGTCCGCCCCCGGTAGCTGAGTGGTCAGCGCTACAGAATGTCAATCCTAGGGGCCCGAGCTCGATTCCCGGCTGGGTCGGAGATTTTCTCCGCTCAGGGACTGGGTGTTGTGTTGTCCTAATCATCATAATTTAATCCCCATCAACGCACAAGTCGCCGAAGTGGCGTCAAATCGAAAGACTTGCACCCGGCGAACGGTCTACCCGACAGGAGGCCCTAGTCACACGACATATCAATTGCGAATACAGAGAAAACGAAGAAGTTAGGATGCAAATTCACATGTGTGCTGCTCTGGCGTTCCTTTGACCTGAAGATGTCTGCGATTTGCAGGCTCGTGATACATTCGCAAGCACCGGATATCGTCAAGCTTTCTCAGCTTTTTGGTTATTTTGTAACTAGATGGTTGGAAAATGGCGAAAACCCGATCAGTCTTAGGAATTGGAACTGGAACTGCTACAGACGGCGCCATCGTACCACCAACGCTGTACAAAAAAATTAATAATCATCTTGGAAAACCGAATCCTAAAATTAAAGATGTGGTCGAGTGTATGAAGTTGGTTCAAATGGTTCTGAGCACTATGGGACTCAACTGCTGAGGTCATTAGTCCCCCAGAACTTAGAACTAATTAAACCTAACTAACCTAAGGACATCACAAACATCCATGCCCGAGGCAGGATTCGAACCTGCGACCGTAGCGGTCTTGCGGGAGTGTATGAAGTTAGAAGCAGAGAACTCGCCATGTACATTAATGAGGTCAGAATTAAGTATGGAAGGCAAACGAAATAAAACAACTTATACAAAACATGATGAAAGGCTGGAAAAAAAAGTAGGAAAGTATGAAGAGGATGGTGACATCTGGGCTTATTTGAAAGTGATCTTTTATGTCCAAAACTTTGAATGAAGCCCTGTTTGGTGTTGGACGATATATATGAAAAGAATATATATAATGTAAATATTCATAGTAACTTACAAATTTAATTTTAAAATAAAATATAAAATTTAAAAATTTAACACAAAAATAAAATACGAAAAAAACTGTCTTTAAACACGCCTAAATGACAGTTTGCTCTTACCATTTAACCAGTCCAAAGCCTGGATAGAATGTGATGGGAGTCTGTTTATTACGAAAAATCCATAGAGACAACATTATCACTTCCTATAAGAAACGACGTTTCGTGTATGGAGTAGCATGATTGACATTTTTTTATTTTCTCTCTGACGTAATCACAAAATATATATTATTTCACTTTATGTTTCATCTGTCTCATATAACTAAGAACTACTTAAACCTAACTAACCTAAGGACATCACACACATCCATGCCCGAGGCAGGATTCGAACCTGCGACCGTAGCAGTCGCGCTGTTCCAGACTGAAGCGCCTAGAACCGCTCAGCCACCAGCGGCCGGCTCAGATTTTAGTCTCTGAAGGTATAGTACTAAGTAAAAATCATCTAACAGACAAAAATGATCACTTCTCATGAT
Organism: Schistocerca americana; assembly: GCF_021461395.2. NCBI lineage: Eukaryota > Metazoa > Arthropoda > Insecta > Orthoptera > Acrididae > Schistocerca > Schistocerca americana. The sequence goes on from NC_060120.1 coordinate 742,582,653, forward strand.
AAGTAATGTGGCATTACGAATCTTATTCGATCATCACTAGTCCCCTTCACCTGTACAGCACTTAAAAGTACATTTACGCGGACTGTAAAAAATGGGAGATTGCTGACAATATAGATTGGTTGGTTGTTTGTTTGTTTCGGGGAAGGAGACCAGACAGCGAGGTCATCGGTCTCATCGGATTAGGGAAGGACGAGGAAGGAAGTCGGCCGTGCCCTTTGAAAGGAACCATCCCGGCATTTGCCTGAAGCGATTTAGGGAAATCACGGAAAACCTAAATCAGGATGGCCGGACGCGGGATTGAACCGTCGTCCTCCCGAATGCGAGTCCAGTGTCTAACCAGTGCGCCACCTCGCTCGGTGCTGACAATATAGACCGGCGATGTCTGGCAATATCACGGCCACACGGATTACCGGCAAAAATACGACAACATTGACGGCCACTGTTGCCCGGATGTTTGCCGCAAAACATTTCCGGGCCAAATGTGTTTACATGGGCCACGCTATGACCGCTTAATGAACAAAGGCAAGATAATGCATGTGATTGGAGCTCTCCTACATTTGTAATCTAAGAGGAAAAATATTAGCAAGAACAAAAGAAATATGGCATCATGGATGCATTCTTTTTTTAAAGCAAGCGAACTGCTTCCGAAACTTTGACTTGTTAACTGATACTAGGAACATTTTTCCCAGAATACTGAAATCCGATTTCGAATATATCTTTTAAAAGTAATTCGTCCAAGAATTGGTAAAACCAATTCCACCACCATTATCTACTGCGTTGCAACCGTTCAATTTTCGGCTAGTGGGGGTTGATACAGAGGTCTAATCTTCCTCTTTCAAGAGTGGAAAAAAATACATTTTTAAAAGTGTACACCAGAGCTGCTAGTTATTTAGTGTCGGTTGACAAATATCAGGCTTTTCCTATTTTCAGATGCCACCTGTTACAGAGAATAAAATTTGTACTGAGTCGATGCGTGGAATGTTATAATTCTCATTGTATAGATTGCGATTCATATGCTGATTAAGGTATTCTTTAAGGTTTCTATGAATCGTTCGTAGTTGCGTATTCGATGATTAATGAATGGTGGAGTACCATTCGTGTGCTGATTAAGTTGCTATGAAAATTTTCTATGATTTTTTTCTGCTGCACGATTCTGTTTGTTGAACGTTTGTTCTGGGAGCTCAGCCGTGTGAATGTAGATTTGTACAGGTATTTCTTATAGCATGTCCATCAATTGGCCTTTGAAGACATCTGTAAAGTAGTGAAATTTCTCTCGATATTTTCAATGGAGTGTGTATTATTCTCAGAGGTGCGTGCAGAATATTGAAAGGCTATTTTCGCTTCTGTTTATGTATTCTGTATATCTCGTTTTAATGGGACCTGGAGTTCAACGGGCTGCAAATCTACGCCTCGGTTTCATCGCTTGTTACTCTTGATCTACAACGCGATGGAAGTTGCGGTTTTGTACCGACACGGAATGGGATTAACTAAAGCTGTACAAGGAAACTTATTTAATTAAATGTTGTAGTTTAGGAAATACGACATTCTGTATAATAGACGGTTCACTTTGCAGGAATTTGGTGAACATAGCTCAAATCATTGTGAAGATACATGTACCTAAGGTCCTGAAAATGTAGTTTCGAGAAAATGAGAAAAGATTGTTCTCAGTGTTTTTTGACTCATCGTATGCCTCTTTCAGAACATTCCAGCAGCACTATTCTTGCTGTCCATCTGCTTCTTCACCCTCTGTACACTTTTTCAGGAATCTTCCTTACTCTGGACCCCTAATGCTGACTTTGGCAACCCTTTCAGCTGTAAGTACTTGCTGTCAATCTTAGGCATTCAGCACAGCTATCATGTTATTTCCTGGTTGGATGCCTAAATTGTTCATTGGTTTTGTCTTGCTTATTACACTGTCACTGAAACAGACGACAGCATCCATTATACCTGACTCATTCGAACAAGCACTGTTTTTGGTACTCTTTGCCACACGCAGCTCTTGAAACTCACATTAGGGTTTGGTGTATGGCCATGTAGACATCTAAGTAATTTTGTATGTACGAGGTCCCTGTATATTGGCTTTATTGTATCCATGACTGTGGCAGGAAAGGAATGTTTATGGTGATATTCCTTGCCTGTCGCGTCAGCATGGCTGGTCGCAGACATTTGCTCATAGAGCGCTTAAGACCAAATAAACAATTGAAAAGTAGATAAAAAAAATACAATTTTTGAAGCGTCATTTCTCGTCCACGGCCCCTTAAATATCCGTCTGTCCACGGTAGACTTTATTACATTCATTGCATTCGTTTTTTTAACTGCCAGAATAGTTATATTGTACACGGCAGGGTAGCCGAGAGTGCTAATGTACTGCTTCCTGGACTCGGGTAGGGGCGCCGGCCCCGAATCGAATCCGCCTGGCGCATTGACAACGAGGGCCGGTACGCCAGCCAGCCTGGCTGTGGTTTTAAGGCGGTTTTCCACATCCCGATAGGTGAATACTGGGCTAGTCCCCACGTTCCGCCTCAGTTACGCAACTCGCAGACATTTGAAAACGTCTGCACTAGTCCATGGCTTACGCCACACGCAGACAGCTGGGGTACACTAATTCCGTCCCGGGGAGTTCGGGATGGCGGTAGGAAGGGCATCCGGCCACCCTCCGCAACTGGGAGTGGTGGCGTGCTCCTGTAATCCAGCGACGTGGCGGCCTGGTGTGATGGATTGTCTGAGGATGGAGGCACTGTTTCACAGCATCCTGTGTTGATCTGGCGTCCACACTGAGATCGCCATCAATATGGTCACTCAAGAGGAGTCTTGGGCGACCAGGTTAGCTAAGGAGTGGCGCACCGGGAAAGGCAGGAAACGGTTAGATTAGAATCTAATCTAATCTGATCCTGCCAAACCGATAGTAACACGGGCGACCCCGCGTGAAGCCTCACAAAGGCCCCAAGAAAGAAAGAAAGAAAGTTATATCGTCATGTTTTGGCTACTTCATAAATGATGGTGTCGAGTGTGTTTCTGTCAGAAATGCGATAATGCCTGCAATAAATACGCCGGCGTAATCCAATGAGAAGAATTCTCTACTGTGTATAAAATATGGTCATTATGTGAATCACATCATGCTGGATAATGAAGGTATTTTCAGATACATTAACGTAATACAGTAAAGTAAGGTGTACATACAATTGCGACATCTTCGAACACAGATCTGAGATACATCGAAGTGTGGTGACATAAATAGAACTGTCCACACCAAACATATCCTAAATACAGAGTACGTGAATAGTTACCATATGGACCATATTATTTAGGATACCTTTATTGTCTACAATTAGCGTATGCGCTCTTCACAGATTTTATTCTGTGTAAGAAGTGGCTTGTGAAAATGGGCGAAGTCCGAAACTTCTCAACCAAAGCAAAATAATTAATTAGCAACTTTGTCGTAAATATTTAAATATGTCTTCTTCCACATTTTTGAGCTGTCAGACGTGATGCACTGAAAAATTTTATATCTTTAAAGTTCATTTCTCATCCATATGCTTCGTAGTACAAGGCATTTGCAATGCTTTGGTGGAAGGGCTCAAAGAATTTACTAAAGTAGTTGACCAGAGTTACAGGATGTGAAAAGTAATGTACGCAACCATTGCAATAAAATAACAGTTGGCAAATTGATGTCCATTTAAAACACGTGATGAAGCTTCAAAAACATTCAGGCGTCTTAATAACCGACGTAGAATAAAATTTGTTCAGTACTGCAGATATTCTAAAACGATAGCAGTGAGGACGTCCTTTTTCAGAAATCGCTCTTTGTACACATCATCTTGTTTCTTTCGCTCTAGTTGTAGATGTATTTATCACGTTCATGGATTTTTCGTTGGTTGTCTCGTTTGCCAACTTCTACTCGCGCTGTGTATAAATGAAGTACGAATATATCTTTCTAACAATATATTCGACGTCTACTGGTAACAAATCTGCTAATGTTTGTATAGCGTTGTGTGCTGCGCACCACACACCAACCATTTTCCTTTCTACGCCCTCTTGAAGTTTGAAGAAAACGTTACATCGACCTTCACGTTCAACTCCACCAAAATTTGTACTGGCATTATCAGTATAAATTCGAATCACTCTTTGAGGGTGCGCTTTTCAAGAATGTCCATTAAATAATCATATATAACGACTGCAGTTTCACCGGATTAATTCAGGGTAGCCTATCTAATGTTTTGACGTTAATTCCAGTTGTAGGATGGAAGTACCGCGCTAGCATTGGAAATGTTTTCACGTCTTTATAGTCTGAAAGATCGGTACATACACAGATAAATGGGACATCATTAAGTTCTGTCTTCAGGTTGTGTAAAGATACGACGCAGTCACACTCTTTACACTTACCTCGCACTTTGTTTTCCCGCAGCGTAAGTTCTTTTCTAATAATTTTTGTATTAAATTAGGCCATAAGACTGATTGTGACATACTCTGTAGAAAGCCCACAAACCTTAGGCTCTTGCAAGTTTTTGAGCACCGTACTTTTCTTGACGGAAGTTAGGTGACAATGACTATGTATTTGCAGCAATCAGCGCTTTTTTATGCATTTCAGATCTTAAATGCCGTTGTATATTTGCCGCCGAGAGGAACGGTAAACATTCCTTTGCTTCTGTAGAAAAAGAATGTTTTTGTGTTGCGTGAATTTACAACTTCGCTTTTTCTCAGTCGGCGGCAATGATTAAGTGAAACAAGTAGATTACTTCACGAAACTGGGCAAATCAGGCAGACACAAATTAACAGTGCCGACTAACCGCTCGGACTAATTTAAACCCTAAACGATCGCTTCGCGTCAAAGAACTCGTTCTTCAGATCGCCGCCAACCTCGGTGCTCTTACAGTGTTTGCTATTTTGCTTTTGGGCTTATGAGGTGCTTTTCTACCCTTCTACCTCAGTCTTCTTGCGCACAGTCATTGTGCTCACTCGACTTCTGGCATCACTTTGGAACTCGCAACTGATTCCTTCCACAGATTTCACTTGTTCTCTTATGACCACCCTCCACAAAGTTGAACAACCCCTGTCTGTCGGTACATGGGATTTGTCTGGTCTCTGTTTAGCTGTGGTTGCTCCTTCGCATTTCCAGTTCACAACTGCATCGCCAACAGTCAACGTGGGCAGCTTTAAAAGCGTTGAAATGCTACTGATGGATTTGTTGTTCAGTTGACACATTTGGAGTCACTTAGCAGTCCTTACCGACCAGTTCTGCTTTTACTGATTTTGTACTGACAACACAATGCTTCCAGTCTCTTTTTATACTGATTGGTGCACCTCTCATGACACCTAAGGGTCAATTCTGCATTGCATAGTGGTGTCTGAGAAGTTTCTCGAGTTTAGTGTATTGTGAGAGGGTGGGAGGGGGGTAGAGGGGGATCCTACAGTTCTTCACCCGATAGCAGAAGCCAAGAAATTTGCACCCTAGATCACATACCTTGAACCTCTGATTTTAGTCCCTTTCAAAACTCCAAACCAGAATACTAAGATAGGACCTGGGAATTATGCGTACAAAACGCTAGTGCAGCTTCCATCCAATATGTGACACTAACTGTCTTGCCAATCCAGCCAACTATCTGTAGAAACCTATGAAAGCATCTGAATCCAGCTGGCGATCATCATTTAGTGGTGACAAGTCCAGCACCCAGCATGCTCCATAGCTGCTGGCAGAGCTACCTCTGAAGCTCCCTGTAAAAAGCATCCTCTGCTTTTGCCTCAATATTTCAGGGAGATCAGTGCATCATTACAGACTTCACCCTGTGCTTTCTCAAATGTATTCTCAGCAATTAGTAAATCTTTAAATTGTTTTTAAGATGTAAGGGAACAGCTACACTCCAACTACCCTCTACTGCCTTCACTTCGTGATGCATACTCCATTCAGAATTATCAGCTCTGTCATGCATATTGAGAAAGGTACTGGAACTTCAGGGATTTCAGATAATTCTAGGGATCCCAGAGGTACCCAGACTTTCAGCATAGGTGTTTTAATGACATTTGCAGCTCAGGAAAGCAACCCAAAGCCTGCCAACCACAACCAATGCAGCTTCCAAAAAGCATGTTTTTATACAGTGGCCAACTTCTCCCACACCCTTATACAACAGAAGAAGTCCCTACCTACCTTTATCTGTGTTCATACCTATAACAAGAAACCTGCTACTAACCCAAGCAGTCACAGCTCATGGCTGACATTTACTTGTCAAAGACTGGGGCATTACTTACTATATGCAGTGACTGCTACTTGAATTTTGAGGAAAATTTTGAGCAAGAAAATAAAGAAAGACTATTCAACACTGATAAATACACTGAAGAACTAAATTAAAGGGTCATTTTTTCAAAACCCTGTAATTTTCCCCCACTGCAACAAAGACAATTGACATTTGGCTCAAAGGTGCCTACAACCTTCCTCTGTAAAGGTAAGAAGAGTGGCAGCCTCCAACGTCACCCTCAGTCTCAGTGATGCTTCAGACACCAATGTGCCATTACACACGAAAAGAAAGTCCAGAGCACAGAAGTTCATGTTAGGTGTACAGCGTGTTGATGACATCAAAAGGGATGCCTGTCACATCAGCACTTGGTGATCAGTGACTGACTGTCCACATGAAAGTACATTTTTTTGAAGAGCTCAACAAAGGTATGCAGGTGACACAAAGTGTTGCTGAACTGGGGTGTCTTAGAGGGACACTTTGCCATTTTATTCACATGTGTGTCAATGTCACCTGCCTACCTTCCCCCCCCCCCCCCCCCCCCCCCCCCACCCGCCCCTCTGTGACCTACCACAGGAAGGTGTGAAACTGGAGGGCTGAAAAATCATGTACACCCTTTTGTGCTTTGGATCATATTCAAATTTCAACAAATGGTTTTGTATGACCCCAAGTAGTTCCAACTTGTACACCATAGCAAAAGTTGAGTTGCACTACTCTCCAAAGGGTTGGAAGATCTGGGAGTATCAGCAATGTCAAATATTGGCAAGAATGTTGCCCTGTTGGTCATTACATGTGAACTCTCATTTTCAATCACAAAATGTGTAGGAATCAACGCCCCAATGGAAGGGTTGTTTTTATTGAGGCCCTTTATGCCATCCCAATGATTTTGCAACTGCCGCTGAGCAGGACTGTGAAATGTTTTCTTTGGACACTCATAAGAAGACAGTGTTATTACAACATTGGGCATTACATTTCTGACTTCCAACGCAGAGGTGTCCAAAGAAGGGATGAAATTTGTGTAAGAGGAGGAGTGTGATGACCTTCCAATCTTATGACCCATCCAGTGGTGTTGGGCAGAATTGTGGTGAAATTTGGTGGTAATGTGATGTTTTCCTGCAATACATTTAACAAGAATTACTGAGCTCTGACCTTTTTTCGCACGTGTCAACACCTTTTTGTTTGAAGTGTTGCTGAGCCTGCAGGTAATGTTGCAGGGTACCACGCTTTTACACCATTACAGAGGAAGTTCGTAGGCACCTTCAAAGCACATTTCAAACTTTTGTATTGCAGTGGGAGGCAGTTATGAGTTTTCACAAAAGCGATCCTTTAATTATGTTGTACATTGAATGTAGTTACTGTTCACTTCTTCACAAAAGCAAGGCAGCAATTAAATTAGGTAAAACTGTTGATGGAAATTGTTTACTGCTTAAGTATAGCCAATAACTCCAAAGAAAAAACACCAGGCTCCAAACCCTATTAACACTGTTGGATGTTCTTGTCACATAGTATTGTCTGATCAATATCAAGGTTGTGGTGGCAATAACACAATCTTGAGTAAGTCTCATTACGTGAACAATAGTTTAGGATTAAGTGGGTTTTGGGCACATATCTGCACAGAAAGAAAATCCATTTACAAACAGAATTTTGTTACAAAACATGCTATATCACTAACAATGAGATAAGAAATTAAGTTTCAAAAACTGAACACAGAAAATCTGGAAACCTGAAAATTTACCATCATTTATTACATAAAAAATTCATGATTATTATTATGCTCTCATTATTTACTCAAGTTAAGGAACTGCTTTCTTCACACATTAAAGAATGGCATGTACACAATGGAAGCCAAGATGCCACAGATCAGACAAGATGGAAGTTTGTATACAAAGAATTGGGCCATGTGCTGAAGTAGGAAGATCCTGAAAACAAAACTAAATGCAGTCAACATTCATATTTCACTAGCGATAAAACATTGAAACTAAACAAATAGAAAATACTTTGTAATAGGCTGAACATGTCCTCTTATTTTTCCTGTTTTCTATTGCACACAGGGCTTCAACTCAAATCCATCACTTTTCAATATCAGTTTTTCTCTTGTTAATCAGCCCAGCCCATCACCCTCCACCCCCCCCCCCCCCCCCTTTTCCATAATATTTCATTCACACTACAACAATAGATGCCTATCTAAAATCAGTTGAATGGATGAAGAAAGAAAAAGCAAATGAGAATATTTAAGATGCAGAATAAAGCCCTCCGCACAAACATCATGATGAATTTTTCTTGAAATTTGGTTCGATTCCAAGCAATTATACAGACCTTTTTGTACACATGAATAGCATATTTTCCATCAAATGTGACCTGTATCTATTCCAGCGATGATAATTTAATAAACATTTTACCCTTCACCCAAAACCATTCGTGTTCCTTGATGCTTTTTATAAATATTAAAGAGAGTAGTTTTCTCTTAAATTTCTTATTAAGAAACCAATACATATATATAAGTGGCAACGGAAAGCACACAATTTATAACTGTGATGCAATGGCTTTAAACCTAATTGACCTTATCTAAATTTGATATTGTGAGCTTTCATGTTTTGTTTTTTAAAATGAAAGTTTATTTTTCATGTGGTGCACTGTTGCGAAAGAGTGAGAGTCCTTGGATACGCATTCTCTCGCAAGTATTACAGGACTGCCCTTGGCCCATTACCATCTTATTTTAATGATACATAAATTCTTACCTCTGAAGTTACTTTTATTCCAATACTCTCCAGCTCATAATCTTATGATCTAACTCAGGAATGTATAGACAATATTATGGAAAAGATAGATTGCTACTAGTGACACACACACACACACACACACACACACACACACACACACACACACACACACAAGGTGGAGAGGTGATACCGCAGCTAGGATCAGTTGGGAAGTACAGGGACAAGGTGGAGAGGTGATACCGCAGCTAGGATCAGTTGGGAAGTTAGACAAGGGGCAGGGAAGGAGCAGCGGAAAAGGAGAGGAGTTAGAAGATAGTGGGCAAGTTAGTGGAATACAGAGCTGTATAGTTCTGGAATGGGGACAGGAAGGGGATGATGGGTGAAGGACAATGACTTATGAAGGCTGGGACCAGGAGGCTTACGGGAACGTAGGATATATTGCTGGGAAAGTTCCCACCTGTGCAATTCAGAAGAGCTGTTGGTGGGAGGGATCAAGATGGCACAAGCTGTGAAACAGTCATTGAAATGAAGAATGAGATATTGGACAGCATGTTCAGCAACTGGGTGGTTCAGCTGTTTCTTGGCCACAGTTAGTTTGTTCTCATACATGTGGACAGACAGCTTGATAGTTGACATGCCCAAGCAGAATACAGAGCAGTGGTTGCAGCTTAGCTTGTACATCAAATGACTGGTTTCAGAGGTAGCCCTGGCTTTGATGGGATAGATTATGCTTGTGACCTGCCTGGAGTAGGTGGTGGTGGGAGGATGTTTGGAACAGGTCTTGCATCCAGGTCTATTACAGGGATATGAGCTGTGAGGCAAGGGATTGGGAGCAGTGGTCATGTAGCGGCATATGAGGATATCATGTAGGCTTGGTGGGCAGCAAAATACCATTGTTGGAGAGGTGGGAACCCACATGGCACCATAATTTGCCAACCAATTCATGGTCCATCTTTAGGAATCTTTTGTAACCACCCACAATCCCAAAGCCCTCACATGGTTCAGATTCACTGAAGATACCTTCATGATGTGGTTTGAGGATGAGGACACCCTATCCACATTCCTCCATAACCTTAACACCTTCTCTCCTGTTCACTTTGCCTGATGCTCCTCAAGCCAACAAGCCACTTTCCTCAATGCTGATCTCCATGATACTGATGGCTACATCAGTACCTCGGTTGGTATCAAACCTACCAACCACCACCAATACCTCTACTCCAACAGCTGCCACCAAATCTATACCAAGAAGTGCCTATCATATAGCCTAGTCACATGGCTAGGCATCTGTAGTGACAAGCAGTCCATCTTTAATACAGAGCAACACAGAATAACAAGAATATTTGAAACGGGTAGTAACAGCCATGGGCAGGTGGTAGCACTGCACGTTCATGACAGTTAGCTAGTAAACAGTTCACCATTTCCGTAATCATGGACCAGTGGAATGGACAACAGCATGCATTAGCCATAAAAAAAATTTACAAAAACAATGATAGTTTGGTAGTGGTGCAGAGGGAGTTTCGATGATTTTATAATTTAGGACATTATGAGGCTGTACCATTGAAACACATGACAAAATGTTGGATTAATAACTTTGAAGACAGTGGATCTGCCCTCAAGAAGAAACCAACAGGATGATCAAGAAATGTGCATTCTCCAGCGAACATTGATGTTGTATGCAAGTCTGTCTTATGGAGCCCTCGGTATTCAATTCATGAGCAAGCAGCAGTGGTTGGAGTGTCGCAGGAGTGTGTTCATAGAATTGTTCATCTTGATTTAAAATTTCATCTGTACAAACTACAGATGGTGCAACAACTGAAGGACAATGATTACCGGTTACGATTAGGATTTTGTCAACAAATTATAACAAAAATAAACAATGGCGATGAATTTCTGGCCAAGTTGTGAATGTCAGATGAGGCACATTTTCATCTCACCGGTTATGTGAATAAACAGAACTACCATTACTGGGTAAACACAAATCCTACTGATGTTCATGAGTGCCCTTCACATGCTAGTGAAGCGACAAATTGTTGTGGTGTTTCAACACATGGGATTATTGGAGCTTATTTTTTTTGCCAATGAACAAGGAAACACAATAACTGTCAATGCCGATTATTACATGGAGATGTTACGAACTTTCATTCCACATGCTTTTAACAACTTTCCAAACATTCAAGACATCACAGACTGCATGGCAATCAATGGCAAATGTACAAGAATTGTTTGGCAACCGTGTGATCTCACCATTCTGTAACATTCCCTGGCCCCATAGATCACCAGATTTGTCCATTTCCGATTTTTTCTTGTAGGGCTACCTCAAAAGCAAAGTCTACACAACTCAACCAAGAACCCTGAATGAGCTAAAACATAGTATTCGGGATGCAATTCACAGTATCCCAGCTGAGATGTTGCAACAGTCAATGAGGAATCTCAACAGCAGATTTCACAAATGTATTTGTACAGGAGAACGTCATCTAAAGGATATAATTTTAAAAAAATGATAAATGCCATCAATGTTATGTAAATTGCAAAGTTGTAAGGCTTCAACTACTATGAATGCAATTTATTTCCTTATCACTTCTAGTTTTATTGAATTGTGGAAATGTTCCCATTTTTCTGTGTCACCCTGTATATCAAGGGTCTCACTGATGCCTTCACAGACTGTCAATACCCTCCCAACCTTGTACAAAAACAAATCTCTCTTGCCTTACCTCTCAGTCACCCACCATTTCCCAAAATCTCACAATCCCGCCACAGAGGAGCATTTCCCTTATGACTCAGTACCACCCAGGACTGGAGCAACTGAATCACATCCTCCACCAGGGTTTTGACTACTTCTCGTCACCATCTGGAACAAGGAATGTCATACCCACTACCCTTCCCACCTCTCCCACAGGGTATCCTGCCTCCCACCAAACCTACACACTGTCCCTCATCCATTCCTACACAATTCCTGCTCCCAACCCCTTGCCTTGTGGCTTGTATCCCCATAACAGACCTAGATGCAAGATCTGTCCCAAGCAGCCTCCCACCACCACCTACTCCACTCCAATCACAAGCATCACCTATCCCATAAAAGGCAGGGCTATCTGTGAAACCAGTCATGTCATCTCCAAGCTAAGTTGCAACCATTGCGCTGCAATCTGTAACAACCATTAAGCTGTCTGTCTGTGTGAATGGCCATGAACAAATTGGGCCGTGAGACAGCTGGACCACCCATTGCGGAGCGTGCTGCCCAACACAATGTTCTTCAGTTCAGGGACTGCTTCACAGCCCACATCATCTGGATCTTTCCTACCAGTATCAGTTGTTCTGAATTGTGCAGGTGGGAACTCTCCCTGCAATATATACTATATTCCCACAACACTCCTGGCCTCAGCCTTCATTAGTCATTGTACTTTACCCACCTATCCCCATTCTTACTCCCACTCCAACACTCTACAGCCCTCCATTCCACCAAACCCACAAGCTTTTTACTTCTCTCCTTTTATTCTGCCCCTCCCCCCCCGTCTAACCTCCCAACTGCACCTAGTTGCCGTACGCTCTCTCCACCTCATCCCTGTATGCTTCTATTGGCAGCACTTTACCGTCCCCCACCCCTGTCCTGCTATCTCTTCCCCTTCGTATCCTAACCTTCTCCTTACATCCACCATGCACATTGTTTCACATGTCATGCACTGCTGCTCATAATCCAGCCTCAGCAACCAGAGACTGTAATTGCGTTTGCGCGCGCGCGTCATAGGGCGCACTGCAGCTAAGTGGCAACTGAAGTGATCTCCAATTCTGTATGAAATGCTGACGTCACAAGATACACTTCAAGAAAGTGACAGCTTCCTTTAGAAGCTATGGCATGTGTTAATAAAACAATGAGTAACTATATCAAAATGTTAAATTAAATGATTACTGCTAAGGTATGATAGTGTCTTTAATAATATTCCAAACAAAAATTTGAAATAAAGAACTAGTTAATCCCCAACTTGGTTGTTGTTGTTGTTGTTGTTGTTGCTGTTGTTGTTGTTGTTGTTGTTGTTGTTGTTGCTGCTGCTGCTGTGGTCTTCAGTACAGAGACTGGTTTGATGCAGCTCTCCACGCTACTCTGTCCTGTGCAAGCTTCTTCATCTCCCAGTACTTACTGCAACCTACATCCTTCTGAATCTGCTTAGTGTATTCATCTCTTGGTCTCCCTCTGCGATTTTTACCCTCCACCCTGCCCTCCAGTACTAAATTGGTGATCCCTTGATGCCTCAGAACATGTCCTACCAACTGATCCCTTCTTCTAGTCAAGTTGTGCCACAAACTCCTCTTCTCCCCAATTCTATTCAATACCTCCTCATTAGTTATGTGATCTACCAATCTAATCTTCAGCATTATTCTGTAGCACCACATTTCGAAAACTTCTATTCTCTTCTTGTCTAAACTATTTATTGTCCACGTTTCACGTCCATACATGGCTACACTCCATACAAATACTTTCAGAAATGACTTCCTGACACTTAAAACTATACTCAATGTTAACAAATTTCTCTTCTTCGGAAACTCTTTTCTATGCAAAATTGTTACCAAGTTTGAATACTGAAATATTTCAGAATCATGCGGACAATAGAGTGTATATCTGTGGGAAGTGATTACTTTTCTTACTCTTTATATGTAAATTGGAGATGGAGAGGGGAAGAAAGGAAAGGGAAAAGAGGGGGGGGGGGGGGGGGGGGGAGAGAGATCACAGCTGTCAACTGCATTGGGACATTACATGGGATCAGCAGTGGCAAGTGAAAATGTGTACTAGACCGAGATTCGAACCCAGCATCTCCTGCTTAGTAGGCAGGTGCAGTAACTATTACGCCATGTGGCACACACTGTTACTGCAACTCCACAGACCATCTTGGCTCACCCCACAGTCTATCCACACTCCCATCGAGCGCCACCTATCTGCAGCTTTGTCCATTTCCTCCATATTTGCCCTTCCGAGATTCCCAAAGGAGGTCGGACATATTTGTGCATTTGCACTGAAGAAGATTGATTCATTGCCCACTTATGCTTATCAAATTATATGAATGTGTGGTGCCTGTTCTTTCGGACACGTCCGAAAGAACGGACACCACACATTCGTACAGCTTTCTTATTCAGGAAGTGACTAAGGTAATCAAAAATTACAGAGTTAATAATTTTACTGTTTTTCATTATTAATTAATAATGTGCTAGCCAAAGATAATGACACTCACTTATCTTTGTATTGGCAGTAATCCTTTATTGTCATAGTAATAACAATCAATGTATGAGAGAATCTTTGGATCACGTTACATAATTATTTTGAAGAATTTTTTTAAGTACAAATACTATTCATTGCCCATAGTGTTGACTGCATAAACAGAAAAGAACCTGTCTTAATCATGATAATACAAATCTTTGGAGGTATATATGGTTATGTGCAATCTCTGGTAAGCAAGTAGCAGACACTTAGTTTTGCAGCTGAGCTACACAAGACATGACCAGAAGATTAAATAAGCTACTGCTCTATATTATCCTTATACAAAGATCACAATGGAACAACTGTGTGTCTCCCAGCATGACAGGATGTTGCAGGAATAATGCGGTGCGGTAACTGTGGAAATGGCGAAACTTGTGGACACCAGTGAAGACAAGAAAAAGTCATTGGCAAAGCCTGAGACATTTGCAATGGGAAGTTACATCCTGAAGAAAGAAGACATCTGGAAGGACTAAGAAACAAGTACAAAAATTAAAGGGGGGGGAAAGGAGGAGGGTGCACCTTTGTATAGGTGAAGTTTCCGAGTCAATGGGGTGAGCATCTGCAACATCAAGCAGCTGCCCATGCTGCAAGCTGCAGCCGTTGCAATACAGCTACATAGCCGATGCCACTTGCCGCCAAGAAAGGGTTACTGATCAACGCATTCACAGTGACTCACCCCAATGTGGACAATACATAAATGTCGTGAGTCAGATTAATATCTGGAATGTTTTTCAAGAGTGGCATCGTTCATTTTGCTATTGAGGGAAAACTGAATCAATGTTTGATGGATGGTAAATTTAATTTAGTATCTCACAAATTCAGTAAATCATCAAGGAAATTATGGCCTCATTATCAGACTATTCCCATAAGATGATAGATATAAAGGAGAGGATTGCTACCAGAAATGAGATACTAGATAATTGTTTGCAAGAAATGAACAATCTGTTAGCTGGAACAACTGATAAAAATTCCCTACAGGTCTTAAAGAAACGAAAAACTGTTGAACTAATTGTAGTAATGAAATAGATAATAAAATGATAGCATGTAAATGTTAGTATGAATTCTGCAACATTGCGACAGGTGAAAAAGCTAAAAATTGGTGAAAAAAATTATGTTTTACAGGTAACACTAAACTACCAATTGACATGATTACATTTAAACCTGACAATGTGATTCACCTAACAGTAATTTTAAAGGCATTTGAAGAGACATTTCCCAATTCTTGGAATGATGAGAGAAAGATTCAGCTTTTTGTTTCATACTTAACTAGGGAAGTGAAGAAGTTTACTAGCTGGAAAGAATTTTTTAGGCTATTTAAAGAAAAGTATTGGTCTGAATGACAATAGGAGAAGCTTAACATACAGATATATTTTGGCAACAAATGTGATAGGAAATGTGGAGGATATGAATGTTACTTTGGATGGCATGTAAATAGAACTAAATGGTTAGATGATCCCACACATGAAAAACATCTCACTGAAGTATTAAATAGTCAACCACCTATCCATTAGTGGAACGAGTATGTTAGGAAAGAAATTAAAGGAAGTTAATGATACCATAATTCACTTAAACAACTGGATATTCTAGAGAGATATAATGGAGATACATGCATCACTAGGAAGCAAAAGATTTCTGTAACAGTTAAGGAAATGTTAAGATATCTTGTAGAAAGAAATAATTGTGAAATTGTTATTTACTTGGGTGGAGAACAAGCTGAAATTCTTAAATGATGATGAATCTGAATTTTTAACGCAGCTGAGCACCAACAATAATTTAAAAAAATTCTATCTGATGGTGTACAACAATCAGCGGGATTACAGATTTCTGCAGATCCAGAAGATATTGAATTTTTAGATGAGGAGGATCCAGTACACTAGTCTGAAGGCATTTATATGCCAGTAGCTGACAATTATTACACGGTTTACTGTTAATAACTATTGGTTGTTATCAGGACGAAGAAAAACATGGCCTTGTCAGCAATTGTTGCTGAAATGACAGTGGAGAGCGTATCAGTTGCTGTAAGGAGAAAAAACAGATAATCATGTTAGAAAATATAAAGGAACCATTAAGAGGTACAGTGATAACACTCATCTATGGATGACAGCATTAATGGTCCTCAGGAGGAAGAATCGATGTGTATCAATAGAAACATGGAACCCATTAATTAGTATGATATTGGACGATTATGATACTGATCGTCTTCAGCAGGGAGAATTAAGAGCTATGTCAGGAGAAATAGATCAGATAGTGGTGACGTTGTCATGCCACCACATCCCATGGACAGCAATGTTGGTTGCCCTGTAGGTATGAGTTGGAAACGTTCATTAGACGTTGCAGAAAGTAAAGCTCTTGGTGAGCATAAGTGGTGTAAATTACTAGGCTCATCACAGAACGTCAAGAAGCTCATTATTTACACCCATATTGTTAAACTGGTAAGGAATATCAGGGGGAAAAATAATAAGCACACCCATGTCTTCTTCCTTTTCTTTATGATATCACTGAAAAAGTTGGCAGGAAGTATCTGAGCACTGATCAAATAACTGCCCCTACAGTATTTAGCTGTGGTAAATTAGTTTTACTATGAATCTATAACTGGGCAGATAAATCAACCAACAGAGCTATGGGAGGCTCTACGTGTTTTCAGTTAAGGCAGAAAGATGCAAACTTTAGTAGCCTTTAAGGAGAATATAGTATCAAACTTTATTAACCAAATGATTACTACAGTCATTTTGTCTAACAGGAGATTAGGAATTGTAAATGTCCCATCCGAGTAATCAGAGAGAGTACTAATTAAAATGTAGTAACTATAAATATAATATTTTAGCACTGTTAAGATCATGGGCATCATGCAATGATTTTTTAGAAGTCAAATTGTTTAATTATAAAGGCTATGAGGAATGTGTAGTTGAACATGGAGTCTAGAATATTGATGCAAACACCAATAAAATTATACAGAAGAAGTGGTACAGTAACATTTCATCTACATCTACATCTACATCTATACTCCGCGAGCCACCTTACGGTGTGTGGCGGAGGGTACTTATTGTACCACTATCTGATCCCCCCTTCCCTGTTCCATTCACGAACTGTGCGTGGGAAGAACGACTGCTTGTAAGTCTCCGTATTTGCTCTAATTTCTCGGATCTTTCCGTTGTGATCATTACGCGAGATATATGTGGGCGGTAGTAATATGTTGCCCATCTCTTCCCGGAATGTGCTCTCTCGTAATTTCGATAATAAACCTCTCCGTATTGCGTAACGCCTTTCTTGAAGTGTCCGCCACTGGAGCTTGTTCAGCATCTCCGTAACGCTCTCGCGCTGACTAAATGTCCCCATGACGAATCGCGCTGCTTTTCGCTGGATCATGTCTATCTCTTCTATTAATCCAACCTGGTAAGGGTCCCATACTGATGAGCAATACTCAAGAATCGGACGAACAAGCGTTTTGTAAGCTACTTCTTTTGTCGATGAGTCACATTTTCTTAGAATTCTTCCTATGAATCTCAACCTGGCGCCTGCTTTTCCCACTATTTGTTTTATGTGATCATTCCACTTCAGATCGCTCCGGATAGTAACTCCTAAGTATTTTACGGTCGTTACCGCTTCCAATGATTTACCACCTATGGCATAATCGTACTGGAATGGATTTCTGCCCCTATGTATGCGCATTATATTACATTTATCTACGTTTAGGGAAAGCTGCCAGCTGTCGCACCATGCATTAATCCTCTGCAGGTCCTCCTGGAGTACGTACGAGTCTTCTGATGTTGCTACTTTCTTGTAGACAACCGTGTCATCTGCAAATAGCCTCACGGAGCTACCGATGTTGTCAACTAAGTCATTTATGTATATTGTAAACAATAAAGGTCCTATCACGCTTCCCTGCGGTACTCCCGAAATTACCTCTACATCTGCAGATTTTGAACCGTTAAGAATGACATGTTGTGTTCTTTCTTCTAGGAAATCCTGAATCCAGTCACAAACCTGGTCCGATATTCCGTAAGCTCGTATTTTTTTCACTAAACGTAAGTGCGGAACCGTATCAAATCCCTTCCTGAAGTCCAGGAATACGGCATCAATCTGCTCGCCAGTGTCTACGGCACTGTGAATTTCTTGGGCAAATAGGGCGAGCTGAGTTTCACATGATCTCTGTTTGCGGAATCCATGTTGGTTATGATGAAGGAGATTTGTATTATCTAAGAACGTCATAATACGAGAACACAAAACATGTTCCATTATTCTACAACAGATCGACGTAAGCGAAACAGGCCTATAATTATTCGCATCTGATTTATGACCCTTCTTGAAAATGGGAACGACCTGCGCTTTCTTCCAGTCGCTAGGTACTTTACGTTCTTCCAGCGATCTACGATAAATTGCTGATAGAAAGGGGGCAAGTTCTTTAGCATAATCACTGTAGAATCTTAAGGGTATCTCGTCTGGTCCGGATGCTTTTCCGCTACTAAGTGATAGCAGTTGTTTTTCAATTCCGATATCGTTTATTTCAATATTTTCCATTTTGGCGTCCGTGCGACGGCTGAAGTCAGGGACCGTGTTACGATTTTCCGCAGTGAAACAGTTTCGGAACACTGAATTCAGTATTTCTGCCTTTCTTCGGTCGTCCTCTGTTTCGGTGCCATCGTGGTCAACGAGTGACTGAATAGGGGATTTAGATCCGCTTACCGATTTTACATATGACCAAAACTTTTTAGGGTTCTTGTTTAGATTGTTTGCCAATGTTTTATGTTCGAATTCGTTGAATGCTTCTCTCATTGCTCTCTTTACGCTCTTTTTCGCTTCGTTCAGCTTTTCCTTATCAGCTATGATTCGACTACTCTTAAACCCATGATGAAGCTTTCTTTGTTTCCGTAGTACCTTTCGTACATGATTGTTATACCACGGTGGATCTTTCCCCTCGCTTTGGACCTTAGTCGGTACGAACTTATCTAAGGCGTACTGGACGATGTTTCTGAATTTTTTCCATTTTTGTTCCACATCCTCTTCCTCAGAAATTAACTTAGTGTAATTTCAGTGGGGCATAAACATAAGTGCTTTGAATCTAGTATGACAATGTAATAACTCTAATACACAGGATGGCAGATCAGAGCAAACCAATCACCTTAGATACAATGAAACAGGGGATACATTTCTGTTCAGTTTAGTTTTAGAATGAAAGAGTGACAAATGTTTGTCTCACTGTGTGCGGACTTCAAAGGATCAATGGCTACATGCAAGAAGATGTCACAAGCTTCCCTTAGATGTTATGACCTTTGTTAATAAAACAATAAAAAACTGTATTAAAATCTTGAAGTAATGTTTATTCAGTTCTGAGATAGCCATACTTACTGATTTGTATGTTAAATTACATGGCAATAAAGCATGCATAGTGTTCTGTAATGAAACAGTTTGTGACTTAGGAAAAGACATTTAAAGTTAAGTGTTCATGTACTCAGTATTTTGGAAGAAACTGAATAAAAAATAATTGCCAAGAATGTATTTAAAAAGGTATGCTCGTAAGCGATTTTTTCCAGATGAAGATTTAAAAGCTATTACAAAGCTGCTACACATTCTGTTAACAGCAAAGGAAAAGAAAGTTTGCACATTGCCATCTGAAGTAAGAACGTCATCATTAAAGCCTAGAGGCTTCCTTAGCTGGACATTTACTACTCCATTTACGGTTCCCTCAGCACAGCCTGCCACCAAGAGATATCACCTCAACCACAAGCGAGTCAGTGAAGTACCATGACAAAGTTCCACAAAACATGTTGGGGGACCTCTTAGTTGAAAGAACTATAGGGTGTGTCTAAATTACCTTAACAGCTTTAGACCTTACTACCTTCAAAACAATGCTAAATAACAACTGTTTTCAACTCGTTACAAGGTAACTATTTTTCTAATGTCTGATATTTTCCAGGTGCAGATTTGACATGAAAAGTCAGCGTCCTAGGATGAATCTCAGTGTGTAGCCTGATTTATACACACATACTCAATATTGAAGCGCAGCTAAATTTTTGCATTCTGTTTGGAGTGGAATGATTAACCTTACCAACTAATCAGGCTTGGCATATGTGATTTATGGAAACAGTGTTCTCCATAACATGTGGCATGTCATCCATCTGTTTCAGAAACCATTGTGGACACGGTATAGGCATTTGCAAGGAATCCAACAAAATCAGTGCATCTGGTATCCGGTGTCAGATATGCTGTAATAAACAATCCACAAAGGGTTGCATAAGAGGTTATATATTTATTTCTGCAAGGTTCAGTAGCTTCAGGCACTAAAACCCATAGACTAACCTCAACATAAACTGTTCGCAGCAGATATGCTAGACATGATACACAAAAACAATGATTTTTTTGGGAAAGATTTATTTCTTCAATGAGCCAACTTTTCTGTTATCCAACAAACTGAACTGTGATCATGTTCATATATGGGCATCACAGTGTCGTCATGTCACACACAAAACGGGAAGTGACAGTCCCAAGGTCAAGTAGCGGTGTGAACTTATGCTTTTTTATCTGTCGTCAATTCTTTTTCAGTAAGCCGACATTCAACAGTGATGTTTACATGGACACGTTAAGAGTGTCCACTCTGCCACAATTGAAGCACCTGAAGCTTGACACCACATTTTAGCAGGTGGGGTACCACCTTAAAGGCTTTTAAGGGTTGCTCAACTTCTGATGAAAATTTTATGGGTGGGTGGACTGGACAAGATGGTCTGACTTTGTAACTGCCTTGATCACCTGTTCTCATTCCATTAGACTTCTTCCTATGTGGTTTGAAAGGGATTAGATACAACAAGCCAAGATTATATACCTACAGGACTTTAAATGCATTGCAAATGTGTGTCTTAAACATGTCGCCATGGAGTTCCTGGAGCATGCATAGAGACAAATTTAATACTGATTGACTTTTGTACACACTAAGGATGCACACATTGATATGACTGACTGTGGAAACAAAACTGAGCTATTTTCCACATGTTGCAAACCATAACCTAGCAGGGTTTTAATGCTTTTAGACTCTAACGTTGTAAAGGTAATTTATAGACACCCTATATTTGCCCCACCAACTTATATTTGCACCTCCCTACAGTAATGGTCTCGTGTATCAAGTAGAAATTTCTAACTGCTTTAACATCTGTGACTGTCTGTTGAAGATTATTATTTTCTAAATTCATTGAAGTGTTTGCCTCTGGCACATCTTAGTAACTGTGTTTGTTTCTGAGTAACAGCTATTATATCATTTTCTGCACAAGAAATTATTTCCTTATTAATAAAAATTAAAGTACAATAAATTTCATCAGAATTTACAATTGGTCATATGTTCAAACACTGAACCATACAAAAAACTGTTTTACAGTAACCCAGTTTGAAATTGAGGAACCTAGTATTGCGAGCCCCCTGGAGAGAGTGCAATTTTAGCAGAACTGCTAAAAGGAGGTAAATATAAAGCACAGTGATACAAAATATCTAGCCTAAAGGAAGTAAAGTAGGTTTTATAAATCTATCACTGACAAGCACCCAATCAATAGTGAATGGATGAAAAATATGTCAGTCGATGAGAATTTGGAGAACACTATTTACTAGTTTCACAGTCTGATTAATGTAGGCAGTCCTATCTTCAGTAAACAAAGTTCAGTAAATATGAGCATATATTTAACAATTATTTAAATCTCAATTTTACAGAGTAAAATTATGACTTTTACAATAACAAGTAGCAACTAATATGACTCCATAAGTTATTAATTTTTGTATAATATTAAACATTATACAAGGCACTCTAAAACTAGTTTCAGCAATGTCAATTGTCCTTGGTATTTTCAAAAGCTGGTGACTAGCAAATAACTAAGCACTAACATCACACTGCTTAGGTTATCGTTTCATTTCCACTGACATTCTTCAAACTCTTCAATTTTTTGCACCATCTACACACAGGCAGCACAAAAAGTAGGAGACCAGATAAAATTATAAATAATCCCGCTAAATAAAATGACAGATCGTAACTTCCAGAAATATCATAAAGCCAACCTGCAAAATGAAATAATATGTTAGTGGAATAAAATGTTCCAGAACACAAATTATGCATCAGTATGACACCTGAGGGTGTGCAAGTTATTTTGACATTGATATATCTTTTGTTTGAAGTGGAATATTCTATACTGTAGTTACTTTAAATCTATAGCTCAGAAGGATTTAAATTACATTACATCAATAAAGAACAAATATCTATGTTGTAATACTTTTTATTACTGTGCATCATGGGAGGAACATGCTCAATTACTAGTTGATGAAATGGTAAATGTTGTCCATTATCTTCTCCTTCCAAAGAACTGGCATTCCTGAAACCTACAGACTGATTTGCCACTCTTGTTCCTGTGGGCCTCAGTAGTAGTAGTAGTAGTAGTAGTAGTAGTAGTTGGTGGTGGTTGTTGAACCGAATCCTAACACACTGCCTTAGCTCTGTTTCACTTATCTTCAGTTTTTGTTTCCCTTCTTTGATTACTGACTACTATTGTAACTTCTTTCTAGCTTCAAATCAGAGTAACCATCCTTAATGCAATTCACAGTGACTTTGAACTAAACTGCAGATTACATTTGTTTGTTTACTACTAAATCTCCATTTCATATTTGTCGGTATCCCTTTCATACTCCCGAAACTTAACAGAAGTTCTCATGCATACATTTCTGCACTAGCGTTCTTCCACGAGAAGTAAGATTCCAGAGTAAACTCCTGGTCCAGCACAGTGTTTTAATATGCAATGAAGTTTTATCTTGAGCATTTATTTTGTAGCGCCACCATTTTGTAACTATTTCTTACTAAATTAACTCAGTAACCCAAGAGACACTCATAGGCTTTATAAATAAAAGTACCTTTCATGGTACTATGCAATCATGTCTCCTTTATTTACATTGTCAAAAAAATCTTAGGTTGAACTCGAGAAGTAAGAAAACATTAAATGTGATATTTATGGGACACACAAATCTTGTATTTTTAGAGTGACATTCAGAGAATAGAATGGTCTAACTCGTATAACAACCTGGAAGAACTAAAAAGAAGCAACAATGGTAAGGACATTCCAGAATGTCAAACTCTGACCAGTGAATCACTTTTCACAGAATTTTATGACACTTGCATTGTTAAGGAACATTTATATTGATCATCATTACACACTAGTTTTCCTCTCCCTTGTTCAGTGATAGAGTGACACATTTAAATTGATTTAGATGAATGTATTAATTGAATGATGAAGATAATACTTGCGAGATGCTATTTTATATCAAAACTCAGTTTTGTAGTTAAATTTATTTACAATTTACTTTACTTTTCTGGACTGCAGGGTTCCCTAGTTCTGAATTGCTAGAAGTCTGAAATAGGTTTAGGATTTCAGTTTATCTGTATTTTATGTCTAACTCCAGCCAATATTACAGATCTAACAACAAAATACTCTGTACAGGAGAGTAGTAGCCAATACATTGGGTAATATGGGTTGTGTTATGCTGTTGAGGTAGTATTTACAAGTGTGTTAAAGCAATTCCAGGCTCATAACAGGAGCCATCTACAACTCTTTTTGGAAAGGAGCTTGATAATGTGGACTGAAACAAGGAAAATAAGTTGCTGAATTCAGTTGTTAATAGCTGGTATGGAATATAAAAACTGTTGACCAGACACTATGGAAAGAAGTCTTAGGAGACTCAAATGATGCAGTGGCACAAAAATACATCCGAGAAGAATTCAGCACAATTTCAAACTGAAGTTTAAAGTGTTGTTGACAGTGAAATTTGTGAATGAATATTTCCATTTTCTGATCAGAAGAAGTTGTGACTGACAGTATTTAGTTGTTCTTCAGCATCACAAGAATACTGATTTTTGAGAATTTTTATGTTGTTTTAGTGAAATTTACATACTGAAATAAGATTAATAATCTAATATCTCAATGTGTTTTTTTTGTACATAGAGTTTTCTGCTATTGGCTTATAGGAAGAGTCTGCCATGGTGTGCTAGGAACTTCTTCCAGTCATACTGCACATGACACTTTTAGCATAACATAGACTTTATTCTCAAGAGCAATTGCACATACATCTGCATTAATCGTAGTATACTATGCACTGTCTTTTCCTCCAGCTCTGTCCAAAAATCATCCACAGCACCCTGGCCAGAGAAGTGAGTCTTGCATTGAGTTTAATATCCCTACAGGCTGTTTATTAATACCAATTCAGTCTCATTACAAGAAAAATGCCATGAAAACTAATTTTCTTAATACAATGTGAAGCACACAATTGCATAGATGTGTCAATATCTACCTACAGTTTTGAGTTGACAAACACTCAGATGTGCAACATAACTGGACAACTGAATTTATTCACAAATTTCAGCTTTATTACTCACTCCATACTAAAAAACTTAACTGATTTTTTTAAAGACTCTTAAGAAACACCTGAAAAATATTCAGTGTTCTATACCATACAGATCCCTGTAGTTTTTGTTTCAACTGTAAAAGAAGTGATATATGGGTTTTTCCATCTTTGATAAGCTGCTCATTTCACCTCCAATGGCCCCACTCTCCTCTCTCTTAACAAAGTACCTAAATTAAGCCTAATGTATTCTGATCCTTTGTAGTATCATCACCCAGAAGATTCATTCACGTGAATGAATACTATTTGACAGTAGTAATCCTGCACTGATAAATCAGATGCCTGCTCAATTTCAGTGCTACAAATAATGGATGTGTGTGTGTTAACCATATTATTCATTATTGGCAACAACTGCCTATTTTTCTTCTAAGTTTCAAACATTTTTATATAATTTTCATAAGCAAACAGTTTTATTGTACTGTATATCCACATCTGATAGGTGCTAAATGTTATATTCAGCATTCACTTTGCACAGGATGTCAAAAATAAAAAACATTGCCCCCTTTTTAAAGGTTTCTTCTTGAGAAGCAAAATGCAGATGATTGGCAGGAGGCAAGATCTGGCAAATAAGGACCGTTCAGCCAAGAAAGGGGTGTGTGTGTGTGTGTGTGTGTGTGTGTGTGTGTGTGTGTGTGTGTGTGTGTCCGTCCAGGAGTCAGGTCTTGAGATACAAACTTTACACAGTTTAAATTTTCTCTAGGTTTCAATTACATTTGAATAAGCACTCATACAAGAAAATGCTTGTACCACCTTACACTCACTTTTCAATAAAGTATCATCATCACACACCCAGCACAACATTAGTCACATTGCTTTGTCATTTACCTGAGTCTGAACCAGATTTTAACATTTGTACATTGCTGCATTATGCATAACAGTACTGCTGTGCAACACAATTTCTGCAACACACTGAAAACTGGGTGTCTCGACAGATGGTGAATGGCAACTGACCAAGCTTGGGCAAGTAGTACCAACTACACTGCACCCACCCAAGACATTCAATATATTTGTCAAAGGTTGTATATGGCTTCTAGTGACCTGAAAGCTGCTTGTTCACCTTGGGGAATTTCTTGTTGTCAGGGCAAAATATTGAGATACCAATAAATAATGAACCATCCATAACCTTTAGTGTGTGCATCATTTCATAGAGTGTGTAGAGATTGACACAACTGACCCCTACCTGCTTTCTGAAGTTGAGAGCAAGTACAATTATAGCTCATACCTTTTCAGAACTAATAAATCAAAATGTTAGTCACTAAGAAATTTTTGAATAAACTGATCAAAAGGCCATTACAACAGATTTTTATTGTCAGTTTAAAGATTAAATAAACTAGAAACTCCACAAATCATTCAAATACTTGTCAGAAGGGGGGAAGGGGGGAGGGGGGTGGAGTCTGACTACAGCATGTTAGCTGGTGTGATTAATGTTTCAAAGTTTGTTCTTTGTGAAAATTCATACCAAAAAATAACAGAACAAAGGTATTTCATTACCAGATAGAATAATAATTATTTAAAAGTTTTCAGTTATGAATATTGCTTTAACTAATAAATAGTAATGTTACACGAACTTTTGACTAAAGAATATTCAATTACAAGACAATATGGCTTTTGCTTAAAAAAAAAAAAAAAACAGATTCTTACCTGCTAGAGGTGGCCCAATTATATTCCCAAGACCTTGTACAAGCAATAGAAGGCCATAGCCATTTGTGAATCTTTCTAGTGATACCATTTCCACCAAAATAATTGATGCAAGTGTGTAATTTGCAGAGATTGAGAGACCAAATATGCATGCAATGATCATCAAACCTATGTATGTATGCACTAGTGGAACAACAGCAGTGCACAAACCACATACAGTCATGCATACTGCATAGACAGCAACAGCATTCACTTTAGGTCTGTCACCCATCCACCCAAGTATCACCTAGAAACGTGGAAGAAGTGTCACTGTAGCTTCATACTGTAATATTTTTGCTCTTAAGCATATAACAATTTTATGTCCAAAAAATAATTTCTTTATTTTGTTAAATGAATAAAGCATGTATTTTTCCTTATGAAATGCAATTCTGATATTTGTACAGCATTCCAAAAATGGCCAGTACTGTCTGCCAATTTCAAGCACTTAATCTAATAGTATACCTTGTGGGTTTCTGTCATAATTAAATCTATAATTAAGCCTACTGAAGCACTATTATGTAGACAAAAAATTTCTGATGTTATATTTCAGACATGTGAACTTCACTTTCTCAATGTTTCAGAAAACAGAAAGAATATTTCCTTTATATGAGAACCAATCACACTCTTTGTATCCTTTTCAGGCAGTTAACATGTAATTTTGGATTACTGAGAAAAAAGCACTAGATTTTTTACTGAAGAGAAAACTATCCAAAAAGGTTCTAGAGGAACATGGGAAGCTCCTTGCCAGGTGAATACAATACGAAAATGAAATATAATTTATTATTTGCATTCCCCCCCTCCCTCTCCCACATTTGAACTTTATGTAGCATACATGCTGCTACTACACAGTATGTTACACAATTAAAATTTAAGAAATATTATATTGTTTGATTATGTAGTGATTATAACATATCAAATGAAAAAAACTGTGCTTATTCCCCCCCCCCCCCCCACCCCACCCCACCCCCACCCCCCACCCCCCCAATTTTTAATTGTTTTCAAATGTAACATTTAGAAGATGGTAAATGAAAGAAAGATTACTGTTTAATATCTTAAGAGATGACAAGGTCATTAGTAATGGGATATGAACTCTGAATGGGCAAAACAGAGTAAATTGGCTTTGGTCTTACAAAGGAAACGACTAAGGATTTTACTGAAGTGATGTGACATGGATTTAAATTTCACAACATACAAGTCTAAGTGCCTTAATCACTGTGGCAGCTCAGAGTATTTAGAATTTTTATTTTATAACAATTCAGCTATATCACTGGCATCACTTTATCTTAAAGAGTGAAAAGTTGTAGAAAATCACTATTCATGAGGAGAGACAAGCATTCTTAGAAAATGTTTCATAAATTATTTTAATTATTAGCACTGCTCGATAACATTTTGGGACTGATAACACATGATGATACAACAACAATATTATGAGAAGCTTAGATTGTTACTATATAGAAGAGGCACTGAATCACAGACAGGCACAATGAAACAACAGGGGTCACGTGTTCAGATTGTCCTAGTGTGAAGGTGTGTGCCTGTTTTCTATTTGTGGAGGAGGATTCTTTTGTCTGACACCTTCAATGTTTAGCAGACTTTTCACTGTGCCTGTACAACTCAACACCTCCTTTACATCATAATTAGTTTTATTTCAAGTGCACAGCATCCACAATATACAAATGTCTGGTATTATTGTGCAACTGTTTCTATCAAAAAAATTCAATAGTACTTGATGACAGTTTATCGCTTTACCAGAGTTTGTGGTTTACATATATATTCTATGTATATTCTGTTTTTTCTATGACCCAATTCCTGCCTTACCATTCCAACCATATTCAGCAGTCCCAGTGCACTGATAAGCAGTGATGCATCATTTTCACTGATACCCATTTCCACTGCCCGGTCTGTGAGGAAGACATATGGAACTTCATACCAAGTATACAGCAAGAAGTTGGATGCTGCAAACAATGAGAAACGTGCATCTGCAAAGTGGGAAACATCTACCATGCCTGCAAGGATCCCAACCATTTCACTCAAGCATGGTTGTTCTTGCTGAAAAATGAAGAACAAAAATGTTTTTCAAGATAATAAACTTATTTGTACATTTATTGTTAACAATGCTAATCTTAAAGAACATTGTTGGCCAGCACTAAGCACTCAGTAAAATAGATATGGATATATTCACTTTCTTGCTGGTAACTCAGCACTGATAGGTAGCACCTGCAAACAATTTACTTGACTGAATGCTTTGTGTACAACGTGAATGCTGACATCAGTGTCAGAAATATAGCAAGCAGAAAGTACTAGCACATTTTCAATATTTTGTGTTTCCTCTGTTTCCCATTCTACTGCCAAATGAACTGTTAAATAAAATAGTAGAAGTTCCTCCACAATGCTTTTACCCTTCATGTTTTCTGATCTTTTTTCAGCTTTTGATTAATAATAAAAAAAATCTGCCATAATGAAAAGGATAGAAAGAGAATTAAAAATGAGTAGAGCTTCCTCCAACAAGAAACAAAGTGGACCAAAATTTATGCACTCCAACACCACAACGCAATTCCTTGCATACCAATAGTACAAAATCTGTGTAAATTGTCCCCCATGCAGACTTTCAATGGAGAATGAATATCAAAGAAATACAATCTGGCAACATTGTAATCAGATGCAAGAAAAGTACCTTCAGTCAATATTGTGTAACTGCATTGCCCAGTTACTGCAGAACTCATAAAACCTGTACTTACAATACTCAAGTTCTAAAGTTCGATTCCAGGTCTAGGGAGGTACCCCTTGAGTGCAAGGGCAAGGAAGGGCAATGATGTTTATAGCATTCGAAGACCCACATACTGTCTTCCGTGCATCTGCACTATTGGCTGTTAGTGGCAACAGGGGACAGGACTCGAGGTAGTCAATGGTGAGCACAGCATGAGGCTACAGAGCATAGTTGAAATGCTTACTCAATGAGTAACTCACAAAAGTGCTACAGTGCTAGTGGTGTTGATACAAAGCAGAACAATGGCAATCATAAATAAAGTAAACTTTATATTGTATCTATAACAATAGTTGTTAAGGTTCACATTTCATCAGAAAAGAACCCAATGAATTTTGTAGAATGAGGAAGAAGTGGCAGATGAAATATTTGCAATTCTGCACGATGTATCAGTGGAATGTGCAGTGTCACATATGCTCAACAACGTGGACAATGTAGATGAGGAGGACAATCAGAACGACACATTCTTAACAAGTTAAAGTGAAACTGAAGCAGGTATCGAGCCATGTAGTTCATCCTCCTTGTTAGAGAGGGAGCTGCAAATCCCATCTCCAGTGACACACAGTAAAGAATGATCAATGTCCAAGGAGCAGATACTAAACATAATTATGTACATGGAAGATAATCTGCAGCATAGTAAAAAACAATTATGAACAGATTTGAATAAGTTCACAGCAATATAAGCAAACAATGCATCAGAAAAACCATCAATATTAAATGGAGGACAAAAACCAGTGTTTGCACATTTTCAGGATTCTCAATACAATTTACAGGATACACATGATAGTAATGTACTACATTACTCATGTCAAACTACACACGACATAGATTACAGAGATTCCAAGAGTAGTGGATGGTTTCATCACTTA
Source organism: Schistocerca americana (assembly GCF_021461395.2). Taxonomy (NCBI): domain Eukaryota; kingdom Metazoa; phylum Arthropoda; class Insecta; order Orthoptera; family Acrididae; genus Schistocerca; species Schistocerca americana. Next base: position 742,612,571 of record NC_060120.1, read on the forward strand.
AAACAGAATTGGAAGACATAAGATAATGAAATTTCAAACCAAATGTCGACAGTGCACAGCAAACTGCAGAATTTGCATGATTATTTGTAGATGAGACAAACAAATTTATTCCATCATCCAGTAAGGAGTGTGTGTTCAACTTTGACAATTCAAGTTTTGAAGAGGGAATGCACATGTAAGGAACCCTGGGGATTACAGGTACAAAGAGGGCTGTACCAAGATCAACTAACATCAATGCCTTAACACATTCATGTAAAGTTATGCTGACTGTTGATCTGGTTGGTAAATTGGCTAGGAAGTTATTTATTGTGCTGTAATCAGTTGGAGATGCTCTGCCCCCACAATTCTCTCTCACATGTGTATTCTTGCAGGGGCAGTTGGAAATATTCACATCACAGCAAACAAGAGTGGAAAAATGGGCATAAGAGAACTGCAACTATGGTATAAGCACTGCTTATGGCCAATAGCTGCTCAAAATAATTTTTTTTCCTAGATTTCCTGGTCTGCATATAAAAATCATACTCGTTCAGAGCAAATTATTTCTCCTGAGAAGTGTGTGACATTCAAATTCATGCCAGCTGGAACCACTGGAAAAATTTTGCCTCTGGATGTTTGTTTTTCCATGTCTCTAAGACATTATCACGCTATCTGCAGCTACACTTTAAAGGATAGCCAGTTTCATATAGGCTCCACAACAAACTGTTTTGCATTCGGTTGCATGCCATCACATTCAGTCGGTTATCATCCCGTTACACCAATATGGTTTTATATGCATTCCTTGTGAGTGGATATTGACTATCCTACACAGTTTGGAACTTTCAAGGAGTTCACCTTCAACCTAGATGGTAAGAATCTTTGTGGTCGCTGTGGTGTGCCATTTTTCATTCAGTGTTCATGGTGGAAGTTAATGATTTTTCTTTAACATTTATTGAGTGTTGATGACATCCATTTTGGGAAGTGCAGTACAGACATCCCATAGAAGGTTGATCTCTGTACATCCCAGACTCTCATTTTCTGTCACTCTCCTGATGCACTGGGTGAGTCATTAGCAACTAACATAACACTTTCAAATGAGCCTTACTAAAGATTGAATTTGCATCTGTACACTCAAGGGTTCCTTGCAGTTAATTTTTTTTAACTCTGATCTGGCAAATTATGCTGTAGTAAACTGTTTCTTAAATAGTACATAGTCCTTGACTACAGTCTTTTTTATGTTGAACATAACAATTATCCGTTTTTGGGTGGAAATAATTACGAACCTTACCAATGTGTACTCACTATGAATGGCCAGGTATTTGGTTTTGAGGGGCAGAGGAGGTGAGGGGTATGCTGAAGGGGGAGTAGCAATGCTGTCAAATGAGTGGAAAGTATGAAGGGGTGGAATGTATGGAAGAGAACAGTAAAGTGGAATATTAAGAATGATTATGCTCTCATTTGTTGCTGATCACATTGTTTTATAGTGAAGCATTTCACTGATGTCTCCAGTGCTCATCCTGAACAAATTTTGTACACGAAGATCAATAATGAGGTCAACATTATGCATGTCTCACTTATTTGACCTTTTCTGCTCATGTCCCATTCCATATCCATTATATATGGAAACATTTCTATTTGACTTGCTTGCATTCACAGTGCCAGATTAGCATCTGGTGGCCAAAATTGGAACCGATTCTCTTCCAGTATAAATAGGTCCTCGATTAACACATTAGTTTATTACCAAGCTTTGCTGCCATGTTATAATCACAGCCAACACTGGACCTCTCTCAGTAATTGCACTTTAATTACAACCACTTGATACCAAATAATTGCTTGTGTTTATGTAATACCTGCTGCAGTAGCTGCATAATAGTTAATAAGCCAGATACCATGATAGTCTAAAATCTAAACAAAAAAGAAAAAATCTTGCTGCTGGAACTGGAATTAAACAGCTTTAGCAGAGTTATCATGTATCCAACCAGAGCTGTTTAAAATCACTTTTTGTATTCTGTCTGCAATATATGATTGTAGCTTATTACCTGCAACACCATTTATTCCAACTAATTTAGCTTTGTCCAAGAGAGATGCAAAGACATCATTTGCAAATGCATTTTCTGTTTAACAGCCCTTTACAGCCAAACTGGCTTTTGTTGAGACCTTCCACCTTCATGAGGTGTTCAGTAATTGTTATATGCATTAACTTTTCAGTAATTTTAGAGGAAGTTGTTAAGTAAATAGGGTGAAAGTGAATTCAGTTTCATCAACTTTCTTTACATAGGTCAATAAAGTGATTAGAACAAAATTCGGAACACACACATTTACTGAGAAGTTCGAAAGGTACAAGGTACAAAAAATGCAATGGATGGAAAAATGAAAGAGACGAGTGAACATGTGAACAGATCTTGGTAAGAAAATAAAAGTATTTCCACCCAAGAACAATCAAGCTCTTCAGTTGGGAAAAACATATTTATAATAATAAATATAAATGTTAACAAATAATGTTCAGTCACTCTTCACAAAAAGTTACTCATAATAATTATTGTTATTTACCTCCTTATACTCCAAAAAAATTGGCTCTGACCACAGGTTAGGGCATGACAGTGTCCTTTGAGTTTGTGTAGGGAGAAGAGCACCCCGAAATGTCAGCGAATGCCTGCCAAAGAAATTCTTCGTGACAACAGACACAACCAACGATAATTGTAGCTTTCCATAAGAATAACAATTTAAAAATATTTAATGCTGAGAAAATTTTTTATGACTCTGGGTAGAACAGAATGTAGAACAAAATGCAAAAACTGTCATTAATTTGGTACTTTATCGATAACATCCATGAGAAATATTTACTTGGGCAATTATTTTCTTTTTCCACCATTATTTTACTGTTAGAAAAAAAAAACTGCAGTCACAGGAAAGACATCTGGCTATTTAGATGATATTTTTCTCTTGTTTATATTGTTACGTCTACAATGATTTCTCCAGTGTTCCTTCCTTCTACTTGGATTAAGTGCCCTATTTATTATTGGTAGAATATTTTATACAGGGTTATTACAAATGATTGAAGCGATTTCGCAGCTCTACAATAACTTTATTATTTGAGATATTTTCACAATGCTTTGCACACACATACAAAAACTCAAAAAGTTTTTTTACGCATTCACAAATGTTCGATTTGTGCCCCTTTAGTGATTCGGCAGACACCAAGCCGATAATCAAGTTCCTCCCACACTTGGCGCAGCATGTCCCCATCAATGAGTTCGAAAGCATCGTTGATGCGAGCTCGCAGTTCTGGCATGTTTCTTGGCAGAGAGGTTTAAACACAATCTTTCACATAACCCCACAGAAAGAAATTGCATGGGGTTAAGTCGGGAGATCATGGAGGCCATGACATGAATTGCTGATCATGATCTCCACCACGACCGATCCATCGGTTTTCCAATCTCCTGTTTAAGAAATGCCGAACATCATGATGGAAGTGCGGTGGAGCACCATCCTGTTGAAAGATTAAGTCGGCGCTGTCGGTCTCCAGTTGTGGCATGAGCCAATTTTCCAGCATGTCCAGATACACGTGTCCTGTAACTTTTTTTTTCACAGAAGAAAAAGGGGGCGTAAACTTTAAACCGTGAGATTGCACAAAACACGTTAACTTTTAGTGAATTGTGAATTTGCTGCACGAATGCGTGAGGATTCTCTACCACCCAGATTCGCACAATGTGTCTGTTCACTTCACCATTAAGAAAAAATGTTGCTTCATCACTGAAAACAAGTTTTGCACTGAACGCATCCTCTTCCATGAGCTGTTGCAATCGCGCCGAAAATTCAAAGTGTTTGATTGTCATCGGGTGTGAGGGCTTGTAGCAATTGTAAACGGTAAGGCTTCTGCTTTAGCCTTTTCCGTAAGATTTTCCAAACCGTCGGCTTTGGTACGTTTAGCTCCCTGCTTGCTTTATTCGCAGGCTACGCGTGAAACTTGCCCGCACGCCTTCAACCGTTTCTTCGCTCACTGCAGGCCGACCCATTAATTTCCCCTTACAGAGGCATCCAGAAGCTTTAAACTGCGCATACCATCGCTGAATGGAGTTAGCAGTTGGTGGATCTTTGTTGAACTTCGTCCTGAAGTGTCGTTGCACTGTTATGACTGACTGATGTGAGTGCATTTCAAGCACAACATACGCTTTCTCGGCTCCTGTCGCCATTTTGTCTCACTGCACTCTCGAGCGCTCTGGCGGCAGAAACCCGAAGTGTGGCTTCAGCCGAACAAAACTTTATGAGTTTTTCTACATATCTGTAGTGTGTCGTGATCATATGTCAATGAATGGAGCTACAGTGAATTTATGAAATCGCTTCAATCATTTGTAATAGCCCTGTACATTATGAATGAAATAGCACATGCATTTTAAGTTAGTTCTCTGTGCAGTTTATATGAACTGCTTCCTGAAATACCACAACACTATTCAGGAAGGGGGAGGAAAAAAAATGGAAGCATCTTGGGCTGGAACACTTGCAACAATCTGCAAAAAGCATGATCACCTTAGGTAATGACAAATGTGATTCCCATACATGTTAGCCTTTACCCAATTAAACCATTTCAATTACACTCTCAGATCCTACAAGAATTTGTAATTACCTTGAAAAGGTTACACCAGTCCATATCCATTTAACAGATGCAAAAATATGTAATTTCAAATGATAGAAGATGGTGTTGGTTTAGTTTATGGGGAAGTAAATGCTGACAGAGGAACAAAACTGAAGATGCTTTGAGAGTGAATTCTATTGATGAACTGAAATTTCTGCAAACAACAAATGCAAACATGCACAAATTGTAAACTAAATTTCAAACATCAACTGCAAAGACAAAACAGTTCTTTTTAGCAACAGTGAACACTACCAAGCAACAATTATGACAGTTTGCATAGCTAGGGTACTTTGCTTTATCGATAATTAAATTCGTCCTCAATCTGTATTGTATCTAGTAACTACGAAAATTTTGTCACCATTCAGCTGAGTAATGGAAACATAAAAATACATACAGCTTCAATTCTTCAGGACAGTGCCAGTTAAAGAGGAATAAAAGATTCTGTGCTATGAACTCCTTAGTGTTTTTTTTCTTTCTTTCTTTTCTTCTCTCTTTCTTTTCAGATGGCATTACTGAAGAAGACACTGGCTTTGTACATCAAAGAGAGGGGGAAAATGTGTACAAGTTCTTAAAATGTGACATTACACTATACTAATATATATAGCTTGTGAAGATCTTTAAGCAGAAGTAGATGTGCAAAGGCTAGATGAATCCTCAAGAAGTTATCTCCTCAAGTTTTCAACAATTAGAAGATATCCATTAATTATAGGAAATAATCTAGTAGTAGCAGAACAGGGGTGATTACCAAGTTTAAAACCAGAGGTGCACAACAAAGTTTTATGTTTGGAATCAGAACACTGTTCACAGCACTATTGTTATGGCCACAATTACAATAATGAAAGAATTTTTACATAAAAAAGCTAATGTCATCAGATGCCTGAGACCATGTTACAGAAAAAAGAAAAGGAATACCAACACACACTTGTCTGATCAAACTAAGTGTAAAGAAGAACTGGCAATTAAATTCTTGTACAAACAAAGATCAGTGAACTGAAACAGACTGACTGTTTAATACAATGTTGGGCCCACCTATGAAATGCAATACAGTAACAATTCTGTATGCCTGTATTCAATAAGCCTTTGGTAGGTTTCTGAAAGTATGTGGCATCAGATGTTTGTGCATAGATCATACAATTCCCATACATTTCATACTAGTGGTTTATGGGCGAGAAGTTGGTGCCTAATAGAGTTGTAGGTGCACTCAGTCTGAATCAGATCAGATAAATTTGGTGGCTAAGACATCAACACAAGTTCATTGACATGCTCTTCAAACCAATATAGCACAATTCTGGAACTGTGGCAACTGTTTTGCTGCTGGACGCTGCCATCACTGTCGGGAAGGGCAAGAAAAGTGACGAAATGCAGTTGGACAGCAACAATGTTCATTTAGTCCGTATTTTCATCACACCTTTGATTACCAATATGAGTACCACTGCAAAACATTGCCACCACCCATTGCCACCACCAGCCTGTGGTTGTGACATGGCGTGTAGTTTTGAGCAACCATTTCCCTGGATGATAGTATCCATACATGACCATCAACTTGGTGTGCAATAAACGTGATCCATCTGTCCAGATGGCATAGTCCAGTCTCTATGATCCCATGTCCACTGCAATTGCCATTTATGATGGTTGGGTAAACAAGGGAACACACATGGGCTGTCTGCTACAGAGCCTCATATTCCACAATGTACACTGTACAGTGTGCTCCAAAACATGTGTGCCTGCATCAGTACTGAACTCTTATTAGATCTGCAACAGATTGCATTCTACCCTGCTTCACAGAATGGGCAAGCCTCAGATCTCGACATCCTGTGATGACATTTAACATTGCATTAGAGAATAGATTATTGAATTCATATATTTATATTGAGCTCACCGATGGCGATCTATACCCCGTGGTGGAGGTGGAGAAAGTGGTTCCCTTTGCTTGGCCCTAGCTGCCACATCTGGTGGCAGGTGTTGGTCACCTGCATGAACCCATGTTGGAATGTTGAGAACAGAATGGAATGGCCTATTCTCATTTTCACCCCTTGTCACTGCTCTCACAGCCGGGTTAATGGCACGTTGTACTGACTGCTTGGTAGAAGTCTCACGAAGACCTGGTAATACAAATCAAAATAAATATGATTATCACCTCACCATCACTCAATACTGTGTATCAAAATCACTGAAATTACACAAAAATACAGCTTATTCATTGTCTGACTATCTGTTCTACAACTTTATTGTAATGTGGAAGTGCTGAGCAAGATACCTTCATAGTTGAAAGTTGACTTAATTTATACAAGAAGTTACTAGATGTCTGGCTTTTAATATTTGCTCAAAGGCTGAACTACTTAGTTGTAACAATGTGTGGGGTGAATTTATTTCCTAAACATCCAGTCAAACATGTTCACTCTTTTATTTAATTCCATTCCATTCCTTTTATTTGTGGAGAACCTTCAGAGAACCTGAACTGACAGTATACATTAACAAATAGGAACAATGGTCATAAATTTTGTGAATGATTATTATTAAACTGCTATAAATTGACTCTGATAAGCATCATCAATATATATTTCACATAGCTAATTAGCGGGAAAGCTCTTACTGTTAGCCTAATACCTACACTATCACGCAAATTTGTCAGAGGGAAATAAAGCAGTGTACAGTATTTTTCATGCAGCTAGCACAAAACTTCAGTCATTGACACTCAATCATAAATCGGCAATTTGCAGAGTGAGCTTCAGATGATTACAAACTTACATTAATTTAACATGTAATTTTGGCACTATATGAAGTTAACCTCAAGTTTAAAACAAGAGTCAAAGACTAATTTCAGTAGGTCATGGTCAGTAGGCATTAAGAAACCCGTATCCCAATGCAACACTGAGTAACAAGTTGATGTGGCACATCTTTGACGATACTGTAGCTACAATATCCTGGAAGACCAGGGATGGCTGAAGACATTCAATCACATGACAGCATCTTGTATTCATTTTTATTTATTCACTTGTTACCACAGCATGCTCCACAAATCCTATCATGAAGGAGAGTCTTCGAGGATGTGGGCTGAGTCAGTGTATAACTAGCAGAAGCAGCCCTCTACAGGATACTTCTTTAAAATGTACTAACAACAAGTAATGACTAGTTTTGTAGCCACTAACACTGATATTCTAGGAATTACTTCTAGACTACTTCATACACTGTGTATGAAAAATCAACTACTTTGAAAATAAACCACTGCGGCTCCTCTTACATTACTAAGTACTTCAAATGAAGCATTTATGTAACTTTACACGGAACACTATGAGCCACCTATACACTAACAATGTCAAAACCTGTTTAGTACAACTGTTAGAATTATGCAGAACTCGCACATCTTAGTTTTAATATTGTAATAAAGTGTCAGGAGTAGCTAATATGATAAGCTCTCACTTCAACTTAGAATATCTGAAATTTTCAATTTCTTGACTGATATCTAATGGCAGTCTGTTAGAGACTTATGCATCAGAATATGAAAGTCTGTTCTGAATGCAAGATGGGAATGACTACTCTGTATGAAAATGGTTTCTAATTCTTTCTTTCTTGTTTTTGAGTACTTTGATGACTCCATGAATTTCTAGCTCTGTTATTACAAAATCTCCTGGATTTTGCCATGTTACTAGAAATTCCAACTTGAATTGTACAGTTTAAGCACATGTCAAAATATTTTGCAAATATTTCAGTATTATCTTTGCTATTTTATCCTTTCTTGCCATTTTTACCTTTGAAACAAATACTTTGTGCTTGGTACCCTTTAAGAAAATGCTTAAAAGTTTGATAAGAATTTCTAGTATTATATCTGAAGAAATTTTCTTCTGTTTCCATAAGCTGAGATTCTCAAATTTTGATTTTCCAGATAATTTTTTATATTTCTTTTCTTTATTGTCTGAACTGTTCTAAGATCTACATTTCCTTCATTTTCAAGCTCTTTGTTCTAGTGCTTCTTCACACTCCCCAATCCACTGTGACTTCTTTTTATTCTTGGCCAGACCTGACATTCTCTCTCTGCCATTTTAGTAAACAAGAATTGTTTTTACAAAAGTCAATATCTTCGAGAAACAAAGTTTTTGAGAAATATTCTATTGAACTGTTTGTATAATATACAGTACATTGCTGACTTCTTACAAAATTTTATTTGACAAACTCTACATACACTCTACAACCATGGAAAAAAATTCTATGAGCATTCAGCTGCAAATAAAATTATATAAAAATTAGGATTTTTTCCAAAACTGAACATCTTCATATAGATTCTTTTATAGCAGCAACTGCCTTAGTGTCTACTGCTCTGCTCACATATAAATGATATGGCTTGCAGAGATTTTTTTTCCTTTTTGTTTTTATTTAATCAAATTTTTATGTTGCTCACAAACTGCAGCCCCTTCTAAGATTTTTACAGTAATTAAGGACCTACAAGCATGGTCTGTACTGAATGTACTTCCAACCAAAAAGCGATTCTAGCAGCTGGAGTCCAAAGTTTATGTTAATCATGCCCTTTGCATTCTTGTGGAGATATTTTCAGAGGAAGTTTCATCCCCGAACAAATATTTCTTTATACCTAATCGAGATCAATTTTCAAAAATTTAGCTTCAAAATTTTTTTCTATATAACTAAATATTTTCTTAAAAATTTTCATTCCCTATTGCACTTCCTTAGGGACTGAATTTACAGAAAAACAATTTTTTTTTAACCAAGCAGTCAAGTACCAATCACCATGGATGTGGCCTTAAAAATTCTTTAATAGTTCTTTAGCAATTATTTTCAAAGAACTTTTGGCCACTATTTTACACCCTTGGTGGTAAAGTTTCCATAAATGCTGAAACACTTATATTTTTTTCTGACAGAGAAACCAACTACCAGTTTCCATAGTTCTAGCTTCAAAATTCCCTTAATAATTGCTTACTTTCAAAAAGCCTTTAATATCCCATTTCAGTCCCTTAGAATTGCAATTTCAGACAGTCCCTTCTTAAATGATGCCTATAATATAAGATTGACACCCTCTCCAAACTTCAAGTTTCCATCTTTAACAGTTTGGACTGGGTGATGATCCAGTCAGGTCAGGACAGTTCCTTTTAAATATAGAGATGTTCATGTTTATTTTAACCTATGGAACAAATAATAATTTAATTAATTGGTTTATTAAGGTGCTGTACTTCATCATTTTCATTGTCACATTCATTGAAATACTCTAGGGCCTTCCAATATAAAAGATCTAGTCTCTTTACATCATCAGCTATTTTGACACACAGTTTCCAGATTTTATTGCAGCTAATTGATGAATAACATGATCTACATTAGTTTTTTCACTTCAACAATGATCGGAAAGGAAACATATGTTATGACTTTGCAGATGGCTCAATCTTGGTTTGCTTTTTCGTAAATAAGAACTCTGGCTTCAGACATTTTGAATTGTAGCTTCTCTTGTTCATCTGATAGCAGTGATCTTGAAATCTTACACATGATAGTCCTTGGCCAGAACCATATATGTACCATGGTTGCTCAGAACCTCACGACAATGAGATGGCAAGGTAATAGTTTCAAGTTTTCTCAATTTGTCTTCTATGGTGTCAGGTACCCTATCAGGGAGCATGCAGCTGTGACCCCTGATTGGGAAGTAGTGAGCTACTTTCCCAAAATCTAACAATAAATGTCTACCACAAGCAGTAGATGTTCACATTTCACGAAACTCATTTTTGTAGATGGTGAGTTTAGAAAAGTTTCACAATTTTTTGTTAAACATTAAAGAGGCAAATAGTAAGTTTTCATACAATCTGTGTACTTCAACGGATTTATCTCGTTTAGCAGTACACAAATACAAAGGTGGTTTGATAATTCTGGTAAATTTCCATGAATGAATGAATGGAATATTTCTGTTGAGCCTCTATGGTCGGTAATCTTGATTATGCCAAGGATTGTATAAAGAAATTCAACGATGTACAGTTCGTTGTAGAAAGCTGTACGAATTGGTCCGTGGGTATGCTATGATTGAAAATGGAGAAGATTGAGTTTTGTTCTGTTATTAAATATTTTCATGAAGCATTTAACTGCTGCACAAATTGAAACAGAATTGGATGAAGTTCATGCAGACTCTGCACCATCATCGATGATCATTTACTTTTGGATTAATTAACTTAAATGTGATCGGACAAGCATGAAAGACGAAGCACACACTGGCCGTCCAATTGAGGTCACGACAAAGTAAATCATTGACATAATCCACAATATAGTTATTCAAGACCGCTGAATAAAAATTCGTGACATTACTGAGACTGTAGGCATCTCAAGTAAGTGAGCGCATAATATCCTGCATGATGTGTTGGCTGTGAAGAAGCTGTGTGTGAGGTGAGTGCTCAGATTGTTTGCAGTCAACCAAAATAATTTCCGGTACAACAGTTTAACACAATGTCTGTCAATGATTGGTCACAATCTGCAAGAACTTTTGATAGTTTGTAACTATTTTTGAAACCTGAATCCTTCATTAAACACCAGAGTCAAAACAGCTGTCAAAACAATGGGTAAAAGCTGGTGATAGAGCGCCAAAGAAGACAAAGACCATTTTGTCAGCTGGTAGGGTGATGGTCACTGTTTTTTTGGCATTCCAAAGGAAGAATCCTCACATTACTTGGAAAAAGGCAGAACCATAACTAGACCCTATTATGCTTCATCGTTCGACCATTTGAAACTTGCATTGTCTCCATAAAGACCAAAGTTGGCACGCAAAAGAGTGCTCTTTGACCAGGAAAATGCACTGTCCCATACATCAGTGATGACAATGGTGAAAGATGAATTGGGCTTTGTATTGATTCCTCATTCACTCTATTCACCAGACTATACCCCAAGTGACCTCTTTTTCACCAATTTGAAACTTTAGTTCACAAGGAAGAAATTTTTATCAAATGATTAAAGATAGTTGTAATCAATGAGTATTTTATGAAGTTTGACAGATTCTATTTTTTTGATGGAATCAGAAGGATGGAGGATCGCTGGACCACACGTATATGCCTCAAAGGAGTCTATGTTGAGTAGTAAGGTGAGGTTTTCTTTAAAAGCTGTTTTCCCTTGCTTTTTTTTCAGAATTGTGAAACTACCGTCGTAATTACATACATCCACATCACTGTTTTTGGAAATTCTGTGAAAACTGTTCTCAATTTGTATCTATAGTTTGTGTCAATCAAATATTTTTTGTCAATTTCTTTTCCATGTTTTTCTATAGTTTTTGTTGTATTATTTTTGATTTTACTTAAGAAACCATCCTGACACCCATTTCGAATCATGTACAACAGATATCACCGTGCAAACAGGCCACGGAAGGCCCAATGATACTGACTGACTGCCATGTCACCTTCAGCCTACTGATGTCACTGGATGCAGATAAATTGGGGCATGTGGTCAGCACATCACTCTCCTAGCCATTGTCAGTTTTTGTGACCAGAGCCACTACTTCTCGATGAAGTAGAGCCTCAATTTGCCTCACAAGTGCTGAGTGCACCCCACTTGGTAACAGCAATCAGCAGGCCAGACGGGAGTGATGGGATGGGAACCGATGATGTACACTAGCTAAATTAAACACTATATTACAGAACAGATTCAGTAAGCCAAAAATCTTCCATGCAACTTCACTCTTTCAAGGATGTTCCGAAGTTTAACACCTTGGCAACAATAAGTCCATAATCAGTTGCAAAACTGCACTGCTGAAACAAACTGGCACACAATGAATCCAATCATTAATATGGTTGAAGCTGTGGAAGACAGTTGCCCCATTATGTCAAATTCAGTGAACTGAATGTGACCTCATTAGACCCTACAATGTTGATTATGTGATGGGCTGAGAGCAATCATGCCAGTTATTGTTAACCTTGTCAGTTCAGAAATATACAATTCTCAGTACGGTCAGTACCAAGTCTTACAACACTAAGGTGTAAACAGTTTCCTGTAGTCCTTGGAAATGGCGCTATTACATGCACATTCCTAATTTTAGGTCTGAAAAGGAATGAGTCATTGGCATTGAATTTCTATGAGAGAGGGACACCAAATTAGACCCCTCTAATGGTAACTTCACTTATTAAATTTTGTAGTAAGATGTGTTTACATCCATAATCCCAGTGAGAGCCCTCAACTCCAGGTAAGTTTGATGAATTGTTTTAGTAAGCAAGCGCACAAAATGTCACTGTAAGCGAACAGTAAATGGTCACTGTATCTGCACCCACTGTAGGCAACTACACTACAGTTCATTAAACTCATCTGGAGTTTAGGTCTTGCACTGCATCAGAGGTGTGAACAGTCTTACTACAAACTTGAATAAGGTAGCATTTATCATTAGAAAGTTCTAACTTAGCAACCCTATCTCATAGAAAATTCAATCCCAGGTAAAAAGTCCTGGATCACACCTTCTACAATTGGGAACATCCATCTAATGGCTCCATTTCTCAGGAGTACCGAAAGTTGTGTCTGTACCTTGACATTGCACTATCTGACACCGGACTGGATCAAGAGTTTTACAATTCTGAACTGACAAGGTTAATGGAGCTGGCATTGTTGCCATCACCCCAGTCAATGACAAGACAAGACAAGAAGACAAGACAAGAAGACAAGACAAGACAAGACAAGACAAGACCACACACACACACACACACACACACACACACACACACACACACACACACACACACACACACACACACACACCCGCCACGCGCGCGTGCTTTGTGCAGATTTTTCATTCCATTTATTTTCATACTCTTGTCAGAAAAATATTGCTTAGAACTCTTTCAACAAAAATGAAGATATACACTGAAGCCATTCTTATGCATTAGTTACTATTACACATGACTTACAACGAATATCTTGTGAGGTTTATACCATTAGATTAATAAATGTAATTCAGTGCTTAGTGAACCTAACTCTTAAGCTAGCTTACTAGCTTTTTAGAGAAAATGAAAGTTTTCCTTGCTAGCATGAAGTTACGGCCATTTTCGCTGCATCGTACTGACAGATTAATGAACAATTTTCACTTCTTGAAATTGAAAAACAAATGAAATACACAACAAAATAGTATGAAATTTTGTACTAGTTGTTTACTATATCAGCACACACAATGAACAAAAAGTAATAAATATGTGATACCATGAGGCCCAAATCATTGGTCGATTTGATATGGACTTACTCATGTGTAGAAGTACCTTTACATTTACAATGTTGTTTACTGATATGAGAAGTTGATCTTTGTCATTTAAGAACCTCCCCATGTATTGATGGCAAAGTAAGAACTGTATTATGATTATTAGTCTTTTTGCTATCCAAGCTGCCATCTTTTGTTTCTCCAAGTATTTTTTCAGGGGGGCTTCACATTTTGAGTTCTATTGAGCACAGAGTTAATGTGTCAAGTGCTTTACCCTTAACCTAGTCACTATTTGTACACCTGTTGGAAGAAAGGTCATACTGTACAAAACAAGATCAAAATTTGCACATTACACACTTCCTTCAGCCCAGGGAAATTGAGCAAATTCATTGGTTCCTTTACATCTGGTGTGGTCCAGGGTGGGCCTTAGGTGACTTAAAGTGCCATTTGCTCATGGGTGGTTCCTAAAGGAACTTTGAAAAACTCTGATTTCTGGGTACCTAAAGAACCAATAGTGAGGATGGGCATAAAAACTCTGATTTCTGGGTACCTAAAGAACCAATAGTGAGGATGGGCATTTCTATAATTTCTATTCATGATAAATCTAAAATTTTTACAATATGTTCTTAAGACACTTTTTTCAATACAATCATTCATTGCTGAGAGCTAGAGGTTCAAAGTTACCATACTTATGCACGTAATGTCCAGTCTGAGGCATTAACGTAGTTTAAACTGATGCAGTTAACACGTCACGGATTCTGGGGACACTGTAAGGGTTCAGATGTCGCCAAATTATGTTTATAGTTGCCATTTTTTGGTGAATAAAGTTTTATGGTGTGCTGTCCCTGCATGATGGAAACAGGATGCTTGTACTGTCTTGACCTGGCGACACCATCTGGTGGTACAAGCTCTATACAAAAAATTTTGCTATGCAAAATTCTTTGTACTTTCAAATGAAACTGCATTTTTTGGTATACTGTTTGTGTAGCCTAAATTGGTATGTAAAGTAGTGTAAGTGAGCTTTCATTGGATGGGAGAGATTGTGTGTTAACCTTATATTATGTGTACTTATTTGTTGTATAAATGTGTCAAAATATGTGAAAGCAAAGTATATAAATGAGCAGCACACACTGCTATAACAGGGAAAAATGCTTCCATCTGAGCACAAAAAAAGGAGAATATCCTCCTCTTTAACAGACACTGAAAAGTATGGAACCAGCTACCTCAATTCTCACTCTGTCCCCCTTACTGAAAGTTTTCATACACATACATTTTCACACTTTTTTGTGCTGAAAGAGGGTGACAGTGACAATGGAAGAGAGAGGAGACTATGATGTTGGGAGAGAGAAATCACCGAGTCAAAACCTCCAAGAAAATCATCCCCATATGTGTGGAGATTAGACAATGGCGTTTTGAGAGAGAGAGAGAGAGAGAGAGAGAGAGAGAGAGAGAGAGAGTAATGGATGAACACAGCAACACAGAGAGAAAGATATGAGGAAGTGGCAATGGGAGAAAAGGAGACAGTGGGAGTGGGGGTGATGCTGAATACGAAGATATCACTACAACGAGCGACTGGATAAAAGGATTTAGAATGTACTTTCTGGAAAGAACATTCTGTGTTGAAAGAGTGTGAATCTGTTTTTTATGTGGAAGGCAGAATGAGGATTTAAGCAGCTAATTCCCCATGTTCTCTGTCAGAGTCTTTTAAAGAGGAGCAGCATATTAAACTTTTTTGTGCTCCAACAGCATTTTTCTCATTCATTCATTCATTCATTCATTCATGGATGTAGAGTGTGTCAATTTTTACATTGTCAGAGACAAGTATTTATACACTATGCTTACAAGTAAAGATTAGAAAGTTACGTAACTACTACAATGATCCGTAACACAATATGATGAAATGAGAAACCTTAGGTCTACAGATTATAAAGTATAAAACATAGTAAATTAAATATCAAAAGGATATATTACCCGAAGTGTTAAAATAAGCAGTTAAACTAAAAGAGTTACATATGTGACAGGAATGTGCTGCTTAATGTTAAATTTATATGATAATACATCTAATTTTATTTTAAGGTAGTTTCTCACTGTGTTTCATAAACTCTTCCGAACTGTAAAATGTTATGGCTAAAAGAAATTGCCTCAGAAGCTCTTTAAATGTAGATTTGTGGGCTATTTCACATTTGATTTCTGGAGGAAGCGCATTAAGTATCTTTATACGAGAGTACTGTACACCCTTCTGTACAACCTTCAAATTTTTACCTTTAGTGTGCATATCATGTTTCCTCCTTGTGTTGTACTGATGGTATTCACTGTTACATTTGTATAAATCAGTGTTTTTACTTACGAAATGCATAAGTGAATATATGTATTGAGAAGTAGTTGTAAGAATTCCCAGATTCTGGAACAGGCTTCTGCAACTGCATCTAGGGTCTACAGCAAATATCACTCTTACAACACGCTTCTGAGCAATGAATATTTTCTTCACCATAGGTTGATTTCCACAGAAAATAATTCCATATGCCAAAAAAGAATGGAATTAACTATAGTATGCTGCTTTTTTAATGCTTAAGTTTGCACTGTCAGAGATGATTCGCATTGCAAAAATTGAAGAGCTGAGTCTTTTGTAAATATCTAAAATGTGATGGGACAAGTTTACTCTACAGTCAATCTTCGTGTCTAGAAGCTTTGTTACTTCCACTCTTTTTATGACCTGAGTGGCATATTTAACAGTCATTTATTCCTCAGTTTTGGCAGTTGGGGTGATCTGAACATAATTAGTCTTACTAAGGTTTAGTGAAAGACCATTTGCAGTAAACCATTTCATTAAATCTATAAGAATAATATTAATAGACACTTGGAATATTTTCCCATTTACGGCCATTAACCATTATATTCGTGTCATCTGCAAAGATGGTAAAATTACTCTGTATCATGGTAGAATAAGATAAATCATTTATAAATAACAGGTGATAACATTCTACTGGGAACATTCAGATGTATGCCATACCATTTATTTTATTTATTTAATCATATGGCTAGGGCCCCCCCAACAGGCAGACCATTCGCCGGGTGCCGGTCTTTCTATTTGACGCCACTTCGGTGATCTGTAGTCGATGAGGATGATGATGAGGACAGCAAAACATCCAGTCCCTGGGCAGAAAAAATTCCCCGACCCAGTCGGGAATTGAACCCGGGGCCAGAGGATAGACAATCCATCACGCTGACCATTCAGCTACCAGGGGAGGGCATACCATACCACACATGATGTGATCATGTGAGAGACATTGTATCAGTCACATCCATGTGTGATTGTCCCACTCTTAAGTGATTCTTGAAGCTCTGAGCTCTGCATTTACACATTCAACAGAACACTTCACTTCAATCAAGGTCTGTATTATTGCTCAGAATGTAACAATCTTCACATTTGGGAGAGGAGCATTCACAGCAATGTGCCTGATGTTATCCTCAATTGTGTATGTGAGATTATGGTCTAAACTGTTTCCAACACCGCCATTAGTCAGAGAATGATGATTACCAAAATTTTTCTGCAGATAACCTAAACAGCATGTGACATTGCTGAGCCCTGCACTTTGCTTGGACGTACTCGTCACCTGGTATTCATCACACACAGATTTCCGCACTAGTTCAGACAGTACTCTTCCACAATTACTCCCTAGCAGAAAGAGCTTCTTTTATCTATTTCTCTGACTACAAGTAACCTTATATTGCAATTTTTCCCTTAATTGTTATACTGTCTCTGAGCTCATATTGCTTGCACTCTTTGTTGAAAGTCTCCAGAGCAATGACAACACTGGATGCATCTAGTGGAAAGCTAACAGACTTGCAGAGTCTCTTAACCACATTTAATCATCTACCCTATTCCTAATTTTACTTCTGCAACTGCCAATTGTTCTAATTTTACTTATGCTACTGCCACATCAGCTTGGGTTATAAATTGGCTCCTATTTCTCCATGATTGCAGTAGGCACATTTAATACAGTACCAAAGGCTAGACATACCTTCACTTGAGCTACAAAATGCACCACTAAAGGCAGTCTCCACACTGTCTACTATTTCTCAATGTCCGCAGTGACTATTGTTTTTTCTTAGTCTTAAAAGATTTTTTAGCAATAGCTATACAACAAAGTATTATGATTATGTGATTTCTGCAGTTTAAATGCCAGTATGTAATTTATGGAAGACACATTTATGTGATGTAGAAATGTAAGTGAAATGGTTAAATATTGGGTTACTAAACTCTTTCCACAAAAGATTTGACTCGGACTAAAACAGAAGAAGTTAAGTTGCCCTCATCATTTATTTAAATGAATTTTTATCAAAATATAGCAAAAATATTTATTTTTATCCTCTAAATTGATGAAATGCTCATAATAGTTTTGCAAGAACAGCACTTTAAAACACTGACTACAATTTACAACAATACTACAGCTTTGTTGTCCTTTGAGTGCTTACTTATCACTACTTGATAATTAGTTACCACACAGACACACACGCACACGTGCATGGTTATAATAATGCTACAGTAACTGCGGAAGTGCTAAAATCTGAACTTCTCATTATTTTTCTGAAGTGTTTTTTTTTTTTTTTTTGCTAAACTATCAAATTCAGTGGTGCTTGCAAGTTTCAGTTACATTTTCAGCACTACTGTTGCTAACTCCATGTTTCCCGCGCGTAGATTAACCACTTTCAAGAAAGTAAATTAAATGATGGAAACTCCAGGTTGGAATATCAATGATGTAGGAAGAGACAGATTGCTACTTACCATAAAGATGACACATTAAGTTGTAGATAGCACACTTAAAAGGATCTTACACGTGAGCTTTCAGCCACAGCCTTTGTCAGAAGAAGAAAGAGAAACACACACCATTCATTCACACAAGCAAGCATACCTCACACACACATGACCATGAACTCTGGCAGCTCAGACCAGTAAATTGTTCATCTTCATTTAATACAGGTAAAGTACACATTTAAAAAATGGCATAAGTGGAAAAGTAGCTGCATATTTTTCAACTATCACTTTTTCTCCACATAGCATAAGCTATTACTTTAGAACAAGATTATACCTTCATTTGATAGAACGAATTAATTTAACATCAAAACTATTTACTACTGTGTTGATGCTCTGTACCTTAAATCCCTTCTACACTATAACTGTAGACAACCAGTATTATGAAAACATGAAACTAGAAAAATTTTATTCTGTCAAAAGTCAGTTGATTTCTTTACTAGGCATCACATGGTGGTATCCTTTAAGGTTACATATGGAAACTGACTGCACGATAAGCTGCTCCTAAAGCTCAGAGCAAGAATATTCTTTTTATGTTTCAGTATCTCTGGCCCCCAGTTTGTCAGCAGGAATGTGTAAATATTAAATCACAAGATGATGGTGTTAACCCAGTCATTCATTTTTAGAGCAATATGAAGTGTTCCAGAGGTTTTCAAACTATTCAGGTGTTCTATAGACTACAATTGCACTCACCTGATAAAAGTTCTTTTGTTTCTGGTTTATTTTGCACCGACTCGCCTTTCAACTTAGTCTTCTTAGACTGAACATTTTTCCTCTTGCGCTCTGAAACACAAACAATGCTGTCTTAAATCACTTCTTTGACATTCTCTATTTGAAACTTTAAAAACGTATGAAAGTAGCCTAATTAGTAATTTGTCATACAAGTGCTTTTAAAAATATAAACAGCTGTATTACAAATAAGATTGGTTTCTATGTTTTCCCCCTGTAATGTCTGTCATGAATAAAATATTTTTGTAACTAGTTGTCAGACTTCATTTGTAAATACAACTGATAGATGCTCAGATAGTGAGGCTGATATGCAGATAATGAACATAAAGCATTAACCCATTAACTGCTACAATCACCATTTGGGGACCGGATAGTTTTTGTCCCATCAGTTGGCAGCAGTGTCTTTGTTTTAATGCTGAATAGCTTATAATATTTGACAACAGTCTAACTGAAGTGAGTGACAGAGCAGAATCAAAATATTGCATGTGGTTTCTTGTGTAAAGTTAAAAAAACCATAAATTGGATGGTAAGTCATGTAACACGAATACCATAGATTTTTAGTTGTGTAATTTTCGTTATTTTTATTATTCCATCAAATGTTGTGATCATATTGTAAATTTGTAGCTTACAGTAGCTCACAAATGTTTCTTCATTCATTTATTATTAGTAAATATTGTTCTATTACAAATTTTAAAGTGATACCCATTTGGGGATTGTGGCTGATACAAAGTATTTTCATACAACCACGATCATTGTATCTTTTATTTTTTATTTATTTTTATATATGGGTGCCAGAAAGTTACACAGACTAGCCAAAGTGGAAGATACGATAAATGATTCTAACTTTCTCAGCGAAGATAATGATCACGGTGTGATAGATATTGTAGAACTTCCCACTGACATTGTGGATCATGATTCCGACACTGAAGAATTCGATGATGACTTTTGGGAGACACTTATCCTAATGATGTTCCTGATAAGCTGAAAGTTCATTCAAGTGCAATTGCAATTGCAGTTGCCGATCCCAATACAGGACCTCTCGCCAAAAAAGACCCTAGTACTTCATGGCCTAAACGGTCAAAGAAATGTGACTCAAAAATGGTTAAAACAGTTTCAGATTGGCAAAAAGTTCAGCCCGATTATGAAAAGACATTTGGGAATAATGACTACATAAACAGAGCTATGGAACAAATAACTTCACTCAAAGGAAAATCAACGATCGAAATTTTTGAAATGCTATTTGACCAAGAAATAATGAATTTCACTGTCAAAGAAAGTGTCAGATATGCTGTCAGATATGCTGCACACAGTGACAGGCATGGATTTACGTTTTTGGTAGACTGTCTTCGAAAATTTGTAGGCTTTTTATGCCTTACAGGTTACCATTATTTGCCTCAGGAGCAAATGTATTGGTACAAAGATGAAGACTTTGACATTACATGGGTCACAAAATGTTTCTCCAGAAACAGGTATTTAGAAATAAAGAAAAACTTGCACTTCAGTGACAATTCTAAACTAACATAATAATTTGGCAATCACAGATTTCAAGATATGCCCCCTCATTGACAAAATGAATCAAAATTATATGAAGTTTGGCGTTTTTTTGAAAATTATAAGCATTGATGAGCAGATGGTCAGATATTACGGGCATCATTATTTCATACAGTTTACTCTGGGTTAACCCATACAGTTTCGGTTCTGGACAATGTGCTGTGCAGAAACAGGATACTGCTTTCATACAGAATTGTATACTGGGAAAAGGGACAATGTCAATGAGGTGCAAGGTTTGGATGCATCAGTTATAATGAGCTAAATATCTATGGTAAACAATCCCTCTAACCACATTTTCTTTTTTGATAATTTTTCACTAGTTTTGATCTAATGAAAACTTTAACAGACCAAAGTGTAGCAGCAACAGGAACAGTTCGATCAAACTGGGTAAATAAATGCCCTCTCAAGTCAGATAACGAATTCAGAGAGGAACCTCGTGGAGCTATTTATTACAGATTTGATGTCAAAACAAAAAATATTCTGTGCTGCATGGAAAGATAATAAATGTGTATGAGTCTTATCAAACCATCATGGAATATATCCAGAGAAAAAAGTAGTTAGATGGTCCAGATTGGAGAAAAAAGATGTGCAAATATCTCAGCCTCTCTGTATACATATCTACAATAAATTCATGAGTGGAGTGGAGTGGACAAACTTGACTGACATATAAATAAATATAGAATAAAAATACATGAAAAGAAATGGTATTTTTCCCATATTCACAAACATAATTGATACTGCAGTAGCAAATGCTTATGTATTATACTGTCATGTTAACAGCAATATACCCCTTTTAGAGTTTAGGAGGCAAATAACTAGAGGCTACCTACAAACACAGTCTATTTCTAATCCTAAGAGTCTTTGTAGACCATCACTGCAGAAAAAGACCCAGAAACCTGTTCCAGAGACAGTGAGAAAAAATCCACTGCGAGATTATCTAGAAAGAACCTGCCAAGGAAAACAAAGAACCTGTGTGACATGCAAAAGGAATGTAAGAAAACAATGTAGAAAATTTAAAGTAGGCTTACCTACGGAATGTATGGAACAGCGGCATAAATAAGTTTTTTATTTACACAAATGTAAAACTTGAGTTCATACGAAATGTAATGTAATTTATGCCCAATTAATTAAAACTAAATAGAATTGTAATGGATTATAGCAAATAAAATTTGTTTCCAATTATTCCTTTTTTTCCATCTCATCTGCCACCATCCCTATTTGGGGCTTTCTAAAAAAAAAATCTGCTATACTTCTGAAAAACATTCTGTAGATAAAAGCGGTATGTCAGGTTCAAATCTCTTACTCAAATAAACAGAATTTCTCAGGAAATTAATAAAAGTGGCTGTTAATGGGTTAAATAAATGAAAATCTGAAAAAACTTATTAGCCAAGGCTCTAAATGTACAACATATTGGTAACACCACTCTCGGTAGCAACTTAGTGAAATGTGAATGTTACTGACAACTGAAGGATTAAAAAGATGAACAAATGTGCACTGTTAAAATACCGGTAGTATGTAAATTATCTTCCTGTGGTAGTAGACTAGTACTGAAATCTAAACTTAATAGCCACTGAATTTCACACACGCTCGATCCCCCTCCCTTCCCCTCCACCCGCTCCCCTGAAAACCATGAGAAAGGCGGCTTCTATAGATCAAATGTACATAATGTAAGTAGAAATAGCATTCAGAGCCAAAACTTCCAGCAAAACTGAAATAATAAGGTTTGCTGAAGCCAAAGAGAAGCATCAGCTCTCTGGAAACATGTATCAGTAATATTGCAGATAATATCGCATGCAGCCAATCACTTACTGCATTATTTTTGTGAACCATTCACAAAATGTAATGCAGCCAGCAAAGTGAGAAGCACCCAATTCACAATCAGCAACTCGCCTGTTTTCTAAGTTGTTCAGAGCAGTTTAAAGGGTTTGAATGATAGGATGTGCTGACACACAACATGGAAGATAAATTGTTCTAAAATTTATCATAATAGATTATTACATATAGTCAACAGGAAAGCTTCAAGACATCATGGAAGTTAACACAAATGGTTTTGTTGTATCAACAAGCCATTTGAAAACTCTTGCTATGTTCAGTAAGACTTAGTGTTGCTTATGCTAAAACATCTCTTCAGATAATGTATTTGAATATACTTTGTTTTAGTACACCAAAAGAAACACATCAAGATTAGCAGCACAGTAGTTACTTTACAGGGTGATTCAAAAAGAATACCACAACTTTAAAAATGTGTATTTAATGAAAGAAACATAATATAACCTTCTGTTATACATCATTACAAAGAGTATTTAAAAAGGTTTTTTTCACTCAAAAACAAGTTCAGAGATGTTCAATATGGCCCCCTCCAGACACTCTAGCAATATCAACCCGATACTCCCAACTCGTTCCACACTCTCTGTAGCATATCAGGCGTAACAGTTTGGATAGCTGCTGTTATTTCTCGTTTCAAATCATCAATGGTGGCTGGGAGAGGTGGCTGAAACACCATATCCTTAACATACCCCCATAAGAAAAAAATGGCAGGGGGTAAGATCAGGGCTTCTTGGAGGCCAGTGATGAAGTGCTCTGTCACGGGCTGCCTGGCGGCCGATCCATCGCCTCTGGTAGTTGACGTTCAGGTAGTTACGGACAGATAAGTGCCAATGTGGTGGCGCTCCATCCTGCTGAAATATGAATTGTTGTGCTTCTTGTTCAAGCTGAGGGAACAGCCAATTCTCTAACATCTCCAGAAAGTGTGGAACGAGTTGGAGTATCGGGTTGATATTGCTCGAGTGTCTAGAGGGGGCCATATTGAACATCTCTGAACTTGTTTTTGAGTGAAAAAAAACATTTTTAAATTCTCTTTGTAATGATGTATAACAGAAGGTTATATTATGTTTCTTTCATTAAATACACATTTTTAAAGTTGTGGTATTCTTTTTGAATCACCCTGTATATTCGTGCAGATCTTTTCACATCTCCCTTTGAAGATGACCACTGGATATCTTGAGGACACAAAGGAAATGAAGAAGGGCTCCAAAAGACATGGCTTTATATTAAGGCGACAAGCAGCTACAATTGTTCAACAATGAGAAGGCATCTGAATCAGGTGAAATACCAGTACTACTATAAACACGTTATGTGGAACTACTACATGCCCATCTAGGAACATTTCATCTTAGATCAACAAAAAAAAATGCCTTACTGGGAAAATGCACAGGCCATTCCCATTTTCAGGTAGGGACTGGAGCATGTAACTGTAGGCCTGTGTTGCTGATGCCAGCTTTTTGTTGAATTATGGAACATTTTTGCTCATACACTATAACCTTTTTGGAAAGAAACAAAATCTCTAAAAATCAACACAGATTCCATAAACAGATTTTTTTGAAATGCAGTTCACTCCATTTCTCAACTACATACAGAGCATCAAAGACAAGGGCACCCAGATTGATGCCATGTGTATTAACATCTGCTAGGTATTTGACACAGTTCTACATTTTATTTAGTCACAAGCTTACCAAGAATCTGATTACATCTAGGAATTCCTGGGACAAAGTCAATCAAGGAACACTAAAGAACCAAAAACATTGGTATACCTGCCTAATGTCATGTAGGCCCGCACAACCATGCAGAAGTGCCACAACATGACATGGCGTGGACTCTACTATTGTCTGAAGTGCTGGAGGGAAGTGACACAATGAATCCTGCAGTGCTGTCCACAAATCTGTAAGAGTACGAGATCTCTTCTGAACAGCATGTTGTAAGGTATCCCAGATATGCTCAATAACGTTCATGTCTAGGGAGTTTGGTGGCCAGTGGATGTATTTGAACGCAAAAGAGTTTTCCTGGAGCCACTCTGTAGCAACTGTGGAAATGTGGGGTGTCACAGTGTCCTGCTGGAATTGCGAAAGTCTGTCTGAATGCACAAGTGAACATGAATGGATGCAGGTGATCAGACACAATGCTTACGTACGTGTCACCTGTCAGATTCAGTCTTATCTAGGAGTCCCGTATCACTCCAACTTCATATGCTCCACACCATTACAGGGCACCCACCAGCTTAACAGCCCCCTGCTGACATGCAGTGTCCATAGATTCACGAGTCTCCATACCCGTACACATCCATCCACTCAATAGAAGTTTATACGAGACTCGTCCAAACAGGCAACATGACTCCAGTCATCATCAATCCAATGTTGGTATTGGCAGGCCCAGGCAAGGTGTAACGCTTTGTGTTGTGCAATCATTAAGGGTACCATACACATGTGGGCCTTCAGCTCCAAAAGCCCATATCGGTGATGTTTCGTTGAATGGTTCACACAATGACACTTTTTGATGGCCTAGCATTGAAATATGCAGCAATTTGTGGAAAGGTTCTACTTCTGTCACGCTGAATTATTCTCTTCAGTTGTCATTGGTTCCATTCTTGGAGTATCTTTTTCAGGTCACAGTGATGTCTGAGATTTGATGTTTTACAATATTCCTGATATTCACGGCACACTCATGACATAGTCATATGGGAAAAGCCCCACGTCACCGCTATCTTTGAGATGCTGTGTACCATCACCCATGCACCAGCTATATCACCACATTCAAACTGTCATCCTTATGACCTACCATTGTATCAGCAGTAACTGCAGTTACAAGTGCACCAGACACTTGTTGTCTTATGTAAGTGTTGTTGACAGCAGTGCCATATGCTGTCTGTTTACCTGTCTCTGTGTTTGAATATGCATGCCTATATCAGTTTCTTTGGCACTTCAGTGTATAAGTAACTTAGGGAGACAACCATGTGGTTATTACAGTTTATAATATATGTGAATGATTTAGTGGTTCAAATGGATCTAAACACTATGAGACTTAACATCCGAGGTCATCAGTCTCGTAGACTTATAACTACTTAAACCTAACTAACCCAACGACAACATACACATCCATGCCTGAGGCACGACTCAAACCTGCGACTGTAGCAGCAGTGCGGTTCCAGACTGAAGTGCCTAGAACCGCTCAGCCACAGCAGCCAGCGAGTGATCTCGTGGACAACATCAGAAGCTCTGTGAGAATGTTTGATTGCAATTATGCCTACTGTAGAGTTATGATCAAACAAAACAAAAACTGGTGATATGCAGGATGACCTGCGAATGTGTGACAAAATGTGGAGAAATCGGTAGCTCCAAATTTACTCTGCCAGAGACAATGTGGCATGTAGTGCCCCCCACCACCCATCCCCCCACACAACAATGCTCCTTTCAGAGTCCAATATTGCATCTCTGTTACAAATATTTGGCCATCTACTGCTTTTGGTCGGGAACCAACACCCATCACACAAAATGCGGATGTGAGTGCAATGATCACAATGGTGACAAAAATCTAGTGCTGTTGATTAACAGAACAAGACTAACGCTACCATTACAGACAAGATCAGCCATGGACCCCAGCTTCGTATCTCATGTGGCACTACTAACTGATTGGGTAGTGCATGCCAATCACCTGCCAATTCATTTGGCTTTTCCCAGAGCAGAGGAAGAACCATCCTGGATCCACCCCGCACAGTGTTGGAAAATCAGGAAAGGCCAACTGGAATGACAGTTTAAAAGCCAGCCTCTCACAATTAGAAACGTAAGAAGATCTAGTTTCTGACTACACTAAATCAACAAAGTGCACAACAGAGGCTGCCAGAGGCAATTCCTCAACAGAACCATTTTGCATTATTAGCACAATGAGTCATCTGTGTCTACAGTTATTGTAATTAATAATATTACAACCATAGTATGGTCATGGAAGGACGATAGTTGCTCCATTAATGGTGAAGCTCCGTCTTGAAGAGATAAATATGATCATGTTGCCATTTATTGGTTTCTAATAAAAGGTCAAACCTTTATTTGTAGATCTTAAATCTACTGCACTAATCTGCCATATTAGAATCTAGAAATTAATGGTAATTCTAAGTAACTATGTTCTGCAGGTCGTCTGTGGTGGGATACCGAATGTCTGGGAGCCATCAAAGAACATAAGGAAGCAGTGAGGAACTGCAAGAAACATTGTACTTAGCAAAACTACATCAGCCTGCAAAAAATACAAGCAGAAACCAAGAGGATCTAACAAATTCAGTACCTAGGTGCCAAACCTAGCTAACAACCAGACTCAGAATTAACCATGGATGTTTCCACAAATATCTTCACAGGCTACACATCGTGAAGAGACCTTTCTGAACTTGTGGAGATGAGGATGCAGATCACATTTTCTTTGTGTGTCCCAGACTACACAGAAGTATTACAATCCTTTTACAACAGCTTGTTCAGCTTGGTCCAGTTTGGTCTTTGGTCACTAAACTGAAGGACAGCTTTGTTAGCAACCCAAGACCACAGACTTTTCTAAACAAAGAACAGATTCACTGTTGCTACAGGTATCTGCATCAAATACATTCAATTCAACTATTCTTAAGCCTTGCTCCTGTAGGTTCAATATAAGGGAAAGGAAGAGTGGCACGTTTCATCCCAAGTTCAAGTAAGAGGATTCCAGAGATGCCCAATCTAACTCAAATGGTGGACACTTCAGGAGAGCTGTTCTGCATTGTGGAAGTTTACTGTCAGAAGTTCAACAGTTTGAATTTCAAGTAAATTCATGTAATAAATTGCTTTCTCCAATGTACAGATCACAAAATGATCATAATGAGAAAAATCAAATAAATTAATCCTATGTGGAAGCTTAAGCCCATTTTACACAAACGACTTTCAGGTCAAAATCAACTACTTGTAATGGGTGTGCATTATATGCCTGCATGTGAAATGTGTGCCAACCACGTTGTGAGTGGGAGAGTAATGTCATAGATGAATTGATTGTGCTGAAAGCACAGTTCTGAAATCCTGAGTATCCTCCAGACTGCATATGCACAGAAACAAATTATTATGGCATCATTTGCTAACAGATGAAGTTAACATATTTTCACAACTCTCACTCATTTTAGAGTAATGTGTCATCATCTTTATTTCATTGTTTACTTCATTTCTGTGTGTCTCAAAGGTTGCATTAGGTCTTTTACGATCTTCCTACTAGGGTTCTCCTACAAGGGAGACCAAATTTCTGACAGCAAATAGGTATTTAGACTTTACAACGTCTGGAAAAAGAAAAAGCCAAGACCATGCATAAATAAGAACAAACATAATATTTTTAATGAAAATAGGTAGCCACTGTTTTATTCTGTGTTAAGCCATCTTCACACAGGATGAGGCAGCTGATGTTAATGTGAATGCAGGCAGGAAATATAATCACATGAGACAGCATCTGAATCACATGGGATGTGCTAGTTAACGTGGTTTACAACCACAGTATGCTCCAGCAGCAGCTGTCTACTGTATCTCGTTCACTAACCACAAGCGGACATGCATATCATTGCTACATTTGCTGCACGTTTCCTGCCTTGTGCATGTGGTAGTCATGTTGTTCCAACAGTAAAAACGTAAATTAAAAATTCAATATCCATGAACTTGTTATGAGAGAAAGGAAAGTTAAATGTCCAGTCAGTAACAAGATCAACTTACAAACTTAACAAAGCCTCCCTCTTAAAATAGCACACTTTTATTTAGATAAGATCAAATTTTACAGAAAATATTTCCATTACATTAATAAGGAAGTCTCTCAACCTTTTATAAAACATGAATACAACATTGAATACAAGAGGATGCAAACCAGCTACATAGTAGTTTGTAGCTCAGTGTCCCTAACCATTATGATGGATTACTATAACAGACAACATTGTATTATACTTTGGGAAAATTTGCATTGTATGCAGAATGGACATGTTCTGGCACCACACACTCGGAAAAAATTACCTATCATAGGAGCGTCCATTATGATACTGAGCAGGGTCTGTCGAACAAGCAGCCACTCGGTAAAGACCACTGTGCACAATCCATGACTTGAGCAACCACCGCAGTCAATGACATATTTTGTTGCAGAAGCTTCAACTGATAGCACTACACAATCCATCACTTGAGCGACCACTGAAATTACAGCACTGTAACAGCACACACAAACCAGCACACTTGCATATGCATTTTGGTTTGTAGTTAGATATGGATCTAGTGAAGTTACAGCAGATGGACAACAGTTTTCTCTGCTATGTAGCCATGCTGAGCTTCCAAAGTTAGGCACACTATGGGACAACACTAAAGTTAGTAGGAGTCGAGTGCCACACTAGCAAATACTATTATTGGGTCCTGTATTTTTGTGTTTATGTCGACTGGCCTATCCACCTAGTAGCAGCACCCCACTGTAGACTATGCTGAAAGCTCATAGGTTGCCTAAGGCTTTTAGCAGCACTGTATTTCTGCCTGTGCTGTAAGTTTGCATATTTGCACCTTGGTTTACAAATGGCGGTACTGTGGCTGGCTGTGCTTTGACATGTGATGGTAGTCACCACACACAGGAGCACCACATGGTTGATGTTCTGAAGGTTGATGTTCTGGGTGTCTCTCCAGGATGGCATGTTGTATTAAGAGCATAGTAGCCACCATAGGCTTGCCAGGATGCATCATCCTTTGGTACAAGGTGGAGAGAAGAGGACCAGATGTCTGAAGCGTTACCCTGAATTTGATTTAAGACGCATCCAATCACTCCAGTGCGAGGTGTCAGTCTGTCAAAAACTGGAGGAACAGACCAGGTGGAGGTGTAATGGACTGTGCTGCACTGTACCTTTCTTGTTGCTCCAGGCAGGCATGTGATGGCTGGGAAATGGTCAAGAAGGTGCTGGTACTGACCTGCATCAACATTGTTGATGAATTCCAGCACAAAGTTTTACACAGCACGGCAGAACTTTAAGGTTAAACAACTGGAGTCACCATTGACAAGGTGAGAGCCAGAAAAGTCAGCAAGGAGCTGAAAACATACTAAGAAATCAGCACCAATGATTGGTTCTATGACTTCTGTGATGCTGAAATGCCACATGAAGATGCAGTGCAGTCCTCATCCAATTTCATCGTGTAAACAACAAAGGTGGTGGTGGTGGTGGTGGTGGTGGTGGTGGTGGTGGTGGTGGTGGTGGTGGTGGTGGTGGAGGACAAGTAGTTGTCAGCTGACAGCCAAATGGACTTGCTGGTCGACACCCAGGGAGCTATATGCCTGGATACACATACAGGTCAGACTCAGTGTCAAGCACTTTGAGGCAGCCTGCCCTGCCACTGCACACTCACCTGTGGATGCTGCTGGCATGTGGACAGTTGCACAGTGGGTGACAGCATGAAGCTCACTTGCCAAATGTGCAGTCTTACCAACAGATATGGGTTGGTTTTTCAGCATAACATTGGTCCTGCGTACGCTGGTGAAGGCATGGTGGTGTGGGAACATCAATCAGTCTGGCATGAAGTGCAAATAGCTGCACTTTGAAGGCTTCGATCTGGACTGAAATCCTGCCGGCGGCGGGTGCCAAGGCAGCTGGTGCCAACACATTGAGGCCCACTGTGCTGCTGGAGGTGCAGTTGGGTCAGAGGAGGTATCAGTAAGAGTAACAAGCAGAGTCAGAATGTGGGACTGCAGTGAGGGCATTGTCAGTGAGGGTCGCCAGTTGTTTCAGTGAAGGTCACTGTTGAATTGCGAGGATTTCACATGCTTGGTTAGGCAGCCAGTTCAGTCAACACATGTGAAATAGCTCTTCAAACTGTGGCAGTGTCAACTATGCAATGGAGATAGCACAGGAGCTGTGGCAGAATTCTGTCACCAATGTCATTGTCTAATCAGCCAGTGCACGTTCTCAGCTGGTGATGTACAGAGATGTACAGAGATAGTATACGAGCTCCCTCTTGGTATGGCTTGATGGGTGGTGGCACAGTGATGTCAGCAATATCACAGCATAGCACTGGTCTAACTAGCTGACAACATCAGTGTACTTCTTTTGTTTCGATATCATGTCACTGAAACAGAAGCTGGTGTCGACCTGCATGAACCAGAGGGCTGCGGATAGTCAGGTGGTAGTCAGACAGTGGTATAGGAAGCCACTGAATCAAGCTCATCGGGCAATGATGCAGCAGTAGCATCAGAACTGGCAGCACAATTGGTGGGAGCAGCATCTTCATCTTCACACTGTCTGTTGCTTGAGTGACGACTCAAATCGCAGCACTGTGACCACACACATAATGAACCAGCATACTCTAATGATGGACTGTGCTGTATGTTCACAACTTGGTCAAAAAATGACAGTACTGAGGCTCGCTGTGCTTGGCAATCATGAATGGTAGGCACCATAGAATGTAACACTTCCGAAGCCTTTAATCAATGTGTTATTAGCCACTATTTAGTTATATCAAATTCTACCAAGAATAACACATTTTTGATGGAACTGAAATGTGCTACTGCCTTAAACATAACAGGCACATTGTAATATGAAAATAACTAAATATAAAGATTCTTTAACTACCATATCATGTTCCCACCATTTTATTATGCCTATTATTGGTTCAACATTTTGTAGCACACTGCCAAAGTATCACAGAACTTTTTTTATGTTTCACATATGGCAATACCTCCTGAACAAGAAACAACAGAAAATGCCATCACAAAACTCTTACAGCCCCATGTCGGTGTCAGCTAACTTGTCACATGTGAGGACAGCTTTACAGTGTTGCCTTTAACTCGGTTTTTTACTGCTTACTTTCCTTGTGGTAAGTGTATAATTGTTGTAGTTTATATCTCTATTAAATACATCAATACATAACGAGATTTCAGTATTGATTACAAACATTTAAGAAATTTTTTAACTCAGTGCAATTTGTTTGTTTGCAGGAGTATGGAAGATGGGTTATTAAGGTGCCTGCGCTGTGTGAGGAGACTGAGCTTTCTCCCCCTCACAACTCCTGAATTTGTTGTAATCAATGTGTACACTGGGCTTGCTTCCTCCACTCCCAGCAACTCACTCTGTGAATTGGTCAACTTACAGTTAACACATACACTGTACCTAATAACAAAGAACTGTGTAAATGGAAACTCAAATCCTGTTTTACATGAGCAACTTTCTGGTCAAGATGTACTACTGATGGTATGTACTTATCACATGCCTATGTGTTTATTTAGTTGAGCTAATAAATGATGATTTTTGATTTTTATATGACACCAATTATTCCTTCAATCAGCAGCAGTGTAGATGATTCATCATACATTTTGTCAAGAACAATCACTATGAAGTTAGCTTCTGTTATTTATAAATGCTTACTATCATTCTTTTTTTTCTTAATGATGCTAGTATATTTCAATATTTTGTCAGAAGGGTAGTCCTCTGTAACATTACTTTTACAGTAGACAGCACTCTGAACACACACTATTTTGACATCAATGTTTAAACAAAAATGACCACTTGTGACAAGGGAGTCAATACAGGAAAAATACACCAGGGGCACTTCAGTAGACTAACTTACCAGGAGTAGTCGATCAAGGTGAAATCAGTTGTTTAAAAAGGATTTAAAGGAATAGGGCTTCACTGAGTAGATGACACATAATGGGTAGGATCTATTCATATAATGGAATGGAATAGAAAGGACTCCACATTGCATTTCAATTGGCAGCATTCACACAGGTTCTCAATAGAACGAAACAGAACATCAAGGTCAAGGTCAAGGTCAAGGTCAAGGTCATGGTCATGGTCATGGTTTCCTGCGAGAAAGTTTTGATATTGATGTTTGTGGGAGGGAGTGGTGTCATCTGCTAAGATAGGAAGGTAGCCTATTTATCTTGCAGTCTTAGTAATGGGTTTAGTGTTTTCGAACCCTCTTTATTATTTTGCTTTGCTTTCTTGACAATACAAATGTTACATGAAGAATATTTTTATGGAAAGTGTTTTTCCGTATTTGTAATCAAACAATCAGTTCAGTTTTACACTAACTAGACAAAGGAAAGGCCACTGTATAAATGAGAACACTAGCTGATGAACCGGTATTTACTTAATAGCTTTTGTAACAGTGAAAAGACTTTGCCTATCAAAGGAGGCAAAGTATTTTTTGACTTTATTCAGTACTCAGAAAAGAAAAACCTATGGATAAAGTAAACAGGCTATATGTAGCCACACAAAATTGTTTGATCTGTTTTATGCTTTAATTTTAACTATCAAATAATTTGACAGAATCATTGTTCCACTTCATTGTTCCACTTCATTGTTCCACTGATGTCTGGAGTAAATCCACACCCAAGAAACTTCAGTGTAAGGGTCTACAATCGAATACATGTTTATTAATGACTTACTTTCAACGTCCACACCAGCCTCACAAGTGACAATGCATAATCTTGCAACACTAACTGGCCCCCACAGTACTTTGAGGACACACTTTTGCAAGAAGTGCATGGGCCCACTGCCTGTGTCTAATAACCTGAAGAAACAGTGTGGCAAGGACACAGGAGCATACTACTCAGACTGTTGGGTGCTTTAGGCACCTCATTAGTAGAAGTCATGTGTGTGGCTCTAGGAACTTGCTACATTGACATCACTATCTGCCACAGGGCATCGGCATATTGACTAAAGAAAGGCAGACACAACAAGGCCATGAAGTAACAGGAGAAAACATTGTAGGCATGTGTCAAACAGCTGGCATCTTGAGACACAGCAATGGGAGTGGGAGTGGGAGTAGGAGGTGACCATGAAGACCATTGCAGTTTCTTCTTCCCCAAATTACAGAATGACTGAAGTTGAATCATGCAGACTGAAGCCATGTCATGGTTAACTTTTTGACCAGCCCCAGCCCATACCCAGCATACACAAGCCACCTGAGCCTCAGGCTGAGTCCTATATGCACATATAGGGCATATGGGTATCCTTAACACGTTGCATTAGATTGTAACACACTTACACACATGAGACGGACACAATAACACGATCATTAGAAGGCCACACACTTCATACTGACACAGACACTGATGGAGAAGCAGACACACAAAAAAAAAATTGAGACACAGAGAGACTCTCAAGGAACATAACACCTAAAATAGATAAATAAGAAAGTAAAACAGACATAGCACATAACTGGTCCATGTATCTAAGCTGCAGTCAATGACAAGGAAGTAATGTATGGGATAATGACAAACTTAAACAATGAGAGAATCATTACATCTAAGGAATCTGCCATACAGGGAGGCAAGGCTATACGTTTGAGTTCTGAGACTCCCTCTCCCACCTATGGTATTGGTTAAGGGGAACAGCATCACACACAGAAACGTACAACACAACAGTGCATACACATGTCTAGATATAGCAACACATGTAGTGTAATTGGTATGCCCCACAACACACACACACACACACACACACACACACACACACACACACCATTTGTTTCATTTAGTAACATAAGAAGATAATTTTGTATGCTACGTTGGGTGAGACAGGCTCTGCTTCTGTTGAGGCCCTCCCACCTGGAGTAGCAAGAACACTAACCAGAATTTGTATGTTGTATTTCATTTTAATAGCAAAAGAAAATCTGAAGATTATCCCTTTCCTATCTTTGTATTAGTTTTGTTCTAAATTAGTAACATACATTATTTTATACCCTCCATTTCCTTCAAATACTTTAATTTTCTTTGTAGGTCCTCATTACTCTTGTTTTTGTTGCTCGAAATAATTTTTCCTAGTAATGTGGAACAGCGTATTATTGGCACCAAGAACAACTTCGAAAGTATGATACGAGCTGAAAAGTCTGTAGGACGAAAGTTACATGAGACAAAGGGGGGCCATAATATGACTGTGGTATTTTGTTGCTAGGTGGGGTCACGTCAGAGATATGAAGGTCAACTTGTTTTTTTTAAATGGCGTGCTATAGTTTGGTACTCATTTTCTCATAGTGGCTATCGAGACAAATCCAATGATGTATAACAGTAATGTCTTTGAAGGTCAGCAAAGGTCACGAAGGTGGAATGAATGTCCATTTACAGAAGGTGTTCGAAGGGATTACCATTAGTATCAATGCAGTGCTGAAATCATCTTATCATGGATTGAGAGGTATCCTTATCACATCGGCACTTATTGAAGCACATGCCCTGACAATTCTCTCTCACATATCTTCAGGTGTCATTGGAACATCTTTATAAACAATGTCTTTTACAAATCCCCACAAGAAAGAAAAAAACCCAGAGACGTCAAGTCTGGTGAAAAAGCTGGCCATGACATCTCCTCCATGTCCAATCCAATGATTTGGGAATTGTCTCTGCAATTCATTTCTAGCCATCAGCAAAAAATGTGCCAGACACCCATTGTGTTGATACCAGAATCTGTTCCTTGCTCCTAAAGGTATTTCTTTCAATAACAGACCTAATGTTTCTTGCAGAAATCTGGTGTACTTCCTAACATTAAGATTTCCTTTGATGAAATAGGGGCCTATAATTCTGTCCTCTAGAATTTCCTACACCATACATTAACCGACCATGGGTCCTGATGTGCAAGTTGATGCAGCCAACGTGGATTTTCAGTTGCCCAATAATGCATGTTATGCAAATTAACATTTCCATAGGTCACGTATGTAGCCTATTCGGTAAATAAAATCAAATAAATAAATGTGTCATCCCTTTGAATTTGAAGTTGAGCCCATCGGCAGAATTCAATGCAATGCATACAATCCGTACCTTAATTCTTGGTGAAGACTGATATGGTAAGGATGATATTTATGACGATACAGAACACGAATACTGCTACTCTAGCTCATGACTCTAGCTCTTACCATTGTCTGTTTCCTCGTTAGTAGATTTCCTTTGCCGGATACGTTTCCTATGCATTGAAGATCCAGTTGTTCTCAATTTATCATAGACATATTTAGATGTACAACATGTAGGGTAAGTACGTTGAGGATATCTTTCAGCATATAAATCTCTAGCTCTCACTGAATTTTGTTGGCATTCTCCATAAATGGGAAGCATATTGACATGTTCTTCTAAAGAATACATCATTCATAATAGGTTGATTCGACAATACTAGTCTTACCGTTCCTATTAGTGTTGTATTTTGAAACTGTTGAATGGTGTTTACATGTCAATGGCACATTAGTATTCGGCGAATATTTACTATTTGCAGGACATGTGAGAGAGATTGTTACAGCATGTGCTTTGATAAGTGCTGAAGTGATAAGGAATACAACTCAATCAAGATAAGAAGATTGCAGCACTGCATTGATACCGATGGTCATCACTTTGAATACCTTCTGTAAAAACACATTCATGCAACCTTTTTGACCTTCATTGATTTTCAAAGACCTTACTGGTAAACATCGCTGCATTCATCTCAATAGCCGCTACCAGAAAATAAGTTGACCATATCTCTGAAGCGACCCTAACTAACAACAAAAAACCAACAACATATTATGGTCCCCGTTGTCCCATGCAACATTTGTCCCAAGAACTTTTCAGCTACCGTCGTACTTTCGTAGTTATTCTTTGTGGCAATAGTTAGTGACTCACCCTGTATATAAAACTGGAAAATGTACAAAACGCTGTCACAACTGTCTGCAAAAATTTATCCCAGAGGGAGGAAAGATTGTAAAATTCCTATTTTTCCATGGAAATGATTTGGTGAGTTTGAGAACATATTGTGTCCCAGGAAATAAATTTGCTAGTGGTTTCTCAATATTTTTAAGATGGATAGCTTTGATGTCTAAGTGGTGTTCATATTTTATTAGTCTATTGGTGAATGATCTGAAATTAAATCCTCACGATTAAATACAAGGTGTCCAAGAAGTTTTTACTCATTCACCAATAATTTCAGGTGAAAAACTAAAACTAGAACTCAGAAACAAAAAAATCAGAATCATTGAAAAAGCCTGTTGGATAGCAACAAAGTAACTAGCAAAAATGCAACATTAAGTCTCTACAAAGTGCAAAAACAAGAAACTATGAAACACTCTTATTGAACTATGATGCGATCTATAACAACTCGTTTGCTTACACAATTTCACATTTGTATAGATAAATTCATTTATTACACAATTTTCACGATTTCTGCTGTTTAATGTTGACTAGCATAATTGAAGTTGAGCAAAATGTATTTTCCAAGTTACATTTTTTTTTATTCTTTGACTAGAAAGTTGTTGCAAACCTCACAAAATGACTCTGAAATGACAGCTATGATCAACTTTTAAAGACTACAACCAGACCGAAGTGGTCTTTGTCTCCGCAGTCTACTGCGCAGCCATGCCAGCTTGACTGGGAAATTTGGTGCTACATGTCTATGATTGCATGTGGCATTGTGTTATACCCCGTAGACTTTGAGAAGAATCCAGCTCCTGGAGACAACATCTTTTCACCTGAGAAGATTCATTCTCTCTCTCTCTCTCTCTCTCTCTCTCTCTCTCTCTCTCTCTCTCTCTCTCTCTCTCTCTCTCTCTCTCCCCCCAAAGTGATAAATTTGCATCCATAGATAAACTGTACATTAGCATGGCTGAGTTCTTCTTAGTCAAGTGCAATAACTCTGCTGTGTTTAGCTGAATGCAAAGTCAATAAGCCATCAGGGAGTCTCCTTTGTCTGTAGACAGATGGTAAACCAGTTATAATTATACTGTGGAGGAATTTGGGATGGATGTTTGGCAGATATTACGCCTGGAAATCTGTGCCGAGATGTTGGACTGGTCCTTACCTACGTCTCTATAAGGGCTCTGTTGGGAAGTGACAGAAAAGTTTGTGGGGGTAGCTTTGGCTCTGCTCTGCAATGGTTTACATTCGTCTTAACTGTGTAACTATCTCAAAACAACCATTGTGCCAAAAAAAGCCAATATATCCTGTGAAGAATGTGACGACCAAACAGATGTAAATTATAGAGTGCTCGCATTGAATTTTCACTCTGCAGTGGAGAGTGCACTGATATGAAACTTCCTGGCAGATTAGAACCGTGTGCCGCGCCGAGATTTGAACTACAGACCTTTGCCTTTCACGGGCAAGTGCTCCAATGGAGCTACCCAACCATGACTCGCAACCAGTCCTCACAGCTTTACTTCCACCAGTACATCATCTCCTCACTTCCAAACTTCACAGAAGCTTTCTTGCTAAACTTCTGGAAACATTCCCCAGGTTTTGGCTAAGCCATGTCTCCACAATATCCTTTCTTCCAGGAGTACTAGCCCTGAGTGTTTCGCAGGAGAGCTGCTGTGAAGTTTGGAAGGTAGGAGATGAGGTGCTGGCGGAAGTGAAGCTGTGAAGACGGATTGTGAGTTGTACTCCGGTAGCTCAATCAGCAGAGGGCTTGCCCTCAATGCAAAGTTCTCAAGTTTGAGTCTTGATCTGGCACACAGTTTTAATCTGCAGGAAGTTTTTCACATAGTACTTGAAGCCACGATACTACCCATTACTCTCAGCAATTTGGAATCAAGTACTTTACTAATGTTCTAATCATTGGTAGTAATGAGTACCACATGTCTGTACACCAGATTCGGCCTTGATATGCCTGGGCATTGAGTCAAACAGAGCTTGGATGACGTGTACAGGTACAGCTGCCGTTGCAGCTTTAACACAATATCACAGTTCATCAAGAGTAGTGATTGGTGTATTGTGACGAGCCAGTTGCTCGACCACCATTGACCAGACGTTTTCAGTTGGTGAGAGATATGGAGAATGTGCTGGCCAGGGCAGCAGTCGAAAATTTTCTGTATCCAGAAAGGCCCATACAGGACCTCGAACATGTGGTCGTGCATTGTCCTGCTGAAATGTAGGGTTTCACAGGGATCAAATGAAGGGTAGAGCCACAGGTCGTAACACATCTGAAATGTAACGTCCACTGTTCAAAGTGCTGTCAATGCAAACAAGAGGTGACCGAGACGTGAAACCAATGGCACCCCATACCATCACGCCCGGTGATACGCCAGTATGGCGATGACGAATACACACTTCCAATGTGTGTTCACCGCGATGTCGCCAAACACTGATGCGACCATCACGATGCTGTAAACAGAACCTGGATTCGTACAAAACAAATGACGTTTTGCCATTCGTGCACCCAGGTTCGTCGCTGAGTACACCATCACAGGTGCTCCTGTCTGTGATGCAGAGTAAAGGGTAACCGCAGCCAGGGTCTCCGAGCTGATGGTCGATGCTGCTGCAAACGTCGGGGGCGATACGATAAACCGCAATCGCAATAGGCTACAAACCGACCTTTATCAAAGTCGGAAACGTGATGGTACACATTTCTCCTCCTCACACGAGGCATCACAACAACGTTTCACCAGGCAACGCCAGTCAACTGCTGTTTGTGTATGAGAAATCGGCTGGAAACTTTCCTC
Source organism: Schistocerca americana (assembly GCF_021461395.2). Lineage (NCBI taxonomy): Eukaryota > Metazoa > Arthropoda > Insecta > Orthoptera > Acrididae > Schistocerca > Schistocerca americana. The sequence continues at coordinate 742,651,639 of NC_060120.1, forward strand.
ATGTCAGCACGTTGCAGAAGTTGCCACCGGCGGCAACCTTGCGTGAATGCTCTGAAAAGCTAATCATTTGCATATCACGGCATCTTTTTCCTGTCGGTTAAATTTTGCGTCTGTAGCATGTCATCTTCGTGGTGTGGCAATTTTATTGGCCAGTAGTGTATTTTGCCCCTCCGTCCCACCTCCTTGCAGATGCCTATGCCTGCTTTTAAAATACTAGGCAACTGGTCTTTAAATATGCAGTAAATGAAACGACATACCACTCTGTTACGGTCTACAGCTGTAGCAAGTTGAGAGTAACTTACGAGGTGGGCGCATGAGCGCGCCGCAGACGGCGATGTGCAGGAAGAGGGCGGCAAGCGTGAGCGCAGTGGGCCGCCAGCCGAGGGACTCGAGCAGGCGCGCCGACAGCGGCGCGAAGGCGAGCGTGCCCATGCCCGAGCCGCAGACGGCGAGCCCCGTGGCGAGCGCGCGCCGCCGCCGGAAGTGCAGCGCCACCGTCACCACGGCCGCCACGTAGCACAGCGCCAGCCCCGCGCCCGCGACCACGCCGAACGACACCAGCAGCTGCGCCAGCGAGTGCGCCCACGCCGACGCCGACATGCCCGCCGCCGCCACCACCGCGCCCACCATGCACACCTGCCGCACCACACGACGCACGCGGCCTAGTCTCGCACGTCCGAATAGCGCACTCCACAGCGTATTTGGTATAAACGAGGCGCTTTCAGAAAGTAAGTGTACTGTGACAATAGCGGGGTGTGCTTCTGTTTTTGGATGTTGGCAACAATGAGAGGTAGAGGGGGATCCCCTGACCAGAGCGAGCATCGCTGGAACGCGGGAGTGCGTAAACCCATGTTGTGGTGTCCAGTTGCGTGAAAGATGTCGTTAAGAAATCCCGCCAAGTGTGAGCAACATGCTGGCTGTGATCCACTTCCTACTCGCAGAAGGAATAAAACCTACCGTTTTTTTTTTTTCGCGAATCGAAACGATTTACAGCGAAGAGGTTATGAACAGAACGAGTGCATTTAAGTGGTGTAGGAAATTTAATGGAGGCATAACAAATGTTCATGATGAACAGAGGAGTGGAAGACCTTCCATTGTGACTGATGAGTTGGTGGGGAAAAAAAAGAGGTACTTGTTTGTGAAGAGCCCCAACTGGCACCGGATAAGATTTCTGCAATGTTCCACAACTCTCCAGAAGTGTCTTATACGAGACACTTGCATAAACAGGGACACCGAAACTGTGGGCAAGACAGGCCCCAAACCAACTGACAGAGCCGCGCAGCTCCCCCCATCGGAGGTTCGAGTCCTCACTCTGGGGTGTGTGTGTGTGTGTGTGTGTGTGTGTGTGTGTGTGTGTGTGTGTGTGTGTGTGTGTAGCGTAAGTTATAGCTAGATTAACCCTTTCGTGAGCCTTGGGAAACATGCTTCCCACTACAATGAACTCGCTCCCAGCTCCGTGGGGTTCACAGTTCCCACCTCTGTATGGTGCTGCAACCTAGTGAAGAGTATACGGTACTACTTTCAATCGGAAGTTCCCGCCGTTTGTGCTGTACCTTCGCGAAGAGGCATTGTATGGCTGAGTGTTGCTCTGTAGAGGAGCCTTTCTGTGCTGTTTGCGTGACATTTTTGTAATATTTTCCTCAAAGCAGTGTGCGATTTGCGTTTTTCCAGTGGGGAGGGGGGGGGGGGGGGGTTGTCTCAGGGGAGTTAGTATAATTACGTATGTTACTAGCTTGGACCGTGGCGTTACCCATGATTAAACAGTTATTTATAAATAGATGTTAATGCCGAAACTCACTATTCACGCGTGTGCACTATCAGAAACGCCACCCCTTGTTATATCTTTAAACGTACATTACGGGTAAAGCTTATTTACAAAATCATCTACATACAGGAATTCAAAAAGTAAAGGCACATTTGTGAAAAGCTGTACTTATTCTGATGATAGAAAACTGGAACATGCGTTATTTTTCTACGTAACCTCCCTGGACTTCAATGCAATTTTCCCGACGTTTTACGAGTTTTTTTTTAAATTTCATCAGAAAATACGTTTTTCGGTTGCATCTGTAACCACTTTTGCATCGCAGCAATGACTTCTTAATCACTTTCAAATCATCTTCCCTTTGGTGCTTCCGTTAAGGGTCCAAACAAGTGAAAATCACTTGCAGCTGGGTCTGTAGTGTATGGTGGATGTTCCAGCACCTCGAATCTCAACTCCTTTATTGCATCAGCTGTCCGTTTGGCAGAATGTGGGCGAGCGTTATCTTGCTGCAGTATGACACCTCTTCAAAGTTTTCCACGACGTTTCAATCTGATTGCAGGTTTTAGTTTCGTACGCAACACATCCACCAAACAATACAGACCTGGCTCTAAAGCCTCGTATACGCTGGGGCGACGTCTTGCAACATTGTAGCATGCTACGGAAATGTGGCGTGCGTCTTCTTGTAGCATGCTACAACGGGCAACATCTTGTGGCGTATGTTGCATGCGGCAGGTTAATTTATACCAAAGCAACAGAATTTGTGCCTCACGTGTGTCGGTCTTGCAGTATAAAGGATGTATCGCAGCGGCGGCCTACTTGGAACTTGCAGCTAACAACGGAAATGAAAACCAAAGGAAAAGAAAACGATGGTGGAAGAGAAGAGTATTTAAAGAAGACCCACGAAATAGTATCCTAGGGGCTAGAAGCAGACGATGGTGCGTTATTTAGTAATGTGTGCTTTCGTCCCAGGCGCGTCAGTCCGCGCCATACCGTTGCCAAAAGGTGGCCTAACGGTAAATGTTCGCACAGGTACCGGGCCAGTCACCACCCTGTGTCAGGGCCCGGGGTGGGACTTTCAGCCCCCAGCTCACCCAACTCTGCGGTACGACTGCCACACTACTTCCCTCGCAAGCTCGCAAGTAAACGGATGACGCACCTTAGACTAAAGCAACAATGACAACATGAGAATGATGATTCAGTTCTAAATGTTTTGAAATGCTTAACTACTACATAACACTTTTTCAAAATTAATAAGCAAACATATTAATAGTATTAATAGTAAGACTGTATTAAAAACTTTTAGTGTTCGGCTCCACAAATTTAAATTACGTGTAAAGTTTTACTCCAGTGCGTGGGAAATAAACATCCCAGGTTGGTATGCATAAACTAAAGCCAGAGGAGGGGATGGTCTGATGCAGAGGGGGGGGGGGGGGGGGGGAATCCCCCTGCAAATCGCACACTGCCTTAAAGCTATAGTATAAGATAAATACTTTTGATTTTTGCTATGGTGTCTTATTATTTGGTGTTCCCTGTTTGTTGTAAAATATGTTTTACTTATATTACTTGTGGACTTTACTTGCAGTATTTGATTTTGTTGGTGGGAAGTATCCTTCCCAGGGTGAAGTACCTGAAGATGTTCTTCATGTGGCTGTAGGGGAGCATCAACTCTATTTAGAAGAAACCTACAGGAGGTGGCGTCATTTTAGTACCAAAGCCGCAGAAAAGCGCACTCGTTGTGTTTGTACATGTTGTCAAATACCACTTTGCATAGACCCATGCTTCAGAAAATTTCATGACAAGTAATTGTGATCAATCATTGTAACAAAAGAAGTAAATTGATCAAATACATTTGACATATATTGAAAAAGTTATTTCTGTCAAACTCCAAGCAAGGGCAGTGGGAAGAATATTTCCCACCTTGTTGCATGACCTCACTTTCACAGTTGGAGCAAATTTGATATTCTGTATGATAAATATACCTATCTGTTAACTACTTTCTGCTCTCCATTCATTAAAAAAATGCTGAATTATTTTGCCCACTAAAGGGTTAAGTATTGTGTAAGTCTAGGGACCGATGATCTCAGCAGCGTGATCCCATAGGAACTTACCACAAATTTCCAAATTTTCTAGCTGACAGAGCATCACAAGAAAAATCACGTCTATAATGCCTGTGAGTTTCGTGAGTGACTAACTGGAGGGTGAGGATTTTTTTGATCTGTATTGTAACTGGAGATGAACCTTGAGTGGCTCATTACATGGCTGAGACAAAAAGACAGTCGTCAGTGCCCCATCTGCCAATAAAATCAAAAACACAATAGCAGCCGGGAAAAAAAGCTACAGTGTTTTGGAGCCGAAAAGGCATCATTTTGGTCTAATTTCTGCCTTGGAGAGACCATCAATGCACAAAAATATTGCGAAACCCAAAAAAAGAGCATTCAGAACAAAAGAAGGAACATGCTCATAAGTTGAGTGTGCATGAATGACAGCAACCGTCATCACACACCCTTTGCCACGAAGGTGCTCTTTGATTCATTTGGTTGGAATGTTTCGAACCACAGCCCATTTTCTCCTGACTTGGTACCTCCAGATTATCATCTTTTCGTGTTCCTGAAGGCACATATGGGTGGAATTAAATTTTCGACTGACAAGCGGGTGCAGAAAGATTCTGAAGTGGAGCTGTTGGGACTATTCTTCGATGAGGGCATAAAGAAGCTCGTGTGCTCACCTCATGCACCGAAAAGAATGGCTATTATGTCGAAATATAGTTACCAAGTGTATTAACAATATCCTGTATTTTTTCATATATACTTTCCTAAAAACATATAAAAATCTAGTACACTTACTTTCTGAACATACCACATAATTTTTAGGCCAGCATTTCTCAACCATCGTGTCGTGACACACGTGAAGTGTGTCACGAGACTTAATGTAATCTTCTCATAAAATATCTAGAACATAAAATATTTATCGCAAAATCGTTTATTGGAGCAGCCCTCTTTGCAAGAAATAGACCGTGATTAATGATCACTCACATAATAATAAATGTTTGTACTTTGTGCTTTTTAGCATCTAGCGAAAAAAAAAAAAAAATCACATGTAGGGCTGTCGTGAAAGTTTCAATCTAGTTTGTTGTGTTGTGTTCCAGAGGGAAAAAGATTGAGAAACGCGGGCCTGGGCAAGATAGAGAAGGCTTTGGCAATATATAAAATGCCTAGAACTTTAGGGCAAGGTGTTTAATTTTAAATTAATACTTATACTAGTAAATGTAAAAACTGCTTACGTATTTTATAAAATGCGAAATGGACACAGGCGAAGTATGATAGGTTCGACGTTCCATTAACTGGACGAACTGTAAATCCACACTCCAGTGATTATTTTGTTCACTCTGCATCCAAGTTGTCATTCTCCACACAGTTCTCTGTCTCAACACATCCTTTAGTTTGACTATGTGGTTTCCCATGTACGATTTTGAGTTGGAATCAGAACTCTTGTAAATAAGAAACAACTTGGCAATCTCACTCCTGTCGTCAGACTGGAGTATTGATGGAGCTCCGAGAAGAGTGAATATACTTGTCAAGTGGTATGCTACATCCAGAACTGTCTTGTTTTAAAAGCTTGGAGTACAAAAACTTAGTCACGTGAGCTCGGTATACTAGAAAGAGCTTATATGCACCGTCTGGATGAATTCGAAAATCAATTAGGTCAAGCTGGCATTGATAATTAAATTCAGAAGGAATTAATGGTTTTACAATTATCCCTTTTCTACAGCCCTTCTGCTGGAAGGGCTCATAGGTTTGTTTGAAAAGCTCTGTCATGGCGAGTTATTTTAACGGATCTGGCAGACAACTCCTTTACCATCCTGCCTCGCGCACCATGTGCAATAGGGTATGTTTCAAAGATATGTTAAACAACTCGCCATCTGATGTGTAAAATTTGATTGTACCACATTTCAGCAATTGTGTCAGTTTGTGTGTTCATCTACATCTACATGGATACTCTGCAAATCACAATTAAGTACCTGACAGAGGGTTCATCGAACCACCTTCACAATTCTCTATTATTCCAAACTCGTATAGCGCGCGAGAACAACAAGCTCCGATTTCCCTTATTTTACCAGGCGATCGTCTCCCTATGTAGATCGGTGTCAACAAATTTTCGCATTCGGAGGAGAAAGTTGGTGATTGGAATTTCGTGAGAAGATTCCGCGGCAACGAAAAACGCCTTTGTTTTAACTATGTTCCCCCAAAATCCTGTATCATTCAGTGACACTCTCTCCTCTATTTCGCGATAATACAAAACGTGCTGCCCTTCTTTGAACTTTTTCGATGTACTCCGTCACTCCTACCTGATAAGGATCCCAAACCGCACTGCAGTATTCTAAAAAGAGGGCGGACAAACATAGGGTACGCAGTCTCCTTAGTAGATCTGACGTTCATTACACTGTACTCCATTAACCAATAATGACGAGATTGCTTCTTTTACACAGTGTTAGCAGTATTCACATCCCTTATTACATCATTATAGGAACAATCTGTTGAAAAAAGTACTGTTTTTGATGAATTTCCCCCTCATTAACTGTAACATAATAAAATCTTTGTGTCACTGGATTTGCACGACTGACCACAATATTTTCACAATAATCACGTGCCGCTTCCCCTTTTAGCGAAAGTGAAACTGACAGCTGAACTCCAACCGAACTGAAGATGTTACGTCTATGTCTTTGGATCTTGTAACAGCCAAAATATTTAAATTATCTTTCTCTCATACTTGTCTTAAGGGTAGACAGCGTTCTGTTAATACCCAGGCAAAGTATTAATAAGATGTATTTCATACCATAATAAGGTATTCGGATTCTAGGTACTGCCTAGGCATTCCATAAACTGGAAGTTTTCAGTTTGCCGGTAAAATACACTCCTGGAAATGGAAAAAAGAACACATTGACACCGGTGTGTCAGACCCACCATACTTGCTCCGGACACTGCGAGAGGGCTGTACAAGCAATGATCACACGCACGGCACAGCGGACACACCAGGAACCGCGGTGTTGGCCGTCGAATGGCGCTAGCTGCGCAGCATTTGTGCACCGCCGCCGTCAGTGTCAGCCAGTTTGCCGTGGCATACGGAGCTCCATCGCAGTCTTTAACACTGGTAGCATGCCGCGACAGCGTGGACGTGAACCGTATGTGCAGTTGACTGACTTTGAGCGAGGGCGTATAGTGGGCATGCGGGAGGCCGGGTGGACGTACCGCCGAATTGCTCAACACGTGGGGCGTGAGGTCTCCACAGTACATCGATGTTGTCGCCAGTGGTCGGCGGAAGGTGCACGTGCCCGTCGACCTGGGACCGGACCGCAGCGACGCACGGATGCACGCCAAGACCGTAGGATCCTACGCAGTGCCGTAGGGGACCGCACCGCCACTTCCCAGCAAATTAGGGACACTGTTGCTCCTGGGGTATCGGCGAGGACCATTCGCAACCGTCTCCATGAAGCTGGGCTACGGTCCCGCACACCGTTAGGCCGTCTTCCGCTCACGCCCCAACATCGTGCAGCCCGCCTCCAGTGGTGTCGCGACAGGCGTGAATGGAGGGACGAATGGAGACGTGTCGTCTTCAGCGATGAGAGTCGCTTCTGCCTTGGTGCCAATGATGGTCGAATGCGTGTTTGGAGCCGTGCAGGTGAGCGCCACAATCAGGACTGCATACGACCGAGGCACACAGGGCCAACACCCGGCATCATGGTGTGGGGAGCGATCTCCTACACTGGCCGTACACCACTGGTGATCGTCGAGGGGACACTGAATAGTGCACGGTACATCCAAACCGTCATCGAACCCATCGTTCTACCATTCCTAGACCGGCAAGGGAACTTGCTGTTCCAACAGGACAATGCACGTCCGCATGTATCCCGTGCCACCCAACGTGCTCTAGAAGGTGTAAGTCAACTACCCTGGCCAGCAAGATCTCCGGATCTGTCCCCCATTGAGCATGTTTGGGACTGGATGAAGCGTCGTCTCACGCGGCCTGCACGTCCAGCACGAACGCTGGTCCAACTGAGGCGCCAGGTGGAAATGGCATGGCAAGCCGTTCCACAGGACTACATCCAGCATCTCTACGATCGTCTCCATGGGAGAATAGCAGCCTGCATTGCTGCGAAAGGTGGATATACACTGTACTAGTGCCGACATTGTGCATGCTCTGTTGCCTGTGTCTATGTGTCTGTGGTTCTGTCAATGTGATCATGTGATGTATCTGACCCCAGGAATGTGTCAATAAAGTTCCCCCTTCCTGGGACAATGAATTCACGGTGTTCTTATTTCAATTTCCAGGAGTGTATATAGACACCCAAAACCAGGGCCGGTTTAAAGTCACAAGCAACACAAGCGGCCGATCGGGCAGCCAAACAGAGGGGCATAAGAGAGGCCCACGTACATAATGCGTAGACAATGTCGTGATTAGTAGCGGGAAATGACACGGGTACAAAAATACTATAATAGAAGCGAACACTTTTCGTAAACCTAGGTCAGCAACGAGCCGTTTGCGAGATACCTTCGAATGCGTGGTTACGAGCTGCCGCTGTCTTTAGAATCTGTTGCCGTCCTAGTGCAGGCCTGTTCAAGAGTCGACTAGACGAGCATGAGCATTCACGCTCGCTCGACGATTACGTAGTAAGCGGTCGCGGTAAAATGTGGCAGTCGGACCTCCTCATGTAGTGCAAGAGAAGCGCAGACTGTTTCAAACCCAAGAATATATGAAGTCTGATAAAAAGTAACGGAGATTTTCATTTTTGTTAAAGGAACCTTATTTATTCATCGATATCAACTTTGTCTCCTTCGAAGTAACCCTCTCAGATACAGTAACACTCGTGCCTGCGCTTTTTTTTAAATTCTGGCAGCACTGCTGGGGCCTACTTTCCGTTGTGGTTTTCAGCTCCTTCAGCACCGAGGTGTGAGAGGGAGCATTATCGCGATGCAATTTCCACGAGTGGTTTTGCCACAATTCTGGTCGTTTTCTTCGACCTGCTTCACGCAAACTGCGCATAGCTTCCGACTGGTATTCCTTACTGAGCGTTCCACCATAAGGTACCAACTCATGATGAAAACAGTGAGAAGAACCTTCAAATGTAATCGAACTGGTGTAATTTTTTCGGCTTTGATTCTTCAGGCAATTTCCATTGGGACGATAGAGCCTTGGTTTCGATGCCATACTCGTACATCCATGTTTCGTCAGCTGTTATCAACTCCTTTAGACACTCTGGATCGTTGTCGATTTCATTCAGCAATTCCTGAGCGCTGTCTACGCGACGTTTTTGGTCGAAATTCAAAAATTTTGGAACAAACTTTCCTGCTACACGTTTCATGTCTAAAATACACGAAAAAACTGTTTAGCATGTACCAAAGAATATGCCGATATCAACAATCTCATGGTGATTCGTCCATTTCGAGAACCATATTCTGTACTTCCATATTGTCAGTAGTGTATGTGCTAGGACGTCGATAGCCGTCTTCAACGTCTTCTCGACCCTTTTTGAAACATTTATACCATTCGTTAACTGTTATCTTACTCTTAGTACATTCGCAGAAAGCCAAAATCAGCATTTTGAATGCGTTGCTGGCTGAACTTTCATTTTTCATGCAAAATTTAATGCAAATTCTTTGATCCACCTTTTCGAAAGTAAAAATTCGCCGAGCACTCCAAAACATGCATAAGCTTTCTGGTTGTCAACAATAAACTAAATATTCGAAATAGCTGAAAATACCAAGAGACATCGGGAAGATGTGTACCAACAAGACAAAAAAATTTAAAAGTCGCATGTATGAAGTCCGCGAAATTAAAAATTCCATAGTTTTTGATCACACCTTGTACACATAATTGGTGCAATGGTTAAGGTAGTGCTTTGAAAATGTAGGAAACGCAGCATTATGGCCGTGTTTGGAATAACAAAGCGACGGTCAGACACATCAGTATCAATCCACGTACAACGCTTCCGTGCAGGATGCAGACAAGCACTGAAGACTAAGCACGCTCCAATTGAGGTCGGTACAAAGGTAACCAGTGGCAAAATCAACCATATTGTACTGGAAGACCGGCGAATGAAAATATCTGAAATTGTAGGCATACCAACTGGGCGAGTGCGTAATATCCTGCACGGGGAATTGTTATGAAAAAGCTGTGTGCGAGGTAGTTCCGCGATTGTTCTCACAGTCGATCAGAAGCGCACTCATCCCAACATTCGAACACAACGGCTGCCGATGTTCATAGCAACCCGCAAGACTTTTTGACGGCGATTTGCGATTTCTCCTCCTCGTCGTCGTCGTCGTCGTCGTCGTCGTCGTCGTCGTTGTTGTTGCTACTGTTGCTGTTGCTACTGCTGCTTTAGGGCGCAAAACAGCTGAGGTCATATGCGCCAGTGTCATAACTTTAAATGGTCAATTATCGGACGAAGTTGAAGTCGATAATACTCTGAGCTTAACCAACTGGAGAAGAGCGATAGCTAAAAATGATCACTTCCCCTTTGAGGAGGATGCTTAAACTGTTGAAAATTAAATTTCCTTCGCCATATTACTATGACCAATAACAAGTGAAATGTGAGCTACAGCTCTTGGTGTATCTGTTAAAGATCTGATACTCAAATGGCAAACGTACATTAAAATGTGAACCGTTATAAAATATGGTTGGCTCTGTCAATGGTTGGCTCTGTCAATGGTTGGCTCTGTCAATGGTTGGCTCTGTCAATGGTTGGCTCTGTCAATGGTTGGCTCTGTCAATGGTTGGCTCTGTCAATGGTTGGCTCTGTCAATGGTTGGCTCTGTCAATGGTTGGCTCTGTCAATGGTTGGCTCTGTCAATGGTTGGCTCTGTCAATGGTTGGCTCTGTCAATGGTTGGCTCTGTCAATGGTTGGCTCTGTCAATGGTTGGCTCTGTCAATGGTTGGCTCTGTCAATGGTTGGCTCTGTCAATGGTTGGCTCTGTCAATGGTTGGCTCTGTCAATGGTTGGCTCTGTCAATGGTTGGCTCTGTCAATGGTTGGCTCTGTCAATGGTTGGCTCTGTCAATGGTTGGCTCTGTCAATGGTTGGCTCTGTCAATGGTTGGCTCTGTCAATGGTTGGCTCTGTCAATGGTTGGCTCTGTCAATGGTTGGCTCTGTCAATGGTTGGCTCTGTCAATGGTTGGCTCTGTCAATGGTTGGCTCTGTCAATGGTTGGCTCCAGTAAGCACAGAGTGGTACAGGGTCTCCTATTAACAAATGACGGTGACTGAAACGACAGTGCCCAATACGCAGCCGAGCTAAAAGTATCTCCTCGCGACGAGAGGGGCGAGAGGAAGTCGTCCAAGCCGTTGGGTGGTGTTTAATTTCCTGGAGTTTTTTCCCATATAGAGAAGATCAGTCTTCTTAAATAAGTGCTGCAACACAGAGATCATCTGAATCGACAGAATAGCTATAAGGCCTAAGTAGTGCCTGCACCCTTTGCAGCAGTGGCGGCAGCTTCATTCCCCGACACTCCGATGTGACCAGGTACCAATATGAAGATCACGTTGGTTTCATCATCAGCGAGGGAGTGGAGGCATCAGTGGATTCGTTGTACCAATGGGTGGTATGTGTACAGTAAACAGAGGCTCTGGAGTGCACTAAGTGCAATGGAACATAATACACAATTGAAAACCCTGTGTCGTTAGATGTATTGGGCGGCCTGATAGAGGATGGAAATCTCCAGAGTAAAAATCGAGCTCGGGTCTGGAAGTCAGTATTTAATATGTTTGTTGCCAACGACAAAGGCGCATCTGACACTACAGTCGATCTGGGAGTCTTCAGTGGAGACGAAGGTGCTGTCCCCAAGTTGTGGACAAAGTTCAAGAAACTTGCAGCGACAGGTCGAATCTAGAGTAGTGTCCTTGTGAAGTGACCTAAGTCCAAGTTGAACGCGAACCTGTGCACGAAGCTAAGGCGGTGAAGGGCTCTCACCCGTTGGGAACTTCAGATTAAGCTTCTAAAGCAGTACACGACAGCGAACTCCAGTAGGCGACAAAGAAGTTGCACTTACTCCGTACTGCCGGTCAATGGAGTTATCAAAAAAGGACGCACAGGATGGATGCTTGGGCGTGGAGGACAGACGGCACACGTCTCTGCTGAGGAGAACATCACACTGGTAAGACAGCAGTAGTTCGGCAGTGTCTGAGTAGAAACTCATTACTGGGCTAGTGTCGGAAGTTCCAACGGCCATACGTATGCGCCTATGGTGGATTGTGCTGACACAGTGAAAATAAGACAGTCGTGCAAACGAGTAAACGAAACACCCTTAGTTTGATCGGACAATGGAATGGTACAAATGGAGGATTTTCCGATCCGCTCCTCTCGAAGTACTGTTTAAAATATGTCGGACATTTAGAGACTGGGTGCAGCGTGATGCCAGGTAAGATATGTGGGAGGACCAACAGTGTTTCCCGTCGAGGCTAAGCCCCAAGAATTTCGTGGTTTCGACAAACGGAAGGACAACAGGACCGAGATGTGAGGACGGTGGAAGAAACTACTTACGCCGCCAAAAGTTCAGGCAGACAGTTTTTTTAGTGGAAAAGTGGAAGCCATTGTCGATACTCCACGAGTAAGGACGGTCGAGACATCGCTGAAGTAGCCACTCAAGCGAACAGGTCCGTTGAGAGCTGCAGTAGATCGCAAAGTCATCGACAAAATGGTAGCCTGAGATGCGTGGCGGGAGGCAGTTCACGATAAGGTCAATTGCCATGGCAAATAGGGTTACGCTAAGCATAGAGCCCTGAGGTACCTCGTTCTCCTGAATAAAACTGTTTGCCAAAGCGGAACCCACACCTATCTGAAAACCCGAATACGGTGGGGCAGCCGGCCTTGGGTGACGGGCATCTCCGTACAATGCACATGTGGGGCTTCCAGCAGGTATCGCCTTCTTCAAAACAAAAAACATAGCTACAGTCTGGTATTTCCGCAGAAAATTTTTCATAATGTGGGTTGACATAACCATACTCACTAGCTGATCAAGTGCAGAGTGGTTCTTACGAAATCCACACCGCGAATTTGTTAGCAAATTCCAAGATTCAAACCACCTTGCCAGCCGACTATTGATCATGCTTTCCGTCACACTGCAGACACTGCTGGTGAGGAAAACTGGGGGGCAGTTGGATAGATGATGTTTGTCTATATCGGGCTTGGGTAGGGGGACTACATTGGCTTCACGCCTATGATTGGGAAACTCGCCGTTAATCCAGATGCGATTATGCATACAAAGGAGAAAGTGCTTGACATCGAGAAATGGGTACTGTAGCATCGGAATGTGAATATTGTCCAGACCTAGAGCGGAGGATCGTGACGAAGTGAGAGCATGTTTGAGCTCCTCGAGCCGCTTCCGCTCGTTTCCTAGGTAGGTAATGGGCGGAGCTCGAGAACTCGCATCGACACAAGGTGTTGGAAATATCGACAGGGTCCACAAAGATATCGTTCGCTACAGTCAGGACAGAAAACAGATGTACCTTTTTTCCAGAAATCCGAAGTAGGTTACCTCAAACAGAAGAGGGAGTGAATCGGTTAAAAGAATTAGTAAGAGAGATCCCGCTGGCTTGTTTTTGCTACTTCTGATAATGCGATGACACTTTGCGCACAATTTTTTATAACTAATACAGTTCTCCTTTGTCGGATGGCGTTCAAAGACACAGAGCACGTCTCCACAAGCGAACCACATCGCGGCATTATTTAGTCCACCGGGGGACTGGGAAACATCGCAGTGAGACAGAGGTTCAGGGGATGGAACATTCTGCGATGGTAAGGACAATATTCGTAAGGTACTCTACCTGATTGTCACTGCTGTGGGAATGCTATCCGTCGAAGGCTGCCGGCGAAGAGTAGAGCCTCCAGTCAGCTTCAGAAAGTTGCCAGTTGGTCTTGCACACAGGGGAGACGAATTTGCATAGGAATTACGCACATGAAATGGTCGCTGGAGTATGTGTAAGAGGACGGCGCAGGCGGGACAAGAGTTTGCAGACGAAGTGCGCAAAGGAAATGGTCGTTCGAGTACGTGTCAGAGGACATACCACCCTAGAAGATGGGCAAGCTGTGCTGTACAGAAGGAGATCCAGGAACGAGAATGTATGGAATCTGAAAGAAATGTGGGTTCACCATTGTTGAGAGAAATGAGAGTAAGCTGGTTGAGAATATCCGCCATTTGTGCAGGTTCTCAGAGAGCCCCAACTGGAATAGTGAGCGTTGAAGTCTCCATGTATCAGAAAGGGTTGAGAGAGCCGAGTGGCTAAACTGCAGTATGTCTGCCTTGGTGAGCTTAGAGGATATGAGTATGCAGGTATTAAAAACAGAAAAGGGGTAATTGGGAAGAGAAATCTGGACAGCAACAGCTTGTAGCTGGGTGTACAATGAAATGGTTTGGCTATGGACGTCGTCCCGAACGAGCGTCAAGACTCCCCCATTAGCTGGGCTCTCCTTTTCTCAGAAGGCAGATTGAAAGGTACTAGAGTGAAATGTACGACGTCAAAACGGTCTTGAGGGCGTAATTTCGTTTCTTGGAGGCATAAAACAACTGGGCAGTGCGATCGCAATAGCAACTGTAGATCTGCCTGGTGTGATCTGATGCCACGGATGTTTCATTGGAGAACAGCCATATTAGATGGCAGCAGGTATTTCTCTTATTAGGGGCAGTTACTTTGGTGGCTGCTGAGTGCCAGATTCTAACTGCGTACTACTACTAAAGGTTTCTGAGGTCGGAGGAACCCATTATTTCTTAAGAGGCACTTAAACCACCATGGGTCGGCGAGCTGACTGCAGGGTGGAGAATTGGTTGATAATTCTCAGCACTGAAATGGGGGTCGAACAGACAGAGGTGTCAGTAGTGTCTTTTTTAGAGGCCCTATAAGTTGGCGAAGGGGAAGAAAGTCTGTCTTTGTTCTATTTCTTAGTGCCTTTGCGTTTGTCAGACATGAACCAATACGTTTGCTGACTTGAGGGGCGCAAAGAGTAATCTTTGAAGTATTTCTTTTTAAATTTCCATTCTTCTGGTTGCGTCACAAATGATTTTACTGGTGTGGGCGAAGGTTTTTTCGGAGTGCTGGGCAACTGTAGTGGACAGAAGTGAGGACGTTACTTAAGAAATAGGCGATTTCATAATCGTAGCACTGAGCTGGATGTCGCTGGTCTCCGTTGTATGGGCTGTAACATGGTAACACCAGTACTGTAACTGCCAGATAGTGGTATGCGAGATTATCGACTAGCTAAGATTTTACGTTTCTAGCATTTGTAGACTTAGAGAAAGGTTTTGACAATGTTGACTGGAATACTCTCTTTCAAATTCTGAGGGTGGCAGGGATAAAATACAGAGAGCGAAAGGCTATTTACAATTTGTACAGAAAGCAGATGGCAGTTATAAGAGTCGAGGGGTATGAAAGGGAAGCAGTGGTTGGGAAGGGAGTGAGACAGGGTTGTAGCCTCTCCCCGATGTTATTCAATCTGTATATTGAGCAAGCAGTAAAGGAAACAAAAGAAAAATTTGGAGTAGGTATTAAAATCCATGAAGAAAAAAATAAAAACTTTGAGGTTCGCCGATGACATTGTAATTCTGTCGGAGACAGCAAAGGACTTGGAAGAGCAGTTGAACGGAATGGATGGTTTCTTGAAAGGAGGATATAAGACGAACATCAACAAAAGCAAAACGAGGATTATGGAATGTAGTCGAATTAAATCAGGTTATGCTGAGGGAATTAGATTAGGAAATGAGACACTTAAAGTAGTAAAGGAGTTTTCCTATTTGGTGAGCAAAATAACTGATGATGGTTGAAGTAGAGAGGATATAAAATGTAGACTGGCAACGGCAAGGAAAGCGTTTCTGAAGAAGAGAAATTTGTTAACATCGAGCATAGATTTAAATGTCAGGAAGTAGTTTCTGAAAGTATTTGTATGGAGTGTAGCCGTGTATGGAAGTGAAACAAAGACGATAAATAGTTTGGACAAGAAGAGAATAGAAGCTTTCGAAATGTGGTGCTACAGAAGAATGCTGAAGATTAGATGGGTAGAGCACATAACTAATGAGGAGGTACTGAATAGGATTGGGGAGAAGAGGAGTTTGTGGCACAACTTGACTAGAAGAAGGGACCGGTTGGTAGCACATGTAGGCTGCAGTAGGTGCTGGGAGATGAAGCTTACACAGGATAGTGTAGTATGGAGAGCTGCATCAAACCAGTCTCAGGACTGAAGATCACAACAAAAACAACAACAACAACATTTTACGACCAACATTGAGGGGTGCCCTTTCTTTCACCTAGATCTCTTGCACCGCTCGCTCATAAAGGTATACAAGGCATTCATGGCACGAGGCGGCACAGTTGCCAGTATAAATGCTGCAACAAGGAGGAGGAGATGGGCGGTCTCCCTGCCACATTTTTCTGCGTTTTCACAGGAGATGCAAATATGGTTATAACGCTGACATTGGTAGCAACGCATTGGGTTCGGTGTGTAGGGTCTGACAATGATGACTTCATAGTATGTCTTGATCTTCAATGGGAGGTCCACTCGATCAAACACTATGAAAAGGCTGCGGGTAGGCGCGAATTCTGCATCGACCCTTTTCATAACCCGATGGACTGCCAGTGTGCCCTGATCACAGAGATAATGTTTTATATCTACCTCAGTTAAACCAAGCAGCCGCGTGTGTACGACACTATGTGAAGAACTCTGTTTTCGATGGGCCTCTAAGCGAACAGTATATCTGTGGAAGAGCATAGCTTTAAGCAGTTTTGGGGCTTAAAAGGCACTGTCTGTTTAGAAGCAAAGTTGCATTGCCTAAACGAGTGCAGGACTCTAGTGGGCCTGTAATTGTGTCC
The DNA here is from genome assembly GCF_021461395.2 of Schistocerca americana. Lineage (NCBI taxonomy): Eukaryota > Metazoa > Arthropoda > Insecta > Orthoptera > Acrididae > Schistocerca > Schistocerca americana. The sequence continues at coordinate 742,668,249 of NC_060120.1, forward strand.
ACAGCTTTCTGAATGATGAATAGGTTCACTGAAGAAAAGTTCTGACCACCTCCTGTGCATGAGATCACAGGGAATCAGGGCGCACCTGGAAGAATCGTCGTGTCTTTGGCCTCATTCTATTTCCGTTTATCTGATTGAGGTAGCATCAGTGGAGTTCATGCACTCGTTTGGGTGAATCCCCATAATTGCCAGCATCTCCAATGGTGTGCTCCTTACTCCCCCCCAACAGTTCTTTCACAAAAACGTATTTCACGTATTACTTTATGTGATGGATTACCTACCGCTGTTTCTGCATTGGAAGTGCACTTAAATGGTGAGACTGGGTCATCTATTTCCGTGTGTTCAATTGCTACTCTCCAAGGTGAGCTACAACCATGATTATGTCTATGTTTTAGGTGAACCGCTACCTTTGCGGCACAAACATTGTTTGCTAACGTGGACATCGCCTTCCAGTATGACATTCACGTTGCTGGTTCTGTTTATGTGTTGTGACAAACACGGCACTACCACTGCTTATCCATTTCTATCGTACCCATCAAATGTGAAGTAAACAATTTTAGAACATGCCCTCATCACTAGCTGCAGAAACACGCTGTACGTTGGCTAAGAAATGAAATCAATTTTCAAGTAAAAAATGTATTATTGCTACCTTCCAACTCTCGTAAAGAAGCACAATAAGTTTTCCGTGTTGTTCATTTATGTTGTCGCAAGTACTTCAATAGATGTTGATATAAGCCACCATACAAAATACAGCGGATGGCAGTTTGCCCCATTATTAACCCTGCTGTTCTGTTCACTTTTACTTGACATATATACTGTTCGGGTCAATATGACCCGACATATCAAAATGCTTTAGAAACATAAATTTTGGTACAGTTTTAGCTATCGACATTGTTGTTCTATTCCAGTACCTTGTTAGTAATAATAATAATAATAATAATAATAATAATAATGGTAATAATAATAATAATAACAATGCATACAACTTTATTGAGGGATATTTTTCATTTAAATATGCACATAAATTTGAAACAACAGACAGTTTCCATTACAGGCATTCAACTTAGAAAGCACTACAGTTTTTCCATACTTCTATTCTTATTGTTGACAGTTTAGACGTAAGTATTGACATTTTCTAACAACAGACAGTTGTCATTACAGATATTCATCTTAGAGCACACTACAGTACAGAACACACTACAGTTTTTTTATTACATTCCAACATAGAAAGCACTACAACTTTAGAATCCTCTCTTCTTACTGATTGTAGTTTAGGCACAAGTATTCACATAAATTTGAAACAACAGAATTTTCAATACAATCATCTTATAAAATACTACAGTTCTTTTCTTACTGCTTGCACTGTGGACACAAGTAGGTTACATGTTTCTTGCAAATATGTTTACTACATTTTCCACACACCATGTTTGTTTTATTGTCATTACTTGATGGACAGAACTTACAGCGTGCACGTTTTGTAGATTTTCTTGTTGTTACCGATTCTGACACACCACCCACATCATTCGGGTTTTGGATGCTTGTGACCATTCTCAAAGAATCTTCTGTTCTTGGGAAATGCGTTCTTGATGCAATATGTTCTTTTATCAGTGACTTTCCAAGTTCCTCCAAGAATATTCTCCTTCTAGTCAATTTGCTTGCATTCCAATTAGGGTCAACCGAAATCCACAAAACGTATGCATTATAAGCAGAAACATCAAGAATATTGTAGAAAACTATCATTGGCCACCTATTACTTTTTCGTTTGCATGTATATGTACCTAATAACTGATCAAGCGTGTCTACAGCACCTTTGGTTGAATTATAGTCCAAAATCATTTTTGGCTTCTTATCAGCCCTGTCACTGATTTCCGCATCATGGTGGAGAGTGCTCATAAGTACAACATTCTTGTGTCTCTTAGGAATATAATTAACCACAGTAGTGTCATTTGTGAAGTAAAATGAAGAGCTGTGTACCTCCTTGTTGGTCATTTTGTGTGGAAGCTCCGGCTTATTTTTCCGTATAGTTCCCAACATAGTCAATTTCCTTTTCAGAAGCAGCTGCCCCAAATTGTACGACGTAAAAAAGTTGTCACACGTGATATTCTGACCACGTAACTCAGAAGTGAGATCAGATACCACCCTCATTCCCTGATTTCTTTCTGGTGCCGCTCCACTCACCTTTCCTGTATAAATTTGGGCTTTCAGTACGTATGAAGTTTTGCTGTCACACATGGTCCATATTTTGATCCCATATTTTGCCGGTTTACTTGGGATATACTGCTTGAATGGACAGCGACCTCTAAATGCTACTAACTGCTCGTCAACAGTAACATTTTCTCCTGGATTATACAGTTTAGGAAGGACCTCTACCCACTTCTCCCAAATACTACGAATTGCGGCAAGTTTGTCAGTACGTCGTCTTTCCTCTCTAGTAGATTTCTTGTCAAATCGCAGGACACGTGATATCTTACAGAATGTTTCATGAGACATGGTTGCTCGAAATATGTTTCGCCCAGTATCTTTATCCCACAAACTTTTTGTAGACTCCCCATGAGATCGATATACACCCGCTAGGAGTAAGAGTCCTAAGTATGCATGGAAAACAGAACCATCAATATCTGTCCACTGTTCACCATAAACTCGCTGCCCTTCAATATTTGTCATCTCTATTATTTCATTTTGAAGCGCTGTGTGAAATACTGCTTCAAATGAACATTTTACATCAGATATTCTGCTGACTGCATACCTGGTAACTCCTGGGGTACTCTTGATGATGTTCGAAGCTGGTAGGCGACCATGTTGTGCTGGTGGATGCAACTGCCATTCTATATTCCCATTTTTAGAAAGAAAAGTCTCTACACTATTTTGTATGGGCTGTGGACTGTCGTAACTGTCATCGGAACACTCGCTTTCAGATGCATTGCTGATGTGATCTTCAAACTCAGAAAGTGATCCTTCATCTGGTGAGGCATTTACTATTTCTTCCAACTCACGATCATTCAATGGTCTCATCGCCATGGTGTCACAAGTCAAACTGGGCAGAAACAAAGCATTCCAATTATTGAGAACTGCCAATTATTATTTCCTGGGGAAAGCAACAAACAAGCCCATTGTTGTGAACGCATGGAGCTTTAGGTGATTGTTGAGAGTAAGTTGGAATGATGCAGTCACTATTCCCACACAACACAACAAAAATAATTTTCGCCATTTCCAGATTTTAGAAATAAATACGAGTTACACTAAACATATTTGTGTCGGGTCATTATGACCCGAACATTACATATGCAACTATTACAGTTGAAGCCCAAACTTCTTAAACTTTTTTAAAACCTTTTAAAACACATGCTGCTCATCCATTTTCAGACAAAGTCACAAAGTTTCATAAATATATATTGGTATTTACATAATGTAAAATAACGTTCATATTCGTTTCGGGTCATATAGACCCGAACAGAACAGCAGGGTTAATCACAACTCCAATTGTTCAGCCAAGTATGAATCTAGGGAAGGTAACTATGGTTACGTGTTTCCGTGATCTGGTACTTAACTTCCTATCACGAAATATGAGATTGGAATAGTAAAACTATTTACATTTCATTTGAGACAGCATTTCTGTATTTATATTACAGCCTTTCGCGACAAGAACGTTGCATACTTTTAAAAAATTCACATTGCAGTTGTGGAACAGCCAGGTAAGCCCTCCAACTGGAAAATAATTTGAGAGTTACAATTTTAGCACAAGTTTTATTCTCTTCCTTATTTTCAATCATAGCTCAGTACTGGGTCGCTCTATTGTCTTGCATTCTGATTTCATTGTAGACGCGTTTCTCTATCAGGGAATTCTCCGCTACACAACCGATCATGTTGGCCCTTTCATTTAATCTAACTTGATAATATAATTAGTTGTTCATGTTACTGAAACTCTTCGGTAGAACTGCAATGCAAAACCACCCGATTATATTTTACACAATTCTTATCAACTTTAAAGGTCATTAACGCACATAGATACCGTAGTAGGGTTCTGAGAAAGTGAATGTTCTACAATCCTTGCCATTATGCGAGTTTTTTTAGCTTTATCTAACACAGACTCTAGCAGTGATAAATTATACCTCTGTCCATTCCAGTGCTAAATATCTACTGCAGATATCTACAAGATGACTTTAAATGTTAGACATTATGTCAATCTTGCTTCCTTTGTCAGGTCAGGATCATCTTTAAGATCTCTAACATCTCGCTCTCACAGACCTGAAGCTAGTGATACACCACCACCACTCTTGCTGATGGCCCCAATTTCGCGATTAAAATCGTTAAGTTTCTTCAGTTTATATCCAGATGAAACTACTCATTGATGGTTAGATCCCTTTGAACTGTCACGGAAAAGTAATAAGCGCAGAAAGAAAAAACCTGATGGAGAGAAAGTGAAAATTATCACGATACCATACCACGGAACAGTCTCACAAAAGATAGTACATATTTTTAAGCCATACGATGGTAAAATAGCTTTCCAGACTAATAACCTAGTGAGGTACATCCTTAAGCACGATATTGGCGAGAAGAGAAATAAGTTTGAAAGATCGGGAGTTTGTAAGATTCAGTGCAGAGCTTGTGATGCAACGTGCAACGTGCAACGTGCAACGTGCACAAGATAATTTTAAAGAAATGAGATTTTTAGCGGGTTTTTAGAATTATTTTAGGGTAGGTATGCGACTTTAAACTTGTAGCATGTCACTGACGGAGTGCGAGAGGCTAAAGAGGGCAGACCAATGAAATAAGGAAATAAGGCGCCCAATAGCATAGCGTTACCGTCAAGCACACGGCTGTAACCTTGCCACAACACCTAGGCACGTCAGTCCACAACAGCTCCCGAGCCGGCGCAGTGCGACAGCATACTTGGTAGCTATGGGACGGCCATCGACTTGTGTCAACAAGTTCAATGTAAGACGAGGACCCACAGTCCAATATACTTTTAATTCTGTTTTACTCTATGGACTACCCAACTATTTGTGATGGTATTTCGTCTTTTTAGTACGTTTAATTTCATGACAGACTTTTCAACCTGATGATGAGAGCATTGTCTCTTGAAACGCGTTGTTAAAATATATGTATAAGAATCGCGGTTGAATGCTAACAGTGATAACCAGTTTTACCGACAATGTTTTACTCTTTTAGCAACGAAGACAAAGGTGTACAAGCTCCTATACGATTTTAAAATAGGTCAAACAACCGCACAGGAAGAGAGATTTTAACAAATTACAGTTGATTTCCATACATCACTGGCGTAAGTTCGGTTTAAATGGATGCAGCATAATGATAATTATGGTTCCGAGGCTGTCTGCCATGGTGATGCACAGAGACCATTAATGACTTTAAATAAATAACGCGAGAGTGGGTGCCGGAGCAGATGAGAGGCCATAAGGCCTGCTGCGATTTTGAAGTGATAACAGCCCTTCGTGAGAGGGCAGATGGATTGCGAAACGTCGGATTTAGCCGACAGGGCGGCGGCACGTGCGCCCATTGTTGACCATCCAGAGTAGAGTTGGGCAACACGATTCTTTTTCCCGATTCGATTCCTACGATTCAATCTCACATTGCGAATCGATTCCTACGATTCGTTCACGATTCATTCTAGCCTGCTATGGCACGATTCTTACAGAATACAAAATGTTCTGTATCTTACAGATGGCAGGACACGTCAAATTGTCAAGGGGGTTAGAATCGAACTGTCTCATGATAAGATATGCCAGAAATAGTTTATTTATGAGTAAACATGCATATGACGTTACAAGTGTGATTCTCGATTTATACGTTAATGACTTAATTGATGAAAGGTCACGTTTGATTTGATTGCACCTATCGTTTTATTTCAGTATGCCAGGAAAGAGGAGCCGATTTGTGCGAAAGGTGGTGCCAAATTACGTGGTATGCCAGTTTGGTTGTGTGGCTTGAACGTATCTAACTACAGACGTCTGTTTTATAGTAACAAAATCTAGCAGTGAGGCAGACGTGGTTTGTCTCGTATCATCCTATGTTTTTCTGTGCTAAGATGTATTTCCAAGTCCACATCACCCTTTTAATTCATAACGCAGCTGACAGCCCTCCAACAAGGCAAATTTAGCTCAACTTTCATTTCTTCTAAATACAAAGCATAGGTATTTTGCTTTTAATTTGTCTGAGAACTTGCCCCTGTCACTACTATTTACGCGAGAAGGCGACACCGCCAAGTGTCAGCTTGGTTTTCACGGGTAGTATTACGGCCCACGAACTTCGTTTGTTCGTTCCGAACTTCGTTTGTTCGTTCCGAACTTCGTTTGTTCGTTCCGAACTTCGTTTGTTCGTTCCGAACTTCGTTTGTTCGTTCCGAACTTCGTTTGTTCGTTCCGAACTTCGTTTGTTCGTTCCGAACTTCGTTTGTTCGTTCCGAACTTCGTTTGTTCGTTCCGAACTTCGTTTGTTCGTTCCGAACTTCGTTTGTTCGTTCCGAACTTCGTTTGTTCGTTCCGAACTTCGTTTGTTCGTTCCGAACTTCGTTTGTTCGTTCCGAACTTCGTTTGTTCGTTCCGAACTTCGTTTGTTCGTTCCGAACTTCGTTTGTTCGTTCCGAACTTCGTTTGTTCGTTCCGAACTTCGTTTGTTCACATGCGTCCTCCACTTGACTGCCATCTGACGGTCGTAATCATTCGGCACGACTCTGCATGATTCGGAAGTTGCCTTCGAAGCATAGCGTACTAAGAATCGATGAATCGTTGGAACTTTGAATCGTCACGACTCGGAAACACACAATCGTTCTTACGATTCTTTTGAACGACGATTCGTCCGTATCACGATTCGATTCTTATGATTCTTTATTTAGAGTCGTTCAAATGAACACCTCATTCACGAATCGCCACAGCTCTAATCCAGCCAACGATCAAGCCTGCCTTGCGCGCCTAAAAAATACGGAAGTGCGCCAAAGCAACTGAGTCAACGATTCACAGCCCTGCATTTAAAATGCGCGTATCCCATTTACTATGAAAACCATTTTCTCAATTTAAGACACACTAGCAAAAAGGGTCAGTTCCCGCCAACCCATCTGGAAAGACGAATGACTTTCAAATCCGTAATTAGTATAAAATGACATTACAGACTAAGCAGTGTGGGCGGAGATACCAGCCTCTGGCTAGCGTGAACATTAGTTGTGTGAGCCACTATGGAGATGATACTTCTTGGAAAAGGCACATTGTCTTTGGCACTCATGAGCAGCGGATGCGCAAGACTTAGGCATCGACATTCGTGAGCTACTGAATTCGTAACACAGTATTATACTGGTACACAATGCTGCTAAGATGGTGTGTATCAGTTACATCGCTCCGCTCGCGCTTGTTTTAGCTATCCTTAAAGCAAATCTGTGTGTTGAAGTTTGGGTGTGACGATTGTAACAAAATATAGTCGTATCCTGACTTAGCTATGTTTATTTGAGTTGTGAACTCGTTAACGACCTTTGTGTTTCTATTGGTTTCTGCTGATGTTGCACATGCTGTATACCGAGTTTTGGACGTATCCGTTGTTAGACAGGTCCCAGAGGTATAGGAATAGATAACGGTACAGTCCCCAGTCAACTGCAATTTAGTACGAGTGCTATTTTTCCCCTCTCAACTTTCGATCGGCCTCGAGATGGAAACTGCTGCAAAAATCAAAAATGTTTATTTGCGAAGTTTAGCTACACCTTCCAGCCACTTCTCTGTACAGTCACTAATCCGACTTTGACATTAGTCGTAGCGCGGTACGAAATTTCGAATACCGTCGTGACAGAAGGCAGCCGCCTGTGCTTTCGCACAATTCCCTACGAGGTCTGCAGCTCAGTGTCTGTGCGAAAAATGCTGTCCTCATAGGAAGTGGTTCGTGTGAGTAGAGAGATGAAAACCAGAGGGAGCTAAGTCCAGGCTGAATAATGGGTGATCACACGCTTCCCACAGTAAATGCTGCAGGAGGGGCATCTCCGCACATGCAGTGTATGGCCGAGAAATGTCATGAATAAAGAAACGGATGACAGTTGTGTTATGTAGCCTTCGTGAAAGCAGACTGAACCCCTCAGCAGGCACTTCACATTTTGCGGGAGACGTTTCAAGCATCTTTACACACTCAGTGTGCATTCAGAACAAAGTGAAACGTGGCGCGATCGATGGGAATACTAGAGATCTTGTGCAACAAATTTGTAAAGCTTCGTTGTGTTTTCACTGAGCTTTTAATTTCGCGACCGATTGGAGGTTAAAAAAATAATAACCCTTACATAAAACAGATTTCGCTCCGCTGGATTCCACACATTACGGAATCCGCACACGCAAGCACAATACGATACCAGCTTTTGACACCCCCTAGTAGCAGAGGCAACTTTACTATCGCAAGGTGTGATTAACATTTTGAGCAGTGAATTTACCGAAGTACAAGGCCTATAAAAAGAGATTTTAAAAAAGCTTAACTACACTATTATGTTATTTGAGATATGTGCGTGAACAACGTACTGTTGGAAAGAGAAAACACTCGAGTTTTACATGGTTCCCGCTAGGTATCAGCTGTGAGCGCCCATTTCAGTTCTATTAAAAATGGTGTTGGGACAACAGAAAGCATTTTGTGTTCTACGTTTTGCTCAGTGCGGGGCAGTAATAACTGTTCAGTGTGACTTACGTACTAGGTATGGTTTGGATCCTCTTACAGTACAGGGCATTAGACGATGACATGAACAATTTCGAGAAACAGGTTGTTTGTGTGAAGGCAAATCACCGGGCCGTCCCCGAGTGTCTGACAGTCGTCGAATGCATCCGCCATAGTTTCACGAGGAGCCCGCAGAAATCCGTTTGCCATGCAGCTCGACAGTTCAACATGTCCCCGATGTCTGGCGTGTGTCGCGTCGACGTTTACACATAAAACCATACAAAATTCAGCCACTGCAAGCTCTTCGTGAAGGTGACAACAACGAGTGGAGTTCTGTAATTTCGTTCTTGGTAAGATGGAGGAGGACAGTTTTTTTTTTTCACGCTTTGTGTTTGGTGACAAGGCAACATTCCATTTAAATGAAAATATGAACCGTCGTAATGTGAGAATATGGGGTACGCAATAACCACATGAAATTTTACAACATGAGAGGGGCTCCCCAAAACTTAATGTGTTTTGTGCAGTTTCACTGGAAAAGGTGTACGGTCCATTTTTCTTTGCCGAGGGTCCATTTTTCTTTGCCGAGAACACTGTTACAGGAAGCGCATATCTCGATATGCTTGAGAACTTTCTTTCCCACAGTTGGAGACTAATTGTTCGAATTAGTCTCCAACTGTGGGAAAAATTTCTCAAGCATATCGAGATATGTATTTCCTGTAACAGTGTTCTCGGCAAAGAACAGGATGGAGCACCGACACACTGGCAGATGGAAGTGCGGGAATTTTTAGATCAAAGGATTACCAAACAATGGATCGGTCGCAATGGACCGAATGATTCAGCCTCCAAAGTCACCGGACCTGGCTGTATGTGTGTATTTCTTTGGGGAAGGGGGGGCTTATGAAAAAATGTTTATGTGCCTCCGTTACCAGCAGCAATGAATGAATTGAGACATCACATAACACCAGCTGTGGAAGCTGCAATTCAAAACATGCTCGCAGCAGTGTGGAAATCATTTGAATATCGCACTGACGTACGCTGTGCATCACAAGGGGGCGCACTGAACACCTATGAAAAGGTATGAAAAAGAAGTGAGAGTTTCCTGTTCATGAAGAAACAAAATTCATTGTACAGGATGATCAAAAAGTCGGTATAAATTTGAAAATTTAATAAACCACGGAATAATGTAGATAGAGAGGTAAAAATTGACACACATGCTTGGAATGACATGAGGTTTTATTAGAAAAAAAGTTCGCAAAATGTCCGACAGATGGCGCGTGAAAGATCTCTTGCGCGCGTTTGGTGGTGATCGTGTGCTCAGCCGCCACTTTCGTTATGCTAGGCCTCCCAGGTCCTCAGACCTCAGTCCGTGCGATTATTGGCTTTGGGGTTACCTGAAGTCCCAAGTGTATCGTGATCGACCGACATCTCTAGGGATGCTGAAAGACAACATACTACGCCAATGCCTCACCATAACTCCGGACATGCTTTACAGTGCTGTTCACAACATTATTCCTCGACTACAGCGATTCCCGAAGAATTATGGTGGACATATTGAGCATTTCCTGTAAAGAACATCATCTTTGCTTTGTCTTACTTTGTTATGCTAATTATTGCTATTCTGACCAGATGAAGCACCATCTGTCGGACATTTTTTGAACTTTTGTATTTTTTTGGTTCTAATAAAACCCCATGTCATTCCAAGCATGTGTGTCAATTTGTACTTCTCTATCTACATTATTCCGTGGTTTATTAAGTTTTCAAATTTATACTGACTTTTTGATCACCCAGTACGTGTTTATTAGTTTCAGGAGTATATACATGTCAAATCGGAAGATTCCTTTTTATACATCTTGAATTATTCCATCTCCCATATGGCCCTCAACGGATCGACCCAGCAACTACGGCTAAAGGCGCAAAAAGAGGAGGTACTCACGACCCTGCAGCCGTAGCGCTCGGCGAGCGCGCTGGCCACGGGTCCGGCGAGCAACGGCATGGCCATGAAGAGGCCGCCCACGCTCGCCGTGTGGCTCTTGGCCTCGCCGAAGACGCGCAGCAGGTCCACGAAGAGCACGCCGAACGTGAAGGTGACGCCGTCCGCTATGAAGTTGGTGGCGAACGCTGCGAAGACGACGACCCAGCCGTAGCCACCGTCGCTGTCGTCCACCTCCTGCTCGTCAGGCTCGGACGCGGGGTCCGGCCCGGCCGAGTACTGTTTGCGCAGGTCGCGCGACCGCTGCTGGTGCTCATCCGAGGACAGTTTGTCCTGCTGGTGTTGGGTCTCCATGGGCAGCGCCGTCTCGGGCACCGTCCACAGCCTGCTCTTACTGAGGCTGCTGCTTCGACTCCTCGTGGACATGGCGGCAGCGAGCTGGCGGCCATGCGGGCTTTCACCTGCACAAGTGGAAATAGTAGTAGCATTACAGTAAGAAGTAGCATGAGAAGAGAAAGGAGAAGCAATACAAGAAAAAAGAGGATGAGGGCGACAAGGAGGAGGAGGAGGCAGCAGCAAGTAGAAAGAGGAGGAGGAGGAGGAGGAGGAGGAGGAGGAGGAGGAGGAGGAGGAGGAGGAGGAGGAGGAGGCGGAGGAGGAGGCAGCAGTGAGTAGAAAGAGGAGGAGGAGGAGGAGGAGGAGGAGGAGGAGGAGGAGGAGAGTAGAAAGAGTAGAAGGAGGAGGAGGAGGAGGAGGGTAGAAAGAGGAGGAGGAGGAGAGTAGAAAGAGGAGGAGGAGGAGAGTAGAAAGAGGAGGAGGAGGAGAGTAGAAAGAGGAGGAGGAGGAGAGTAGAAAGAGGAGGAGGAGGAGAGTAGAAAGAGGAGGAGGAGGAGAGTAGAAAGAGGAGGAGGAGGAGAGTAGAGGTAGAGGGAGGGGGGGGGGAGGAGGAGGAGGAGGAGGAGGCGGCAAGTAGAAAGGGGAGTAGGAGGTGGCGGCGAGAAGGAAAAGGAGGTGGACGAGAAAAAGGAGAAGCAGAAGTAGCGCTAGTACAGAAAAAGTAGTAATAGCAGTAAAATTAATAACACAAGAAACACACAGGTCACTCCTAAAGACTGGCACAATATTTTTTTTTGTTCAACAACTCTGCTACTCACAGAGGCTAAAAAATTCTTGCCGATTGTATTCAAATTTAATTCCACCAGTTTCGCCAAGTCGTGCTGCCGTAGCACCCTGTAAATATGGCTGTTGCACTTCATGTTCGTCTGCGAGCGAGCGAGCGAGCGTGGGAGTGTGCGAGTGTGTAGGAGGGAGGGGGGGGGGGGGGTGCGTGCGTGCGCAGACCACAAGCAGTTGAAGTTTTAAGTAGTCTGTGCCAGGTGGGTTTTGAAAAGTGTCGACAGATGACCATTAAGAAACACGGGAGACAGAGTGCAGCGAACTTTTGGAACAGTAGAAGAATTCTGGAGATGGTCTCTTTGCAAGAATTGTGACGGGAGACGAAATCTGCATGCATCACTTTGAACTGGAGACGAAAAAGCAAAGATGGAATGTCATCATGCAAACTCGCCAAACAAGAAGAAATTCGAAACTGTTCCTTCAGAAGGAAAGGTAATTGATACTATGTTTTCAGATTCAAGACTTGCTTGTGAACGTCATGCCGAACAGAATCACTATCAAACCTGAATCATATGTGGCAACCTTTGAAGTTCAAACCCTAATGCATCGCGCTCGACATCAGCGAAGACACAATGTTTTACTGTTGCATGCTGTCTGGACACTTGTCAGGGAGAAAACCACCACAGATCACAATACTTATACCCTTTTTTGTGGCCTGTTTTTCCAATTTATATAATTACATATTTTATTCTGTGGTTAAAGAAACTATGAATTCTGTTGAAAACGCTTGAACGTTTAGCTTTATGTAATGATACACTGTGTGACAGCACACGACCAGTAGTAATATACCACATACTAGAATGAGATTTTCACTCTGCTGCGGAGTGTGCGCTGATATGAAAGTTCCTGGCAGATTAAAACTGTGCGCCCGACCGAGACTCGAACTCGGGACCTTTGCCTTTCGCGGCGAGTTCGAGTCTCGGTCGGGCGCACAGTTTTAATCTGCCAGGAAGTACCACATACTATTTTAAAATGAACTGGGGTTAAAAGAGTCTGGACTTTTGTGAATATATTTAGTGCAATTGTTCGAATATATTATGGTTGGTAGACATCAAATACTTAATTGACAGAATTAAGTCCGATTGTGGACGAGTTTCGAACTGTGATTGTGCCTAAAACTTTTAGGAATTATTACAACTGATTTCAAGAAGTTTCAGGTACATGTCCAGCGTTGTTGTTGCAATTTTGCTGAACTTCACTTTTCATGTTTAAAGACGTCCCACTCTTGTCGTATCAACTGAAGTGGAGGGGAGAAGTCTATCTAAATCCGCTTTTGCTCTCTCATCACAACATGGAAGACTCTCACTGTGCATGTAGTGATTTTTACGTCAGAGGCATCACAGTCTGGGACTCCTCTCGCCGGAGTATGAAGCCTTGTATTAGGGCAGCCGGAGTATGCAGCCTTGTTGTGTTAGGGCACAGTTTCCTACTTGGAGGAGGGAGGTCAGCATCACTTCGTCCTGTGAGTGTCTGGTATGTGGAGCGCGTTGTTCACACAGTCGGCTTCTCTGACTGCAGTTTATTATCCCTCACGGCCAGCCAGCCACTCATCCTCCCGCAGCTGCATGGCGCCCTGACTCAACAATAGCCTTGACTGAAGCGGGGAATGGCTCACTGTGTCATTCCCTGCAGATCATCTTGAATGCACCGAACATTATGGTGTGGAACTTCCGCATTACATACACATTTCATTTGTAGACTAAGTTTTGTTAGTGTAGATATATGAAGTGTAACAATGCAATTGGCGCGACGAAAACCTCTCACTGTCCTAAACAATAGTCTTAAGTGACGCGAAGTTCATTAGGTGACGAAAATCGGAAACTTTTTATACGCCAGGCGATTAGAAACCGTTTCGTCAACAAACTAGTCATTCCAACGAAAACTTCAGCAATTTGACATGTGCTGGGTGCTCGGAAGTCCACTAAGTTATTTTCAAGACAGATAAAAACAAAGATTCGGATGAAAGCTGTTAAGTATCAGATATCAAAGAACAATATATTTGTATTATTTACACAACTAGTGGGTCCTATTTTAATAGAATATCAAGTTAGTGTAGCGCTCAGTGATGGTTACCCCTCCAAGTGAAGCGAGGCGATACTTTATCCTACTGGGATCGCATTTCCATTGCGGCCGAGAGTACGTCGTGAAGCTTGTGTTATATGTCAAGCAAGCCTACCTCTTGTATGATAGGTCAAATAGGTTGCCTGAAACAGCAATCAATTTGCAGTTACGGCAGACGTGTTCACGTCTCCTTAAACTGGTTTTGTAGTCTAAGTGCCGATTGCAGCATGATACTGGACACGTAATTAACTGCAGAAAAATGGAGTAAATACTAGAGTATTTTCAGATAAATTGTGTAGTTAAAGTGAATGAAACATTAGATCCATCTAGAGGTTTTAATTTGACTAAAATGTTTCGAAGTAATTTGTATTATGAAATAGTGATTAGATGTGAAACGTTTTAAAAATACCACAAATTATGTCTTGAAAAATATAGAAAGCGAAGAATTTATTTTGTTAGCAACAAATCTGATGGTTTAAAATATTTTTAAGACGTTTTAGAGCAAGATTATGGAATAATAATGTTGCGTGCCATTAGAGAGTTGACCCTAGCTATAGCTCGAGAGACTAGAGACTAAGTTACAATTGGACGTTACATAAATGGATAAAGTTAGTGATACCAATTTTGTAATTCAACAGCCTTTATGAATTAATATCTGTCAATCATTGTGAGCTAGTAAAATAACTTCAGCAAGGTATCTGAAGTTATTTCGACGTCGTCTTACACTGAAAGAGGCCAATCAAAACTAACACTGCCGTTTCAGTTGCCTTCACAACTATTTTACACTACGCTGTATACAGCCATGGGATGCGTTTTTACTCCACGTTGATTTATTATTAATCTTAGAGAATTAAAATAACATCGTCAACTGGTATGAGATTGGTTCTTCTGGGTAATATCATTCCACTGTGGATATTTTAAATTTTACTTTCACTTGATAAAATCAGAGCAGAAACTCGTTTCATGGTTGCCCCTTTTGTTTTAGAACTGTTGCTCGCATTGTATCTACTGTTCGAACTTCAGGAAGAAGTCACTAGAGACAACACTACTTTGTTTTGGCTCAATTTTTTTGTTGAAAGGAAACAAGCTGACAATTTTCACACATGTGATCGAAAAGACAAGCTACTAGGAACTGGAAAGAGAACATTTAACATTTAGTATTATGATAATGAAGGATGGAACCTGAAGTTTCTCTAGTAACAGAAAAATAATATTCAGATCGGGAGGGGTGACTGGTCCTGGAGTATCTGGAACTGTTGAAGTACTGCGTATGTTTTGAGGAGAGACTTAGGTAGAAAGGGAAATAGAATCCTGAACATCGAAAGAAAGTTGTAGATCTGGGGTTTCCAACCTTTTAACTTACCTGGGCCACAATGGAAGTAGAATAGTATTTTGGCCTGCATATAACATACTTAACACTACTAACAATAACCTCTGAGAAAAAGAAAAGGGGAGTAAGGTGGGGCGACAGGATGAGAGAGAGAGAGAGAGAGAGAGAGAGAGAGAGAGAGAGAGAGAGAGCGAGCGCAAATTAGTATCGTGTCGCGGAACTGCCAGACTGAAAATATTCAATTTATCGTAACTGTTCCTGTTGGTGACAAAGAACGCACAGGTAACGGTATGGAGTAGTTTGGGAGAAGCTGGCGATGCCCTGCTAAAGAAGATTCTTTAGGACGATAATAAATGGGTATAATCAGAAAATCCATGCAGGGATTAAGGGAACTACTTACACAAAATCTTAAGGGTGTTTAGAGGAGATAAAGAGAGACTCTGTGACAAATGAAAGGTGCGCCGTTCACCGCCAGAGGGTCCATGAAGGTTTTGCGCTAGTGCTATTCACAAACGGTGTTCAGTCTGCCGTGTGACATGGTTTTAGAGACATTGTTTAAAATTTCGTCCGGTTACGTTAATTCACAACTGGCACCTGCGTGCAAATAATTGTCGAACACGTTCAAAGCTTGCAGGCTTATCAAGTTTAACAGCTGCAGTATCAGCCAAACGGGCAACAAGCTCTTCTAGAGCTCGTATCGGTGTCTCGTGCACCAAACGCTACAGCTACCCTCTCAAAAAGAAACCCGTAAGAGTGAAACATTTTCAGGATGTTAATAGCCAGCTGGACGAAAGGACATTGAACTTTGTAATAATTACTCCATTTTTAATGAGGACTACTACTGTACCTAATTTTGAGACGGGCCAACTGTTGGTTTCTAAATTTAAATTTTTACGATTCTGTGCTTTTAATTTCTGTGCTCTGTCCAGTGAAATTAAGTTTTAAGATTGCTGAATAGTATTACCTTTAAATATGCATCCATTATTGGAGCTTGGGTGTCTACTCAACAACAGAACAGTGATCAAACACTGTTCATAATGTGGGTCTAAGTCACACCAAGTCTGGGACACATTGCTCCACAAACTTATGATACACATTCCGTGTAAAAATCTACACTCGTTAGAGACGTAATTTAATGTTTCTTAATCTTATACACTTGTAAGTAATCAATGGAGAACTAAAAGGTAAACACATCTGTAAAAATGAATCTATCAACCTCAGATGATAAAAACTGAAACGATCCAATTCGCCAATGAAGGCGCCTAACGATTCGGGTTTCGTCGTTATACAGCGTGTTCCCAGGAGGAATGGTCAATATTCATGGATACAACGGGAATGACCATTCGAAATAAAAAAGTCAAGTAAACAAGGGTTCTAAAAAGCATACTTTGAGAGCTATGAGCAATTCTTGATTTTCGATACTGTGAAACAAAACCCTTCTACTGCAAGCTCTTTGCTTTCCATATTTTGCGATGTTGTTCTATGGAATAAAGCAGAAAAAAGTCCAGTAAACATGTGCTCTCAAATGCATACACGAAAGTTATGAGCACTTGTTCATTCGAAGAGTTGTGTTTCAAAGTATCGAAGATGAAGAAGTGCTCATAGTTCAAAAGGCTCTAAAGAGCCCATATTTACTCGACACTTTCGTTCAAATGATCATTCCTTTCATATCCCTGAGTATTGATCACCACTTCTGAAACACCCTGCATCAGGTACTCGGTGGTTCAGCTGGTTTTTTTTTTTTTTTTTGTGGTTTTAGGGCGCACAACTTCAACGGTCACTAGCGCCCAGACTACATTAGGAAGGCACCGCGAGGCACAAGTTTAAAACAGCAACTAAAAGGGAAAACACGATAAAAGATCGACAGGCATAGGATTAAAAAAAAAAACAGCATAATTAAATGTCCTTAGACAGGTTGGTCAATTTGATAAAATGGAGAACGCGAGCAGCTGCTCCTGGGTCATCCGCTAAAATGGCATCGAGAGTACATGGCAGGCCAAGATCAAGACGCAGTGGAGTAAAATCCGGACAGGACGTTAAAATGTGGCGGACCGTCAGCAAGTGCCCACATGGGGAGAACGGCGCCGTCGCCGTCGTCAGCAGATGGCGATGGCTGAACCGGCAGTGTCCAATTCGTAACCGGGCCAAAACTACCTCCTCCCGCCGAGAGGGACGTGAGGACGACGTCCAAGCCGCGGGAAGTGGTTTCAAGTCCCGAAGCTTGTTGTCCGTAAGTGCAGCCCAATCGGCATGCCACAGCGATAAAATGCGCCGACAAATTACCCTGCTACAATCTGATGAAGGGACACAACAAGAAGCTGTCCGAGGCTGGAGGACCGCAGCCTTGGCCGCGGCATCTGCAGCTTCGTTCCCAGGGATACCGACATGCCCAGGAACCCACATAAAGCTAACCGGAGAACCGTCGTCCACCAGCTGCTGAAGAGAGTGTTGGATCCGGTGCACGAAAGGGTGAACCGGATACGGATCACTGAGGCTCTGGATGGCGCTCAGGGAATCAGAGCAGATGACATAAGCAGAATGTCGGTGGCGGCAGATGTAAAGAACAGCCTGGTAGAGGGCAAAGAGCTCAGCTGTGAAGACCGAACAATGGCCATGGAGCCGGTATTTGAAACTTTGTGCCCCGACAATAAAAGAACAACCGTCCCCGTCATTGGTCTTAGAGCCATCTGTATAAATGAAGGTTATATTAATGAACTTCGAACGAAGTTCGACAAAACGGGAGCGGTATACCGAACCGAGGGTAACCTCCTTTGGGAGCGAGCTGAGGTCAAGGTGAACGCGAACCTGAGCCTGGAGCCAACTCGAAAGGTTGCAGGGAGTGAAAAATCAAGGTGTTGAAGGAGGCGACGAAAGCGAACTCCAGGGGGAAGCAGGGCAGAGACATACAACCCGTATTGATGATCGAGGGAGTTGTCAAAAAAGGAACGATAAGACGGGTGGTCGAGCATTGACAGTAGCCGACAGGCATACCGACAAAGCAGTATATCGCGCCGGTAGGGCAGTGGCATTTCACCGGCTTCAGCATGAAGACTGTCGACGGGACAAGTATAAAATGCTCCGATCGCATGACGTAAACCCCGATGTTGTATGGAGTTGAGGCGGCGTAAGATGGACGGCCGTGCAGAGGAGTATACGAAGCTCCCATAATCCAGCTTGGAGCGGACGATCGACCGATATAGGCGAAGTCGGACGGTTCGATCCGCTCCCCACGATATACCACTGAGAACACGGAGGACATTTAGAGAACGGGTACAACGGGCAGCCAAATAAGACATGTGGAGACCAGCTAAGTTTCCTGTCAAATGTAAGACCTAAAAATTTTGTTGTTTCCACGAATGGGAGAGCAACGGGACCGAGTCGTAAGGACGGTGGGAGAAACTCTTTGTAGCGCCAGAAGTTAATACAGACCGTCTTCTCGGCAGAAAACCGGAAGCCACTGGCGACACTCCAGGAGTAAAGATGGTCAAGAGAACGCTGAAGACAGCGCTCCAGGAAGCATGGACGCTGCGCGCTGCAATAGATGGTAAAACCGTCCAAGAAAAGGGAGCCTGATACATCAGCTGGGAGGCAATCCATTATTGGATTGATCGCTATGGCGAAGAGAGCGACGCTCAAAACTGAGCCCTGTGGCACCCCAATCTCCTGGCGAAAGGTGTCCGACAGGACAGAACCCACACGTACCCTGAACTGTCGATCCATTAAAAAAAACGAATAAAAAGAGGGAGGCGACCGCGAAGGCCCCATGTATGCATGGTGCGGAGAATGCCCGCCCTCCAACAGGTGTCGTAAACCTTCTCCAAATCAAAGAACACAGCCGCGGTTGGGCGCTTCCGCAAGAAGTTATTCATAATGAAGGTTGACAAGGTAACCAGATGGTCAACAGCAGAGCGGCGCCTACGAAATCCACATTGCACATTGGTAAGTAGGCGCAGAGATTCGAGCAGCCAAACCAAACGAGAGTGAACCATGCGCTCCATCACCTTACAGACACAGCTGGTAAGCGAGATGGGTCGATAACTGGAAGGCAAGTGCTTGTCCTTCCCCGGCTTAGGAATCGGTACAACAATAGACTCGCGCCAGCATGCGGGAACATGTCCCTCAATCCAGATGCGATTATAAGTACGAAGAAGGAAACCTTCACCCGCAGGAGAAAGGTTCTTCAGCATCTGAATATGAATAGAATCAGGCCCTGGAGCGGAGGACCGTGACTGGGTAAGTGCATTTTCGAGTTCCCGCATGGTGAAAGGGGCATTATAACTTTCACGACTCGAGGAGCCGAAGTTAGGTGGCCTAGCCTCCTCTTCCTGTTTTCGGGGGAGGAAGGCAGTGTGATAATGAGCGGAGCTCGAAACCTCAGCGAAAAAGCGGCCGAAGGCATTGGAGACATCCTCAGGGGCCACAAGGACGTCATTCGCGACCGTCAAGCCAGAAACTGGTGAGTGGACCTTAGTGCCAGATAGACGGCGCAGGCTACCCCAGATAACAGAAGAAGGAGTAGTAAAACTGTTGAAGGTGCTTGTGAAAGCAGCCCAGCTGGCTTTCTTGCTTCCTTTAATAATACAACGGCACTGCGCACGTAATCGTTTATAATTGATACAATTCGCCACTGTAGGGTGGCGTTTAAAGGTGCGTAAAGCACGTCGACGAGCACGTAATGCGTCTCTACATGCTGCGGTCTACCAGGGGACCGGTACGCGACGTGGAGAAGAAGTGGTGTGAGGGATGGAATATTCAGCAGCAGTGAGAATGACTTCCGTGAGGTGTGCGACCTGACTATCGCAGCTTGTGAAGGTTTGATCCTGAAAGGTCGCCCTGGAAGAGAAGAGCCCCCATTCGGCTTTGGAGATGTTCCAACTAGCTGAGCACGAAGAGGGGGTATGATGCAGGAGATGGATGACACACGGAAGTGGTCGCTCGAATATGTATCAGAAAGGGCATACCACTCAAACCGGCGTGCAAGTTGGGTAGTACATATAGAGAGGTCTAAATGGGAATAGGTGTGAGATGTGTCCGAAAGAAAAGTAGGGGCTCCAGTATTGAGGCAGCCAAGATTGAGCTGGTTGAAAAGGTCTGCTAACAGGGAGCCCCTCGGGCAGGATGCTGGAGAGACCCAAAGGGGATGGTGGGCATTGAAGTCTCCAGTTAACAAAAATGGTGCAGGTAGCTGAGCAATAAGTTGAATCAAGTCTGCCCTGGTAACGGCAGACGACGATGGAGTGTAAACGGTACAAATAGAAAATGTAAAAGTGGGGAGAGTAATTCTGACAGCAACTGCCTGCAGGCCAGTGTGCAATGTGATGGGATCGTAGTAAATATCATCCCGGACCAGCAACATAACCCTTCCATGACCCGGAATACCTACCACAGGGGGTAGGTCAAAACGCACAGAGGTGTAGTGTGCCAAGGCAATGTGATCGCATGGGCGGAGCTTCGTTTCCTGGAGGGCTACGACGAGCGGACGGTGCAAGCGGAGCAGCAACTTCAAGTCCTCTCGGTTGGAGCGAATGCTGTGAATATTCCAGTGAGTAAGTGCCATCATGAGAAGAAAAGGAAGATGAATGAAGGGGTCACCTCGAAGGCCGCTGAGGGCCTGGCTTCGAGCGAGTACTGCCGCCGCTATCAGTAGGCGGACAGTCATCGTCCATCGGTTCTATAGGTTCATCGGCCATCTCGTTAAGATGGCCGGGAGGAGCAGCTTCCTCCGCCGGTGAACGGCCAGATGTTCGGCTACCAGCGGTGCGGCCAGGCGAAACGGATGACGGCCTGGGGCGGCAACCGCTGGGTGGCGTAGGAGAAGAAATGCGCCGTGGAGGAGAAGGAGAACTGTGCTTCCTATGAGCCTTCTTGGAAGGTCTTTTAGTGGAAGTACTGGTCGACGGC
Source organism: Schistocerca americana (assembly GCF_021461395.2). Lineage (NCBI taxonomy): Eukaryota > Metazoa > Arthropoda > Insecta > Orthoptera > Acrididae > Schistocerca > Schistocerca americana. Next base: position 742,689,275 of record NC_060120.1, read on the forward strand.
TGGGAGTGCGAGGTACGTAAGAAGTCTGCACGGGACGGTTCCTTCTTGAAGGCCCATGCATCTGATTTCTGGGTCTTCGTCTTGGCAGAAGCTGATGAAGGTGCTTCTGTTGGAGGAGTGACGGGAGGAAGAGGAGACGTCGACCGCGCGATCTTAGCACTGGCCGAACGGACGACCGTGGTGTCGAAGGTCAGATCGCATGTCTGCGTCGCCACCTCCCTGGTAGTTCGAGGAGAGGCGAGGACAGTACTGTACTTTCCCACTGGGAGCAGCGCGGGCTTCCTACTAGCAAATAGCTTGCGAGCAGCCGAGGTGGACACTTTCTCTTTGACCCGAATTTCTTGGATACAGCGTTCTTCCTTGTAGATGGGACAGTCGCAGGAGGATGCTGCATGGTCACCCCGACAGTTCACACAACGAGGAGACGGAGGTGGACAGTCACCCTCATGGGCATCCCTGCCGCAAGTGACACATTTAGCTGCATTGGAACAAGACTGGCGAGTGTGATTAAAACGCTGACACTGGTAGCAGCGCGTAGGTGTCGGGACATAGGGGCGAACAGAAATAGCCTCGTAGCCCGCTTTGATATGCGACGGCAGCTGAATACTGTCAAAGGTCAAGAAAAGTGTCCGGGTCGGTACAAGGTCATTGTTGACCTTTTTAATGACCCTATGGACAGCCGTCACGCCCTGCTCAGCGAGGAAAGACTGAATCTCCTCGTCAGTCAATCAGTCAAGTGATCGAGTATAGACCATACCACAAGACGAATTCAAAGTGCGGTGAGCCTCCACCCGGACAGGGAACGTGTACAGGAGTGTGGCCCGAAGCAGTTTTTGTGCCTGAAAGGCGCTCTCAGTTTCTAGTAATGAGGTACCGTTACGCAACCTGGTACAAGATTTGACAGATCCGGCTATGGCATCTACGCCCTTCTGGATAACGAAATGGTTGACAGAGGAAAAATCCTTTCCGTCCTCAGATCGAGAAACGACGAGGAACTGTGGGGCAGGCGGTAAGTACTTTTGTCACTGGTGGCTGGTCAAGTTTCCGTTTTTGGGCAGAAGTCGAGAGAGATGGAGTGAAATCCATTGCGGAAGAACCCCCATGATTGCCAGCGTCTCCGATGGCGCGCTCCTTCCTTGTGGGGACCCCCTCAGAGGGCACTCCCGCCTTAGGTGAATGTTTACACCTCAGGTCACACCTCCCGGGAAACAGGGGGTACGTGAGTGCCTTACATGTCTACCCAGGGCGGGGAATTACGCGTTACCCCGTCACCGGCTACGCGTGCGAACGCATGGGTCGGCCTTCAGGCGCGCACAGGGAGGAAGGAAGAAGAGGAAAAAGAAGAGAGAGAAGGAGAGAGAGGACAGACTGTCTCAAACGCCGAGGCGGAGACCAGAGAAGGCAAGGAGAAGAAGGCAATGAGAAGGCAAGGAGAAGAAGACAAGGGAAAGAGTAAGGAAGACAGTGAGATGGAGAAGAGCAAAGAAAGGAACCAACCAAAGGAAGGAAGAAACGAGAAGTGAAAAAGCAAAATGACCGCAAATAGAGGTCGTGGAACCGTCCGTCTCCGGACGCAGGCGCTAACTACCCCCTTGAGGGGGAGGGACTCCTTTTAGTCGCCTCTTACGACAGGCAGGAATACCTCGGGCCTATTCTAATCCCCGGACCCGCAGGGGGGGGGGGGGGGGGGGGGTTCAGCTGTCTTCCCTAATGGGGTCTTCGGAGGTGGCTTCCCATAACTACAGCCGGCCGGAGTGGCCGAGCGGTTCTAGGCGCTACAGTCTGGAACCGCACGACCGCTACTGTCGCAAGTTCGAATCCTGCCTCGGGCATGGATGTGTGTGATGTCCTTAGGTTAGTTAGGTTTAAGTAGTTCTAAGTTCTAGGGGACTGATGACTTCAGAAGTTAAGTCCCATAGTGCTCAGAGCTCAGAGCCATTTGAACCCATAACTACAAAATAATCACGCCGAAGTATACCGAGTCACTAAGGCAACGGAGCAGCTGAGAAGCCACCGCAATTGGAAGCACCTTTCAATCTGTTTAACAAATGTATCCAGTACGAAAGATTCTAACTGTACGAGGCGCTTTACGGCAGATCCAAAAAAAAGGCAGAGCTGGTATTCTGCAGGATGCATGGACACGTTAGGATGTGGGGAAATGATGCACCCGACAGAGTACGCAAGGAAACATGTCGAAGAGGCAGTGTTATTCAGTGTTCGGCCCCCCTGCACGCTGTCATCTCGTTGATGGACACACATCATGTCTCAGTGGGCAGATGAGCGGTCGGCGGTGGTAAAAACGAACTGCAGTCAATAAAACCGACCACCCAGGCATTGCAAACCTCATGCCAGCCACAGCAACTGAAGGAAGTGAAGCTCACCAGGTTAAGTGTAGGACATTGTCCTATCAGTTTCCTTCGCCGCCGTGCTGATCTAGCAGTATAAGACGCCTGCGGAATACCGCATTTGATACAACATACTTTAACTACATGTTTTTCATGTGTTGGCTTACTGGCAACCTACTGGTTAGCTGGAGATCTGGCCATCATCCTAACCGAAAAATGAAATGAAATGATCGAACGGAATTGTTGGCCGGGAGACCCCATGCGGGGTGTTCGGCCGCCGAAAATGCAAGTGTTAAGATTTTGGCGAAATGTTGGACCTCCTGCAGAAAGCGTTGGGGAAAGGTGTACAGGACGAAGAGTGGGCTGTGGGCAGTGGAGAGGAAGTGGCTGTCTGTGGCGATTGGAAGTTATAAATGCGATGAAAAGAATGTGTGTTTATCACAGTTTCGGGTTACAATGTGAGTCTTCAGAAATAATGAAGTTTTACCATATATCAGCGTTATGCGCGACATGTGTGGTTGGCAAAGTTAAGGTATTCCAAAGGAACAGCGATATTTCAGGACGAAGTCTGAATAAGAAAGACATAAGAGCCCAGTAGACGGTAGCCGTAAGGGGAGGCACAAAGCCGTTTGTCCTAGAGCAGGAGCAATACAGAAGAGCAGAACGTAATTCAGAAGTGTGTATCCACACGCAAAAGCGGCAGTTTGATAGGCCCTCACTTGCCTCTGTTGGTTATCAAAAGAATGCTGGGCTCTGTACTGCCTTTGGACTTCGGTCCATCAAGTCAGCATTCACATAAAGTCACGAGTACTTGGTTCGAACGACTGGATATGGAAAATAAGACTGAGGAGAAACTAAAAGCCGATGATAATGATGATGCAGTACCTATAATATAATCACTACTACTACTACTACTACTACTACTACTACTACTACTACCTAAAGCTAACTCTTTCCGAACAGGCCTTCGAAGGCCAAATAGTACCAACCGGCCGCCGTGTCATCCTCAACGCACAGGCGTCACTGGATGCGGATATGGAGCGGTATTATGAGGTCAGTACACCACTCTCCCGGCCGTCTGTCAGTTTACGAGACCGGAGCCGCTACTACTCAATCAAGTAGCTTCTCAGTTTGCCTCACAAGGGCTGAGTGCACCCCGCTTGCCAACAGCGCTCGGCAGACCGGACGGTCACCCAGCCAAGTGCTAGCCCAGCCCGACAGCGCTGAATATCGATGATCTGACGGGAACCGGTGTTACCACTGCGGCAAGGCCATCGGCCACCAGCACCATCAATATTACATAATTACTTCATAGGGCTTATGGCCTGCTGAAAGTCTTTCAAATGAACGTGGCCTGTTGAAAGTCTTTCAAACGAACGCCTCTTGCGAGACTTGCGTTCCTTAATCTCACTTATGAAATCGGGGAAATTGGACCTACAGTTTCTACAGTTTAACGTGAAATCCGAACCTCCTGTCGTTTCTGGCGACTCATACCACTGAGAGTGAAGGCTTGGTTCAAACGCAAAGTGACAAACCCAAGGTCAGGATTCGATTCCGCGACCTCTTGATTTCTAGCCATTCGCTTTAACGTTAGACTACCAGACCCGACAACGGAAAGATGAGAAAATAATTTGTAGTGTTCCACGTTGCGACTGGAGCCAGTAAGCTCTGAGACAGGGGCCGCACTGTCTAAGTATTCAGCCACTCATATAATATGCGTGTCATTAACACGTTTTTCCAAACGATTCGAGGATTTTAATACATAACGGTCACATATTTGAAATCGACGTGGCCTGATTTTCCGGGTAGGTCTGCTAATGCGTGTTCTTGGGGAATCTTTACAGCAATTTCACTTGTGAAAAGAGGCATTATTGAAACCCCAGCACGTATGTTTATATCCACTATGGACGCTGGAGACACTGTGCAGCGCCGTCCAAAATTACCTCCATCCACTAGGCTGCCAAAATGAGTGGTGTCAGTTTCACTTTGCATATAAGTCATATGAATTGTTGCACTGATCTAGTGAAATTCTTCGACCTCTAACTTTGATTTTAATTTCTCATTTATCACTTTTCACCTCTCGCAATGATTGTTGATGTGGAAAACACCAACTTGCACCATGTCGTCCTATAACTGGGTCAGTCAGTCGCAAGGTCGGAGGAAGGCAACGGCATTCCACCACCAACAGGACCATTCATAGTAACGCATTATGATGTTCACAACCAATGTCTGGATTGATGGTAGCTGTACCATGCTTTGGGACACTGAGTACCAGCTCAACTACCCTGTCTCCGTGACTCACGGAAGAGGCGGTGGTACTTACCTGCATCTACAGGCAGCGGTATCTCGGCTGTGGACAGATGGGGCCGTGCAGTCTGCGACCGTTCCCTACAGGCTCCCACCCCAAAGTGAGCAGAGCGCACGCAATGGAGACGTGCCACGGGCCGTGATTTACCGCTGTTTGCTACCGCCGCTTATATATGGCGTTTGCATGGCCTCCTAGCCTCCCCCGGACGAGAAGAGTTAGGGCAGCAATCACATGCAGGCTGCTCCTGGCCCGTGTCAGTTGCGCAAAGGTTTCTCTGGGCATATGCACCAAGGATGCGTCACGTCTACGTCATGATCACGTCCGCCATTCACGTAAGCACAGTGAAAATATTAGCTCTACCGACTCTCTGTTGGCGCGAGAGTGAGTAATATACAGGGTATGTTCATAAAGTAATGCAAGTATTGTCATAACAAAATATTCAAGACATATAGGCAGACTGCAGCGACGAATGAAAATTTGTACCAAGCCCGGGATTCGAACGTGGGTCTTCTTGGCACAGTGGATTTTCATTTGTCGTTTCAGTCTGCATATATACGATTGTTGCCGAAAAAGTAAAGCACCGTATTTTTTTTCTCAGCCAAAAACAATGCTACTGTTTCAGTCCTAAGACTGGTTTGATGCAGCTCTCCATGCCACTCTATCCCGTGCAAGCTGCTTCATCTCTGAGTAACAACTGCAACCTACATCCTTCTGAATCTGCTTAGCGTATTCATCTCTTGGTCTCCCTCTACGATTTTTACCATCAGCGCTGCCTTCCAATACTAAATTGGTGACCCCTTGATGCCTCAGAACATGTCCTACCAACCGATCCCTTCTTCCAGCCAAGTTGTGCCACAAACTCCTCTTCTCCCCAATTCTATTCAATACCTCCTCATTAGTTATATGATCTACCCATCTAATCTTCAGCATTCTTCTGTAGTACCACATTTCAAAAGCTTCTATTTTCTTCTTGTCCAAACTACTTATCGTCCACGTTTCACTTCCATACATGGCTAGACTCCACACACATACTTTCAGACACGACTTCCTGACACTTAAGTCTATACTCAATGTTAACAAATTTCTCTCCTTCAAAAACGGTTTCCTTGCCATTGCCAGTCTACATTTTATATCCTCTCTACTTCGACCATCATCAGTTATTTTGCTTCCCAAATAGCAAAACTCCTTTAGTACTTTAAGTGTCTCATTTCCTAATCTAATTCCCTCAGCATCACCCGATTTAACTCTACTACATTCCATTATTCTCGTTTTGCTTTTGTTGATGTTCATATTATATCCTCCCTTCAATATACTGTACATTCCGTTGAACTGCTCTTCCAGGTCCTTTGCTGTCTCTGACAGAATTACAATGTCATCGGCGAACCTCAAAGTTTTTATTTCTTCTCCATGGATTAATACCTACTCCGAATTTTTCTTTTGTTTCCTTTATTGCTTGCTCAATATACAGATTGAATAACATCGGGGAGAGGCTACAACCCTGTCTCACTCCCTTCGCAACCACTGCTTCCCTTTCACGCCCCTCGACTCTTATAACTGCCATCTGGTTTCTGTACAAATTGTAAATAGCCTTTCGCTCCCTTATTTTGCCCATGCCACCTTCAGAATTTGAAAGAGTATTCCAGTCAACATTGTCAAAAGCTTTCTCCAAGTCTACAAATGCTAGAAACGTAGGTTTGCCTTTCCTTAATCTATTTTCTAAGATAAGTCGTAGGGTCAGTATTGCCTCACGTGTTCCAACAATGCTACGAATGCTAAACGTTACGTATGTATTACTGGAAGTCTCCTGAGTGAGCGCGCCAAGTTTTCGTCACTTCCGACGGATGACAGTTTCAAAACGGCGTCTGTAGGTGTTGTACGTTAGAAGCAACGTGCCGTCATTAAATTTCTCACTGCAGAGAAAGAAAGTGTGGGGAAAATTCATAAATGCTTGTGCAAAGTCTATGGAGCATTTAGCACAGTTAGTCGTTGGCACGGAGGGTGAGGTTATCAGAAGACGGTTCGACGGAGATCCATGATTTGCAACGGTCGGGGAGACCATCCACGGTTGTCACACCTGGTATGTTGCAGCGAGCTGATTTAGTCATTCGCCATAAAGGATGCCATTCATGGAAGACATTTTGAGGACGATGGCGAGGTGATTCACAATTTAAGCACTGGCTCCGCCACCAGGACAAGGATTGGTACCGAAAGGGCATCCACGGCTTTGTTTCGCACTGGAGGAAGGCCATAGATGGATGGAGATTACGGGGAAAAATAGGGTGTGTAGATAAAACACCATTCTTTTGTTTAATTCTCAATAGGGAATTGTTGAAGAAAACAAATGCGGTGCATTACTTTCTGGGCAACCCTCACATATAATTGTTTGAGAACTGAAAATTTTTCTGGTACCATGTAGTTTCATTTGAATGTTCAGGAGACTTACAGATGATTAGAACTCTTAGAAGAGCACTTCACCCGCCACGCCCCATGTGCATCAGCATTTTTTTTTCCGGCAACCTTCCCTATGCACGGTAGGAGTCCTGGAAAGTCTCGACGAGACCCTCGTCCAGTGTGGTCATCAAAACGGAGACCTTAAACGATGGTCTTTAGTCCTTTTAAAGTATCTACATTTGGCCGAAATCATCTACACGCTGAGAGTGAGAGTCACGTGCTTGCGTGTAAATCAACAGCCAGCCAGTGGGGCAGAGACGTCAATGACCAACTGACTATGCCGAGTGTGCGGTTTCTACAATCTTGAGTGTACTGAAGCTTGCGCACGTGCAGAAACACGGGATTGTGGCGCTGGAAGTTACAACTATTCTCACCGAGCTTACTCCACTCACAGTTGTGGGATTTCTATTTTTGTATCTTCTTAATCTTCAGTTTGTTGTTTGCTTTGTTTTCGTGACACACTGATAAGGTTGCGCGAGGGCTTGCCAGTTTTCCTACTAACGTTCTCCCACAAGAGAGACGAAATAGCAAAATAGATAAGGTGCTTACGTTTTGCAGTACCTAGACAAAGAAAAAACCTTGACTCTACATGAATAAGAACACAGACAGACAGACGTCTTTTAATGAAAACAGTTCTAACAGTGAAAAAGTCTGATCCATTAAACCAGAAAAACAATTTTCGATGAAAGAAAATGAAATACGAAGACTAAAGTAAAAGGAGCCATTTCTGCTTCTAAATATTGTTCGACGCGGTTGTATGTACGTATGTTTTCCACAACAGGTTTACTATTTTTTTCAATTTGAGGAGTACGGAGAATTCATCATACGACCTCTGTCAATAACACCCAGTATGATTTTTGGTTTAGTAATCAATAAACCCTATTATCATAGGTTGTTTCGACATTGTGGTACCATATTTAGATTTTTCGTAAAAATGGTGGCCTCTCAAGCTCACTTTCACTGATGTGGTGCCAAACTGCAGAGCAGACAGCCTTCACCAGGCTCTGAAGTTTAGCGCTAACGTGTAAACGGAAACTACCACTCGTTCTGCAGTGTACTCATTTGCAACGAGAAGGATCCTTTACTGTATGATTATATTATAGCGGAACGAACACTGGTAGCAGTTACTTCTGTAAAATATCTGGGAGTACGCGTAAGGAACGATTTGAAGTGGAATGATCATATAAAATTAATTGTTGGTAAGGCGGGTGCCAGGTTGAGATTTATTGGGAGAGTCCTTAGAAAATGTAGTCCATCAACAAAGGAGGTGGCTCACAAAACACTCGTTCGACATATACTCATCAGTGTGGGATCCGTATCAGGTCGGGTTGACAAAGGAGATAGAGAAGATCCAAAGAAGAGCGGCGCGTTTCGTCACAGGGTTATTTGGTAAGCGTGATAGCGTTACGGAGATGTTTAGCAAACTCAAGTGGCAGACTCTGCAAGAGAGGCGCTCTGCATCGCGGTGTAGCTTGCTGTCCAGGTTTCGAGAGGGTGCGTTTCTGGATGAGGTATCGAATATATTGCTCCCCCTACTTATATATCCCGAGGCGATTACGAATGTAAAATCAGAGATTCGAGCGCGCGCGGAGGCTTTCCGGCAGTCGTTCTCCCGCGAATCATACGCGACTGGTACAGGAAAGGGAGGTAATGGCAGTGGCACGTATTAAGTGCCCTCCGCCACACACCGTTGGGTGGCTTGCGGAGTATAAATGTAGATGAAGTCGATTGAGAGAAAGTTGTTCGTGTAATCTGTCAAGCTGTGTTCGTCGGGAACACCGACGCACGGAGCGGTGCAGCGGTAGCAGCATTACCATGTTTGAGTCAAGCAGCGTGCATCTCTTATCGCAGGCGAAGGACCCTTTTTCTCAATCTTGCGAGAACGACCACGTAGTAGGCAGCATTAATGGTCTGCCCTGCAAGTGTAAGTTCCTTGTGGACCACATTCTTAGCGTCGAAAATCACAAATAGAATTGTTTTCATTTTCTGCGCGTTCTTGCCATTTCTTTGAGAGGACGCCGGGCGTGTGACATTCGGCACTGTGGCACTGTCTCCAAGTCGTCATCAAATGCCCACATTTAAACCATGTTACTGACCTTATTTAAAAAACAAAGATCAATTTCAACACGTTCCTAAATTTCGTTCCCTGTTGTCACTCGGTTGGTCTTTTGGCTCGACCGCTAACACTTTTGAGGACCAGCTTTTACCCATATTTCGCATGTGGAGGTTGTATGTCGTGATGGTGCACATTGGCTATTTGAATGTTCAGTGACAGCAATCATCCTAACACTCATTCGATGGTCAGACGTGAACAAATTACGCACACGAGTCACATCGTCGGAGTGGATGGTTGATGGGTGCCCAGAGAGGAGATTACCGGTCACCTCTCCCGCACCCATCTTTAATTTCAGGCACCACCTTGAAACTCACGAAGACGATAGAGGACAGTTCGTTGTAACTTGATGAATCAATCGATTGGTATCAGAATAGCTTTTGCCGAGTTTGGCGCCTAAACTTCACCATGGAGAAAAATAGCTGGCGGTAATCTAATTAGAGGGAACATAAAACGCAGAGTGGCAATAGTAAAGATAATTTTTCGAAAGCGATGAATTTGTTAACGTCGAATATTAATTTCAGTGACAGGAAGTCTCTTCTGAAGATATTTGTTTTGAATGTAGCATTCTTTACAGGATAAAAGTGGGCAATAAGCAGAAGAGAGTAGAAGCGATTGAAATTTTGTGTCACAGGAACTTTGTGAAGATTAGACATTATAGCTGAGGTAGGAGGGGGGGGGGTTATAACTAATGAAGAGGTGCTGTATCGAAATGGGGAAGAAACGCATATAACACACTGACTAAAATAAGGACGCTCCTAAGTATTATTAGAGAATTGTGAGTTTGATCATGGAGGTGTGTGTGGGGAGGGGGTACAAGTGGTACTTTAAAACTTGATTAAAATTGTACAGGGAGGCCAAGGCTTAACTACAGTGTGCAGATTCAGATGATGTAGGTTTCAGTGGCTATGTAGATGTGAAGCAACTTGCGCAGGGTGAGGTGAGCGTTGATACCTGCCTCAAATCACTCTTCGGATTGATAACAACAACAACCTCCTTTTAATACAAAGGGGCGATCAAAAGTTTTCGCTTTAGTGCGTTGCTGCAACGTATATACAATGTAGCGCGACTTCGATGAGGGTATATAAATATCGACATGTAAGCAAAGGATCAGTGTGGCCTTTGTGTCTTCCCGACAACGACGAACACTGGTAGACATCCTTCGGAGAATTAAGAATGTCTGTGGGGCACCATGTCTGTGGAAAACCTCCGTTGTGGAATTGTGCGCCAAGTTCCGTGCTGGAACGCTCGTCCCCATATTGCACGTGTCTCTTAGGGATCACCAGAAGCGACTTGGTCCACGGATTGTCGATAGGGGAAATTTTGAGACAAGACACACTTCAACCGTTTATCTTCCCGATGTTCACACACACCTCTAATCTCGTGAGAAAGGGCGTTGGGTAGCCACCAAGATAACATCCTCGCCACGGACGATTATCATTCATAGTCCGATTCAAATAACTTGACAGTTGACACTTCACGTATTGTAGCTGCTTTCCTCCAATTGGAGCTCTCAACGTCACGTCAGAACTGTTCGCCATTGCCAAACTACCACAACAATTGTTCCAATTCCTCGCCCTTCTTTCTTTCTTTCTTTCTTTGTGTGTTTGGATCCTGAATCATGCGTCTGCTACTTTTATTTCGTAACACGGAACAACAGAAACAATACACACGCACAAACTATGCTAACGAAATACATTTCATACACAGCGCTAACATAATACCAGTGGATACTTCCGCATAAGACGTGCTTTAGCATCACATATACAGTTATCAGAATCACAGAGATCGGCTTACATTAGAAAGCTTCGCACAACATTGTGAAGCTAAATTTTTTACAGCTGCATTTCATCGTTGTGATGGGTCATTACACTCATGAATTTAACTATGTATTTTCGGTGTGATTTAGTGTAGCGTAATGGTTAGCGCGTTAACCCCGTAGGTTCAAATATTGTCAAAAGTAAATTTTATTTGTAAATCTAACGAAAAGAGTGATCATTTTTATTTAAATGCAATTTTTTATTTCTAATACTTGATACGTCATTTTTTTTAACCGTATTTACTTTATCTGCTCTTAACTTTCTTCCTATCATTCTGTGTCGCCTGTCAACCGGAACTGCTCATGTGTTGGTAACGCAGCAGCTCTTGTAACCGATGAGAGGATAATTTAAGGTAACAAATGAATGCGCGAAATTAAAGTTTGCTTTTAGCGCAGAAACTAATTTTTTTCTGTATTGAGTTTGCTCATTATGATTAGCCGTAACAGCTGTTAAGAAAGAGTTCGTGCTTTCAGTTCTGCCGTAGACTGTTGACCGCCGTTTTCTCGGACACACTGCGCATCACGAGGTTGTGAGTTTAAATGCAGGGCTATAAAACGCATCGTCTGCCACTGTTCTGTCATTGGTCACTTAAAACCAGCAGTCGGCAGAGCACATCCATCCCCGACACATCTCGCGGCGGGCCACTTCCAACGTCGCTCTGCGTTACACATTAATACCATCTGTCAAGTGACCCGCCGTGTTTGTGCGTCAGCTATAACCGAGTGGTAGCTGGCAGCTGAGGGTGGAACACTGTACGGCAAGTGACAGACGTCAAGTATCAGGTAATTTTAATGAGACTGTAGTACTGACTATCGCAATCAACGAAGAATCCATAATCAAGCCTACCCAGAGTACCTCACACACAGGTTAATAGTGTTGGAAAATGCCACAAAAACTTCCCATAGGCAATAATGTAGCGTCCATCTCCTTGCAATTTTTCGAACGCTGGTGAAGAAACTACCACCACCACCACCACCACCACCACCACCACCACCACCACCACCACCCAATGTCACTCGCAGTCGGTGAACAGTTTGTGGCAGACATAAATGTCACTGTCCCTGTTTCATTTTGCACACAATACCTCACAAAATTAGAAAAATGGCTCAGCACTTGGCAAGTAAACCTAATGTGCAAAGAGTCAATTGGTGATATTTAGACACAGAAATTTTACAACTAATAAATTACAAACACCACTTAAAGTAAAGTTAAAACTCTGGGGAGAATAAATACCACCAAAACCAAATTATTTAGGTCTTATAATGGACATAACACTGTCATGGAAGCCTCACCCAGATAATATCCTAGTACAGGCAAGGAGGAGAATCGGTCTTCTGAAGTTAATTAGAGGACGTATAAGAGGAGTACATTAATTTATACTTATAAAACGTTTATAAGACCAGTCCTGGAATATAGGGCACCAGTATGTATTCCAAGTAAACACCAAACAGAATGAGTTTTAAGCACAGAAAGAACAATTCTACGAATTGCTACTAGATCAAGCGTCTATACTACAAATCAAGACATATATAATTTAGTAAATATATAAATATATTACCGCTACAGCGCCGACTAATTAAGCTTGTCAGCAATACAGGCATGAATAGACTTCACTCTGATACGTTAACAACTAAAACGTTAAAGAATTTATGAATTTCAATTTTCCACTTCACCAGTATAAATTTCCATCACACAATGTAGCACACTGTATTAGGGAGAATAATGAAGAATTTGATAGAACAATTCCACTTGGGCCTCTTAATAATATTAGCCATTTAGTTAATGAAAGCTGAAGTGTAAATGTCAGTTCTATAATAAAAATTAAAGTGAGATACTAGAGAATAAGTACGATATAAAGTAAAACATTATATACGATACATTATCCCAGGTGGGGTTTTTGAGGGGGTTTTCCCTACCCGTAAGGCGAATGCTGGGATATAACATTTCCCATCAGGAACAAGAAAAAGAGGAAGAAGCAGATTAAGTAGGAAAAAGGAAGAAAGTAATAATGAATAGGAATCGATGCATGTAATGAATTATTGAAGAATTGCCGGTCGGGGTGGCCGAGCGGTTCTAGGCGCTACAGTCTGAAACCGCGCGACCGCTACGTCGCAGGTTCGAATCCTGCCTCGGGCATCGTTGTGTGTGATGTCCGTAGGTTAGTTAGGTTTAAGTAGTCCTAAGTTCTAGGGGACTAATGACCTCAGAAGTTAAGTCCCATAGTGCTCAGAGCCATTGAAGAATTATTGTTACTGAATTGGATAATCAATATTTCAAGTAAAATAGGGAACATCAAGTTTTCCCAAATAATATAAATAAATGGAGTCCCAACAGTATTAAAGCACCTATGGCTGAAAGGAGCTAAGCTCTAGATACAGCCCAACCTCGTAAGAGGGGATGAAAGATGGAAAAAAAGATGAACTTTTCATGCATAGTTTTAGTTCTTGTCACGGACAGTAATGTTACGTGGAGCTGCTCCGTTTCTATGACAATTCATCTTATCACAGTCAGTGGACTAATCGACCCACTCACCAAATGAACTCTAAGACAGCTTCGCTGATTGAGGCATATGCCTTACTTACCCCGAAAGTTTATGATGGTCTCTTTCTGCAACTTTACTTTGGAACTCACGAGTGGTTCCTCCCGCCGCTTTCACCCTATATTTTTACAACCATCCTTCCCAATTTCCGACAGTCCCTGTCCATCAGTAAATGAGGTCTGCCTGGTCTCTGCTTATCTGTTGTGGTTCCTACGCCTTTCGACTTCACGATCGCGCCACGTACAGTCGACTAGGGCAGCCTCTTAAGTGCTGAAACGTCGGTGATGGATTTCCTGCTCAGGTGACATCGAATAACTTGTCTCCGTTCGAAGTCACCAAGCTCTCCCAACAGATTCATTGTGCCGTTACTGCTTCTGTAAAGACAACACAATTCTCTCCGCCTCCTTTTACATTGACGGGTCCACCTCTCGTGACTTCTAGCGGTCAGTTCTACATTACATAGGAGTGTCTGGATACTTCTGACCACGTTACCACTATGTAGGTTGTGTTCGATAATAGAACTGTCAGCGCCCTCGAGAAATTTCGTTTATACGTATCAGGCCCGCAACTTAGATTCCAGGAAATTCAAGAATTACTGATTTCCGTTCGTTGCGAGTAACGTTCAGGAGTTCAGTCTTTGCTAACTCTAGTGGTGGGCAATAACCGTAAGTTCTACGTTTAGAACACTCAACTTCCGCTATAAACGTGGGTTCCAGTCACACTTTTTACTCTTTGGTAAGAATGAAGGTGTCACAGAATTTATTGTAGTGATCAAATTTAATGATCTCGTAAAAATGAAGTTACATAATTTTTGTTTGTTTGCAGGCACATTATGCAGTCTTGCTACACGTTGAAAAGCCTGTACTACTACATCCGGTAGCAAGCCGCTCGCGGATGCAAAACGAAACGGTGCAGCACCTTGATAATGTGGAGTATCTGCACATGAAGGACGTCTGTCCACGCCGAGTTGGAGAAAATGTGCGACAACAATGCGGCATCATACGACAGTGTAGCAGTATGATAGTAACAGAAATGAGAAAAGCGAGAAACTTATCAGCTTTGAAAGTCAAGAAGCAGACGAAGTTAAGGAATTCTGCTACCTAGGCAGTACAATAACCAATATATGAAGACAGTAACTGCTCTCGAAAGAAGAGATACCATTGATGAGCATGCAGCTTCTCTAGAATAAATGATCATTAATTGAAACCGTCAGCCGAGGACAGGTGTTGTTGATATACCTCGGTGGGGACAGCTGAAAATGCGTGCCCTGATCGGGACTCGAACCCGGATCTCCTGCTTACATGGCAGACGCTCTATCCATCTTTTTTTACATTATTTTTTTATTCCACAAAAACAGTATCAAAAATTGCTAGCTTACAATGAAATGACACAAATAAGGTGACAGACAATTGCAGTCATAAATTACAGCATATCCATCTGAGCCACCGAGGACACAGATGAATAGCGCGACTGCAGGGACTTATCCCTTGCACGCTTGCCGTGTGTCCACAACCTACATATCTAATGCACCTAATAGATATTTGCCCATCCATCTTACGGGAATCGTCACTTAGTGTCCGCGAGTAATGAGTTGGTGGGCAAATATCTATTAGGCACATTACGTATGTAGATTGTGGGCAGTTGGGAATGTGGGTCTCACGGGAAGCGTGCAAGGGATAAGCCCCTGCAGTCGTGCTATTCATCTGTGTCCTCGGTGGGTCAGATGGCTAGAGCGTCAGCAGGAGACCCAGGGATCGAGTCCCGGTCGGGGCACACATTTTCAGCTGTCACCATCGAGGTATATCAACAACACCTGTCGGCAGCTGAGAGTTTCGATTAATTATCCTTTAAAATAACCAATGATGGATGGAGCAAGGACGACACCAACAACAGACTAGCAATGGCAAAAAATGGCATTCCTGGCCAAGAGAAGTCTACTAATATCAAACATACGAGGGCAGTTCAATAAGTAATGCAACACATTTTTTTTCTGAAACAGGGGTTGTTTTATTCAGCATTGAAATACACCAGGTTATTTCCCAATCTTTTAGCTACACAACAGTATTTTTCAACGTAATCTCCATTCAATGCTACGGCCTTACGCCACCTTGAAATGAGGGCCTGTATGCCCGCACGGTACCATTCCACTGGTCGATGTCGGAGCCAACGTCGTACTGCATCAATAACTTCTTCATCATCCGCGTAGTGCCTCCCACGGATTGCGTCCTTCATTGGACCAAACATATGGAAATCCGACGGTCCGAGATCGGAGCTGTAGGGTGCATGAGGAAGAACAGTCCACTGAAGTTTTGTGAGCTCCTCTCGGGTGCGAAGACTTGTGTGAGGTCTTGCGTTGTCATGAAGGAGAATTTCGTTCAGATTTTTGTGCCTACGAACACGCTGAAGTCGTTTCTTCAATTTCTGAAGAGTAGCACAATACATTTCAGAGTTGATCGTTTGACCATGGGGAAGGACATCGAACAGGATAACCCCTTCAGCGTCCCAGAAGACTGTAACCATGACTTTACCAGCTGAGGTTATGGCTTTAAACTTTTTCTTGGTAGGGGAGTGAGTGTGACGCCACTCCATTGATTGCCGTTTTGTTTCAGGTTCGAAGTGATGAACCCATGTTTCATCGCCTGTAACAATCTGACAAGAAATTGTCACCCTCAGCCACATGACGAGCAAGCAATTCCGCACAGGTGGTTCTCCTTTGCTCTTTATGGTGTTCGGTTAGACAACGAGGGACCCAGCGGGAACAAACCTTTGAATATCCCAACTGGTGAACAATTGTGACAGCACTACCAACAGAGATGTCAAGTTGAGCACTGAGTTGTTTGATGGTGATCCGTTGATCATCTCGAACGAGTGTGTTCGCACGCTCCGCCATTGCAGGAGTCACAGCTGTGCACGGCCGGCCCGCACGCGGCAGCTCAGACAGTCTTGCTTGACCTTGCGGCGATGATGACACACGCTTTGCCCAACGACTCACCATGCTTTTGTCCACTGCCAGATCACCGTAGACATTCTGCAAGCGCCTATGAATATCTGAGATGCCCTGGTTTTCTGCCAAAAGAAACTCGATCACTGCCCGTTGTTTGCAACGCACATCCGTTACAGACGCCATTTTAACAGCTCCGTACAGCGCTGCCACCTATCGGAAGTCAGTGAAACTATACGAGAAGAAGCGGGAATGTTTGAAAATATTCCAGAAGAAATTTCCGGTTTTTTCAACCAAAATCGGCCGAGAAAAAAAATGTGTTGCATTACTTATTGAACTGCCCTCGTAAATCTTAATTTGAGGGAGAAGTTTCTGAGAATGTACGCCTGGATTACAGCATCGTATGGTAGTGAAACATGGGCTGTGGGAAAACCGGAACAGAAGAGAATCGAAGCATTTGAGATGTGGTGTTACAGAAGAGTGTTGAAAATTAGATGGACTGATGAGGTAAAGCATGAGGAGGTTCTGCGCAGCTTCGGAGAGGAAAGGAATATGTGGAAAACATTGATAAGGAGAAGGAACACGACGTTAGGATATCTTTTAAGACATGAGGAAATGACTTCCATGGTACTATCGGGAATTGTAGAGAACAAATACTGTAGAGGAAGACAGAGATTGAAATATATCCAGCAAATAACTGAGGACATAGGTTGCAAGTGCTACTCTGAGATGAAGAGGTTCGCACAAGACACGAATTCGTGGCAGGCCACATCAAATCAGTGAGAAAACTGATGACCAAAAGGAAAGAATGTTTGGCAGCGCAGACGCTTCCAGTATGATCAACGGAAGGCACAAACGGAAGGCACAAACGGAAGGCACAAACGGAAGGCACAAACGGAAGGCACAAACGGAAGGCACAAACGGAAGGCACAAACGGAAGGCACAAACGGAAGGCACAAACGGAAGGCACAAACGGAAGGCACAAACGGAAGGCACAAACGGAAGGCACAAACGGAAGGCACAAACGGAAGGCACAAACGGAAGGCACAAACGGAAGGCACAAACGGAAGGCACAAACGGAAGGCACAAACGGAAGGCACAAACGGAAGGCACAAACGGAAGGCACAAACGGAAGGCACAAACGGAAGGCACAAACGGAAGTCACAAACGGAAGTCACAAACGGAAGGCACAAACGGAAGGCACAAACGGAAGGCACAAACGGAAGGCACAAACGGAAGGCACAAACGGAAGGCACAAACGGAAGGCACAAACGGAAGGCACAAACGGAAGGCACAAACGGAAGGCACAAACGGAAGGCACAAACGGAAGGCACAAACGGAAGGCACAAACGGAAGGCACAAACGGAAGGCACAAACGGAAGGCACAAACGGAAGGCACAAACGGAAGGCACAAACGGAAGGCACAAACGGAAGGCACAAACGGAAGGCACAAACGGAAGGCACAAACGGAAGGCACAAACGGAAGGCACAAACGGAAGGCACAAACGGAAGGCACAAACGGAAGGCACAAACGGAAGGCACAAACGGAAGGCACAAACGGAAGGCACAAACGGAAGGCACAAACGGAAGGCACAAACGGAAGGCACAAACGGAAGGCACAAACGGAAGGCACAAACGGAAGGCACAAACGGAAGGCACAAACGGAAGGCACAAACGGAAGGCACAAACGGAAGGCACAAACGGAAGGCACAAACGGAAGGCACAAACGGAAGGCACAAACGGAAGGCACAAACGGAAGGCACAAACGGAAGGCACAAACGGAAGGCACAAACGGAAGGCACAAACGGAAGGCACAAACGGAAGGCACAAACGGAAGGCACAAACGGAAGTGGGTAGCAGTCACGAATAAGTTCACATCTCGCACGACATTTTGAACTTGTGGATCTCCACCAGCGAGTTCGTGCTCACATCTATTCAGAAAGCATGTTGGGCCGGAGCAGCATCGGATATGATGTAACAGCTGTGTCAGAACAATCTACATGACGCCCTAGACGTCAAACCACCATGGACGAGGGCTGGGTCCACCATTGTGACCCGAAGACAAAGGAGCAAAGCGAGCAGTCGGAACACGTGCACTGATCATAGCCGAAAATGGCGGAGACCTAACCATCATTGGTCAAGGCGATATAGAGCTTTTTCGACAAACGCGGTATTCTGCTAACAGTTTATACTTACGAGGTGCATTCAAGTTCTATGGCCTTCGATTTTTTTTCTAATTAACTACTCACCCGAAATCGATGAAACTGGCGTTACTTCTCGACGTAATCGCCCTGCAGACGTACACATTTTTCACAACACTGACGCCATGATTCCATGGCAGCGACGAAGGCTTCTTTAGGAGTCTGTTTTGACCACTGGAAAATCGCTGAGGCAATAGCAGCACGGCTGGTGAATGTGCGGCCATGGAGAGTGTCTTTCATTGTTGGAAAAAGCCAAAAGTCACTAGGAGCCAGGTCAGGTGAGTAGGGAGCATGAGGAATCGATTCAAAGTTGTTATCACGAAGAAACTGTTGCGTAACGTTAGCTCGATGTGCGGGTGCGTTGTTTTGGTGAAACAGCACACGCGCAGCCCTTCCTGGACGTTTTTGTTGCAGTGCAGGAAGGAATTTGTTCTTCAAAACATTTTCGTAGGATGCACCTGTTACCGTAGTGCCCTTTGGAATGCAATGGGTAAGGATTTTGCTCTCGCTGTCCCAGAACGTGGACACCATCATTTTTTCAGCACTGGCGGTTACCCGAAATTTTTTTGGTAGTGGTGAATGTGTACTTCCATTGAGCTGACTGGCCCTTTGTTTCTGGATTGAAATATGGCATCCACGTCTCATCCATTGTCACAACCGACGAAAAGAAAGTCCCATTCATGCTGTCGTTGCGCGTCAACATTGCTTGGCAACATGCCACACGGGCAGCCGTGTGGTCGTCCGTCAGCGTTCGTGGCACCCACCTGGATGACACTTTTCGCATTTTCAGGTCGTCATGCAGGATTGTGTGCACAGAACCCACAGAAATGCCAACTCTGGAGGCGATCTGTTCGACAGTCATTCGGCGATCCCCCAAAACAATTCTCTCCACTTTCTCGATCGTGTCGTCAGACCGGCTTGTGTGAGCCCGAGGTTGTTTCGGTTTGTTGTCACACGATGTTCTGCCTTCATTAAACTGTCGCACCCACGAACGCACTTTCGACACATCCATAACTCCATCACCACATGTCTTCTTCAACTGTCAATGAATTTCAATTGGTTTCACACCACGCAAATTCAGAAAACGAATGATTGCACGCTGTTGAAGTAAGGAAAAGTCACCATTTTAAGTATTTAAAACAGTTCTCATTCTCGCCGCTGGCGGTAAAATTCCATCTGCCGTACAGTGCTGCCATCTCTGGGATGTATTGACAATGAACGCGGCCTCATTTTAAAACAATGCGCGTGTTTCTATCTCTTTCCAGTTCGGAGAAAAAAAATCGAAGGCCTTAGAACTCGAATGCACCTCGTATAAGGCGCAAAACTTCACAACAGCATACTACTGAAATGTCCTGGCGAGGTTACGAGAGAGAGGCTGTTAAGACGAAGTGTTGAGGGAAGCTGTCCAGCGAGTTATTTTTTGTCCACGACAACGCCCCTTTTCATCTACAGAAGACAGTTTAACATACTGTACATCTATACGTGCACTCCGTACACCACCCTGCGGTGTGTGGCAGTGAATACTTTGTGTTCCACTCTCACTGCCCACATTTTTGTTCCAGTTGCGAAAGTGCGTGGGGAAAAGTATTGCCGGTAAGCCTCTGTTTGGGCTCGAATCTCGCAAATTTTATAAGGAGTGGTCAAATGAAAATGTACGAAACAGCGTAACAACCAAACCGGTTCAAATTTGCATATGCCGCTTTGGGATAACATAAGTAGACATCTAGGGACGTGAATGTAGTGTCCGGCGTGGTGGTGCGTATGTGCGGGCACATAATGAAAGAGAGAAGCAATCAGTGTGTTCCATCCATTTGATGATTCAGTGCATGTGAGGACTTCATTGCACCCCCATTGCAAAATTCGACGTCTGACGAGCTGTGAGATGTTACCAGATTTTTTTGTTATTGTGAAAGGGGTTAAATCGGACGATATTCATCGCTGGTTGGTGGCCATATACGAGCAATATTGTGTACAAGAAGTCAGTGAGAAAGTGGAGTGCCAGTTTTCGTAAAGTCCGGGAGTGCGAGTGGTGAGCCAAGACCAGGTCAGGCAAACATGGTGATCACGGCCGAACTCATCGACAAGGTGAACGATCTGGTGAGAAGTGATCGGCATGTTCTGTTCGAATGTTGGCATCGATGTTGAGGGCCCTGTTGGGAACAGTGCGAACACTTGAGCATGACATGTTGCGCGACCGGAAGGTGCGCGCGCAGAGGGTTCGGAGAAACTCAGCGAACCAGGGAAGGAAGCGTTTGGGGGCAAAAATTTGCAACACCTGTTCCAGTATCATGAGGACACTAGTTACCTGAAACGGATCGTAGCCGGTAACGAGAACTGGTGCCATCGCTTCAAGCCAGAGACAAAACGGGACAGCATGCAAATTTAAGCATGCGTCCCCATCTCTGCCTAAAAAGAGAAGTGCTGTGCTCTCAGAAAGAAATGTGATGTTCACCATCTTTTTAGACGTCTGAGGTGCGAAACTCATCTAAATTCTCTAGGAGGGAAAAACCGGTAACATCGACTTTTGCTGTGAGACAGTCCGTATTTACACGAGTCCAAGAGTAAACGGCCTGGGTTGCTCACCGAGGGGGTGATTCCGCTCCACGATAACATCGCGTCCACACACATCTCCAAGGTCAGACGAAGTGTAATGGTCTAGTTAAGTGGGAGCAGCTTGACCATCTGCCCTACAGCCCAGACAAGTATCTCTGCGACTTCTATGTGTCTGGCCCGCTAATAACTTGTAAGGGATGTGCTTCAGTTGAGGCCGAACTGAAGGACAATGAAGAACAGTAAGCCACACTGTATGCAGAATGCCTCTCCTTCAGCGTCTGCCATCGGAGTTGGCTGATCATCTCTGTGACGCTTTCGAGCTTACTAAATGAACCTGTAAAAAAACATAGTACTCTTCTTTGGTTCTTACCTATTCCCTAAATCAGTTCTATCTGGTACGGATGTCATACTGACGAGCAGTATTCAAGTATTGGTTGAACAAGTGTTTTGTACGCTACTTCCTTTGTTGATGGACTACATTTCCTGAGGATCCTTCCCATGAACCTCAGTCTGCCATCTGCCTTCCTCCCGGTTAATTTTATTTGATCGTTCTGTTTCGAACCGCTCTGTACATGTGCGCTGTAGCAAATCACAGTGTTCCAACGATACTGAGATTATTTCTCAGAGTGCAAACTTTTTTTCTGAGTCTTAATTATCTATAACATTTTCGACAGTTTTTTGTTAAAACTAAAGGAAATTTTATTCTGTTTTCCTTCTTTCACTCTTCGCTGCAAGAAAGCTGTCTTAATCTTGTTTCCTAAATTCTGTTGTGAAATAATGTAAGTCATTCATGCCATTATTTTGGTAGTACTGTGCATAACGCTGCAGTTAAGTAGAAATGACATTTTGTATATTTTTGTGGTCTTTTAAAGTAATTGGAGGTAAGTAGTTTTGTTACGCAACGATCCCGTACCACAAAAGTGCTATCGTTTTCACATTTCAACATTTGTAAGTCGAACTTTCACTATGCGTTTAACAAAATCCTACTGCGATTATTATTGTTATGATGTCATCATCAATTTCTTGTGTCATCAAGTTTGCTGCGTTCCAACGACGACTTCTGGGCCTATAGCAAAAAATTCGCATGAGTAAAGAAATCATTTCTAACAATCATTTTATGTGACAAGAACAGTGTAAACTTCACTTCCTTCTCTAATTTCCGCAACTGTGTTTTATTTTCTTGGCGGCAATGTGATGTGCCCTTTAGTTAAAACTTTACTTTCTTATTTACATTTAAAATCACAAAAATCGGCACCAGAGGGGAAGGATGCATTATAACGCTTAGATCTTTAATAGAAGTAACTGCTTCCTCTGATTGTTCTCCGATTGTGCACTCGTACAATAAATTATCTTTCTATTTATGTTTTCACTATACGTTACATTAGCTTATGTTGAATGTTAATTGCCGCTTCGCGTACCAAGGTCTTCCTGCATTTAGCTATACAACAGCATCATCCGCGAAAAGCCTCGCTGAACTTCGACGGAATATACGGCCTTACAATGCGCCGTTTCGCGACATCCGAAGTTACTTTTACATCTGACGACTTCTCTACCTTCAGAACGAAATGCTGCGTTCTGTTTGCTATAAACTCTTCAATCCAGTGACACAGTCTGCTATTCCGTGTTCTTGTATTTCATTCATTAGGCGGCGGTGCGCAACCGTATCTAACGTCTTCCGCAAGTCAAGCAACACGGCAGCTACCTGGGAGCCTGTACCTACTGCTTTTTGGGTCTCGTGGACGAACAGAGCGAGCTGGGTTTCCGGCACGATGTTATTTTCGGAACCCATGTTCGTTTCTACAGAGGAGATTTTCAGCCTTCAGAAATTACGAACGCGAGCATAAAACATATTCCATAATTCTACGACTAACCGACATCAAAGGTATAGGTCTATACTTTTGTGCGTCTGTTGTATGACCCTCTTTAAGTGTACTGCTGCTTTGAGCGATAAAATTTCGTCCCGCCTACGTTTTCTTCTGATAAGGCACCCAGTTGCTTCTTTCCTCAGATGATGGTGCCAGGGCTTGTCAGGCTTGTCGAGAAAGACAATTGAGCGACTTTCGGGGTCGAGCGTTCCCTGAACAGCAAAATGAGGAAGTCATACAACCAACGTCTCCGCCACGCGGTTCTTCGTCTGGAAAAACGTGTCGCAATAAACGCGATACATGTAGAGAAAGGTTAATACCATTTTCAAGTTTCTTTGTCGCAGCTTGATTTTTTACCCGTAATAAAACTTTGTTTACCCGAAAGATATCGTTATAAAAAATAAAGTCTGTAGTGAATAAAGGAAATATGACCAGCGCGCGCGCACACACACACACACACACACACACACACACACACACAGTGCTAGATTTGTAAAAAAAGATGTTACGGTATTGCGACCGACACGGGGAGGTGCTTTTTAAATTTAGTCTTCTTAAAACGTTAATAAACATCTTTACGGTTAATTTCGATGCGTACTATCCACATGATAACATTTTATAGAATACTGAGGCGAACTATCGACTATGAATAAGACGCGGAAATTTTAACCACGCGTGCGGATGTTTCTTGTGATTTAAACGCTGGCAGCTTGCCACTGCCCTACTTACCAGTGACCGTTCTCCTCAAGTGCATTTGCAACGGATCAAAATCACACGGATTTCTCGGAAACTTTCAGGTTGCATGCTTCACACGTTTAAGTATGACCTCTCTAGTTCGAAACGAATCCTGCTTAACGACTTTCGACCTCTACCATTTGCCTTTCATAGAATGAAATACAGTTACCCGAACTCGTTAATAGCAGTTACTTTCAAGCGTTCACAGGCTGTTATGCCAAAGCTCGTTGAAACTGTAAGTCGCGGGATCTCGTCACGCTTTGGAAGATGTGATCGAAAGCCACCTACTGCCGAAGATGGGAACAAGGAACGAACGACATTCGAAACATGAAAGATCAACTTGCATTAGTGTAAATATACGTTAATTTTAAGTTTGTTACTTTGATTGAGATCCTTAGACACACGTTTTCAGTGATCTGTACCCTTGCAAGTAAAGTGAATAGGAGGGTTAATTTTGGAATTGAAGTTAATCATGTAGTTAAGAACATGTGATCCAGAGAGACCTCCCCTTTCGCAGACCTATGCGGGTGACCAGTGAAGGGAAACAATTCAAGCACACCGATACAGTTGGTAGAGGCCAATAGGACATGGATTTTCAAATTTCTCTGAAGCCCTTGCTCGCTTACAGAGTCATCTCCCTAGCAACCCATGATGCATTGATTAGCGGAGACATCCACATTTCCTACACAGACATTTGCCATAGCCCCAGACTTACTCGTTCGTGGAAGTAAGTCGTTCGATTGTTCCCCAAGTATTTAAGTCGTGTCACCCACAGCACTGGGTTCTGCAGCTGACAGCTTCCTCCTTCCACGCAATAAGCGAAGCATGAGAATAAGAGGCGTGTTTATTAACGACACGGTGTGAGATACTGGAGCTGAAGGACGAGGTGCACCAAATGTGGCCTGACCTTTGAAGAACCATAGCCCATGACGTAATTTATGCAAGTATCGAAAATTTAAATCAAGTCTGCTGACGGCTCTAGCCTCCATAACAGCTCGAAGTATTCGTTCCATGAAACCTCACGTCTTTAACTGGACCATCTTTGGAGATCACGAAATAAGTGTGCTTGACGTCACATGAGGATGGAAGTTGCTTTTTTCCCTGTACACCCTAGTAACAGTTTACGTTTTTTACTCTCCTCCAACCTTCACTTGGGGAACGGTAACGTTTGCTTTCTTCAGGGTGGAGCATGCCGCAAAACTACTTATGTTAACCACAGGCTTAGAAGGGATTAACAACCACGACCTTCTTAAGTTCGGTAGTCTCTTCTCACATTCTGCCGAGAAGGAACCCTTTCGCAACATTTTTTTAAATTTGGTAGTTTTTCAAGTCACCTACAGAAAAGGCGGAGACCGTTTCCAAACACCCTCCACTCTCTATAAGGAATTTTGTCAACAGGCACACGCTCTAATGCTGCACTGAAAGAGGAAGACCGTCGACTGAGCAGGCGGGCCTTCCACGTTCTGAGTCAGCACTTCCAGCTGTTCATGCGAGTCGCTGCGGGACTTCTCTGGTCAGTGGTCCCAGGAGCAGCGACGAAAACAATTCTGTATTCCAAGCGGTTCCATCCGTGCACAGGCACAGATCCAATGTTAGGGTCGAAGGTGGGATGTAAGGGGAAGGGTCGTCAGTTTCTCAGTGTCAGTCCTCCTCCTCCCCCTCCCCTCCCCCACAAAAAATCCCAAATTTAACTTGTTGTCAGACCCAACTCTTAATGTGTGTCAAATGCGCATCCTAGGAATTTCTAGTCGTATGTTATGTCAGCAAATGGATCGAAACCATCCGTCCAGACATGATGATCATAATACCATTCACACTGAGGATGACGCAGGCAAGGTCGAAGTACTAAGCACCTTTTTTCCAAAACTGCTGCACATACGAACGAAGGCACTGTAGTATCTCCTTTAAATCGTCACACGAACAATAAAATTGCAGATGTCTGTAGTAAGTGACCATGGGATAGAAAAGCAACTGAAATCGCTCAACAGACGGAAGGCCATTGGACCTGACAGAACACCAATACGATTCCCCATTGAGAAAGCGAAATAACTTGTCCCTCTTTAAGAGCAGACTATCGTAGAAAGTTGGAGGAGCGTACCATTCCTGATGATTCGAAAATCGCAGGCCATTCCAGTTTTCAAGAAGCGTAGTCAAATAGATGTTCAAAACTGTAGATTTGTATCTCTGATGTCGGTCAGTTGTAGAATTATTGACCATCTTTTACGCTCGCGCATTATGGCAGTTTGGAAACCGAAAATTACATATCAACATAGGTTCCGAAAACAGTGATCGTGTGAAAAAAACGGCTCGCTCTGTTAGTCCACGAGACCCAGAAAAAAGCAGTTACAGGCGCGCAGGTTGATCCGCGTTCCTTGACCTCCGCAAGACGGTAGATACAGTTCCGCACTGCCACCAAATACAACGGTACGAAAAATCAGACCAACTGTGTTGGGTTGTTTGGGGAAGGAGACCATACAGCGAGGTCATCGGTCTCATCAGATTAGGGAAAGACGGGGAAGGACGTCGGCCGTGCCCTTTCAAAGGAACCATACCGGATTTGCCTGGAGCGATTTAGGGAAATCATGGAAAACGTAAATCAGGATGACCGGACGCGGGATTGAACCGTCGTCCTCCCGAATGCGAGTCCAGTGTGAGACCAACTGTGTGACGACTAAAGAGCTCATAGCAAACAGAACAATGCACGTTATTCTGAACGGAGGGAAGTCTTCAGGTGTAAAAGTAACTTCGGGCGCACCCCAAAAGAAATGTTATGGGTCCATATGACCTAGCAGGCGAAGTCTAAGTTCCATGCAGCTTTTCACGGATGCTGCTGTTGCGTAGGGAAAAGTCTCAACGCTAGAAAGTCTTAACAAAATGCAGGAAGACCTACAGAATACGGATTCTTTGTGCAGGGAGTGGCAATTTAACTTCAGTATAAATTTAAAGTACTGCGTGTACCTAGATAAAACCTTCCATTATTGTATGATTATACGACTGCAGAACTATCACTGAAAGTCGCATCCAAAAGATTGCGAGTATGAGAACGGAGCAATAAAATAAGACAACAACAACATAAAACTAACTGCAGGCAAGGCACATGCCATACAGATTTGTTGGAAGAACTCTCAGGAATTCAGGCCATCAAACAAAGAGATACACTTACAAACTATCGTTTGACCAATACTTTGTTTCTCAGTCTGGGATCCGCAGCAGACAGGATTGATAGAGGAAGTAGTTGATGATCGAAAGAACAGAGCGCGTTTCGTTACAGGGTCATTTAGTAAGCAGGAAAGCATCCCATAGATGCTCAGCCAAGTCTGGTGGCAGACACTTCAAGAGAGGCGTTCTGCATCATTGTATGTTTTCTTATTGAAGTTGCAAGAACGGACACTCCAAGAATTGTAAAGCAATACATTGCTTCCTTCTACAGCGATCTCGCGCGAAGATCATGAAGATAAAATTAAAGAGATTCGAGTCCACATGGAGGCTTATCAGTATCTCTTCCCCCGAAATTTGCGACTGGAATAGAAAAAGGGGGGTGACAGTGGTACTCAAAGAACACTCCGGTACGTATTAAGGCGCCTGGCGGAGTACACAGGGTGATTTTTTCCACCGTGTATATACTCTACGGATTGACTGAAGAGAGGATACGGAACAAAAGAGGTCTAATGATCTTACGTCCGGAAATGCTTTGTTTCCATGTTACAGACCATTTATTCAATCACACATTGTCACAGAAACTGCTGTTTAATAAGCGCTGTACCATGCAGCTAAAGCAATGTGTGTTGAAAATGGTTTCGATGTGCCTCAACGCATGGTTGTACGCGCCATAGCATGTTCTGTATCACACGTTACACATCGGACAGGCTGCATCCTAACAGTGTCAAAGGCAGCACGAATAAGCTGCTCCAGTGTCTTCGCGCCTGGAATGGGCTCTGCATACACGATACTTTTAAGGTAGCCCCATAACCAGAAATCGCACTGGTTGGGATCCGGTGAACGAGCACGCCATGGAACTGGACCCCCTACTCCAGTCCATCGACAAGGGAAAACACGACAGAGATGCGTCCGGATGTTAACGACGAAGTTGCTTGGGACTCAGTCATGCATCAGCTACATAACTCTGCGAAATATCAAATGGTTCAAATGGCTCTGAGCACTATGGGACTTCTGAGGCCATCAGTCCCCTAGAACTTACAACTACTTAAACCTAACTAACCTAAGGACATCACACACATCCATGCCCGAAGCAGGATTCGAACCTGCGACCGTAGCGGTCGCGCGGTTCTACACTATAGCTCCTATAACCGCTCGGTCACCCCGACCGACTCGAAATATCGAACTATTTGCAGCAGCGGAGACAAAGTCACCCGCAAGAAACCCAGATAGTTCTGACCAGTTAGCCGACGTGGAAGGAAGACTTGTCACAATACGGTCGCCAGTTATCTCAGCCCACACATTCCGGCGGCAAAGACGCTGGTGATCCGCTGTCTCTATACCCTGGGGGTCTGCATACTGGCCAACAGATGACTGTAATGAACTCCGCGTACAGGTGGCCTCGTCTGTGAATAGGATGGATGACAAATCCCAGAACCATGGTTGTCTGGTGAGAAAACAGCGACAGAACTTCTCCCTATGTGGGAAGTCTGTCGCTAGTAAGCCATGCACACGCTGTAGGTGACAAGAGCAGAAGCAATTGTCATGCAGAATTTTCCACACGATGGTCTTGCTTACCCTGTACCGGCGGGCCAACCGCCTGGTACTGACACGGCGGTCGTCTTCGACGGTGTTAATCACATTTTACTCCAATTCTGATGTCAGAACTTTTCAGAACGTCCTTCACGATCTTCTGCTTTCTGAAACGACCTTGTCTCAGAAAAGCGGCAACACACTGTTGCAAACATTGAATGCTGTGGTAGTTGCCGGGGATAGGTCTCCTGATACAACATTGCTGCCCGCGGCCTGTTGCCATTTGCCTTTCCGTAAGTAAACACGATGTCGGCAAGCTCTCGATTCGAATGCGGAACGATTGTGTACTACGCTGTATCACGTCCACCACAAGGAGAGTCAGCAAGAGAAATGAATCGGACACAATATTACCAATTACTATGGCAGGAGAGGGCGCTAGGGCATGACGTATGAGGAACCGTATCACCCTTTAGAAGGAAACATGAATACTGAAACTGTATGGTACAGCGCGTATTAGACCACAGCCTCTGTAACAAAGTATGATTGAATGAATAATCTGTAGCTTGGAAACAGTGCATTTCCAGACAGAAGTTCATTAGACCTTTTGCGTTCCATATCCTCTTATCGATCAATCCCTAGAGTTTGTACATGGTGGAAAAAAAATCAAACTTTATATCTAGATGTCTATGACTTAATAATGATACATATAAAATGTTTTAATATATAAACTACAATAATCACAATGTAATAATGTGTATACATCAGTGCTTAGTAAAAGGGGGGCGATCAGAGAGTTTCCTTTCGAAGGTCGTACAGTCCAGAACTGGTATGCCAATCGGGTGAAATCGCCGTAAGCGTGAGCGTTGAGGCAATCACCCCAACGACGCCCCAGAATGAAGATACCCGTTTCATAGAAAACACCGTGTTCTGTACGTAACGTGTTCTGCTGCGTGAAGAAATATGTAACAATCTGCTGCACAGTCTCGTCCAACAGCAATCTTCGATACTTCATGCCCTTTAAGGGACCAAAAGCGTGATAAACGCAGGAGACATCAGGACAATACAGAAGGTACTTTAATTATTCTCTGTAATGGTTGACGCTGTTCTCCCTGGTAGACCGGCGTCTTGTGTCGAGTCGCGACCGGCACAGAACTTGGCGCACCATTGCACAACAGTGGTTTTCTACAGACAATCGTGCACATTCTCCGTACTCCAACGGATATCTACAGGTGTCTGTCCCTCAGCAGCCAAGGAAACAATAGCGGCACACTGGCACCGTTTCAACGCATTTGGTAGTTTAACTTCGCCATATTTTCCGCATCGGCGCGCCATATTCTGCCTGTTTAGATATCCCTGTATTTGAATACGCATGCCCATATCATTTTCTTTGAAGCTTTATTGTTTTAGTTCTCAACACAATTTCGTGACATGCCTTTCTAAAGTGTTAGAAAACTTTCAAAAATGTATTTCTCTGGACTGTTATATATATATATATACTCCTGGAAATGGAAAAAAGAACACATTGACACCGGTGTGTCAGACCCACCATACTTGCTCCGTACACTGCGAGAGGGCTGTACAAGCAATGATCACACGCACGGCACAGCGGACACACCAGGAACCGCGGTGTTGGCCGTCGAATGGCGCTAGCTGCGCAGCATTTGTGCACCGCCGCCGTCAGTGTCAGCCAGTTTGCCGTGGCATACGGAGCTCCATCGCAGTCTTTAACACTGGTAGCATGCCGCGACAGCGTGGACGTGAACCGTATGTGCAGTTGACGGACTTTGAGCGAGGGCGTATAGTGGGCATGCGGGAGGCCGGGTGGACGTACCGCCGAATTGCTCAACACGTGGGGCGTGAGGTCTCCACAGTACATCGATGTTGTCGCCAGTGGTCGGCGGAAGGTGCACGTGCCCGTCGACCTGGGACCGGACCGCAGCGACGCACAGATGCACGCCAAGACCGTAGGATCCTACGCAGTGCCGTAGGGGACCGCACCGCCACTTCCCAGCAAATTAGGGACACTGTTGCTCCTGGGGTATCGTCGAGGACCATTCGCAACCGTCTCCATGAAGCTGGGCTACAGTCCCGCACACCGTTAGGCCGTCTTCCGCTCACGCCCCAACATCGTGCAGCCCGCCTCCAGTGGTGTCGCGACAGGCGTGAATGGAGGGACGAATGGAGACGTGTCGTCTTCAGCGATGAGAGTCGCTTCTGCCTTGGTGCCAATGATGGTCGAATGCGTGTTTGGCGCCGTGCAGGTGAGCGCCACAATCAGGACTGCATACGACCGAGGCACACAGGGCCAACACCCGGCATCATGGTGTGGGGAGCGATCTCCTACCCTGGCCGTACTCCACTGGTGATCATCGAGGGGACACTGAATAGTGCACGGTACATCCAAACCGTCATCGAACCCATCGTTCTACCATTCCTAGACCGGCAAGGGAACTTGCTGTTCCAACAGGACAATGCACGTCCGCATGTATCCCGTGCCACCCAACGTGCTCTAGAAGGTGTAAGTCAACTATCCTGGCCAGCAAGATCTCCGGATCAGTCCCCCATTGAGCATGTTTGGGACTGGATGAAGCGTCGTCTCACGCGGTCTGCACGTCCAGCACGAACGCTGGTCCAACTGAGGCGCCAGGTGGAAATGGCATGGCAAGCCGTTCTACAGGACTACATCCAGCATCTCTACGATCGTCTCCATGGGAGAATAGCAGCCTGCATTGCTGCGAAAGGTGGATATACACTGTACTAGTGCCGACATTGTGCATGCTCTGTTGCCTGTGTCTATGTGCCTGTGGTTCTATCAGTGTGATCATGTGATGTATCTGACCCCAGGAATGTGTCAATAAAGTTTCCCTTTCCTGGGACAATGAATTCACGGTGTTCTTATTTCAATTTCCAGGAGTAATATATATATATATATATATATATATATATATATATATATATATATATATATATATATATATATATATATATATATATATGTCCAGAGAAACACATTTTTGAAAGTTTTCTAACATTTTAGAAAGGCATGTCACGAAATTGTGTTGTGGACTAAAAAAATAAAGCTTCAAAGAAAATGATATGGACATGCGTATTCAAATACAGGGATATCTAAACAGGCAGAATATGGCGCTCGGTTGGCACTGTTTGGCGCTGCTGTTAGATCGGTTATTGCTGCTACAATGGTAGGTTATCAGGATTTAAGAGAGTTTGAACGTGATGTTATAGTCGGCGCACGAGCGATGGGACACAGTATCTCCAGGGTAGCGATGAAGTGGGGATTTTCCCGTAAGACTATTTCATCTGTACTGTGAACATCAGGAATCCGATAAAACATCAAATCTCCGACACCAGTGGGGCCGGAAAAAGATCCTGCTTGAACGGGACCAACGACGACTGAAGAGAATCGTTCAACGTGACAGAAGTGCTCCCCATCCGCAAATTGCTGCAGATTTCAGTGCTCGTCCATCAACAAGTGTCACCGTGCGAGTCATTCAACGAATCATCATCATCGATATGGTTTGCGGAGCCGAAGAGCTACTCGTGTACCCTTGTTGATTGCACGACACAAAGCTTTACGCCTCGCCTAGGCCCGTCAACACCGACATTGGACTGTTTATGACTGGAAATAAGTTGCCTGGTAGGACGAGTCTCGCTTCAAATTGTATCGAGCGGTTGGCGATGTACAGGTATGGACACAACCTCATGAATCCATGGACCCTGTACTTCAGCAGGAGACTGTTCAAGCTGATGGAGGCTCTCTAACAACGTGGGGCGTGTACAGTTTGACTGATATGGGACCCCTGATACGTCTAGATACGACACTGACAAGTGACACGCACGTAAGCATCTTGTCTGATCACTTGCATCCGTTCATGTTCACTGTGCACTACGACGAACTTGGGCAATTCCAGCAGGACAATGCCACACTCCACACGCCCAGAATTGCTACAGAGTGGTTGCAGGAACCCTATTCTTAGCTTAAACACTTCCGCTGGCCACCAAACTCCCCAGACGTGGACATTATTGAGCATATCTGGGATTCCGTGCAACATGCTGTTCATAAATCGTAAAGAGTATAAGGGGGCGGAGATCACTTTTGAACGATCCTGCACGATACATAGTGTCAATTCCTTCGCACTACTTAAGACACTAGTCGAGTTCATCCCACGTCGTGCTGCGGCGCTTATGGGTGCTTTCGGGGGCCCTACACGATATTCGGCAGATGTACCAGTTCCTTTGGCTCTGCTGTGTATAAGAATGACCTCTCATAACTTAGAACTCAAAATTTGCACGATATGAAATCGAAATACGCAGTCAGAAGTGTCAGTATTTAACTCAGCACTACGATTGTGAACCCAATGCTGAGCATTAAGGATACGAGAGCGTGTGAATGAGCGGAATGCTATCTCATTGATCCATTTATAGCCGCTTTCGAGGAAGTCAATCTTTCTATGACCCCATAACCCTTTTCCCGGCCCCGCTTTTGAATCCTCGCATGGCAGTTCCTTCGTTAGTCTGATTTGACTTTTCTGCCCCCAAACGCTAACGAGTGTGAGAGTGAGAGTGAGAGTGAGAAAGCCGTGAAGGGGGAGACAGTTCATATCCTATCCGCCTGTGCTTGCGCAACTTCCTGAGATTTACACGTCCTACCTGTGGATTTTCGAGCCGTGTGGTTTTATTTTTATCGGCAGGTGCGGTCACAGCTTGTGAATGGACGCCCTGATTTAGCTGGAATCTTCTGTGCAGGTGGTCACGACGCCAAGCCCGTCCACATTGCAGGAAACCTGAAAGTAGCTTGAAATTTTCTGGAAACCATCGGCCTTGCCACGTTGGTAACATTGGTTCCCGCCCGATCACTGAAGTTAAGCAACGTCGGGGTGCGTCTAGTACTTGGGTGACCGTCCAGAAAAAGCCGGGTGCCGTTAGTTTTTAGGACACACAAACTGCCAAAGCGGCGACCAATTAAAAGACTTGCAACCAGCCTTTGGTGCCACATGATATTTTCTAGAATCCCTTGTCATTTTTGAGTACCATCTATGTTACTCTCTTCGAGTTAACTGAGAAATTGTTGAATTTATATAGAAATATAAACGCTTTTACCAATTTTGTTTAGGGCGCGGGTAATGACCCCTTGACCCTTCCCCCGCCCCCGCTTTTCGATCCTCGCATGGTCGTAGCTTCGTTAGCATAATTTTACTTTTGTGCCCCAAACGACACAGTCAAACGGCCTTTTGTCTATATACCTGTCCTGCCCCCTCCGAGGATTAAATACAATCCGATCAAAAGCTAATGTTTTACTGTGACTTTGGACGTTCTTCGCTGCTCAAACGCTGAAACCTCAATCTGAACAACTCGTATAAATGTTCCAACGTAGCTTCGGGTTTCTGGCAGCGAAGGCAGAGCTTCTTTGGAACCAAAATTGTCGGTGAAAGGTGGTGCAGTAACTCCTTGGTATAAATTATAGTATTCTGATGATGCTCTATAGCCTCTAATGAAATCACCGGGAAGTAACAAGAGATGGTACTACTCGTCGAAACTCACCTATCACACGATTCGAAAATTTTGCCTTTGCCTAATTATTCAAGATGCCAGAAAATAACAACAGTTGACTTTGCTGCATTCCACGTTTTTCAGCTGTTCTATGTAGATGCACGTTTCGAAACGGAGAATAGTATGATATGACAGCTTTCTTCTTTTTTGCCTTTATACCGTACGTGCACGGAGTCGGCATGATTATTATCAAATTTGGCATCCTTAATGTTATAGGTTGGGTAATGCCCCTCCTGAATCCCCCCACCCCTTCCCGCACGGTATTTGTGTATCACAA
The DNA here is from genome assembly GCF_021461395.2 of Schistocerca americana. Classification (NCBI taxonomy): domain Eukaryota; kingdom Metazoa; phylum Arthropoda; class Insecta; order Orthoptera; family Acrididae; genus Schistocerca; species Schistocerca americana. The sequence continues at coordinate 742,723,680 of NC_060120.1, forward strand.
ACATCTCGTGTGCTTTCGAGTTGTGTAACTGAGGTTTGACGCCAGTAACAGACCGAAATTCGTCTGAATGGATGTTGAAAACCAGCTAAAAATCACACCCAAGCCGGCCAGCATACCGGCACTCATCGTTAACCCTGCTGAAGGATTCAACCCCCGACGCTCCTGTCCGAATCCGGGACGCGGCGTACTAACAAGGGGAGCGTACGAACTTTCCCTCACCTGTTTGATTCATGCTGAAAGGTTGCGAAGGTTTTAACATTTGTAAACACGAAGACGCAATTCTTGAGCGTTATCGAGAAAATAGAGTTTAAAAATTTTGTTTGCCTGTATATTTTGTATGGGCGCTAGTTTTCAAGGAGGCCTTAGCCGAGCGAGTAAACGTTTACCTTCAGAAGTGCGACGTCTTTGGATCGAATCTCCCTGCCGGCACTTTTTCATTTCCACTTCATTCTAACAGATTTATTATGACACAGAAAATTACCAATATTTAATGATTCATTATTATTTTCGGAAGGAAAAAAGAGAACAACATTTCGTAAGAAGATTGGAAATGTAGAAAAGGATACCCATAAAGTTGCAAATCAGTGAAGTTATTTTATTTATGTATCCATCTTTGTGACAAGTATAATGTGTAACCTATGGAGCACTGCAGGAATCAGGATGATACTGATCACAGAAACATGGAGAACAATAACTATTGCGACAAACAGCACTTTTAATGAACGTAGAGTTTCTGCATGCGCATGCTTTTTTCAGTGTGTGTATTGCTTACTTTTATAAACGCTTATCTGTCATCACAGAATTTTGTGGTTTACCACGTATATCTGTTAGAATTACGAGGGAGAAAAAAAAAGCGACCGGCAGGACGATTCGACATTCGATCCACAGACCATGCGCTTAAGAAACTAAGCGATTACTCGCTCGGCTGCGGAATCGTTTAAGGCTAAGAACACTACGAAGTATATAATCACGTCGAAAATTTTCCTATTTTTTTACATATGTTGAAGTACTACTCGTGCCCTACAAACCCTATCAGTACGAATCAAATCGGCGAAGGGAAGTTCGTACGGTCGCCTTAGAAGACGCGCGACTAATTGATCAACATGTATGTCATTATAAACGGAACCCTAGTTACTGGTACGCAATAAGAGAAAGGAATGTACAATCATCCTGCTGCACGATCGTCATGCAGTTCGTCTGAAGTGAGTTAACCATTTTAGTACCAGTGGTTTTAGCCTGAGACCATTGTTTTGTTAATTTTTTTGTAAGTACCAGCCTTTGGCATGAAACCACCGATGCTGTGGCAAGACAGACTTCTTGTGGTACACTGACGTACTGTTACGAATGTAGTGCATTGCAACGGTCACAGCTTAAAAGCAACAGTGAACGCGGAGGTTGAGCTGCGTGACTGTATGGGACTGTGACATGCGGTTTTTTTATGGTGGCCATACTGAAGAGATGACTGACAGTAAAAGGGCGTGCTAAAACTTAATTGCTCCGAATTTAATTACGACTCTTAAGCTTTCTGAATAAAACAAACGTTATAAAATACATCTTTTTTCTTCACGTCACCATGCACTGATCAGATCTGGCGTGTCGGGAAGCCAGCTCACCAAATGGAACTCGCCACTGTGTTCCTCGCACCGCTCCATCGCGCTCCTGGTTTTGCGACACTGCGCATTAGCTTGTCGAGAAATGCCACTGATGGCCACTTAAACATGATCGCCGTGAAGGGGTGGCACGTGATCTGAAAGCAGTGTACGACACTTCTTGGCCGTCATGGTCCCTTGCACGGGCTCCACTGGACGCATGGATGCCCGCGTGAATTTCATGCAGAGCATAATTTTGCCGCCGCCAGCTAGTCCCCATCCCACAGTACAGGTGTCATTTAGCTGTTCCCCTGGAAGACGACGGATTCGCACCCTCCCATCGACATGAAGAAGACCTCGGGATTCATCCGACCACGAAACTTTCTGTCACTGCGCCAACGTTCAGTGCAGATGGTAACGTGCCCATTTAGTCATGTTGCCGATGTCGTGTCAACACTGGCATGTGCATGGGTCACTGCCTGCGGAGGCCCATCGTGAAGGGTATTGGGTGTACTTTGTGTTCAGACACGCTTTAACTCCGCCCAGTATTAAAGTCTGATGTTAGTTCCGTCACAGTTCGCCGCCTGTCCTGTTTTACCAGTTTGCCTCGCCTAAGACGTCCGACATCTGTACTCAGGGATGCTCGCCCAAGCCCACGACGTCTGGACGTGCTTTCACCACATGTTGATACCACCGTATTCCTTGAACACCCGACTGATCGTGTAGTTTTCGAAATGCTTGTGCAGAGCCTCTTGGTCACCACAATCTGCTCTCGGTCAGACTCAAACAGATCGCGCGCCTTTCCCATTCTACAAACGGACAGTGCGCTCACTGATACTACACACACGGTGCGTGACTAGCAATCGTTTCTCACCAAGAGACGCTGCTATCGCCTGGACAGGTTTATATCGATAGTAGGTCAGTGGTCATAACGTTCTGGTTAATTCGTGCATTTACAGCCCTCTGCCGCAACAGAGTTCCGAATTGTAGAGTGTAACGTAACTATGTCGGTGAGTGATGAACAGCGTGCTGTTATCGAGTTTCAAAATCGACGAGTTCGTCCACTCGTAGAGCACCCTCTCCTTCAGCATGGTAATTCCAGACCACCAACAGGTTCTGTGACATCTGCAGCAATCACGGTTCTAGGTGCTTCCGTCTGGAACCGCGCAACCGCTACGGTCACAGGTTCGAATCCTGCCTCGGGCATGGATGTGTGTGACGTCCTTAGGTTAGTTAGGTTTAAGCAATTTTAAGTTCTAGGGGACTGATGACCTCAGAAGTCAAGTCCCTTAGTGCTCAGAACCATTTGAACCATTTTGCAGCAATCAGACGCCTTCGGTTCTCCATCATCGATCTCCATACGGTTTCAACTTAGCGCCATCAGATTTTCATGTTTATAAAACGTGAAATACACCTTCGAGTATTTGTCTATGATAGCAATGAAGCTGTGCTTTTATCAGTGGTTTCGTAATGAAACCACTGGGGCAGAATGTAGTTCTGACGATTTATTAAATATTTAGCCTGTTTTTGCTTTTTATTTAGGACTATAATTTGTTTGAGTTTATGGAAGTTTCGAGATATGTGATCGTGCCTGGGTAAATTCCGAATTTGCTTTCAAATATATCACATGAAATGATAGGCGGCTCGACTATGTCCTGGTGGTTTCAAAATTAAACAACAACAACCTTAGACAATTGGTTTTTTGCTTTCTTGCCAGTTTCCTTTTTTATTCGTTGATGACTATGGTGATAAATGTCACTTGTGGAAATTTTTGAAATTGTTTGTACTCAAAGGGTTAATAAATCCTCGTGCAGTTACAGAACGGTCGAACGTAGTCTTGCGTTCTAAGCACACCGAACAAAAATCTAGTCATTCCTGTGGAAACAAGACGGTCAATACTATGATACACTGCTTGTAACCTTACTAGTGGCCTCATCTACATCTACATGACTACTCTGCAATTCACATTTAAATGCTTGGCAGAGGGTTCGTAGAACCACAATCCTACTATCTCTCTACCATTCCACTCCCGAACAGCGCGCGGGAAAAACTAACACCTAAACCTTTCTGTTCGAGCTCTGATTTCTCTTATTTTATTTTGATGATCATTCCTACCTATGTAGGTTGGGCTCAAAAAAATATTTTCGCTTTCGGAAGAGAAAGTTTGTGACTGAAATTTCGGAAGAGAAAGTTTGTGACTGAAATTTCGGAAGAGAAAGTTTGTGACTGAAATTTCGTAAATAGATCTCGCCGCGACGAAAAACGTCTTTGCTTTAATGACTTCCATCCCAATTCGCGTATCATATCTGCCACTCTCTCTCCCCTATTACGTGATAATACAAAACGAGCTGCCCTTTTTTGCACCCTTTCGATGTCCTCCGTCAATCCCACCTGGTAAGGATCCCACACCGCGCAGCAATATTCTAACAGAGGACGAACGAGTTTAGTGTAAGCTGTCTCTTTAGTCGACTTGTTGCATCTCCTAAGTGTCCTGCCAATGAAACGCAACCTTTGGCTCGCCTTCCCCACAATATTATCTATGTGGTCTTTCCAACTGAAGTTGTTCGTAATTTTAATACCCAGGTACTCAGTTGAATTGACAGCCTTGAGAATTTTACTATTTATCGAGTAATCGAATTCCAACGGATTTCTTTTGGAACTCATGTGGATCGCCTCACACTTTTCGTTATTTAGCGTTAACTGCCACCTGCCACACCATACAGCAATCTTTTCTAAATCACTTTGCAACTGATACTGGTCTTCGGATGACCTTACTAGACGGTAAATTACAGCATCATCTGCGAACAACCTAAGCACTGCTCAGATTGTCACACAGGTCATTTACATAGATCAGGAACAGCAGAGGTCCCAGGACGCTTCCCTGGGGAACACCTGATATCACTTCAGTTTTACTCGATGATTTGCCGTCTATTACTACGAACTGCGACCTTCCTGACAGGAAATCGCGAAACCAGTCGCACAACTGAGACGATACCCCATAGGCCCGCAGCTTGATTAGAAGTCGCTTGTGAGGAACGGTGTCAAAAGCTTTCCGGAAATCTAGAAATACGGAATCAACTTGAGATCCCCTGTCGATAGAGGCCATTACTTCGTGCGAATAAAGAGCTAGCTGCGTTGCACAAGAACGATGTTTTCTGAAACCATGCTGATTACGTATCAATAGATCGTTCCCTTCGAGGTGATTCGTAATGTCTGAATACAGTATATGCTCCAAAACCCTACTGCTAACCGAGGTCAATGATATAGGTCTGTAGTTAGATGGATTACTCCTACTACCCTTCTTAAACACTGGTGCGACCTGTGCAATTTTCCAATCTGTAGGTACAGATCTATCGGTGAGCGAGCGGTTGTATATGAGTGCTATGTAGGGAGCTGTTTTATCAGCGTAATCTGAAAGGAACCTAATCGGTATACAATCTGGACCTGACGACTTGCCCGTATCAAGCGATTTGAGTTGCTTCGCAACCCCTAAGGTATCTACTTCTACTTCCTCAATCCTCCTAGGAAGTTTCTTCGAGGTTGTCACATCCAGGATACGCCACTGTTGGTTAGAACCCATACATCTACATGGATACTCTGCAAATCACATTTAAGTGCCTGGCAGAGGGCTCATCGAACCACCTTCAAAATTCTCTGTTATTCCAATCTCGTATAGCGCGCGGAAAGAACGAACACCTACATCTTTCCGTAAGAGCTCTGACTTCCCTTATTTTACCGTGATGATCGTTCCTCCCTATGTAGGTCGGTGTCAACAAAATACTTTCGCATTCGGAGGAGAAAGTTGGTGATTTGAATTTCGTGAGAAGATTCCGTCGCAACGAAAAACGCCTTTCTTTCAATGATTTCCAGCCCAAATCCTGTATCATTTCTGCGACACTCTCTCCCGTATTTCGCGATAATACAAAACGTGCTGCCTTTCTTTGAACTTTTTCGGTGTACTGCGTCAGTCCTACCTGGTAAGGATTCCCCACCGCTTAACAGTATTCTAAAAGAGGACGAACAAGCGTAGTGTAGGCAGTCTCCTTAGTAGATCTCTTACATTTTCTAAGTGGCCTGCCAATGAAACGCAGTCTTTGGTTAGCCTTTCCCACAACATTTACTGTGTGTTCCTTCCAGTTTAAGTTGTTCGTAAGTGTAATACATAGGTATTTAGTTGAATTTACGGCTTTTAGATTAGACTGATTATGGTATAATCAAAGTTTAACGAGTTCCTTTAAGCACTCATGTGGATGACCTCACACTTTTCATTATTTAGGGTCAACTGCCACTTTTCGCACCATTCAGGTATCTTTTCTAAATCGTTTTGCAATGTGTTTTGATCTTCTGATGTCTTTATTAGTTGATAAACGGCAGCGTCATCTGCAAACAACCAAGACGGCTGCTCAGATTGTCTCCCAGATCGTTTATATGGATAAGGAACAGCAAAGGGCCTATAACACTACCTTGGGGAACGCCAGAAATCACTTCTGTTTTACTCGATAAAATCACAAATCCAGTCACATAACTGAGATATTCCACAAGCACGCAAATTCACCATGAACCGCTTATGTGGTACAGTTTCAAGAGCCTTCCGGAAATCCAGAAATACGGAATCTATCTGAAATCCCTTATCAATAGCACTCAGCACTTCATGTGAATAAAGAGCTAGTTATGTTTCACAGGAACGATGTTTTCTAAACCCATTTTGACTGTGTGTCAATAGCCATCCCTGCTTAGCCATTTTGCACTTCCTGTCGATCTCATTTTTGAGACGTTTGTATTCCTTTTTGCCTGCTTCATTTACTGCATTTTTATATTTTCTCCTTTCATCAATTAAATTCAATATTTCTTCTGTTACCCAAAGATTTCTACTAGCCCTCGTCTTTTTACCTACTTGATCCTCTGCTGCCTTCACTACTTTATCCCCATTCTTCTTCTACTGTATTTCTTTCCCCCATTCCTGTCAATTGTTCTCTTATGCTCTCCATGAAACTCTGTACAACCTCTGGTTTAGTCAGTTTATCCAGGTCCCATCTCCTTAAATTCCCACCTTTTTGTAGTTTCTTCAGTTTTAATCCACAGTTCATAACCAATAGATTGTGGCCAGAGTCCATATCTGTCCCTGGAAATGTCTTACAATTTAAAACCTGGTTCCTAAATCTCACAAATATATACTCGAGAGAAAAGGTGTAAATATTACACTGAAGTTTAATCGTTAGTGATTTGTATATTGAGCAAGCAGTAAAGGAAACAAAAGAAAAATTCGGAGTAGGTATTAAGATCCGTGGAGAAGAAGTAAAAACTTTGAGGTTCGCCGATGACATTGTAATTCTGTCAGAGACAGTAAAGGACTTGGAAGAGCAGTTCAACGGAATGGACAGTGTCTTGAAACGAGGATATAAGATGAACATCAACAAAAGCAAAACGAGGATAATGGAATGTAGTCGAATTAAATAGGGTGATGCTGCGGTGACGCTTAAAGTAATAAATGGGTTTTGCTATTTGAGGAGCAAAATAACAGATGATGGTCGAAGTAGAGAGGATATAAAATGTAGACTGGCAATGGCAAGGAAAGCGTTTCTGAAGAAGAGAAATTTGTTAACATCGAGTATAGATTTAAGTGTCAGGAAGTCGTTTCTGAAAGTATTTGTATGGAGTGTAGCCATGTATGGAAGTGTAACATGGACGATAAATAGTTTGGACAAGAAGAGAATAGAAGCTTTCGAAATCTGGTGCTACAGAAGAATGCTGAAGATTAGATGGGTAGATGACATAACTAACGAGGAGGTATTGAACAGAATTGGGGAGGAGTCCGTGGCATAACTTGACAAGAAGAAGGGACTGGTTGGTAGGACATGTTCTGAGGCATCAAGGGATCACAAATTTAGCATTGGAGGGCAGCGTGGAGGGCAAAAATCGTAGAGGGAGACCAAGAGATGAATACACTAAGCAGATTGAGAAGGATGTAGGTAGCAGTAAGTACTGGGTGATGAAGCTTGCACAGGATAGAGTAGCATGGAGAACTGCATCAAACCAGTCTCAGGACTGAAGACAACAACAACAAATATTTGTGCATTGTTCTCAATGGAAACAATGGATCAGCTTCTCGCACATCGTAAACTAGCTGTTGCCTACCGCTGTGCTCGCATATCAGTATTTCTGTTATGATGGGTGATGGTGAGTAAGTAAGCTACTGAATGTGGAATAACATCAGCTGCCCTCACGTGTCTGCCTGTTCACATAAGCATAGCCTCTGATACGCGCCCTGCTCTACCCCCTTCCAAGTTGTCTCAACACACGATGCGTCACCATACGTAGCATTGTTGCTGTTGGGCAGTGCATACAGAGGGGCATGGACAGGACTGCGCATCTATGTATCGTGCTTTAGAGGTAGCTACACATTATATAACGTCTTCATTTTACAACAAATATATCATAAACACATTGAAGATTGTATTCTTTTTCTTTGAATTGTATCACATAACACCACTTTTTGTGGCCTTCAGTCCAAAGACTAGTTTGGTGCGGCTCACTGCTACTCTACGTGCCCCTTCATCTCCAAATGACTGCCACAACCTACATCCTTCTGAATCTGTTTACTGTATTCATTTCTTCGCCCCCATTTTTGTCCTCTCTCTCGCCCCCCTCCCCCAGATGCCTCCAATATTAAATTGGTGATCCTTTGATGTCTCATAATGTGTCCCATCAGTCGATCCCTTATTCTAGTCACGTTGTGCCACATTTCTTTTCTCCCCAATTGATTCAGTGTCTTCACATTAGTTACGGAAGTCCGTCTGATCTTTACCATTGTTCTGTAGCACATTTGAAGAGCTTCCGATCTACATCTACATGATTACTCTGCAATTCACATTTAAGTGCTTGGCAGAGGGTTCATCAAACCGCAATCACACTCTCTCTCTACCATTCCACTCCCGAACAGCGCGCGGGAAAAACTAACACCTAAACCTTTCTGTTCGAGCTCTGATTTCTCTTATTTTATTTTAATGATCATTCCTACCTATGTAGGTTGGGCTCAACAAAATATTTTCGCTTTCGGAAGAGAAAGTTGGTGACAAATTTCGTAAATAGATCTCGCCGCGACGAAAAACGTCTTTGCTTTAATGACTTCCATCCCAATTCGCGTATCATATCTGCCACTCTCTCCCCCCTACTACGTGATAATACAAAACGAGCTGCCCTTTTTTCTGCGCCCTTTCGATGTCCTCCGTCAATCCACCTGGTAAGGATCCCACACCGCGCAGCAATATTCTAACAGAGGACGAACGAGTGTAGTGTAAGCTGTCTCTTTAGTCGACTTGTTGCATCTTCTAAGTGTCCTGCCAATGAAACGCAACCTTTGGCTCGCCTTCCCCACAATATTATCCATGTGGTCTTTCCAACTGAATTTGTTCGTAATTTTAACACCCAGGTACTTAGTTGAATTGACAGTCTTGAGAATTGTACTATTTATCGAGTAATCGAATTCCAACGGATTTTTTTTGGAACTCATGTGGATCACCTCACACTTTTCGTTATTTAGCGTCAACTGCCACCTGCCACACCATACAGCAATCTTTTCTAAATCGCTTTGCAACTGATACTTCTTGTCTAAAGTGTTTATCGTCCATGATTCACTTCGATATACGGCTACACTCCATACAAGTACCTCCAGGAGTCTTCCTAGCACTTAAATCTCTATTCGACGTCAACAAATTTCTCTTCTTCAGAAAAGCTTTTCTTACCATTGCCAGTCCACGTTTTATATCCTCTCTATTTCGGCCTTCAGTAATTTTGCTGCCCAAGTAATAAAACTCATCAACTACTTTCAGAGTCTCGTTTCGTAATCGACTACATTCGATCTTCCTTTTTTGTTTCTGATTGTCTTCATCTTTATCTTCATCTTCATTTCAAGACACTGTCCAGTCCATTCAATTGTTTTTCGAATTCCCTTGCTGTTCTGACAGAATAACAATGTCATCGGTAAAGCTCAAAGTTTAGTTTACTGCTTGCTAACTGTACATATTGAATAACATCGGCACTTGGGTACAGTTTCACTCCTTTCCCAACCAATGTTTCCGTTTTATGCCCCCCGACTAATGTAATTGCTGTCTGGTGCCTGTAGAAGTTGTAAAAAGCCTATCGTTCCTTGATTTTACCACTGTTACCTTCAGAATTTCAAAGAATATTCCAGCCAACTTCGAAAGCTTTCTCTAAGTCTCTAGTGCTATCAATGTAGGTTTGCCTTTCCTTAACGTATCTTCTAAGATAAGTCGTAAGATCAGTATTGGCTCTCTGGAAGCCAAACTGATCTCCCCCGAGGTCGGTTTCTGTTACTTTTTCCACTCTAAAGAATTTGTGTTAGTATTTTGCAACGTTGACTAATTAAACTGATAGTTCAGCAAAATTTTCAGCTGTCTGTCTATGCTTTCCTTGAAATTGGAATTATTTTCTTTTTGAAGTACGAAGGTATTTCGCCTGCCTTACACATATTCTACAAGATGGAAGAGTTGTGTCATAGTTGGTTCTCCCAAGGCTACCAGTAGTTCTGACGGAATGTTGTCTACTCCCGTCGCCTTGTTTCGACTTAGACCTTTCAGTGCTCTGTCGAACTTCGCTCACTGTATCGTAAGCCACCCATTCGTCTTCTACCATATTGCTTTCCCCTCTTCTGGTCAATCGTTACCTAATGTCCCTCAAACACTCAACCTCTCGTTCTTTCAACTTATCCAGGTCTCGTCTCCTTAAATCCCTACCTTTTTCCAGTTTCTTCAGTTTTAATCTACAGTTCATAATCAATAAATTGTGCCCAGAGTCCATATCTGCCCCCGGAAATTTCTTGTAATTTAGAATCTTGTTCCGAAATTTCGGTCTAACCGTTATATAGTAACTCTGAAACCTCCTGGTGTCTCCAGGTCTCTTCCAGGTATACAACCTATTTTCATTAGTCTTACACTAACTGTTAGCAATGATTAAAATATGCTCTGTGCGTTACTCTATCAGGTGGCTTCCTTATTCATTCCTTTACCCCAGTCCACATTAACTCACTACTTTTGTTTTTCTTCCTTTTCATACTGCCGAATTCTAGTCCATCATCACAAATTTCTGTCTTAACTGTCTGAATCATGTATTTCGTCATATATTTCTTCAATCTCTTCATTATCTGCGAAGCTAGTTGGTATATAAACTTGCTTTCCTGTGGCGGATGTTGGCTTTGTGTATCTTGGCTACGATAATGCGTTCACTATGCTTTTCGTAGTATTTTATCCTCATTCTTATTTACTTATTCATTATCAAATTTACTCCTGCTTTACTCATTTTTTGATTGGGTGTCTATAACCCTGTATTCGCCTGACCAGAAGTCCTGTTCCTCTTTCCACTGAACTTCATTAATCCCCACTATAACTTTAGCATATCGATGTCCCTTTTTAAATTTTCTAACATACCTGCCCAATTAAGGGATCTAACATTCCACGCTCCGATCCGCAAAACGGAAGTTTTCTTTCTCCTGATGACGACATCCTCTTGAGCACTTCCCGCTCGGAGATCCGAACGAGGGACTATTTTATCTCCGGAATATTTTGCCCAAGAGGATGGTATCATCTTTAAACAGTACAGCAGAACGGCATCCCTTCGGGAAAAATTACGGCTTTAGTACCCCCCTGCTTTCAGCCGTTCGTAATAGCAGCACAGCAAGGTCGTTTTGGTTGATGTTACGAGGCCAGATCAGTAAATCATCCAGACTATTGCCCCTGTAACAATTGAAAAGCCTACTGCCGCTCTTCAGAAACCACATCTTTCTCTGGCCTGTGATAACTGCGGTACAGCTATGTGTATCGGTTACGCTCGAAAGCCATATCGCCAGTGGTAAGGTCCGTGGCTCATGGAGGGTGGACGTAGCATGTATCAGGCAATAAACTCATCCTCAGAAATTTAAGAAAGTCAGTAGTCAAAGCGTATATAGCTTTTTCAAAGACTATTTTTCCCTAATTCGCGTAATATTCTTCAAATCTATAAGCATCTTTTACTATACTCTTTCCATAGTAACCTATTTTGTTCTTCAGGGTTCCAGCTGAATCTATATCAAATTTCATGGAAAACTGTTCACCGGGTTAGTCGTGAAAACCAACAGTTACTTTCCCATTTATGATATTAGTATGGATAAAACTTCCAATTCCAAAATCTTTTTTCCGTGATCCGATTCTGATCAACTGAAGCCTGCACGGTGTCTCAGGCTGTACGCAGTGTATCACCTATAAAAATTTGTCTACTAGTTTTGGAGAAGCGTGTTCAGACAGACACGATAGTTTTACAAGCTTAGTATAGATTACTGGAAAAACAGTAAGCATTATAGACGAAAATACGTAGAGAGAGACCTCAAGAAATCGTTAACAAACATTTCAAAGAAAGAAATACTGAACTGAAGGCTTTCGAGGCAGAAAAAATTAACTAGGCGCAAGATCGACAAAAACAAGAAAGGCACTGGGAAGGTGGAGTGCTGGAGACGATAAAGGAGGAAAAGGAATTACTGTCACGCGATACTAGCTGGTCAATATCAAGCTTAAAAAATACACACACACACACACACACACACACACACACACACACACACACACGTGCTCCAAGAGGAACTGTCAATATTCCAAGACAGGATAGATCATTGGAAGCGAAAACGTATAGTGAACATGGGCTCTAAAATGCACATCTTAAGCGCTGTGAGCACTATGTCTTGAATACTGTGAAATCAAATCTCTTCAGTGCAAGCTCTTGGCTTTCCATATTACGGAAACAAGAAAAACGTTATCTAGTAAACTGGAGCTCTAAACCGCATAACTTGAGAGGTAATGAGCCCTTGTTCAGTATGTAATGGTACTTTAATTACGTAACCATTATGGCACCTCATCTGAACCTCTCGGTACCAGTAATATTCTACTGTGTTTCTGTTAACTACTTAACATATTTCTGAGACAACATACAGATTTGATTTCGTTTGTGATACATCGATATGTTTATATTGCAATGATGTTGTTCTTATGTGTATTCTTTCTTTTGTCACTACGATCTTTGACGTACTTTTAACTCTGATTTTTGGGCGCGTAAGCGATAGTTGTTGAGTTGTTAGAGAGTCGGACCTTGAAAAAGTCAAGTGTTGGACGTCATGTTGGAAAGACGCATAACGTAGTCCCCTTATAAAATGTGAACTTTAACAGTGACTGTAAGAGAGATGTTTTCAAGTATGTTTTGTATTGTGAAGTGATTTTTGTGTTTACGTGATATTGCAATAGAAGCAATTAAAAGGAAGTAACTTAATTTCGGAGTGCTGATTATTTTTTTTACATCACCATTGTCCAGCAAAAGTTTAATCTTCAAGGATGGTTTGTGAAGCGCGTCTACGTAACTTTTGAATATAGCAGAATAAAATCTAGGCCTTTTTGCATCCGAGCTTGGAATCATAACCACCTAGATTTTCAACGATTGAGCCATGACTTTACGACGAGACCAGCGTGGGAAACACAAAAAGATGAGTGCCTAGTTTTTTTTTATTATTACATGAAATGACTTTATTAACACTGCTCTAATGACACATGCCACATAATATGACTGTTGTTGCCCGAAAATGCAGTATTTAGCAGCGTGAGCAACACCGCAATCGTTATTAAATTCTGACCTTTGTTGTGGTAGGGTTGTTAGAAGTAGAAGACATGTTTCGCACGAACAGCCATGCTTACTAGACTTTTTGCTTTGATCGTTTCTGTCATATCCCCGAGTATTTACCATTTCTCTTGGGACACCCTGCACATCTGTTAGCCGGTTAGCCGTTATGACTGGCATATGCCACAAGATAGCCATTTCATTTCGCACACAGCGAGAGTTCTCAAACACTGCCTGAATTACAGGGAAGTTTGCTTTAGGGCCGCGGTGAGTGTGAGCCATTGTAAACTTGCAGGTGATAGGGCCGTTAGGCGCTCACAGCGTTATCACAGCAAGAGGTGTGCGTCATAAGCGGCCTCTGCGTTTAACTTGGCCCAGAGTTCACTACAGTAGGTGCCGGTACCGGCTGACGAGGATCTGCTAACGACCGGCGAGTGTCCCAACAGCCGCCGTGTCGCAAACGCTCTGTCTCGCATTCCAGGACCCTGGCCGTGTCAACAGGTGGCCAAACGAGCAGACTCGTTTCAGCGCAACATCCTTCATCCTTCACGCATACACTGCTGATAACTTTCAGACACAGGAGCTCAAGTGCCACTGTTGCCATAGCGCAAGTCGCGGCAGCAGATTTACTCGTAAGATACTGAACTTAACTAACTAGAGAATTTTTCTGCACTGGCACGTAAATGAACAGCGCAGAATTAGAGTTTTACATTATTAAAGAGCTTCTCTGGAAGAATGTGTACACAAAACAGAGCCCCATGAATACAACACACAGAAATCAGACAGCCCGCAACTCCCTATACGCCAAGATTTTAATGTAGGTCATCTTTCTGGAAAATCTGGGAAGAATTGCAAGGCTTCGATTCAAAAACAGCTTGAAATGAACTATGAGCTGGTCATTGGATATGAAATTTGGTGGTCGACCTCATCAAGAAGATCGAAGGATTTATCCTCTTCAGGATACTGTGGACACCTTTGAATCGCGTCGGAATGGTTGTTGGTACAGGTAAGCAACTGATGAACAAATTGTCTACTGGAAAATCCTGAATGGGACTGCGGTGAAATACATTCAATGGACAGGTTAAATGAAATACATTGGTATGAGGGTGAACTGAAGGACCTACTCTGACACAATGACTCGGCCATAGAGCGGCTAAAGAGTATTTGCAACATGGTTTAGAGTTTTAAGGACATTTTAAAGAATGCTATCAACCAGCAAAGAGCTGTAAAAATATTGTAGTTGGTACACTGTGCTAAGCATTTAATGCCATGATTACCTCTGTATATGCCGAACGACATAATAAAATAATTTTACACTACGAACAAACCGACTGGGGTTGCGATATTTTAGACAGTTTTATTTGGAAGGATGGAGGTTTTAGTATCCATCCTGCTATCGTGGTTTTCCTAAATTATTTCGGGCAACTGCCGGGATGGTTTCTACCGTAAGGCCACGACGACTACCTGACGACTCCATCAAGCTAGACCAAGTATAGATAGCTGTAGTGACACACAGATGATGATGATGATGAAATGACCATCAAACCTTGAGCGTGACCGCGCTTCCCTTCAAAATAATGTACAGTAAAGACGACCAAAAACTGCAACAACGAAAGGAGTATCCAGGTAGTGCACGTGAATAACTGGGAGAGCTTTGTGCAATATGTGTTGAACAATGTTGAATCTTAACTAAAAGCAAATACGAAAAAGTATTTCTTAGTAATAGTTTCGTGGTTTTACTTTCAAAGAATCCACCTAATTTTGTTGTTATGGATGAGACATGGGTCTATCACACGGCGACAAACTAAAAACCAGTAAAAGAAATTTGGTGCAAGCCGATGGTCCAGGACGACAAACTTTATTGTGGCCAGTGTTTTCCAGCATTTCAAAAGGGATTTTCCTTACAGAAAAAGAAAAAAAGTAACTGAGGAATACACTACAATTCCACTGCACCACAAAATCATCTTCCTTCATGACAAGGCACCTGTCCTAGATTGCGAAACATTGGAAAAACCGAGGAATTTTAAAACGAGTTGTTTGAACATCCATCGGCTTTGGTAAACGCTGATTTCCACATATTCCCATAGGTAACACAACTTATGACCGGTAGAAGTGGAGTCTAAAGAATTAATATTAATTATGAATACTTTGCGGACCTCTCAACGGAAACAGGTAAGTTAACTAAAGACCATTACCTTAAAAAATCAGAGTTAGTAGAAATATAACTGTATATTTAGGTAAAAAGTCATTTCTAGGTTGTCATCGCTGATATGAGATTCAGGGTTTCCGGGTATTCAAATTAGGCGGGATTGTCCCGAATTTGAATTTTAGACGTTTATCTGTTGATTCTGGCTTTAGAGATCAAATTCGTAAAAGAAAGTATTCAGAAGACTGGCAATCCTGGTCAGCTTGCCGTGAGGTCTTATAGACGATAAATTATGGGGACGCCGTTTCAGACATTTAACTTACACGACGGTAGTGGTTTTAAATCCTTGTCAATCTATCTTCAGTCAAATTTCACATGATTTTATAAGTAAGACTAACACGTAGTATTATCAATTCGTGCTGCTAATTTTCGCAAATGTTTCATCTTCAGAGCCTGTCAAACGAAGCAATGTTATAGCTGCAAGCATTTCTCTGTAACTAATTAGGTGTTACGGCACCACGTGGAAATCCAGCCAAAGCCGAGATGATAGGCATTTTCTTCCGGCAACACTTTCTGCTGGATGACTTTACATTTCATTCTGCACTACTAAGCAGAACAATGAAATGAATTTATCATTGGCCAAATGCTGTTGCGTCGTTTATAATCACCTCCATGTTGACGTGACACTAATCTTTTCCCTCTATAGGCGACATTAACGTCATATAGACATGCTACTTCATTGTAATGGAGTGCTATCACTCTGCAGGCTGTCTAGTGCCACATTGGGATAATATACAGCACATGAACAAGACGACAATGTCAATCAGGTGATACGACGTTTGACCCATAGTAGAGAGCACGAACATTAACAGACATCGACAACCATTAACTGTTCGTGAAGTTTTGTGAAAGACAGTAATCTGTTTCAGTTGGTTCCGCGAAAGGTTACTGAATGCGAATCATGGCACACCAGCTAGAAGTTTGTTAGGCTGCTCTCCCAATACGTTGCCGCGCGCAAAATATTGACACATGGCGCAAAAACTTACTTCAATCCTTGTGGCTGTACACACTGAATCCATATGGCATTTAGTAAAGCGGAATTTGAGGTTTAGTACGGTAAACAAGGTCATTTCATTTCAACCGAAGGTGCAAAACTTGTTAGAATTAAATGTTCCGTCGTCGTTAGATACCGAACATAATCCCAAATGGCCAAGGATGGAGCGGAGGAAACCATTCCGATATTCATATGAAGATCTTTAAGAAAGCCAAGAAAAAGCTAAATCAGGATCGGAACAACCAGGTTTTAACTGCGCCCTTCCCGAGTACGGTCTCATCCTAGCTACTGTTCGTAGTTTCACTTTCAAGGCTGACATTTCGTGCACAAGATTAAATAGATAACATGTACAATATGTACGACAACCAGTGATATCTGTTTTAGCTCTGACACTAACTGCAAAGGAGAACATTTAAATTAATGTTAAGTAGGAAAAATGACAAACTTATGGAATTAGATATACGCTTTATCTTGTCGTTCCTGTTGCCTTCTACAAACTTCGGCGTTAGTCAGTTTTAACTTAGAAAAAGAAGTCATTTTACTTGAGACGAGACGAATTTAACGCGTTTGTCATCTTTGAGCCATTCTAGAGAAAACACTTAAAGAGTTATACTGTTGTTTCACCTGCTTGGTGCAGAATGAACTGTGAAGTCATCGTGCGGGAAGTGTTGCTGGAAGAAAGAACTAACCATCTCTGCCTAGGCTGGATTTCCGCCTGGTGCCGTAGCACCTAATTAGATACGGAGAAATGCTTGCAACTGTAGCACTATGTTCCGTTATACTGACGGGTTCTGAAATGGAAATGGAAATGAGCGTTTGGCGTCATTGGCCGGGAGGCCCCTCGCGGGGCAGGTCCGGCCGCCATATCGCAGGTCTTATCACATTCGGCGCCACATTGGGCGACCTGCACGCCGGATGGGGATGAAATGATGATGAACACAACACAACACCCAGTC